>NC_140029.1:75154048-75771818 GCF_963513975.1 Fringilla coelebs
CACAAGCCAGAAAGTAGATCTCAGGCATTTACTTCACTCAGAGTGGAGAAATCACTCTTACACCAGAAATGAAGGTATAAAACCATCATCTAAGTGTGCTGGAGCTGCTGTGGCTGAAATGTGCATAGCTGGAATGTGCGAGTGGCTACATCTGCATGACTCAAAAAAGTGACTGTGTGTCTCTGGCACATCTACAAATCAGGAATATGTTGCTAAAGAACTGACACATAGTCCCTGTGGAATGTTGGTGGGACTAGTGGCAACACCAAGAACCAAGCAAGAATTATGCCTGAATCTATTGATAACTTGGCAATTTTGGATCTGGAGCATGAGTAGGCTTGGGGAAGGCAAGGAGGAGTTTTCCATTGATCCATGCACACATGGTACAGCTTCCAGGGAGACTGGCAGAAGCAGCAGGCCTGGAGCTTTGCCAAGGTGATTTTTAAAAGCCAATTCTATTGAATAAGGCTGAAACAGACCAAGACCAGACCTGCTGTTAGTGGTGCTCCAGTGAACCGAGCTTTGAGTCTGCCTCTGAGAAAGATGACCATAGAAATCCTAGCCTTCATGGCCATATTGTTCCTGTTGCACAGGGAAAATACATATTCCATCTATCAAAAGTGCTCTGAGGCTTGAGTTGTTAGCTTTTGTGAGATGCAGGGGAAACACCTCAAGATGCTTTAGCTACTTTTCATTGATAATACTATACATGATGAGTGCACCATGCAGCTCATGCTCAACCTGTCATAGTTAGCAAGTTTTCCGACCCCATAAAACCAATCCTAATTAACTAGTGTGATTGCCAATGAAGAAACAACTAAAACCACCTGGTTTTGAATTTACTGAGTATAATTATTTGGAAATGTTGTTACAGAATGTGAGGAGCAGAGAACATTAACCTATGGATCATGAAAAGAAAAACATCAGGACTCTGGAGAGGTGATTCATGAAGGATGGAATTCTGGCTTCCATGCTCCCCCACAACACTGTGGGCATGTCTGTGTGCCACAGGACTGAATATCTGTGGCATTGAGCTTGAACTCGCTTTTTGTCTGAGGAGCTGTTGCGTGGTTTGTACCTGCCTGCTCTGTCTTTATCTCTGCAGAAAGGGAAGGGAGCCTTCCCAAGGCAGTCCAGGCTCCAGAAAGTAATATTAGAAGCTGTTGTCCTGGCAGGAAGAAGGAGCTGGCTCACTGAAGGCTGGGGGAAATGCAATGCATAAACATGATTAGCAGCAAGCAGCAACACCAGATATATAGAAGACATATTGCTCCTGGGCAGATAATCTCTCTTAGAGACTTTTGAATTTGGTGTGTGTTTCCTGAGCTTTCCATGTTCTACTGGAGCAAAACTAGGTAGACATCAGTCACCTCATAACCCCTTCCAACACAGATTGACTCTGTATTGCTAAGCTTGCTAAGGCTTGGTGGCATTGGCAACTGGCCATGAAGCTGGGTGACATTTGGCTCCTCTAGCACCAACAGAGAGGCTTTTTTGAAATCCCCAACAGAGATTTTTTTTTTTTGATCACTCAAACCCAGTTCAACAGTAGCAATGGGGTAGTGGTAGTTTGGTGCACTTCTTAATGAACATAAACCAGCAAAATGGACACCAACGACCTCTCTAGTGCTGTGTGGAAATGGAAAAAATTACAGTGCCACAGGAACACATGCAGGAGTTCATTAATTCAGTTTGTGAAAAAGAACATTTTCAGATGGGACAGGACAGTATGAGAAGTCAGGTTACTGTGGGAGTCATTTCAGGATCGGGTCCTGAAGAGGCCCAAGACATTCCCTTTGTGTTTCTGCTGTTCTCTTTCTCAGGAGGAGCATTCTGCCACTGTCCATGAATGACTTCGAAGTCCATGTACAAAACTGTGCATCACTGCTTCATTGAAATCCAGAAAGGGCCACTCTTACCCTAAAGAAGTCTCTCCATGCATTCAAAAATAATTTTACCAATTTCACTTTTGCAAGTAGTAGAAGTAGATTCAAGATTAATTCCCCAGTCTGTTGTGCCTAGAATGACCTTCAATCCTTGCACCAATTTTTTTAATGTCAGTGAACTTTTTATAGTGAGATAACCAAAAGTAATTTAAAAAGTAACTCTCTGTCTCAGCTTTTGCCACTCATCAAATAAGACCACATTTACAAATTCTAGTTTATTGCTATAGAATCTACAACATGGCTAGAAGTGCTGTAAATTGAAAACACGAAATAGATTCTAAAAGTTGATTTGAACGTGTTCTTTTCTGAGGAGAAAAGACAAAATTAAATTTTTCTCCTGCTAGCTACAGTGTTTGTACTTCACTGTCACAGCAACTTCTGTGTGCTTGCAGGGAAGAGCAGTGTCAAGGGGACAAAGATTTTCTACTTTTAAAGGACACTTTCATCTCAGGAAAAGTACTACCTAAATGAAGCAAATATAATTTCTATGTCTAGGTTTTTTCAAACAAATATCTGGGAACTCATCAGTGTTTATGGAAAAAACATAACTGGGTTTTCTCTTCTGGGTCACGCTAGTGAAGTTGCACATCTCTGAAGCAGGGGAGAAGTAAGAAAGACACAAACTTAGGAATCATTACCGTATAAACAACCTGATGAAAAATTTCCTTTCAAGTCCAACCAAATGACTGCAACTTTCCATGTGAGATTATAACACCCCTGCTAAGGTGCTAAGTAGTTATCCAGCAGTACCTGCTGAGTCTCACTCCTATTAGAGGTGTAAGAAATCCACTGGTGTCCTCCTGGGCTTTAAAACCCAGCTGGAAGTTTATCAATGGGTTACCTCAGAGGTGGCTCACCTTGAATGAGATACAGTGTCACACTCTTGCTTGTTAAGCAGGCTTTTATATAAGTGTTATGGTTTCCATAGAAACATAACTAAATCTTTCCTCCAGCATAATCCCCAAAAGCTTTCACAGACCTGGAAAATACACAGTGAACAGTCAAATCATTTTTTATGCTGACAAAAAGAATGCCACAGTTGTCACCCAGTCAAGTTTCTCACATGGGGCAAAATAAGTTTAAATCCCACACAGCAGAATTGCCTTGCAGGATTCAGACATTTTCTGGAATCCCATTTCCCCTGCAAGTTCAGTTTTAAAAAGCTCTAGAGAAACCTTACAGAACTGTGTGAGCTATAGGGGGCAAAAGACCTTAATTGTCTTCCCAAAGCATGTTAGTGAGTGCAGAACCCGTGAGAACAGAAACAATAATTATGCTGATGATCTCTTCCCCAGGCCTGTATAGCTTTCAGTTGTACATTTTCAAGTGTTCTTCATGATAAGTTTTAAATGTCCTCCTTCATGGCTGGGACCACCAGCATGCAGCAGGGATTCTCTGGGCAGAAGGATTTCCCCCAACAGTCTGTTTCCTCTTGAGCAGTTTTACCCCACTTCTCTTAGCAGTTTGGGACCCCATTCACTTTCCCAGGTCATGGCTGAAGACTTCCTTTAGCTTGGAGAAAAGGAGGCTCAGGAGGGATGCTATTGCTTGTAGCCAAGTAGGGATCAGCCATTTCTTCCAGGCAGCCAGGAGCAGGACAAGAGGAAATGTCCTCAGTTTGTGCCAGGCATGTTCAGGTTGAAGATCAGGAAGAATTTTTTTCCAAAGGGTGGTCAGGCACTGGAATAGCCCAGGGAGGTGGTGGAGTCACCAGCCCTGGAAGTGTTCAAGGAATGACTGGAAGGGTCACTTAGCCCTGTGGTTATTTGGAGGATGGTGTTTGATGGAAGGTTGGACTTGATGAACTTGGAGGACTTTTCCAACCTTAATGATACTGCTAATTCACTAGGAGGATGATTTCTTACAGATCTGTGTTTAACCCTGCCTGCTCTTTTAGTGTCTTCAAGAATGTGAGCAGAGCATGTTGAAATAAAATCTGGACAAAACTACAATGATTCATCTAATTAACACTCTATGAAGTTACTTATTTTTTTTAAGTTTAAATATGCAGTGCTGTTGCAATTCATTTAAGCAACTGAACAGAAGTTTAGTGCAGGTGCATGGATAGTTTTGTCACTTTCAACACTTAAAATTAAACAGAGGCGGGTGTTGGGCTGAATTTGCTGGCTAGAATTATTTATTGTGAATGACAGATATATGAACTGCAGTGCCCTCAGGTGGAACTTACCTGAGTGAATATGGACACCTGTAATTTATAGTCCATCAGTGACAATGTCCTTGTCTTCTGCTTCTGTTATGGAAACAGGTCTGATGTTTAGCAATAACCTAACCCTGTTTAAAGGGGAAAATGCAGTTCTTTCAGCTTGTGGTTAGCTTATACAATCCAGGCAGAGAAAGAAAAATCTTCCAAGGAGCTGATTCAGGGCTGCTGGCCGTGGGTGACCAAGGGGTATTAATGGCAGCTGATGGCTTGGTCCCAGCCCCCCAGACACCGGGGGCTCTCTGTGCACACAGTCCCCTCTGCAAAGCAGATGGCCTCGTCCACAGCCAGCAGCCAGGCGGGTGTCGAGGGCTGGACACAAAATTCCCAGACTCTGCACCGTCTCCGCTTCATGTGGGAGCACGGAACAGTTGTCAGCTCTCATTACATCCCAGTCAGCGAACTCAGTGCCTTCCCAGCTGGGCTAAGGCAGGGCTGGCTGGGGGAGACCCAAGGAATGGCAGCTGCTCTGGGGACTCTCTGCTTCCATGGGGCAAAATCCCTCCCCGGTTCACTGGCTGTCCTGCATGCTTTCCTTGGGGCAGAGCAGACAGGCAGGGAGAAGCGCTGTCCCTTTCATGCTTCTGGCATGGGGAGAGAAGGAGGGGGTGGGCAGCTCTTGTTAGAGCTGTCCTCCTTCATCCTGGGGTGACACCCAGCTCATGAGGACTCTGCAAAGCAGGAGTGAGAGAGGCTTCAGAGGGGACACAAACACTGTCTAGAGAAACAGCTGTGAGGTGAGCTATTGTTTCATGCCCACATACTTACCTCCAAGAGTCACTTCCTGAAATTTTGTTTTTTGTTTTTTTTTTTACTCAATTAATTTGAACTGTAGTTCAAGATAGTTTTATTTTAGGAAGCCCTAGGCAGGTTGGCAGTTGATACAGATTTGCTCTGTCAAGGCCAGGGTATCCTAGGAGCTGGTTGGGAACTCTACAGGGATCATGTACACATCTCTGCCAGGGTTATGCTCCAGTCAAACTGTTGAACCTCCAGGTGGAGGCACTGATGGAGGAGCTGAATCCATTACACAGCATCGGGTAGGATGAAGGGAAACTGTCCCTTGAGGCAGGACCCCAAGCCCTGTGTTCAATGGAGGGAGGGATGGCAAAAGCAATCCCTGAACAAGCAGAGGGTGGGGATTCCTGTGGTGGGACTGACTGGATGCTTGTGAGCTATTGCAGCAGGAGAAAGGCTCCTTCACCACCTGTGCAGGGCCTCAGCAGGTGAGAGCAGGGCTGTATTGGGGTAGGAGTCTAAGCTGGTTGAGCCTTATCTGTACCCTGGAGCAGTGTGAGCCTCTGAATGGTGTTTGTCACCTGAGCTGCAGGTATGAGGAGGCAGCTGTGGGTAGCACTGTTAGATGTGTTATGTGCATTCCCACTGTGAGAAACCATCCTGTTTTCAAATAGCCTAGAGTCAATCAATACAGGAAAAACATGGACAGGCAACGGTGGGTAGTGAGGCAGGGTCTTTGATGATGTCCAAAATATCAGTGGAAGAAATTATGGCAAAAAAGCTGCAGGAAAACCAGGAGTGAATAGGCAATTATAGTTTAAACTCCTCTTCCCAAGGAGACCTGTGGTCTTTTTGCATAGATATTTATAGCATGCAGTCTGCATTATAATTGTCCTTTGAGGGACTAACCTTCATGAGATGAATAAAGAACAGTAATACAATGAAGTAATTTAATTAGAGCATTACTTCATACAATAACATGACAAGTGTCCTGAATGCTGTGTCCTTGATGGCAGCACTGACAGTGATGCTGCAGGAGCAGCACCAGACTGGTGGTGATATGGAGAGCCAGGCTCTCTGCTGTGCTGGGATGGATGCACAAGCTAGGAATGGCACTGCCTGACAGCACCACCTCTGGGTGCAGGCAAATGCAGGCCACAGCCACGGATTTTGATGGCTTTGTGATATGTCTAATGAAAAATGGGTCTCTGAGACATGTTCTTATGAACCTTTCTCCCAGTTCTGCTAGAGACCATGAAATAAGAGGAGCCACTGTCCTGTAGGATATGTACACCAATTAAAAAGGGAACAGAGAGCTCAGCAGGATAGAAAGTGCTTCTGTAGCATTGCTGCAAGTGCATGCCACCTCCTGGGATTGTGGGAAAAAGGAAAAAACATCCCAAAACTCCACAAGTTAAATCCTTACTAAAGGCCAGAGGCATGCAAATGCCAATGTCTCCCTTTCAAGTTTTAGAGCTACCTACGAAGATAAAGCTATTAATCAGGTAAGCTGCAAGCCAGATCTCATGGCTGATCCAAATGGCCAAAGCTGGATGACAATTTTATCTGAGGTCAGGTAATGCCACCGGCTCTCCCAAGACACAGGACTGTGGAGACATTCCAAATCTGGCGAGGAGTCCTAGTCAGATTTTTCAGATGTGAAAAGAGTGGAGCAACAAGGGAAAATCTTGATCCATCTTAGGAGGAAAGTTCACTGTCCCTATGACAAAACAGACCAGCCATTGCCTGCAGCACTTGTCAGCTTCCTTAAAGACCCTGGACACACTGGGGTGCACCTAACATATCAAGAACTTCCAGAATGCTAAGGATGCACACTTTCCCTCTTTGTAGCAACATTAACCACAAAGAAGTCTAATTTCTGCTTAGATTAAAGGACAAAGGCCCCTAGGAATCCAACATCTTGGGAAAGAACTGTTTAGAGCCGCATAACAGCAGCTTAGATGACTATTTACTGAGCTGTTGCAGACTGAAGTGAATATTGCTTTTATGGCCAAATTTTGATCTGGCACCAAGTGCCTCTGCTAAATGCCTGTGAGCCAAGGGCCAGTTTGGGTTAGAGCTTGATTTGGGGATGCTTTAAAGCATGGATACTTTTTCTGGACTTCTACTGAGGAGAAGTAGAGCTCTTTCCATGAACTCATTCTGTCAGTCACCAGGAGGGTACCAAGTGCTTCCTACAGCATTTTATTCTTGTGGACCATGACAATCACCTCCAGGTGATCTTCAAAAGAAGTACTGGTTGGTTTATTCACAGTCCTTTTAAGCTCTTGCAGAAAAGGAATAATTTACCTACCACTGGAGTTTGAGATATGCCATCCATGTGCTCATTCAACCTGCACTACTCTGTCTCTTGGAGCCCTGAATCATGCAGATGATGGCTGTGTGCCAACACGGGCAGAAATCCAGCCATTAGCCACCCTGTGGAGCACTGGGAGGCCATAAGATTCATCTGGACTCACCAAGGTACAGCAAAAGCAAAAGGCCTCCAAAGGAAGAAAGTCTCCTTCTGCATGCTGTTGCAGGGAAGGAGGAGAATGCATTGCTGGGAAGGGCAAGAAGCCTCCTGAAAACCTGCCTTACCTGCAGGAGCATCTCTGTGATGGCTTGGCTCTGCCAGGTTGGTGCCTTCACCCTGACTAAGTGGCATTTGGAGGAGAGGAGCATTGGAACCCTGATGGCAGCAGCTGTCCCCTTGTGCACTGATCCATTTGTCAGCAGCGACTCTGACAAGAGAGCACACCTGTGACCTGTGAGCTGCCTCGTCAGTGTGCAAGCTCTGGCTGTCTAAATGGACAGAAGAAAAGCAGCAAACATCTAACTTCCCAGCCCAGAGTGAGATTCCTCTCTGTTGTGATTCCAGCTAGGGCTGAGGGATCATGAAAGGGGATGTGCAAACCGTGTTCCTGAAAATCCCTGACCTGTCTTGAAGGGGTTTGCTGTGTTTTAGCTGATGGCATGAGCCATGTTCTGTCACAGACACTGACCATGTACAAGGTGCATGGCCCCTGAAGCAGCCATCCTGCTGGACTCATAGCTGGACAACACCTAGGGAAATGCTGCAGCAGCTTCTCCTCAATATTGTGTATTATACAGTGTACTACCACACTGTGTGCATGTTCAGCAGGGGATTCCCACCAGGGATGACGTGCTGCAGGTTGCTACGGCTGTCTGTCAACACAGAGCTCTTCTGCAGAAGGATGCTGATGTGAAATAGGCCTGTAAGATGGGGCTGCAGGAAAAAGGTTGAAAGAATGCAAATTGTATGGAAATATGTGATTTGGATGTGATGAGGCTCGATAAGCACTAGGCAAGGATTTTATAGACTGTGCTCTAAGCCCTGCTCTGCAAAATGAACTGTCACTTACATGGCATTAATACCCTGGGTACTCTTTCCCTGCTTCACTTCTCACCTCTTTCTCCCTTAAACAAAGATCCATCTTCTCTTCTGGCCATTCCAGCCAAAAATGATGGCAAGGGAGATCTGCATTACCACTTGGTATCTGCTGTTGGTCTCCACTGAGTGTACAACCGTGTCCCAGCCCCTCTCCTGGTCCTCCAGGCAGCTCTGCTGGAGCACACTGGTGCTCTCCTCTCCTCTCCTGTCATACTGCAGGGCTGCTGCTCTTCACCTTTGCTCCCCTGCACACCAAGGCCAGCAGGAAATTCCCTCCCATAGATCAGATATCAAGGCATGGCCCCCATATCAAAGGTGAAGATGTGGAGCAACCAAAACATTTGGGAATACTCTGTCTGTGTTTCCCAACCCTGCTCCTCAGTTGCTGGTGTTTTACCAGACATTATCCTTTCCAGGAATTGTAATAGCATGTAGGAATATGTGTCCTTAACAGCTCAAACTTTAATTTATCTTAGTAAACAATTGTGCTCATCTTTTTTTAAGTTAAATATTTGGCTCAAAGAATTTAACTGCACAAATACAGCAAAATCTTATGAGAAAGCTGGAAGGGAACTCTTTACAAGGGCATGTAGTGGGAGGATGACAAGAAGTGGATTTAAAGTGAAAGAGGGCAGGTTTAGATTAGATGCTAGGAAGAAATTCTTCACTATGAGGGTGGTAGTCATCTGAGCCAGGATCTTCTGCTGTCCTTTCTGTCTCTGAAGGTGCTTTTGTGGAGGCACATGCTGCAGCCTGAAGCACGGGTTTTATAAAGGATGCAGAAAAGCTGCTGAAAACACAGAAAGTACCCCAAAAAAGGGAGGTAATATGTAGAGGAAATGCTGAAATGTGGGAGCTTCAAATGTTTTGGGATGTTCAGGCTGCTGGAAATAAAACTGAAACATTATTTGACTATGACCTGGAAAACCCTGATAGGAAGAAAATATCAGTTAGTGAATGGCTCGTTAAGCTCAGGCCAGAGGAAGGTAGGATGAGTTACAGTAGCTGGATGCTCAAGATGGAAAATTTGAGTAGGAAAAATAAGGTGCTGATATGAACTTGACATGAACAGCTGTTAGAGCAGGCAGACAGGGAAAGGACAGGGGTCTCCACCTCTGGAGGACTCCCAACATCAGCAGGATATTCCTCTGGAAGACTGACTGAACACAGATTGCCAGGCTTGAGGAGGAGAACAAGAATATCCTGTAGGAACTGTGACATCTCTGGTGAGGGGAGGGAACCCACTATTCCCAAAAGGACTTAAACTCTCTGGATCAGTGGGTAAAAGGAGTGGGGTCTCATTTAATCTTGCTGCAGCCATCAGTTGTTGTGTTGGAAGTCCCCAGTTTAGACACATGCATCAAGCAGAGGCACATGAAAAAGGGCTGGCTGGATGTACTGCCTGTCACTTCACTAAACTTGACACCTGTGGGAGCTATAGAAATGCAAAATCTACTTATTAAATTAAATTAGTACCACTAAGGTGTCAATAGATAGACTGGTCAGTTTTTCAGAAGGATGATTTGCTGCCAGAAGTGCCATTTTCCTTCAAAATTAACCATTATGTGCCAGTAAGCCTTGTACAACAAATACCAAGGAGAGGTTTGAGTGGAAGATGCAGAAAATAGGGCAGCCTAATCAGAGGCAGGCTGAAATCAATCTCCTGCTGTCCCTGACCCAGAGACTCTGTGCTGAGATCTCTGCATAGAGACAAGGCAGGTCCTTGCCTGTGCACTGCAAGGGAGCTCATCAGGGATTTACAGCAGTGGCACAGGAGAATCTGAGACCTTACATTTGCATTCTGAGATTCACCACAGCATTAACCTCTGCCCTAGCAGAATGAACTAGTTTCAGCCCTATCCCACACATTCTTCTGCAGTACCAAAGCCAGGTAAGGGATTAAATTACCTGTGCAAAAACACACATCTGTGCATTCAGGCATTGACTTGGTGCTTGCCTTAATTTTCACACTAACAAGATAAATGCAATAATTTTAGTATATGAAAGAAATAGCAAAATTTGCAGGACCATAATGAACAAACCCTTTTGAAGTGGTCTGACTCTCTCTCAAGAGAAGCTATTTATGTCTGTTTTTTGCAAAAATAATAAATGCATTTTTGGTGGCCAGCCAGTTCAGAAAATAAGCTGGCAGTGTTATGCTGAGCTGATCTATTAGTATGGATACCAAGAGGCACTCTGCTCTTCGTTTACAGTGTGAAGGAATGGTTTCACATGCTAATGCCCTTTCTCCATCAGTGTCCTACACATGGAATTATAACAGCATCTTGCAGTCTTGCCTGGGTGCTTGCAATTGTGCAAGAATCCCAGCAGCAATCCAGGGTAAGTCCTTACCCTTCCCTCCTGAGAAGTGGGCAGCTTTTTAGAGAAGACCCTAAACTACCTCTGAGCATAGCAACCCCTGGATGATGCATTATTTATGTTCAATAATACTGTTTTTGGTAGGGTTCATGTCAATTTGAAAGAGCATTTTAAAAGGCAGAAGAGTTCTTTCCATAATTACAGCTACACCAGCTTAATTTACAAACTCCTATAAATCTGTTGACACATGGTAATAGTGGTATTTAATCTTTGTTCTAATATCAGATTTATACTGGTCTGGTACACTCAGTGCCTTTCATTGCCAATTTCATCCCAAGTGCCCTTCATTTTTCAAAGATGGGTAAAGGAAAAATTTGTCTAATCTGTGAATGTCTGGAAATGCACCATGATGCAGGATTTTGTTCTGGGAGAATAAAATAGTGGTGTCAAAGGGGAAGGGAAGGGAAGGGAAGGGAAGGGAAGGGAAGGGAAGGGAAGGGAAGGGAAGGGAAGGGAAGGGAAGGGAAGGGAAGGGAAGGGAAGGGAAGGGAAGGGAAGGGAAGGGAAGGGAAGGGAAGGGAAGGGAAGGGAAGGGAAGGGAAGGGAAGGGAAGGGAAGGGAAGGGAAGGGAAGGGAAGGCAAGGCAAGGCAAGGCAAGGCAAGGCAAGGCAAGGCAAGGCAAGGGAAGGCAAGGGAAGGCAAGGGAAGGCAAGGGAAGGCAAGGGAAGGCAAGGCAAGGCAAGGCAAGGCAAGGCAAGGCAAGGCAAGGCAAGGCAAGGCAAGGCAAGGCAAGGCAAGAGAAGGCAAGGCAAGGCAAGGCAAGGCAAGAGAAGGCAAGGCAAGAGAAGGCAAGAGAAGGAAAGAGAAGGCAAGGCAAGAGAAGGCAAGGGAGATGACATTTAATTGATAACTGCTCAGAAACTTAGACTGGTCATAAAATGCTGAGTCTCAGCTATACAAAACCACAGACTCCTTGTCCCCTGTAATCCAGACCAGTTAGTCATTTTTAGACACCCTCGAGAATCTGGGCCTGAAATTATGATTTGAGAAAGAAAAAAACTGAAAATGTACTCTCTTTTGCATCAGAGTTTGCCCATGGAGGAACCAACAGATGCACTTTAGCTACCAACAGAATGCAGACAGATCTCTTGGTACTGAGAGCCATAAGTCAACTACTTCTGTTCATGATGCTGCAGTTATTCAATGCCTTCTTCAAACTATCAGTTTTCCCAAAACAGATCAAATTACAATCTCTAAAATTCAATCCCCAAGTAGACTTATTTTTAAAAAACTGTCAAGCATCACCACATAGCGTTGCTTTCCTTCTTACAAGCAGCAATCCTTTTATCAAGAGGAGCAAGCAGGTAAAGTATACATGGCCTTTCTGCCCATTATGAAATTCTTAGTCCAGAGCACCCACAGAGCTCTACTGGAGCCATGGGTGATGCTGGGTTTCGGACTGGTGAGCCTGATGTTCCGGTGAGTTTGGCTCCCCAGGATGCACAGAAAGTCCCAGGATCAGTAGGAAGTCAGGAGCAGGGGTGGGTGATTGGATGTGCATCACAGTCCTGGGTGCTTCCTGTCCCCTGGACCCATTCCAGGCAAACCTGGCCCTGGGGCAGTGCTGAGGGGAGCCTGGCTGCAGCCCTATATTTGCATGGGTCTGGCACCCACTGTCAGCTGCAGAAGTCAGAGGTCTCCACCCTTGGGTGGAAGCAGGGTTAGTGAAACCTTGCTGAGAGTAACAGGAACAATAAAGAAAAAAATCATACATCTAAGAAATTAAATACATGGTCTGAAATATTTTGAATATAATTAAATTGCACTTGGAGTTTTCCCTCACATCAATCAAGCCAGCTATTAAATATTTTTTATGTGAACCTTAGGAAGATTTGATGCTATAAACCATTAAACCCAGATATTATAATTTCCCCCATGGCCAGTATGAACATTGTATTAATCATGCACCCACTGCAAGCTATTTCTACCATACTGCTTTTGTCCAGTTCCCTAAACTATTACCATCCATCTACCACATGAATTTCCTGTAATGGATTGTAAGAAGTCCTCTGTGCAGCACGCTGACTGAGTGATCAGAAGAATTGGATTTTTTTCCTTCCTTTTCAACATTTTCATGCATTATCTTTAGTGACTCATATGGTTCAGTTTTTTCCAGGTGTGCTTTAGGGAAAAACAAAAATAACCCACCTCCAGCATAGGCTCAGCCTCTTAGGAGAAACTGCAAGTTTTTTTTTATTACTATAAACAAGATTTTCTGTTTTAGAAGATCCAGTTAGAGTCATTACTGTTCCCTGTATCCTCTGGGCAGGAAGTCTCTTCTCAGGCTATTAATTGCTTGCTATTTTTTTCCTATGGAAAAACAATAAGCAAAAAAACCAAAGGATCCTCATTGGTAATGCTGTTCATATTACAGATTAAATTGCCAGAGGAAATATATAGTTTGGTATGTTAAATTTTTTCTGTGAATCTATACATAAACATCCAGATTTTCATTCCTGCCAGCACGGCCGTTTGCAGGTCTGCATTAAACAAAGAATTTCAGTGCCGGTGCTGTAAAAGTGTCACTCAGCAGCTCTGCTGCTCCTGGGTCTGATGGTAATAGATTGTCTAAGAAATCTGGACACGTTCATTTTGCCAAGGGATCGCGTGTTGCTGGAGGTAATGCACATCAGATGAGATGTCACACTCTCAGAAGAAGTGCAGAGGCGTTAAGACAAGCCAAATTCCCGGCTGTTTATATTCTTCTTTACCAATCAGGGTATCGGGATGCAGACTGAATTTATAAACACTAAAATGGGATGTGTTGCGTGACAGAAGCTCTTGGAGAGAGACATATAGGTTAGACTTTTTGCCTTATTATGCCTCCAAGATAAGTGATTATCTGTGTTCACAGTTTAAATTAAATAAATATGTTTGGTTGTGGAGCGATGGAGAGATTTCAGAAGAAGAGTGCTTCAGACAGCACGTGCTGAGGGTTGTCAGGGGGGAGCAGAGAACAGCAGCCAGCTGTGTTTTGTGCTGCACAGGTTCCCAAATGCTTCAGAGCAGCCCTGAGAAATTGTGCAAGTTTTAGAAACAACTGTCTCCAATGAACAGTAGTTCTTGGCTCCTATTTGAAAGCTGGTTTTGGGTCACTGGTAACTCCCCTGAAGAAGGAGTGAGGAGAAAAAAGCCCTCTGTTGGGATTAAATGAGAGCCAGAGACATGGCTGTAGCTTCCTTGTGTCTGTGGAGGCACTGGTGGAGCAGGGAGGGAGGGTTGTGGTGGGGTGTTGTATTGGGTTTAGCTGGGGACAGCAAGAGTAGCAGCAAGAAGACAGAGTCTAACAGCATCTCCTCAGCTTTTTGCCTTTCAGTCTTTTTGCCTATCATGGTTTGACTAATCCTTTAAATATATTTTGCGTTCATTTCTCAAATAACCAGCAGACATATGGTGCTAATGAGAACTAGAGAGGGTTTGTTTTTTTAATGAGCAAGAGCAGCTGGTTAGCAGAACATAAAATTAAAAATGGAGGGAAAAAATAAGCTCAAGGGGATAGATAAGGTTATTAATCACAGCAGAATTCCTCAGCTCTCTCCTCTGAGGAGAAGCATCAGGTGGAGTGGGACACCGGCGACCTTGAGACAAGTATGTGACAGCCTTTGCACTAGGTGAAAAATAAGTGACTGTCTGATACATGCAGCTGTGTCACAGCTCTCCATGGCAGCAGAGATGCTCTGCCCTGTCCCTGTGCAGGCAGCCTGGCAGGTGGCAGCCCCTCCAGCTGCCCCAGACTGTCACAGCATGGTCCTTCATTCGGGAGGGAAGCCTGAGACACCTTTTGGGTGCCATCTGCAGAGGCACAGGTGAGCACAGACCAGCAGTGACACATCTGAAAAGGAAATAACTGGAAAGTGGAAAAAATTGCTCCAGTACATCCAGGGGTAAATTTGCCATTTCTGAGCGGTGCTGCATTGCTGGGAGGATTTGTGGCAGATGCTCACAGCTTTCTTTAAATGAAACCCACTTCATTTTCTGCTATTTAAACATGTCATCCTAAGCAATACAGAACAACAAGGGACTTTCCCAGGATGCACCTCTGTCTGACTGAGAGGCTCAAAGTAACACAAAGAGCCCTCCTGCCCAGCAGCCCAAGGTTTCTGCTGCACCACACTGCTGTTCTTTAAAATCAAGCCTCTTTCATTTAATGACTTGAGGCAGACAGAGCCCAGCTCACAGCTTCAGCGCTAACTTACATTCAGCGGGATGCGCACGCTTTTCAATACTGCTGAATCAATCTGCCCTTTCCACTCAACAGAACTTCTCTGGGCTGTCTTGAAGCTTGTTCCTGCCAGAAGCCTCCTGCTCACATGGTTACTGCTGGCCTGCAGTCAGGGTACCTCCCACCCCATGCTAGACAGCACCTGAGTCACAGGCAGCATCCATCCTGTGATGCAGGGAGCCCCAGGCTCTCAGGGGCCCTGAGCACCTCCAGCTGCACTGGTTTCATGGCTGAGGTTGTCCCAGTCCCTCAGACCCTGTGCCTTTTCCAGAGAAACATGTGTTTTTCCTAGGTATGTCTGACTCTTAAAGTCCAGTTGTCCTCTGCTCTTTGCACGTGCCTGGCCATGAAAGATAGAAATGATCTGGTCTAGTTCTAGGTGTCTATATGAGAGCCAGTCTGCTCCTGCAATCCAAGGACTGAGTAAAAAGGTGGGATGTGTCTCTCCAAAAACAGACACAGCAGTTTGGGCAGGTTAGTAGCTTTAGAGACCTTTCCCTGCTGTGGCCATGCCAAGGACAAAGGACAGTTCTATCTCTCCCTGTGCTTACTGGAGTACACTTTGATCCCAGTAACTGTGGGGTGGAAACACAACTGTGGTCCCAATTCCTTGCTCCTCTCAGCAGGCTAAGGACATTTATGGACACCAGTGTTCCTTTCAGTGTTGGTCCTTTTGGTGCTGCCAGTGGTGGGGAGGGACAGGCACGGCCCTGTAGCTAACCTTTATTTGAAAGGATCCAGTTTGTATCCCCTGAGACACACTTTATGAAGTGCAGAAAACGTGTGTGGCTGCACTGTGCACTCTTGATCTGATCTGCAGCACTGGTGTGGGTGTACCTGAAGAGCATTTGACAGACTGCAGTATGATTACCCATTGCTGGCTTCTGTGATGTTATTGATCTTATTATGCTGAGGGATGATGATGATGATGATGATGATTTACACAAAACAAAAGCAGCCTCTTTTCTGAAAAGAATCTTCGGTAAATTATTCATCCCTCAAATTTGGCCCAGAACATGCCCTTAATTTCCAGAGTCAAATGCATGCTGCAGTAAAGTGACCACTCTGAGCAGGAGTCTGTGCCATGCCTTTTCCTCCTTGAGCAGTGCAGTCACCTTTTACTCCTCTGAGGTGTAGTGAAGGTTGCTTTTTCTTTTAATTGAGCAGAATGTAAAGTAGAAGACCAGCCACTGTAACAAAGAATTATGACTTCTTTACAAGGTGAAATCATAAGAATCTGGCTATGTGGGAGAAGGTTCTTGTTTGAACATGTAATTTGAACAAGTAGCAAAGAGAATCCTCACAGCTGAATGACACTAAGTGGCTCTTTCTGTTTAATAAATATAAAAAATCTCTCTCTAGATCAGTTGGATGGGTAATGGAAGCACTCAAACCCTTTAGGGACACTTTTGCTGTCTTGCAGGCTTGGATTCCTTTCGCACCTAGGATGAGAAGAATTGAAAAGGCAACAGTGGGAGATGATTGCTGCTGCTGGCAGCAGTGAAGAATGAGTGCAGATGTATTAGGTTTTACCCCCTACAGGATAACAACCTTTCTAGGAACAAAGAGATTCTTTGTGCCATGGGATTTGGTGGAAAAGATGGGTGTGAAATTTCAGGGACATAGCTGAACATGCTGGGTTCAGAGACAGGGGAAATAATTCCAAATCCCTATTCTTCTTATATCAACCTGCAAAGCCTTTGGTGGACATAAGCACCAGGCATGCTGTGGCAGCCCAGCTCTGTGCCTAGAAAATGTTCTCCTGCTGCATGCTCAGTCCCAGCAATCTCTTCAGGAAAAGACTCCACGTGGCTCCCTCTCACCAGGACCGACAAGTGCTATTTGAGCTGTTTGTGCTGTGAGATTCCCACAAGCCCATTGTGGGGGATGCACATTTTCAAGATCTGGCTGAGGCAGCTCGCTCTTTTTCACTCCCCTATGGTAATCATAGTGCTATTTTTTGCTACATACTGTGCTGAGAGGGAAGGGTCCTGTGGTGTGCCTGAATGCTGCGCAGTGTAAAGCAACACTGTGCTCCCTCCTGCCTCTCCCAGACCCCCCTCAACCTCTCTGAAGGGAAAAAAAGGCTCATGTAAGAGGGATGTTTATGCTGATGTTATTCAAATGAGCAGTGAACAAATAAAATGGTATTTAGGCATTGCCTTTGCTTCTCAATACATTTCTTCAGGCAAAATTACCCGCAGTGGTACTTGAACCTCCTTGGGGGGTCTGTAGCTCTTGACAGTGTTTTCTTTCCTGCCTGCTACAGTTTGAGGGGGAAAAAAAAATTCTTTATTGTACTAGCACAGCCCACAAACTTGCTGAGGCACAGATGTGAAACTCTAGTCTTAGAAAGAGCAAGGAGGAAAAAGAAATCAGAAAATAGGGAAAAATGTCGAGGGAGACATTTGCAATTATACCAAGTTCTTCCTTCAGATTTAAATATTTTTGTAACTTATTGTGAAATTCAATGTTTGCAAGTAAGAATAAAAACTCTTTGCACACAACAGCTGCTGGATAGCATGTTTGCACAGAATAGAAATATTTCAGGGTGAAAAAAATCAATATTCAGAGGGAACTGAATGGCTCAAACTGTGGGCAAGCGTATGGAGGCTGCTATGAAGAGCTTAGCGCTTGGAAATTCACCCTGGTCAGTAGAAATGGAAACTAATTTCCAGCTAGCATCTTTTCTGAGGCCATTTGTTAGAACCTGTCAAGTTGATATGACCTCTCTTTCCAATCTCAAGAGGGCAAATGCTTCTATTTCCTATTTACAGGGTGTTTATCACCAGGGCAAAAAGCAGCCTTGTCATTAGACTGGGAAAAAATAAAAAAGCCTAGCCACAGAAATAGGTACAGTTCCTGCAAGGCAGGGCAATAGAATTTTGCACAGGAAATTTGCACAGCCATGGATCACACATTGGAGAACAGTTTTGACCATAGTCAAACTTCCATGAGCTTATACAAGTACATGGCTTGACTTTGTGTGAGAGTCAAATCAGTAAATGAGAGGTGTCCCAAAGCACAGTCAGGAGAGGGGTTGCCCATTTGACTTTTGAAGCAGCTTTGGTGTGAGGGATGCAGGAAAGACATCGAGCCTCACCACCTGAGCCAAGGACAGAGCACTCATCAAGGGCAGGTGACCAATTTGATTGATTGCAGGATAGAAAGGCAGGAGAATAATATTGGAAAATGACATTTTAAGGGAATGAAATTATTCTGGGAGAGCTTTGCTTTCACTGATTAAGAACAGAAGGGCTGCTGAGCATGGACTTACCTCAGTTATGTTAATTTCTCCAGTATAGCGGACAGGTTGAACTCTCCAAAGAAAAACCTCACTACTAAAATCCAGAATAAATTAAATGACAATTGTAATCTATCAGCCATAATAATTTCAGCACATGATGGAACCAGAAAATTTTAGCTAACTTCTGTGGGGCTCAAGCTGGTAGTTTCAGATCCAGAAAGAGATTTCTACATGTCGGATCACTTGGCTTCACTCTAAATTGATGGGTATAAACATGTCAAACTCTCTTTGTGTGCCTCTCTTGGGAGAATATCATAACCTGAAAGTTCAAGGATCTATAAAGATTTAGATGTGGTTGCTCTTCTTTTCCCATTGAGAAGGTGCTTTTTATTCCATAGTGCTCTCATTGCCTTGAGCCTGACCCAGCTGAGACTATGGGCAGTCTGTACTGTACCTGCTACTTGAGCCTAATCATAAGTTGTTCTCATTGACCTGGTGACCTACTTCCAGCTGCTTTTACCTGCAACACGTCAGAAGTGGCCCACACCCCTTCCCTGTGTGTGTGCTGAAGGGCAGTGGGCTGTGCTCCCCTAGAGACTCTCAGCTGGCTGACAGCTTCCCATCCTCCCTGTGTGCCTCTGGCAGGAGGTGACGCTGCAGCCACCACAGCACAGTCCCCTGGCAAGGCACAGCCCGCACAGGATGAAGCCAATATCAGCTTGTTGCGCTAGTTTCTTTCCTGAGCGAGGAGGAAGAAATACCTTCCTTTCTTTGCCAACTGACTGTATGTGCTGTAGATTATTTCCATCATACTCTTTGTCTGTATTACCTGCATTAATCCAGTACAGCGTGGGATGAAAATGTGCCCCTGAGACTAAGCATGCACACATAACTTTGACTACCAGCTGCCAACATGGATGCAAAGTTGTCTCTTCAAACTACTCATAAAACCCTGTGGATAGTGACACTAAGTAGCTCTCTTTTATGCAATGCAGGCATTACATTTTTTTTTAGTGTGTTGACACATCATTATATTTCTCAACAAGGCAAATTAGAGCAATGATATGAAGTTTTGCCTTGAGAGCCTGAGGATTTTTTATGGTTCTGGGAGCCTGCATTAAGACAGAATGTAAAATGGGGTGTAAATATTATAATGATGACTTATTTCTTCCTGCTTGCTAAGAAGCAGCAGAACCACTGGTAGAAGCCAGCATATCCCATATGGATTCCTTCTATTATATTTTAACAGCTGCTGCATGAACTAATTGCTTTTAGTTCATAGGGACCAAAGATAGTGTTATGAATACTCAAAGGAGAATTTATATTGTACATGACAGCCATGGCTAAGCATCTCCTTTCTCCTGCTCTTGCTGTGAAGACACCCAGGTGGGATGCTCCTTTTCTGTTTCTTTTTTTCTGTCACCAGTTTTGATGTCCCTGTGAAGATGTGCAATAGTCTTGAAACACTTGTTCCAGGGCCTAGCTGCATGACAGCTTGTCCCAGAGGTGCCTACAAGGATGGATTTTCCATGTCCTGATTAGGGGCAGGTGGGGTGTTTGCTGCCAGGGTCACTGTGATAAAACCTTGGGCCTGCACAGCCCTTTCTTCTCCTCAGCCCCAAGAGCTATGGGCATCACTCTGTCTGTGACAGCACTGCCTTTATAAAGAAAGAGGACTGGCACTGGGGAGGAGTGCAGCCACCCTGCCATGTTACCTGTTTTGGGCACCACTTCCCCTGCTAGCACCTGCTGCCAGCCCATCCACTCTGACCAGCCAACAGGTATCCAGACTGACTTACTGGGACATGCCCCACAGAAAGGACATTTCCAGGTGAAAGCTGACCAAGAAAATGTAGAAATTAATATTCCACAGGACCCCTCATTCCCTGTGTGGAAACCTGCTTGGTTTCCCTTTTCTTGTTCCAAAGAGGTGTAATTAAATACAAAAATAAACAGGCCTGGAGCTCCTGAGATGTCCTGCAAATTCACTGTGTCATGGACATTTGTAGTTAAACTTGCACACTGCTGGGTGCTGGCATTTGCTTGGGCTGCACCCAACCTCCTTGTCAGGGGCAGGGGTGATGTGAGCACAACTGCTCCCCAATTTTCCTGTGGAGAAAGCCTGACCACAGCAGCAGGGCACGGTGCTGTGTGCTCTTAGCTCAGGAGGAAACTGGAGAAAATCTCCTCACATACATTTAACTACATATATGCTTAGCAGGAGCTGCTGCTCCATAGGTGCTACTGATATATCATCCAACCTCCTGCAAACCACAGGACTCATCATTCTGCTTTGCACCCAGCAGTTTGTGTTTGATCACTGTAGGACTTGTCTTTTGCCACACATAATGTTCAAAGAAGCCATCCAGCCTTCATGTGACACTACAAAGGAGGAGAGAACATACCATGTGTTCTGTTGGTTAACCATCTTTGTTCTCATAATTGCATTCCTTATTTCTAATTTAAATACATCTGACTTCAGTTTCTAGATGCTGCAACTATTTTTTTTCTCTGCAAGACAAAGAAGGAATGTGGTACTGAACGTCTCTGCAGTCAGGTCTCCCTCCAGCCTCCTCTTTGGTAAAGCAACCACAAGGAGTGTTTTAAGCCTTATGAGATATTTTCCATAGTCCTCAAATAATTTTTATTTAATATTCTTAAAAATCTCCATATTTTTTGTCAGATCCTTGAGTTGAGAAAATTATTCCAGTAACAATTTCTGTAAATAAGAATGATCTGAGCTGCCAGCCACTGCCTGCTTCTTTGAGCTGTTCCTGCCATCCCCAGTCAGACCTCACAGATCTCAGGCTTGTCCATTTTGAAACCTCTCTTGCTCTAGGTACAGAGCTTGATGTTTGACTGTTCCCAACACTTCATTTTGAATTTCAGTTGCTGTAGTTTAAGGTAAAGCCAGATAAACCTCTGAAGAATCGGACCTTGAAATCCGTGTTTCTCTCTGTGTTCTCTGCTTTCATTAGTGGGCTACAAAGGCTCCTATGTTCATTTGCTTCCTGATTCCTCAAATGTAGCCTCACAACTGGGAGGTCAGAGCCATCAAGAGGAGTGAGAAATGATTTTGTGGGAGCCCTGGTGCTATCCCAGGGGTTTTGGCATTCTCTTGACAAGAGGGTGATCAATCCCAATTCATCCAGCTGGAGGAGGACTGAAATTTGTGTCTCCCCCTCCCTGGGTGATTGCTCTGTTCACCAGCCTTTTCTATCACCTTCAGCATAAAAACAAGGAATGAGGCAGTGTTGTGTACCCAGCAGAAATGCAACAACTTGGGAGCAGAAGTGTGTTTCTGAAGATGCATCTCAGGCTCCCTTAGAGAGAATGGTAGAAAGGCAATAAACTTAAATTTGTTCCAGACCTGACCTTAACATTTGAATCTCAGGAGGCTGGTCCAAGTTTGAAATCCTTAGCTGGGCATCCAGAGGTGCTATTTAAGCCCTCTCATACAGCTGCAATCAAGATCTCATGTTTATCATACCCCACAAGAATGTGGTATTGAAGGACCTGATATGCCCACAGTGAGTGCCAATTAAGCTTTCTTAAAGAACATTTTCTTTTTAAATGGAGAACATTTCATGAACAATATTGAATTAAATTCCCCCAAATAGTAAGCATTTTTTCACTTAATAAAGCTGTTAGTGACAATAAATCCCTAATTAATGGTAAATATAATTGCAAACCCAACAGTAAATTCTTCTCTTGTGGGCATCAGCATCACTCTGGGGAGAAGGTAGTTCAGTGCTGTAAATGTACAAAATTTGGGGTATAGTTATTTGATCTTGAGTTTGAAATGTCTTCTTTGATCTTTTTGTTGAGAAACAGGCAACTGCTCCAGTTGGGAAAATGGAAGGACACATGATCGAATAAATTATGGCCAATAGCACACAGAATTCAAGGATCCGTGTATTAAAGTATAACACTGTGCAGACTGGCATGTCTCATAAACACATTCTATCCATTTGGATAGAAGGCTAAGTCAGCTCACAGCAAACCCTGAAAGATGAACCATTTGTGTTGTGTGCCTTTTGCTTAAAATAGCTTTGTTTTATAATTTGATTGTGTAATGTAACAGAGCTCTGAAGTTTAGGACTGGTATTTAATGAAAAAAGGAAACAAAGATAATGCAGACTTGATTCCTAGATCACAGGATATAAATACAGCAGGTATCAGCTGTGGGTGCAAATGTTTTGTATTAAGAGAATTTCAATAGGAAGGTCTTTGAGTGCTGGGCAACTTTTGATTGCCTTCCCCTTACAGTTCTATGATTTATTTTTAATCTAGGCAGTTAATACCAAGACACAAAGCACTGGTTCCCTGTGTCTCTTTTAGAAGCTTTTTCTAGCATTATACACATTTCTTACTCAGCCAAGGTCTTCTCAATGAAAAGCTAAAGTGAGTCTGTATTGAATTAATTAGTTCAAAGCAGCCTGCAATATTTACCTACAACTGTGAATGGGCACTGGAGCTGGTTACCAAACCTGGGTGAAAACATGTCTCTTGTAAATGGGATTGCTTATAAGGATTTGACTATCTTGAAGTAAAACCTATTTCATTTCTGCAAGTTTTGTTGTGTTTTCCTCTTTGGAAGGGAAAGTTTAGATATTCTTGAGCATTGCCTTTACTTTCCAAGCAGTACAACTGGACATTTAATGATCTGCAGAATATGACACATGAGAAGAAAACAGTCACTGACACAGCACATTTATAAGAACCCTTCTAACAGAAAATCATAACAGAAAATTCCATGTTTTATTTCACGTCTTGTAATTCTGGAATATCCATCTCACCATGGTCTGTCTGGCTCTTCACTCCTGGAAACTTCCTATGTGCACCCAGGGGCAGAACTAAATTAAAGTCAAAATAATTCCAAGTAAAGACATATTTGCCTTCAGCATTGTTGTTTTTCTTTTCTCCGAAATGAAAGCATTTAATTAAAAATTCTCATTGAAACCAAGGACAAAACTGTTATCACCTATCATCCAGAAGAGAAATTCTTCAGCTTCTCCTAGAAGTCAGAAGAGTATATAAAGGCTACTGAACACGTATTGCTATTTCTGTCGAGTTAGTAGGACCAGAAGGACCTTTGATCTGGCCTAGAGTGGAAATTCTTGTATTTTTATTTAATCTAAAGTTGCACTGAACAGATCAATAATTGTGGGTGGTTTTATTGTATTTTTGCAGACAAAGAAATGTAGGTCCCAACTGTTAGGTCTTTATAATCTTCCACGAAACATAATAGATTGCTGTAGCATGCTTTAAAAGAACATATCTGCACATGTCCTTTGTAGATTATATGAAAGTAAGAAAATCTATTCTTGAAGAATATTTGCTTGTTTGGTGTGCATAAGTCTCTATTCACTCTTCTCCTTCCCCTTGTGTCATGCAGAGCATGTTTGGCTTCACATGACCTACATAGTCCATCACACAATCCAAAAATCCATTGGCACACGTCACAGATGATCAGCTGGCTAAAAGTGACTCAGAAGAAATAGATTCTATGGATTGCTTCACAAAACTTCTAAGATAAGGCCCACATTCATTAGGAACATTTAATTTTTCGTGATGAAAAACCATTTTTCCTGGGGAAATCTTCCTCAGATGCTGCATTTGGGTTACAGCAGGCTGGATCCATATTCCCTTAGTATTTCCTCATTTGAATGGATTGTGGTTTGTTTGCTCCTTTTGGCTTCTCTGCCCAGAACAGGGTCTTTTCCTCTCTCCTTCTCGTGAGATGAAGGTTTGCAGCCCAGCAGCCCCAGACCACCTGCCCTGAAGCTGTGTCTTCAGACTGCCAAACATTTAAAATACCATTTTTTCCAATAAATTCTATCACAAGCAGAGGGAATTTACGGTTTAGTCTCTGGGATCAGATGCATAAAAGCAAACTGTGCCCAAACTTTGTAGACTCTCAAAAAACTGGTTTTGCTTTTAGCTCAGAGTTGTACAGACTGTGGCTCAGCTATAGAATGTGTGTACACAATTCAATGCCTCATTTCCCTCCTCCTTCACGAGTCCTCTGGGGAATACAGTGCATTTCTGCAGATGGCTTCTTCCTCAGCATGTGTCCTGCAGCCCATCTCCCCCTCTGCTGTTTCCACAAAGGAAATAACCTCATTTCTGCAAAAGTGGATCCCTCAGCTCTTCTCTCCTGCTCAACTACCATTTGTTGAATATCCCTCATCAAGTGACTTGTTCCCTACCAGAACAGTCAATTAGTGACTAGTTAGTGAAAATCCAATTCTTAGCAAATTATATAAATTATATGGTTATTACATAACCAAGACTTCCACCCTCCCCTACCCCCACCCCCAAAATATAGGGTCTCTTTAATGGTCAGTCTCCAAAGTTCATTAACTTTTCTCTACTGGTCATAGCCAGGTGCAAGAATACTCCTGACATCTTCTGGGACTTTCCTCTGTGTGAGGCACCCCACTGAGAACACACAGCACCCCCTGAAAATGCTACCATGCAAAAGGCCAAGAATTCAAAAACTCCTCGTAACTTAAGTGCTCTGTGTATAAAGCCCCGTGGGTTTTAAGTAGCTAGCTCAAACCATCCTTTGAGACTGGATGAAGTGTTCCTTTCTTTAAAGCTTTGTATTTCTGAGGAGGAATGCCAGCAATTTTCAATTTTTAGTCTTTGTGACAGTTTTCAGTGAAATAAGTGTGACTATATTTCTGACTTTTCCTCAACCTGCCTTCAATCCTCCTTTAGTAAAGCTCCATCAAAAGCAGCTGAGGCTGTGTTTGGTACAACATTGGCTTTTCTTCATTTACCTGTAACAGGACTGACTGCTGTAACATCCTTGATTTGCACATGACTGCTAACTTTCATTCTGCAAAAGGCAAGATCTGGCCAAATGATGCCCTTGTACCTTCCCATTGGCAAACTTGGTCACCAAATACCTGCTTGTTTTGTATATGCCAGGTTAAATAACTATACATATATGACTTTGCTTCAAAATCCCTACAAAATACAAGTTCCTTTTACTAGGCAGGCATAATTCTCTCATGCTTCAGTGCCATCCATTAACAGGCTGCTTGCTAATAATAAAGAAATTAATAATTAATTTAGAAAAACTACACAGAAAAGTAAGCAGCATAAGAATGGGTGATGTTCCCCAGCAATCTCAGCTTTTTCATACTGCACAGGCTTTCTTGTATTTTTTTTCCAAGTCAACTGCCAGAAATATTTCAGACAGATGCCCCAGTAACCTCTGATGTTTCCTACAGATCTCTTCTTCTTGACACAGAGATTATAAAAGCAGTACTCTCAAAGAAATTGGAAACCTTGTATTCTGCAAAAGCTCAGTTCCTGATGCTCTCCCAGGAAATAAAGTATACTCTAAGTCTCTACTCCAGATATAGCAAAAGACCAGAAGGTGCCACATAAGTTTATTTTCTGTACTACCTACTGTTATTTCCACATCTGTATATTTATAAATCCTCCTTTGTTAGTGCCTGCACAATGTAAAAAGTGAACGGAAGCGGTGTGAGCTACGTTTTGTTCCTGTCAGATGTAGCTCTGAGAAAAACGTGGCAGAGGTCATGGCCACCCAATAGAAGATGAGCAAGAGGCTTGGATTCCCTTGGATGTCTGCCAGTGGATATTGGCTGATGCTCTTTGGACAACACACTTGTGTAAACAACTTTCTTCTTGCAGCAGGTGCTCTGAGGCTGCTGACACCCACGAAGCTGTCAGGACCTCGACTGACTGCGCATCTCTTGTGAGGGGTGGCTCCTTGTGCGGCGCTGTGTGCAAGCACTGGCTCATAGTGCCACCTACAGAATCAGCACTTCCACTTGGTGATGAATTGGATTGCCTCACACTCCTTTCTCTCAATTTCATTTAACATTACGAAGAAATTGAGAAACAGAAGTTTCACAAACTTTAAGTGTTAAATTACCAAAGATTTCAAGTGGGTAATTACACAGTGCAACAGGGTATTTTTAAGCATCTCCCTTTAATCTAGGCTGTGATGAGGATATTCCTACCCTGGAAAGCAGAATAAAATTGAACTCAGTTTCAAGTGGAAGGAAGAAAGATCTGGAACATTAAAAAAAGATAACCCCTGAGGGAGATATGTGGACATTGAATGACATAGGAAAACATGTAACTTATTAGGCCTGAAAATGTGGAATCTACTTTTCATAATGAAGGATATTTTTATTTTTAAATATAGAAATTTGATTAATAGACCCATTTCCAAAAATGAAAATACACTTTTTATGAATGGAATCCTAAGTGTAGGATAGGATTATGTGTAGCAATATGTGTAAGGAGATGATATGTGCACCTGGAGAGCTGCATTCTAGAGCTACAGTCTAAAGCATATTCATGACAAAAGCTTCAGGCACCAGCCTATACCTTGAAGGAGTGAGACCTGTCACTGGCACAAGACAATGAAACCTGTTATAAAGACAGCTATTCAAATAATATATTGGGATGAAGAAACCTTCTTGAATGGCTTCCTTTCTTTAATGTTAATATATATACATATAGATATATAAATTAAGACAAGTAAACTGGACAATATAGGGAAATTTGGACTCCATACTTCTCTGGATTCCTCTTCTGTTAATTTTTGCTTGCAAAATTGAAGGTCACTGTGAGAAATTTAGAGATTCATCAACTGAGTTTGAGAAACCCAGAGGCATCACCAAGAGGAAATTGATATTAATGACTTGTGTGACCAGTTATTTTTGCTTAGGGTGGGAAAGAGATAGGGTGATGCATGTTAGAGAATGATTTCAGTTTCAGACCTGTTGTCACAATGACTGTTTTCAGTGAAAACTTACACACAGGTAATTGCACAGCATCAAACGTGTATAAGTATGGTCAGACAACAGTAATTGCTTCTTGTTCCAGGTCAAGCCAGGTGCTGGATAAGAGGTAAACTCTGGTTTATCTTTATTTGCTCTCCCCTGGTGCACACCACATCCTGGAGTTAAGTCCTCTCGTGTTGGAGTCCTGGGTACCTGTGCCAAGGACATTTGCCTGCCTGGTGTGTATGATGGGAAAGCCCTGGGAAAACAAATTGACTGCATCTAAAGAGGAATAATTGAAAACAACAATATGTGTAGTCATAGTATACAAGAGTTTGAGCATTCCTGCTACACCAAGCTTTAGAGTTGGAGAAAATTTTGAAAGTGATTGCGGAAGCTCTAGCAGTGAATTAATCGGTGTATGATTCCCCATTGAGAGCAGCACTTGAGTGGGAAATTATTTAAAACAGGGGGAACAGAGTAGGTGTTATCAGTCTGACTGTCATTCTGTTCCGTTTGGGGAATCTTACTGGTCCCTAAGGAAAGAGAAATCACATTCCTTGACTCATGCTGTGCTGGTAAGGGATGATATGTTCAAATTACTGGGAACATGTGTTGTATTCAGCAGATAGCAGAGAGAAGGAAGAGCTCCCGTAATTAGCATCCCACTTTCTGAAGTACATCTTTGTACAAACTGGGCTGAAAATTTATGAAATAGGAAAGAAAGAACAAATAACTGAGAGAGAACTTTTTCAGCCCCTCTGTGAGTAGCTACAAGCTGCATTTCTACTGGGTTAACAATTCTTGCACCTTTTATATGTGATCTTCGTAATAATAAAGGCCAAGATGAGTTCCTTGCAGTTGAACTGCTTGACTTAATGTATGACAAGGTGTAAAATCAAAATACAGGAGGAAAACCTGAATTTAAAATACCCTTTTATTGCTATAAAGCATACTGAACTTGTAAATCTTTTCTCATGTTTGCCCTTTCGCTTTTGATGCTCTTTAGATTTATGGCAAAGTGCTGAGTTAAAATGATAAATGGGATACAGATACTGGGAAATGGAAATGTTGCTTGCCAGCCTGAATAATATGAGCAGCCATTCAGTCACTGGAAGATATTACAGGTTTAAATGTACTTTCTGATACTTCTTCTAGCCCTATACATGTTTTTCATGCCTCTTTCAGAGATACTATCTTACCATGAGGTAGGGGCTCTAAGTAGCAAACCAGAAGCTCAGTTGTGGAAATTACTTTCCATTGCTCCCCTGCAGATGTGTACCTCTTTGTAAGAAAGCACTGCAGCCTAATTGGAGCAAAACCTTGGAGCATGAAAGTGAGGATGGCTTTGCTGCTGAATAGTCACATCATTAACACAGAGAGGAGTCATAAACTACACTTTTTTTGAGCTAAGTTGTGTTTGTACAATTTACCCAGTGATTGGGTACTTATAATTAACCCAGTAGCTGGGTCAATGTGTGATAATGCAAAATAAACTGAGAGCTCCATGGTGCAAAGACCAGGCATTCTTTCAGTCCTAGGCTAAGTCCCACGATGCTTTAGAGTCATGGAAAAAAAATTAGAAATTCAAATCAACCATATATCTTTTAAAGATGGAGTGCCCTAACATGACAAGCATAGCCATAGCTTTGAGTGAGGAAGTCTGGGATCAAGTCTCCTTTCTGTTTGAGCCAGAATACAGTTGCAGTGAAGGTCAAGCACATCTTTAAGACATGTCAGGATTGGGAGTGGATTTTTCTCATCTGTCTTGTTGAAACCATTCCAGTCTATGTCAGAATTTAAATACTCTGGGGCCAGAGAACAAATGAGAATATAAAACTCACTAAACTTCATACACTGGGCACTCAGATGAGGGAAAGGGAATGATAATTTGCATTCACTCTGTTTTCGAGGGATATGTCTATACACAAGACAGAACATCCTGTAACATCTGTGGTTGAACATTCCATAATATTTGTCTTCAGAAACCTGATTCTCAGCGCAGCTGTTTCTCATAGTTCATAAAGGAAGAAGTCTGGTGCTAATCTCAGACAATAAAAAAGAGATCAGTTATGTGGTATTCAGATGATTATATCCTAACTTCCTGTGTATTTTAGATACCAAAGGCCCTGAAATGTGAGGGTGTTTGGGAAAGAAAAGGGATTATAAAAAGTTTTAGGTTTTTTTTTCTTCCTTAGCATTAAATCTCAACAAGGGCTCAGTTACTTCCGAACTCCTAGAAACATAATTTTTTTCATTTTAAAATGCCATGTACAGAATATGGATATTTCCAAAACATTTTCCTTTTCCTGGAGGAAAAGAGGGCATGGAGAGAGTGAGGGAAATGTGAAGAAATTCCCCATGCCCACACTGCACATCAGTTTGAATATCATTCATGGAATCATACAATGATTTGGGTTGGAAGGGACCTTAAAGATCATCTAGTTCTAACTCCTCTGTTATGGGTGAGGACACTGGACTAGATTGCCCCATCCAACCTGGCCTTGAGCACTCCCAGGGACAGGGCATTCAAGTTTTATGGGCAACTTGTTCCAGTGCCTCACCACCCTTAGTAGTGTAAAGATAGTAAAGATTTTCTTAAAGAAAATTCATATTGGTAAAACCAAAAAGCACAATTTTGGTAAATAACTTACTTATAGCCTCTCCTCCTTTCCTTCCTTTCCCAAAAGTTAAGGATTCCACAAACTCATAGATAATGTTAGAAGGCAATAATCAGGAATGCCAAACTATACTTAGAAACAATGACATGAGTTGCAATTAGTGCTTAATGGGCTCCTTTTATTTGCCTTCATTTTTTTTTTTTTTTTTTTTTGGTGAGTTTCTTTGAAAAGAACTTTGCTGAAAACCAGTTCACCAATTGTTCCAATGGCAGTTGACCAATGGCTCCTCAGATTCCATAAGAGAAGGCCCAACACTTAAGCTAATGGAGAATTTTCATTATTTCTCTCAAAACACCATGGTGATGAACGCTGGGGAAATGACTATTAATCATTTGTCAGCTTCAGGAGCAATATGATTTTTTTTCATGAGGCATTTAACCATAGGAGGACAAGAACAGCGCAGGAAAAAATGTCACCAGGACAGACTGCTGAGTCTTTCACATCATTTCTGACACAAAGTGTTGGGTTTTCACTGTCTGACAGAGGGGTGTTTGCCTTGGGGAATCACTGGTGATGGCTGTGTCTGCGTGCAAGGTGGGTTATCAGTCAGCAGTGTCAAGGCTGGAGTGAGGATAGTGCCTGGGAAAGGTGAATCTTACAGACAGGAGGGTGGCAATGCCTCTTCTTGCCAAGGGAAGGCAGGAGGAGACTGGCTAGATGGCTGGAGGTCAATAGGGATGAATTGTTTCAACACAATTGCCTTAAGGAGAAGACTGAATGTCTTCCAAAGAAAAGGACAAAACAAGGCAATTTGCATATCAGGGGAATCCAGTAATGAAAATTTATATTAATGTGTTAACTTAGTAAAAGTGAGAAAGGTGGGTGTGGGGTTTTCCAGTGGGAAGCAAAGATCTGAGAGAAATGATCAATTGTGTCCCATTTCAGTTACCTTCATGACTGGCAGTCTGGAGGGCTGACACGCCTACAGCTTCCCCCAAATCCCTGAGTGGATCCCTTCTCCCACTGCACACACAGTCTTCTTCCTTGTTTGTGAGAATAACCAGGGTCTACCCAAACTTACTGCACCTGTAAATATCCCTGAGCTGGTGATATTTTCAGGATATTTTTCACTGTGGAGCCACTAGAAACATTCATTAATAACAAGTTTCTTGTGTGGCTTGATTTTCATCAAACCTTCATGGAGAAGTTTGGGTTAGAGGTGTACTGAGGAGAATCACAGGCTCTATCCAGCCACTCTGTCCCAGCCTGCAGCACTGCAGGGGGTTGTTCTGGACAAAGTGTAAGACCCAGTACAATACCACTCATGTTTCTGTGCAGCAGCAGCACTGTGACATATTCAGGAAAAAATACTGCTCCAAGGAAAGATAAGAAGTCATCTTCTGGCTCCTGCCCCAGTGAGTGTGTTTGGCTGTGCCTAAAACCTTGCCTGGCTTCTGGACTTTCAGCCTACTGTTAAAAATCTTCCCTGATGGAGACCCTGGTGTCTCCTGCACAGTCTGTTTTGGTCCCTAACTAGAGCTAGACATTTCTTGCCTTGCTACATCCATGGGCTCTACTCACTCTCCACACAGGTAGGGTGGCACCCAGCCCCAGGTCTGCAGTCATAGCTCAGCTGCAGACCAGCCACAGCTTGGCAATGCAGGAGAGTTGTTTAAGTTGTTTAAAATTACACTTAGAAGACCCCTAATCCTCCTCTCTGAACAAATGAGTAGTCCAAGTGAGTGCTTATCTGCTGTGAGCTCTGCCACCTCATTTCAGCATGGATGACTAAGGAAGAAATATGGCCAAAGTTTAAAATATTAGAACATATTTTTACCCTAATTTAGGCGTGAGCACACTGTGATTTCCAGCCTGTGAGCAGCCACTCACGTTGGATCAAGGCACACTGGCACTGTTATTTACTGTGGTCCTTCATTTCTGGGTTTGCCTGCCAGTTGTGTGACAGATGCCCTGCCTCTCGTGGGCTGAGCCCACCTTGCTGTGCATCTGACTAACACAAGGCTTATTGCTGACTGCAAGGCATTACCTCTTGCCTTTCCTCAGCAACTTGATCCTTACAGAAAACATTTCCTCATCCCAAATTACCACTAAATCTGTTTAAGCCCAGACAAAAAAAATGACCTTTTAAAGCATTACGTTAGTCAAAATATGATTAATTAGGGTTGAGTTCTTTTCATTCTGAATAGTTTAAATACTTATAAATTAAAATTTAAATAATTATAGTCTTCTCCGGATATTTTAAAGAAAGAGCTATGAAGTAGAAAGTTGAATTTTCAATGCCTCATTTAGCATGCTGAAAAGAAGGAAAAGAAGAATATTAAAATATTTTATATCCGAGATCTAAAACTGAAAAGAAAGACCTAGCATTCTTATTACTAATTAATTTCTCATTTAACACAAATAAAGCATGCGAGGTTGAAAGAAAGTTTGACAAAAAGAAAGCCTGCAGAGATCGGTATTTTTTGTGCTATAATTATATTGGTATTTCTATATCATTATAGTCATTATCTTGCCAGTATCCAAGACAAAAAGCCACTATTAAATCCTCTGAAGTGGATAGTGGCTGCATATGTATGTCTGTATGTGTGTAAAAGTGTGAAGAGTTGTAAAAATATTGAATGGGACTCTGAAAAAAGTCCAAATTTATGCAGCAGCTACTGCAGCTGGAGTTTCACATTGTGTCTGTGAGAAATCCAACACAGACCGACTTGAGAAGAACCTTGCTCAAGTCATGCATGGCCACCTACCCTTGAGTTTGCAGGAATTCCACTGAGCCAAGAGCAGGCAGGTGAATGACTGGCTGCAAACCCAAAGCCTGATCTAGATATTGAATCCTACAGTTCTTTAGGATGCTGGTTTGGCTCACAGCCCTTCGCCCCCTGACTGTCAGCAGTGTGTCTCCTGAGAGTTTCTTCAGCACTGCTCTCAGGTGCAGGAGATGAACAGCAGAGCATGAGGCTGGCAGAGCAAAGTCTGACAGTGCTCACTGTCCCTTGCCTGCAAAATGTGTGCAGCCACAGAGAGGTGATGCCTGTGGCCTCCAGAAGCAGCCCAGTCATGCCACTCAACCCCACTGGTTCCAACAGGGATGTTCCAAGGTTACTTTGCTTCAGCTGGGGTGAGAAAGGAGTCCAGTATACCTTATGTGTTCCTCTTCAGCAGCCTCCACCATTCTCATTATGTTGGTTTTTATTAGTGTGGAAATGTTTAATTTACTGAAGAGGATAGAAATGATTTGCATGTGAGGCACGTAATAATTTTTAAGAATGGAGTAAGAGTGCTTCTTAACAAATACACTTGGATTTTTCTGGAAAGGCCATTTTTCTATTCACATTTAGATGCATTAAATTTCTTATGGAGACCATCATCATAAGTTGCAATGACATGAATGAGGGATGAGGACTTTTTGAAACTGTAAAGTTGAACAGCACTGATCAATTATTCGACTGGAAGTTAAAGCTAACTGGAGTTTGGAGATTAATTTGAAAATGGTATATGTATTCTATTTTCAGGTACCATTTTGCATTCCAAGTGTGAACAAACACAGGGCAATGAAGAGGAAAAGCAGCAGCTTGGGAAGATAACTTTTTATGACATTAGCATTATGCTTTCAGAATGAGGTTGCGAGCAAACCTATTCAGCTTTAGTTGGAAAGTTTGTGCATTTAGGCCAAGCCAGATCTCACTCAGAGAAGATTCTCCACAGTAGCAGGCCAGCTTTACTGAAATTGCAGAAGGGACTCTCCCTTTTCAATCCTGCTGTGACACTGCCAGAGCACATCACAACATTACAGAACCACGGAATGGTTTGGATTGGAAGGAACCAAAAAGATCATTCAGTTTCAACCTCCCCCCCCTCTTTCCCCAGGTGGGGACACCTTCCACTGGAGCAGGTTTCTCAAATGCCCTTGCACACTTCCAAGGATAGGGTATCCTCAGCTTCTCTGGACAACAGCTTCTATGCCATCTCCCTTGAAAATCAGAATAAAAAATGCTATTGCTATATCAAGCAAAGGTCTCAGGCAGGTTTCCAGATGGAAGATTTCAGTTTAGGAGTTTTTCTTCCTTAGTGCTCAGCTTAACAATACTTTGGTCCAGTGTGGCTAGGTATCTCCACTTTGAAATCTGTAGTATTTGCCTTCTAATCTGTTCTCATTGATTAACTTGAGGAGCCAGAGCCAGCCTGTCTGTGGGATCAGGTAACTCTTGTCACACCGCCACCATGGTCTGTGCCTTTGCTCCTCTCTCCAGCCACCTCCTGACCCAACATTTGCTTTATAAAATGCTACTGCTGGGTGGATTAGCTGCAGAGCAATTTCCTCACTGGTACCACAGCTCATGCCAGGCACAGCCTGTGCACCATGGGGGGCTTCTCCCACAGCAGGTAGAGAATGTCCCCTTTGATGTCATCCATATTTTGTTAATGTGTCAGCAAAGAAGCCAAGGAACAGCATATCTTCTCTGTCTCTTGGGGCATTAACACACCCAGGAGACAGAGAAAAGTGTTATTCTGGAGTCTAGTCCATGGCTGGGGAGTCTGTAAAAGGAAAATTAGAATGAGAGGTGAGTGCTGGGGCTTGGGTGCCTGCTGCCATGTGCTCACAAAATGTTTTCCATGTGGAGGCCTCCTGGAGGGATCTCACACACGTGCCCGAGAGTGTTTTCCAAATGCTTCTTGATCTCTGTCAGGCTGGGGCTGTGACCACTTCCCTGGGGAGCCTGTCCCAGTGCTCATCTCCTTTCTGGGTGAGGAACCTTTCCCCAGTAACCAACCTAAACCTCCCCTGACACAGCTTCAGGCCATTCCCTCGAGTGCTGTCACTGTCACCACAGAGGAGAAATCAGTGCCTGTCCCTCCTCTTCCCCTGGTGAGGGAGTTGCAGACTTCAATGAGGTCTCTCCTCAGCCAGTTCTCTTCTCCAGGCTGAGCAAACTAAGTGACCTCAATAGCTCCTCATAAGGCTTCCCCTCCAAACCTTTAATCATCCCTTGTATACCCTCTAATGGCTTAATACCTTTTTTGCATTGTTGTGCCCAAAACTGCACACAGGCACAAGAAGGACAGAAAATGAGCACAGGGTATCCTCAGGGGAGCCAACTATGAAGACCAGAGGAAGAAAAAAGGAACAGTGAGAAGGGAAAACCATGGTAGAGAGACTATTTCATCAATTTTTGTCCAGGGAAGAAGAATTCCCCCAGCACAGAGTGAAAACAGATTGTAATGAATGGCAGCTCATGTGCATTGGCCAGCAGGGCTGACCCAGACTCTGGTGGGGCTGTGACCACGTCCCACTGGTCTCATATCCTGGCAAAGAGTGTTTCAGGTGTTTACAGCAAGGCAGTGAATTGTTAAAGGCTACCTGGGGACTTTTCACACTCAGCTAGATTTACTGCATGCCGAGGACATCTGCTTTCACCTGGCATCCTCTTTCTCAAAAGCATGACGTCAGCCTAATTCATGATTGGGATCTGCATGGTGTCTCCCTCACTATTTATGTTTCCCTCAGTATTAGTACGTTTCCCTTCTTAGCTCATGGCCAGTATAGTTTTCTGATTTCTGTTGGTCACTGTTTGGATTTTTTCTTCGGTAGTTTTGTGACAAAACACAGATACAGGTGAAAGATGCTGTGCAAAAAGCAGCCAAGCACAAAGGAGGAAAAACCACATCTCTCCTCAGTAGCAGGGAGCTTCTCTGTGATTCACTGTGCCGCTGCTGAGCTCACAGCCCTCTGTTGGCTTTTTAACTGCTGCAGGCAAAAGCCAGATCAATCTGTTTTAGGTGTTTGTTTCATTGTTATTCCGTGCTGTCAGTCACAAAGGCAAGGGACACTCACCCAGAGACAAACAGATGATGGCAATTTTTGTTGTGCCAGATGGGGGTGTGCAATTCAGCACTGAGAGGAACTGCCAACCAGAAAGGCCATCATAAATCACAGTATCCACATTTTCCATATGATTAAGGTCTGTCAGGTCTCTGCCAGGCATAAATATCCACAAGCATGCTATCATTTGAATTTTGGAGCACTTTTCTGCACAAGGAGTTCCCATTTTACACCTGAGTACACCTTGGAGACTAAAACATGTTATCTGCCTGACTGACGGATGGAGGAAAATCCCACAGGGTTTTGGCACATGTGAACAGTACTTCTGATATTCCAGGAAATCTCAGCTGGCTAGGACAAATTAAAATTCTGCCATTACCGCAGGAATTTATGAAGTAAAAAATTGACCTTTGTCTTTACCGACAAACATCAGCAGAATATTTTTTACACCATAATCCTGCAGTGTGAAAGTCAATCTGACTTCCTTTCGACCCAGATATAAGGTCTTAATTGGTTCTTCACGTCATCATTGTACAAGAGCAATCTTGCTCTCACAGAGAGGTGCCCGCAGCTGACACTTGGGGAAAGGTGAGATATCTGTGCCATAGGGCTTGGAGACAATGGGCTGGGGTCATCTGCAAGAATCCTGCAAGAGACAGATCCCTTTGGTCTGGTCCAGCACCAAAGATGTGACCTCCCTGGTAGGGGCCAGTTGCCAGTTCACCCATCATAATGGCTTTCCCATGACTCCCTGTGCCTGAGCCTTACTCCAGCAGCTCTGCAGCACAGGAAGGTGACAGTGGATATGACACAACCACGCAGCACATCTGGCCCTAAAATATATCTGAGTTGTAGGTAGGGTTTCTGTCAAATAGGAAATGCCTCCAGATCTATTAAGATTCCAAATCTTATCCTCTCTCAATACCAATCACCAAAACTCTGTGTGTGTTTGTAATGCTTGTATTAAACTCCTTCTGTGTGGAGGATTGGGCAGTTATATTTGTAATGTTATTTAACATTTTTGGAGGTATTATACTAACTTTTTAAGGTTCTAATTTAGTATGTTACTGCAGAAAATATAATTTTGTATTACCTAATAAGCATACTTATTAAAATCTATTTGGTGGAGGGAACCAAAATCCAGTCAGTGAGCTGCAATAAAAGTTTACAGAGGAACTCCCACCATCTTTATGAAAGATGCATGTAGAGATGAAGCGAAGCAGCTTGTCTTTGCATTGTGGCTGGGGAGTAGCATCATCTCATACCATTACAGCTGTCTCTGGTGTGAGTGTGTCACCCTAGGTTCCTTTCAGAGTCAATTGAGAGAAGTAGGTATTTTCAAGAAGTGATTCACTTGACCTATTTGTAGCCATCTATTTTAGGACAAAATGATCGTCCCCCCACCCCCCTACAAGTGCCTATTTCTGTGCATTGACTGTAAAGAGCAGTGAAGGCATTAGCTGAAGGGTAAAACATTGCAGGTTTTTGCTTTTGGCCAAATGAATTAGTGGATCTTTAGATTTTATCTTTACTTATTCTTGGCTCAGTCCCTAATGTTATAGCAATGGGTAGTTTTGGGCAATATAATCACACCAAGGACTGCTCTTTTTCTGTTCCTTTTGTCCCTGCCTTTCATACTTTCATTTTCTGTTTCTCATTTCTCTTTGTTGCCTTTCTGTATCTCTTCCTTTTCCCTGCAGCAGTTTCCAGTCCTTTCTTGTTCCCTGAAATTGTGTTAAATGAAATAATGAATACAATTCCTTAAAACATTATGAAGAGTTTTAAGGTAGTGTACCAGTAGTAGGGATGGGAAGCGAGAGAGTTCATAACTCTCAGAACTCTTGTGCTGGTCAGGTTTCAAGGTTATCTTCCCAGTTAGTTAGATCTAGTGTTCTTAGTGTTCTTCCCAGTCAGAGGGATGGAAATAAGCATTGTAAAAGAAAAGCTTAAGCTGTTCAGAACCTGGACATTGCAGCACCAGAATATTACACCAAATACACTGCATTCAGACAAACGCGTTCCAGGGAAGAGCTGCTCAGTGTGTTTGCTGGATAAGGTCAGTTCCTGAAGAGCATATTTCACTCATGGGTTTTCACAGTTGCTATAGCTTGGGCTATACATTTCCTCCTTTCCCCTTTGCTGAGCTGACTGCAGCGAGGCTGGCAGTGTGAACCTTCCAGCAGGGCACCCGGGGTGCGCAGCCCCCGCAGGGGTGGCGGTGGTGGCTGGAAGGTGATGGGTGCTGGGGCTGGCAGTGGTGTGCTTGCACTCCAGGGACAGCAGGGACAGCTGTGCTTGTCCCACTCACTCCTGCATTCCCAGCCCTGGGCTGTGATGCCGAGGTGAGTGGTGCCCCCTGATATTTTTGGAGTGGGATCTTCTCTCTCCACTACCTCTACTCATTTCTCCAGGATGGAAGATGACTATTTCTGCCTCTGATTTTTTTCCTGTAAGCATTGTGGCTTGCTGCTTTTCTCATTTCCAACCAAATTATGAAAAACCTAGCATAAAAAGATTTATTACCTCATCTTTACAAAATTCTGTTTCTTTCATGTCTGTGGTTCAGTTGATCTCTGTAGTGCCTGATTTTCTTCCCGTTAGTCATCTTTGTTTTCTTAGCTGGAAAAAAAGCACTCAAACTTCATAAATTCTAGTCCTCTAAAATAATAAACTCAATTCTTTGTGTTGTCTTTGATGCAGAGTCATACACATGCATTAAGCACATTGCTCTCTCATCAACAGTAAAGGAACCCAAAGTATTTCAGAAAAAGAAATTAAGAATACCAATGTTGCAGCCCTGTATAACTTCTCTTTAAAGTTAAAGAAAATTAAGGAAGAGTTGCAAAGTTGGTTGAAGTTCACAGCGAAGGCATTTCTGTTCCAGAACTTGCTAGCAAAATTAATTTTACATTGCTACATTTTTTAATGTGGAATTATTGACAGATACTCAGCTTCTGGTTAGGCTCATAGAAGATAATGGGCTGTCTACAGGAAATGGAGATTTCCTTGGAGTGGCTTCTTGTTTCATGGAAAGCCAGAACTGGTACCTTGAATAAAATCCAAAGAGGAAAAGAGAAGTTGACTCAAGATTGACAAGTTTAAATTGGCAGAACTTCCCCTTTGATAAAGTATAGATGACTACTTTACCTATCCATTTCTAATTTGTCCCTTGCAACATCAAACCTGCCTCTCTGCCTGTCTCTCACACTTATATTTCTGATCTACCAGAGATGAGACTTCGCTCAGTACAGACCTTTCACACTATTTAAAATCCAATTACCCTGAAAATCCTTCTCTTCCCAGCTATGTCTCAAATGTTCTGGTTATGATGAAATTGCTCTGCTTGATTGTAACAGGTACACTTACCTTACTAATAAAAGAAGAGTTTTTGCTTGTGTTTTATATATCTGTACACTTAAACAAGTCTGCTTGAACCAAAATGTAACTTTTTTTAATATTTAATGAGCTGTATTTTTAAATATAAATATCAGTGAACAGAACAGGACAGGAGAAGTTGGGAAGGAAGAAGAGAACAAATAATTTTGAAGCATAAAATATTTAAGAATTACTGGCAGCTGTGGACAAGAGGAAGCTACCATTGACAGTAGCACAGTGCTTCCGTTACTTATTCTCAGATTTGATCAAATAAGTTGTTTATTTAGGAACTTACTGGTTGTACTAATCTTCAGATTCTTGGTGTTAATACCAGTGGCAATAAATTCAGTGCTTCTTTTTCATGTCTCTATAATTTTTGAATGTGACTTCATATTTTTCTCTTTCATTTTCAAACCAGCATTAAGCCATTTTAATGCTTTTTTAGTAAAAATTAAATTTAAAAATAAATTTTTAACTAATTAAAATTCTGCTATATGATGAACTGAATGGGGTAACACTTTAATGCCACGCACTTCCTCTGAGATTTCACTTGCAAGGAGTTCAAGATGCTTCTTAAAATCCAGGGAAGTGTTTGGCATTTGAGGCAGTAGGAATGTTTTAATGTTAACCTGCTTCTTTCTGGTGCAGTGCCTTTGCTTTGTGTTGCCTTTGTGCCCAACCAACAAAGCAATTGCTCTTTAATGTTTTTGACACCTTGTTCATGTTGAGTCATGTAAAGCATTAAACTGCTGTCAGGGGATGGAAAAGATCACACTTGAAGACAAAACATGTGCACAAGGGAAAAACCATGCCATCAATTTGAGATTGTACAGCAGGAGTACATTTTACTTCCTGGTAAAAACCGGACAAGATACTTTGCAGAAACTTTGTATTGCGCACAGATTAGTACTAAAAATAGTTTGAACCAACTGTGTTAGCACTTTCACCTCTCTGGAATCAAATTCTCATTGCCTTGCAGAAGCATCTGTGGTTTAGCTTTAACTGAATCTTATTACTGAAGAATAAAGGGAAAAACTGATTGTATAGAAAACTATACTAGTGACCTGACCTACAGCAGCACTCTCGTTACAAACCAGGCACTCTGTTGCACCTCTGCAGTGAGAGCTAAGATTTACTTTGTCTTTTTAGAAGAAATATTCCAAAAATAAGGTTTACTTATTGGTCTTCCTAGCAAAATGTTGGATTCTTTCAGGATTTTAATGGTACTTTTCTTTAAAAATAATTTGCAAATTATCTCTCTACAGAGAAAAGTTTTTTCAAACATTACTCCACTAGCAGCAAATGTTGGTAGAGAGAATTTATTTCTGCATTGCTACAAGCAGCCAAATTCCCATTATGTCAGTATGTGCCTTGCTTGTGGATTTTTTTCTTGTAAAAGATTTTAGATTGATTCACCAGAGCTGGATTCAAAGAAGTCCTGAGGATATCTACAAGGTGCTGAGCACCTCAGCCTATATCAGCAGGGATGAAATCTATAGGATTTGGCCCACACTGCTCTCAACTCCCCACTGAAGCCATTCTTTGATTGAGCTTATTCATATTAGATATATTTGCTTTGTAATTGCTTGCAAATCACCTTGAGAAGTTTGGAATGAAACATGCTGCAAAAGTGAAATATTCATGTCATGGCAAGCACATTGCAGCTCCCCCCACACCCTGCTCCTTTCCAAGGTGTGTGATTCCCTCACAGTATCCTACCTTTTTTTGACCTTTTTTTGCATAAAATATGTTGATATGAAAGAGAGCTTGAGAATCCACTAAGAGTCTTCCATAGAAAAAAGGATTGGTCTTTCCTTACTATATTTTCCACCTTTTGTTTGTTCATCTCCTCCCACCCCTCCTCAACAGAACATTTTAGAAAGGTTTCAACTCGGATTCTGAAGCTGAAATTACACAGGCACACACATATATATTTGTTTCTAGTTATGTCTCCATTACAAAATACATTTATTTAATAACTCCTTGTGCAGAGCTTCCCTATTAGTATTCACACTAATCTCTGCATAGAAAAATTCCTCTGGGAACTGACTGTCTGTTTTGCAAAGAGCACAAGAGATTGTGAAATAAGAAATGGTGGTATCCTGATGCTCAGTTACATCAGCAAGAGCGACAGTGCTGAGTAGCAGAGGCACTCATATCTGAAAGTTCTGTTCCTTCACCAAAACAAAGTGACAGGAACTAATTTGACAGGAAAATAATTTACCTTTTTATTTGCCTGTAGCCTTGTTTTAAGGAGCCAAGTGAAAGTGAAGAATGAGGTTAAACGATCAATTAAGTTTTCAAGTGCTGAAACTTAAGTCACCATATTTTGCAATGCTTCCAAATATTTCTCTTGAATATTAGGCATGTTTTAACACAAGTATCCACAGCAGGTTCGACAGCTGAACATCTAAAAGGGAAAGGGTTCTGAACACTATTAAGTACATAGAACTGCTATGCACTACTAGGCAGAGACAGACTGAAGTTCATGTTGAAGATAGATGTGATGAAAGAGGCTGGGACAGTCATGGTAAGCAGCCACATACATTGCATTTCACTGCTGGAAGAAGCTGCTTTCACAACAAGATCCTTTGCCACCTCTTGGAGAAATAGAGTAGATTTTATTACAGTAGATTTTATCTGGATGCTCAGTAGGATCTTTCATTTGGACAGCATTTTGGCTGACTCACTGCTCGTGAATAATATCCTGTAGGTAGATATGGTAGATAATTTTTCATTTACTCAGACACTATCTTAATGGTTTAGTATCATCTACATCTATAAGCATGTTCTTTCTCTCCCTCTCCTGTTGCTGAAACTATATAAAAGCAAAACCTCTCTATTCCTTTTTGGCCTTCATGGAAGCAAGTCTTTAGGACAAATAAAAGAATTCAAAGAAGCTTCCAAGAGGAAATCTTCTCAGTCCTTACATGATAGAAAGCTTCACTTTTCAACAAGTCCGGGTAAAATATAGTGGGATTTCCTGTCATTAGTATAAAATAGGAAAAGGTAATCTAATCAGACAAGATGTCAGTGTGAATTAATCTTAGACAAGTCGGTAAGGTGGTACTGCCACATGGGTGGCAATAATTTACATTTTGGAACTTTTAAATAGGAAAATACCTGGTGGGAAGTGTCAGTTTGTGAAGTACCAAGAGTGTGCAGTGTTTGTGATGAGGGCCAGCTCACTCAGACAGGAGAAAAGGAGTATGAGATTCTGGGCTTGGCCTCCTCTGGCAGAGCCCGCTGTCCTGCTCCCAGCCAGCTCCTGCTGAGCTGCTGCAGAAAGCCCTCCTTCCATGAGCTCTGCTGCAGGCTGCTTGCCTACAAAACTGCTCCAACAGCTCAGGTTCAAACCTAGTCAGAGCTGGTCAGTACTTTGTGATTACGCTGATTTTCCAGGACTTGCCTGTTACCTCCTTGCTTTTGCTTCCAGAGCTGCTACACGCTTTCCTGGTGCTCCTGGGAGCCACAGGGCTGCCCAGAGTGTGCTGGGTGAGAGACCACCACAGGGAATTTTTACAGGCAGGACTGGGGGAGACATGAGGGGCACCCTGCCTTATGGGCATAGACCCTGCCTCTCCTCGGGAGAAAAGGCAGTCCTAGCCCATAGCTCAGGAAATTTGAGAGTCCTGGTTTAATTCAGCCTCTGTCCGGAGCATAAGAAGCTCTTAAAGCTCTTTCCATTTTGGATCCTCATGTTGTATGAAGAGTGGAAGGAGATTCTCCAGAAGTCTGGAAAATGTGTCCATTTGAACGCCTGCTATGATACAGAGGGTGCTTGAAAGCAAATTTGGTTTAATTTCATATGTACATGCCTAGAAACCATTGTATTTTCTTTAGCTTAGACTTGCTGATGACATTGATATCCTTACAAAAAAACTGCTTATAGCAGGAAGTATGTCTGGGATAAATACATTTGCAAGAGTGAAAACAAACTGGCTTTCTGTAGGGAGCTGTTGTATAAACAGTGGCTTGACAAAGCTGCAAAACTGCTGGGGTGAGGTAGCTCTAGACCATAAAAGATGCTCATCAGCATCTTCCTGTTTTAGTGCTTTAAATGAATTTCAGTGGGGTTTAGAGGTAACTCTGAGGCAGAACTTATGCTGCCCCTGCTACCTGGCGTCCTCAGGGTAAAATACTCAGGACACAGGAGAAATGCTGATCAAGAAAAGGTTCAGTTTACCTCACCCAGTGCTGAATTCAGTAAATCTGCCTTTCTGTGCAAGTGGAATGGAAATAGGAGATTTTCAGTTCTGAGCTACAGTTTTTATTTTGCAGTTTATAAGTTTTTTGGTCTGAATGTTTAGCCAGCTGAGTGTTCATTCTAAACAATTAGCTAAAATTATATGTCACCACTTCTCCCTGAAATTTGCAATCACAGTTTGACCTGCTCATCTGAGTCAAAGCACTGATATTTGGGCATTCTTGTTTTTCTCACTCCATCAGACATTTCCTTCACCTTTTTTTTTCTGGGTGAAATATTGATGATGTCAATATACCTTAGCTCTTCCCACAGCCCTGACATCTAATTTTGACCCTATTTTGGCAGGTCAGTATAGTGTAATCCCTGAATTTACAAATGGATCTGATGCTGTCCATTCCTGTTTCCAGCCAATTGATCCTGAATAAAGTTGTCTTGAAGTTGGATTAGGCAATCTGCTAGGTAGTGTGAGTCTTGTGGCATGTCACCAGTGCTCTGTTTGCTTTTCTCATCCACAAGAAAGAAAAGAAAAGAACAGTGTTCTGAGGGTCACAGATTAAAGATATTTTATGAGCATTAAGACACTGATTCTTCTGCTTTCATTACACAATATGTCATCTTGCAGTGTAAAACACATTCATTACTGCTTCAGTAACATGCTGGACTCTAACATAACCTGATGACTAGAACAACAACTTAGACCAATTTGAATTTGCTGCACCTTGCACATAAACTATATTTCTGAGTAGCTGAAATATAGAATTGATTTGTTCTTCAAGCCAGCTGTAATTCAACAGATCATTAATGACAAATGGCAGAACACCCCAGCCATCCTTCCAGGCATGACTCCAGAGGGAAGTCATTGGATAAAGAACAGGAAGGTTTGGCAGAATGTGAAAGAAGAATAAATTTGCTGCACATCATTCATTTTGTCCGGCTGCAATAAAGTAATTGTAACACAATGTTGTCACAGGATAACAGTCTCCTGCTGCTTTAGAAATGCTTTGCAAAACAGGTGTTTACTTTCTCTGTGGGGACACATTGATCCCATGACAACAATCTTTTCTATTAAAGGAAAATTAAGTACTTATAGGTTCAGCAGTACTATAAAAAAGATTATTATAAAAAAGCCATATAATGTAATAGGTGAAATGATACGAACTATAAATATGATATATGTGATATGTGCAACTAGTGTCTAAGAGGGATTAGTTCAAATACTTTCTTTTAGCAGCTTTGCAAAAAACATTTTCTCAAGAAAGGCAGATAGGACAATCCAATGCACTATGATGAAGTTGTTTTTGTTATTTTAATTTTCCAAGGCTGCGTGAGCTGTAGAAAAACAGCATTTGTGAATAAAAATAATATCAAAACTCCAGCATATGCCTGATGAGAAATGCATAGTTAATAGCAAATAAATAAAAATCATGAATAATTATCAATAAACTAACACAATCTAAATAATGGAAATTAAAGACCATGTATTTTTTGTCAGGACTGAAGTCAGTTTTGTGAATTTTGCTCATTAGACAAAAATGTGAAGATAGCTAAAAAATGAGAAAACATTTGTGATTTTCATAATCTTTTCCTTAGAATCACAGAGACGAAGAATCATTTAGGTTGGGAAAGACCTCTAAGATCATCAAGTCTGACCTTTGACTGATCATAACCTTGTCAACTAAAGCACAGTGCTAATCCATCACCTCCAATCCAACACTTAACCACCCTTTCTGCAAAAAAACAATCTTCCTGATGTCCAGCCTGGATCTCTGCTGGCACAACTTGAGGCTGTTTCCTCTCGTTCTGTCATTTATTACCCGAGAGAAGAGGCTGACCCCACCTGGCTGCACCCTCCTCTCAGGCAGTTGCAGGGAGTGATGAGGTCCCCCTGAGCCTCCTTCTCTCCAGGCTGAACACCCCCAGCTCCCTCAGCTGCCCCTCCCAGCCCTTGTGCTCCAGCCCCTTGCCCAGCTCCGTTGCCCTTCCCTGGACACGCTCCAGCCCCTCAATGTCTCTCTTGCAGTGAGGGGCCCAGAGCTGAGCACAGCATTGGAGCTGTGGCCTCAGCAGTGCTGGGCACAGGGGGACGGTCACTGCCCTGCTCCTGCTGGCCACACCCTGCCTGATCCAGGCCAGGATGCCACTGCCCTTCTGGGACACCTGGCACACCCTGGATCATGTTCAGCCAGCTGTCTAATGAGAAGAGTAATTATGCATTAGAAAGTAAAAGAATTAAAAGTACTCAAAATTTTTTCTGAAGTGTCTGTAGTGTGGGACACATACATTGTACTCTGTTGTAGTATGAGAGAAAAATTACATTGTCATTCTTTTAGTGAACCTCATTCATTTTACAGACATTCTGCTATTCATCCAATAATGTGCCAACTACAAGTTGGGGCTGATGAGACATGTATAAAGGAAGAATATTTGCTCTCTTATATGCTGTAAATGTCTATGTCTATGGGCTCACAAAGGCATTTGACTGCCAGATGAAGCAACCCCTGTGGCATTTAGCTTTTGCCAAGGCTGTGTCTGGATCAAGAGAAATAAAATGAGAATAATTAACTGGGGACTGAATGACTTGTTTGCTCACCAGACTCACCTCCAGGATCTGCATCATCTTGAATCTTCTGCTGTCTGTTTCTATTTAGCTAGAGACAACTTATGATGGTGTTTGGTAGTTTTCCAGCTGGTTGCTCTATTCAGCTCTGCGGACTTCATATCATGAATCCCAAAAAGAGTTGCAGTATGCACACTACTATCTTTAGTAACTGTATTGGGCAGGTATGAGGCTTACTTTCACAAGCTTTAAAGGTTGTATCTAATCAAACTAGCCAACATGGTCTGGGTTTTCTCAAAGCTCTGTTTCATCTGAAGAAAAGAATACTTGAAGAACATAATGGCATTTTTTGCTGAGCTGTGAACTTCACTATCTGGGCGTTGAAGGAAAATATCTTTCACGTTCACTGAGGCTGAGAATTTTCTTTTCCACTTCAAGATCAATATATTATAGACAAAAAAGGCATATGGCCATGAGGAGCATTAGGAAAGTGATTTTTAAAGCTGCAAGGGTAACTCAAGCACTGTCATAGCTACCAATAAGTTGCATTGGGAAGTGCTCCTTTAAACTTCAATAAAAAGAGAAAAATGAAGACCTAAAAGGTGTCATTTTTGTCATGTTGAAACCCTCTTCCTTAGTGCTGAATAAAATGCAAAATGCCTCCAAGCAAGTTGCTTACCCTACAGCAGAAGTGCTGCACATGGAACCAGTTGACACTTTGGTATTTTTGCAGTTTAGAACTTATAAATATGTATTTGCATTTTCCGTGCTAAACTATGTGGCTCTTACCCAGTTGTCACTGTCACTGCATCAGCCAGGAAAGCAGTGGTAGTTTACTTCACTGAGGACTGTATGAAATGGTCTATGAGAAGGAAGTAAATTTAATGGAAACTGGAGCAAGGGAAGAATGCTGACATCTTAACACAGAGTACTCTGTGCTGGGGATGATGCTTAGCACCAAAGGGCACCTTTCAGACCCCTTAGTTTCTGAGTCCCCTCAATGGTGGGTGCTTGGCCTGTGGGCCAGCAAGGGCTTGTGCAGCCGATCTCAAAGAATCTGTGAAAAGGAGGATCTGTGAAAAGGAAAGAACAAAAAAGACACAGTGACTGTTTCACCTCCCTACACTCTAACACTGATGAATATTGTTAATCACTTCAGGAGGAAACACAGAGAAGGACAACAGATCTGAAGGTTCATGTGTGAATTACTTGAATGTGAAGTCATGCCTTATTCATGTCCTAGGAATCACCAGGACTGCAAAGAGAAAGTCTGTGCATCCCAAGTGTAATACTTCCCATGGCAACAAAGGTCGTATGGAACACTCTGGCTTTACTACACATCCTTTCAAGTCACAGGCTTCAATCACCAGATTCCATATCTATTTCTATCAAAAAAAAAAAAAAAAGAAAAAAACCCCCGCTATGCAAGTCAAGGGAAACAAGGATGACACACTGAAAGCAAGGTCCTGGCAAAGGTTGTTGTGCCCCAGTTAAAAGCAGCATGTTCAGCCATAGACCTGTGCCCCCTCTGAGAGCAGACACCGGCTTGTGCTGCCTGGGGCCATGCTCAAAAGCTCCTTCACACCTGTGGAAATCTCCCTAGTTTCTTCAGTAAGTCCTTGTTTAGGCTGCATTCAGACATTTAAAACGATAAGGTTGTAAAACATGTCATAATACAGTAAAAAGGTAGAGTAAAAACTACCTTAAAATAATTTCCTTTTAAAATAAGGTTTTTTTGAACAAAGGGAAAGTAATGACAAGCTGTCTTCATTGATGGTAGGACGAACCACTTCAGCTGAGATCACATTTCCTTGGAGCATTTTGCTGAGGAGAACTACATGGGGTTATCACTATTGGAATGAATCTCGAAAGGTGTCTTTAAACTGACAGCATGGGTATGGAAAGTTGGGAAGAAAACACCTTGTGTGCCATACGGGATCGAAGTTCCTTTGTTTTGGGTCCTCTCTCTCAGCCCAGTCCTTTCTCCCCTTGCCAGGGCTGTAGCGTGGGAATGAATTTAGTTTCCCTGCTGTTTTGGACCCGACCTACAGTGTTAACGGGAGCAGTGCTTGCACAAAGACGACAGCTTTTGATTCTGAAAGCTGATGGCCAGCATCCTGCCTCCCCAATTTTTAAAATTATTTATTTCTTAAGCTTCAGCTTCCCTAATGTAATTTCAAAAGTTCGCTGGCGGGGAGGGCTGGCAGGGAGCGCGTACCGGCTTCCCCGGCCGCTGGAGCTGCCAGGGAGCTGTCCAGCACCGCGGCGGGACTGGAGGCGGCGGCGGCGGCGGGGCGGCAGCCACGGGAGGGCCCCGGGATCGTCCCCATTCCCCGCGCTGGCACCGCCGCTCCCCGCGGAGCCGTGCGCGGGTACCGGGCCACCTCCCCGCTTCCCCCAGCCCAGCTCCAAAGCTCCAAAGCGCAGAGCGGAGCGCCTTGCCGCCCTCCCGGCAGCCGGCAGCGGCGGGAGCGCGGGCTGCGCGCCGGCCCTGCCCTCGGCCCTGCCCTCGGCCCGCCCCGCCGGGCGCCGGGGGCATCTCCCCGGCGCGGAGCAGCGGGGCCGGCGGGGCCGCGGAGAGCGGGGCCGAGCGCGACAGGCGGCGAGCGGGGCGGGGGAGGCGGGAGGAGGTGGAGGAGGAGGAGGGGGAAAGGGCTCCAAACAACACGTGATCCCCGCGGAGCAGCGAGGGAGCCGGGGGAGGGGAGAGCGGGGCGGGCGGCCGAGGCAGAGGAGGGCAGCAGCCGCCGCGGTTGCCGCCGCCGCCGCTTTAAAGGCTCCCGGCGCGGCGCGGCACCCGCGCTCCCGGCCCGGCGCGGAGAGCCGCGGAGAGGGGCAGCGCCGCGGTCTGCGCCGGCCCCGGCGCGGCGGCTCCGCCGCTGCCTCCCGCCCGCCCAGGGGCACCCGCGGCCATGCGAGGCGGCCGCCCCCGCGCCCGCCCAGCTCGGCGCTGCCCGCCGCGGCTGCCCGCCGCCCCGCGCTGAGCCCGCCGCCGCCCCGCGCCCGGCCCGCCCGCGGCACCATGTCCCGCCGCAAGATCTCGTCAGAGTCCTTCAGCTCGCTGGGCTCGGACTGCCCGGAGACGAGCCCCGAGGAGGAGGGCGAGTGTCCCCTGTCCCGCCTCTGCTGGAACGGCAGCCGCAGCCCCCCCGGCCCCGCTGACATCCCCTTCGCCGCCGCCGCCGCGGCCAGCGCCGGGGCGCGCCGCGCTCCGCGCCGCCGGCGGGTCAACCTGGACTCGCTGGGCGAGAGCATCCGCCGGCTGACGGCCCCCGCGGTGAGTGCCCCGCGCCCGGCCCCCGCCCCGGCGGCTCGGGTCCCTGTCGGGAAAGAGGCGGCGGTGCCCGCGTCCCCCTCCCGGGTGGTGCCGCCGGATCGCTGGAGCCCGCTGCCTCTCCGTGCCCTCTCCTGCTGCCGGCTGCCAGCCTCGCAAACCTGCGGGAGTACGGCTCCCGGCAGCCCGGTACTGGAAATCGGGTCGGGAGTCACGCTTAGGCGCAGCTGCCGCTTTGGCTGGGTTTATCGTTTCTGCCGAGTCCCTCTCTGAATGAAAACGAAGCAGTAAAGCGCTTATCACTGGTACTAGCGACGGTTTTTTTCCGTATTTTTTTAACATATAAAAAGTTGCATCTGTATGATGCATGGCGTGCACATTGTTCCTGAACAGTGAGGGGATGTGAACTTCTTAGATTTGTAGGGCTTCTCTGTACTGAATAGGGTAAAACAAAACAAAGTTCCGGCTATGTGTTCGGAAATATTTCAGCAACAGATTTCCCTGTGCCTCCTGGATGCGCAGACATTACTGACATATCAGTTTCTTTAAAGCAGACTTTGAAATCCAGCTGGATAGCTGCACCTGTAGTTGAGAGTCAGGGACCCATTGTCTGTATGCTGTTAACATCAGGAGCGAATTCAGGTAGAGCCCGTTACATATGCTGGTGTAATTTTGTAAGACTGAAATCAGTGTCTCAGGAGTTCTTGTAGATTAGTGTAAAAAAGAAGGTTTTTCTCCAGCCTTTTTGTTACGATTGTGCTATGCTCCTGTACATACATCTGTGATCACTGCTAAAATTTCCTCCTAAAGTTTCAGCTGCAACTGAATGTTTGTTTGGGCTCTGAGATAGTTTGATGTATGAAAGCATGAAACATTAATGGCAACAAGTAGTCGTAATGTGCAGGGCAACTGTATCTGCTATTGTGGCATCAGATCATCTTTTCACATATCACTAGGCAGCTCTGGAAATCCCTTATGAGTCTCATCACCATCAACTCTCAGTTTGCATTGGTTTTAATATACTCTTTTCTGTTTGGAATTTAAGTGCTGGACAAGAGTAGACGGGGTGTTTAATGGGAGAAGTTTTAGTGCATTAAATAGCTAATAGTCATCCAGTTGCAGTTAAGACTTTTCTTCCCTGTTGATTTTTTCCCTCTCCACTGGGGATCTGGTCTTGTAATGCTGTTATTAATAGATGATATTTAAGGTGACCTGTCTTGTTTTAGTATATTAAAAAAAAGAGAAGCTATTTAATTTGATAGTAATGCAATGGTATAATTAGAGCATATGTTACCCCAAATATTTGAAGTATTCAGAAGTAGTTCAGCGCAGTATTTTGAGATAACCTTAGTATTTGTGTTTTCTAAGCTTTGACTGTTATTTCCTGTATTATGTTGCTATAAGAGACAATTACAGTTTTACATATAAGTTGTTGAATTTGTTTTAAAAATAAACACGTTCCTTGAATTAAGACATGAATAAAACTCTGATAGATCCAAGTCCTCTTTCTTCCCTGCTCACAGAGAAATTTTGTTTAAGAACGCAAAAATTTCATCTAACATGGTTTGGATGTCCCAAACAACAGCTTTCATGGCTTCCCTGAGAGGTAATTATAGCAACCCCTGCTGCTAAAAAATAGGTTATTTCAAAATTTTAATGTGATACACATTACTTAAAATTTCCCTTTTTTATCTTGGCATCAAAAGTACGGCTTCATTCCCATTTTACTCACTTGTGAATAAATTAATGTCATTAAGTCAAAGAAGTCTTCTTGTCCTAGTCTTGGTTTAAGGGAAAGAACCAAGTCCCCTGCCTTTTTATTTTTCACTCAGAGAAACCACTGTTCATATGCTTTGTTATTTTGGTGTTTTCTTACTGAGCTCTGTGATACTGAATATATGTCTTCATGCAACAAGTCAAGTTGCCATATGTCTAACACTTTGGATCTGATTATTTTTTCGCATCTACTGATATAAATCAGGAATAACTTTAATTAGAAGTTTAAAAAAGCCACTTGGCCTATAAAATTGATTTAATAGGATTCATTTATGTGTTTGTTAAATTAGAAGGCAAGTCTGAAGGGAGCACTGACAGATGTTCTTTCTAAGCAAAAAGCTCTAATATTTTTGTAGATGTAGAGAGATCTTCATTCCATACTAATATAGATAGGGGTCTCTGTTAAGTATATAAACATATTTATGTACATACAGATGTATATACTATATATCTAACCTGCAAGGTTTAGCATTGTCTCTTCAAACATGAATGCAGCAGTTATTTGTCCTCATCCCAACTTTCAAGGTTGAAGGATGCTACAGGTTCCTGATGTTTATACTTAGCCATAGTTTTTTGTGCTTTCCTTCAGCAATGATTAGGATTGAATACTCAGTAAAACATTGTTTTGTGTTTTCACTGTAAAAAATTTCTGTGTGTGTATTTAATACTACTGTACCATGCAGAGAGTTCTAATTGGTAGCAGGAGCTACTGAGAGCTGCTGTGGGCATGTGGAGAGCCTTGAGCAGTGCAGGAAGGAGCATCCAAGGGGCAGAAGAGCATTGGGCACCCAGGAGGGGTGTCTATAGGGCAGAGCAGCAAGAGAAAGCTGTGCAAACAGGCTTCATCTTAGGAGTGGTAGTGCAAAAATGTGTACGAAATGTTTCTCCTGTGCAATTCATTCATGAGTTAGTACAGCTGTACTGTCAATTGTACAAGATTTTGTAGAAAGAAATGCAGTAATGAGGTATTCAAGATATATTACACTAAAATACAGTGAAAATAAGTTACTGCATTTTTTTATCACTTGTAATCTTGGTCTCGATTTTAGCTGAGTATGACTTTGCACAAACATTACTTTTTGTGGAACTGTAGAAAAATATCAAAAAGTGAACCTTGCTGTGTTGCAGCACTGAGTTCACCCCATTCTCCCTGCTCCTGGACAACAGCTTCTAGCACTTTCCAGCAGGCATGATATTCCACCTTTTCTCTTATATTGGTTATTGGAGATTTTTTTCCTGCAGTAGTTATACTAGAGGATGTAGGGACCTGATCCCTCTTTCAGCACAGGTTCATTTGATGTTCCCGTGGGTTTGTAAATGTTCCCCGAAACGCCTGGATGGGTGAAGGATTGCTACTGTTCGTCTGGAATGCGCTCACTGCAAACCCTCTCTTTTGTGAGCCCCAGAACTAGAAGGATGGTAGGGCTCACCTCCCACCAAAACAGCTCTGCATTTTGGGGAAAAGCGTGTGATGATGAGACCTCCGTCCACATCCCACCTGGCATTCGAGAGTAGGCTGTGCTGGGGAAGCAGGGTGCACCGGGCAGGGAGGCAGAGCAGCAACAACGCAAGGAGAGGCAGCTCTTCTGTCTCAGCTGCACTCCCCAAACTAACTGTGCCTGTGCTGAACATCTCACCAAGCTGCTGCCCTGCTGCCTGCCCCAGTGCCAGTTTGCTGTGTAGCCAAGTGCCCTGACATCAGAAGGGTGGAGGCACAGCCCGCACCCAGCCCCTGGGGTCGGAGGCTGTGCTCAGCACCTGGGTGTGAAGATGATGGTTGGTGGGACCAAACTTTGCTGCCCAGTGCAATAAACCCCAGGCTGTGCACACAGCTCTTGTGGCTCCATCGGCTCACAAGGTCCTGGCTCCAGTGTCCCTGCATATTGCTCCATCACTGTCCCTGCCCTCTCACAGCCTTTGATCCCTGTGATCTTCCCACAGGGCTGAGTAATTGTGAAGGCAGCTCCTATCTGTTCTAACATGTTCCTAAATCACGTTCCTGACAGAACACAGATGTCCCTCTGTCCTCCTTCATCTGAACCGCTGTCGAATGGTCTGAACTGCTTCATCTGAACCGCTGTCGAATCTTTTTCTGATCAGAGAAATCTGGAGCCAGATCCAACTGCTCCCAAAAAACCCAGTTGGCCTTGTCACCAGGCTGGTTTCAGTTTATTGGAGATAAATAATAAAATGTTGGGAACTTAATAGGGACATTGATTTATGACCTTGTTTTTAAGAAATAACTCGGTAATTATATGCACATCACAAGCAAATTTAATGATACATTCTCCTTTTGATTCCAGCTTTGTTATGGAGTTCCATTTTAAAGGATGAATTTTACACCCACAAAGACATACATTTTGATTAATTATAAGTAGAGAACACGATACTATATGCTATTCATTATCAAAATAATATTTTCTGCCCTTAGGAGCTCTACTATAGGAGAACAGTATCCTGGCACCCGTTGACATAGCTTGAGTCTTTAAAAGTGCAGTTTAGTATGTTACTGAATTCTAGTTCCTTGCAGCAATTTTCGCTTTTGCTCCAGTTCTATTTTGACTTGCATCCAATACCAGGCTGAAAATAGAATGTAAATCAGAAAAACATTATTTGTCACTGATTTGAAAAGTCAAATACTCTGCTCCCATCTAAGAAGCATAGACTATCCTTAAAGGAGCCAAGAGTGACCGGGTGTGCATTCAGAGGAATCTGTGTACCCTTAAGCACTGCACTGATCTTTCTGAAACACAAATTACAGCACAACACAGCATTAAACTGAGTAACACTTCAATTTGATTATATTTTCTGAAAGGCCAATGTAACGCATCGCTTACAAAACTGTTACGTGAAAATCACTTCTGTTATACTTTTCTGGTCACTTAGAAATATTTCTGCTATTCTTTAAATGCCCAGTTCAAAACATATTAATGTAAGAACACTTTTTTTCCCTGTGTTATTTAGGATGCTGCTAGTGGCTGCTGCCAAATAGTTTGAATTTAAGAACTGTCTTTTTGAATGCAGCCCTTTCCCTGCCAGTGGAAGAAAAGTGAATGTAAAGGCAGTCATTTATGTTAGTGTGTAGGCTATGACTTATGTCACAGAACTACTGTAACTTCAAATTGCTTAATTGCAAGTGAATCCTTCAGTGAGCAGAGGTGGGGTTTTGGCAGAGAAGTTGCAGTGTAGCAGCTTATATCAAACTGGCTCCATCATAAACCTCTACCACTTAGTGTCCATGAATACTACTCCTTCTACTAGCTTTTTACTTCTACTCCCTTAACAAGCTGCTGCCACTAGCAGGAGAGGTAGCAAATTGATTTTTGCATAAGATTTTGGAAAAATTTTGCCCAAGTATTCAGAGCTCCTAAAGGCTTACAATAACACATTGTGTATAGCTAAGGTCTGCTGTCGTAGAAATGACTTCTGCCTGTCTTTCTGAATGAAATAAGGTAATGTCAAATGATACCCGTATCAGTGTGTGATGAGCTTATTCACTTAGTAGCCCAGGCTGGATGAGCTTCTTGCATGAGTAACATCCTTCTCAAGAATGTGGGTGTGAAGCATGAGAATGGTGAAGAGAGGCACATTCTGTGAGAAACTTCTAATTTCTCATTTCAGCAGGCAAACAGAATGATTTTTTTTGAGAGTATAATAAAACCAGACTTTTGCCGAGTATCTTTCAACTTAACATAGACAAAAGTCAGTTATACAAAGGTCACACAAGCAGTCTGCAGTCAATCAATCTGTTATTTCATAGACTGAAATCGAGTGGTGATGTCTTAAACAGGAACTTTCAGGAAAATATCATCAATATGAGCATCACAGTGTGTTTTAGTTGCTTTTCTTGTTCAGCAGTTTAACATCTGGTGCAAAGAAAATTCAGCTTCAGCAAATAAAATACTAAAAAATTCATCTGCCCAAGGGCCTGCAGCATTGTATTGACCTTGATGAAATTTTATTGAGTGTGAGTTTAAGTATTTGAGATCTAATGCTTAGACCAGTCATAGTAATATTGGCTTTCTTAATATTTGTGCTGTTCCGGGCTGAATCTTAACTTCCCTTCAGTGCTTGGAGAAAATGTGTCTTGGAAACATTCGTAGGTTGCAGACAGGTTTGCTGCCTGGAAGCAGTGAGCATATCCCTGCTGGGGAATAGGCTTGCCCATGGGCAGCTCGGACCCGCTGGCTGACAGAGCAGAGCGTGGCAGCACTGGTGGTGATCCCACAAAATTGATCTAAATTGCTTTGCACTTCTCTGTCTCTCCCTGGCCAGTGTGCAGGTGCAAAGAGAGAAAGACGTAAGGGAGACGAGAATGTCCTGATCAATAATAGATGCCCCTACAAAAGCAGTGAGCCCTCATGGCTGCATCAAAACGAGCGTGAACGTCCTTCATTTGAAACTGTTTGAGCAGAGCCACTTACCACCTCACAGCAGTTGGTTGTACTCTGATAAAATATATAATGTTAATACAGAGGAAAGCCGCCTTCTGCCTTCTACGTCCTGTGCTAAAGGCTGCTATGAACTGCTTTGAGTAAAAGAAGTTATTCCGTCTCGTATCCAGATTCTTTCTGTATGAGTCGGTTTGCCAACTCTCAAACTAAGTTTCAGAATGAAGATTAAAAACATCTGTGGTTTGTCCATAGGTTTCAAAGGGTTAAATACTTATGCAGAGCTGCCTATGAAATTAGGTCCAGTTACACTGGGGAAATTGGTTTTTCTTCTATCTCAGCAAAAAAAAAAAAAATCCTTGAAAAGGACCGACCTATAAAGCTTTTCATTTCCTATCAGTCTGCTGGAGTAGCACTGATGATTTTATGTAGTAGATATCAGTTGCATTAAAAGATGAACAGGTAGCATTAGCAAAAGATCATCTGTTATAATCTTACTGAACACATACTCTCTGCAGCACAGAACAGTTTTTCTGTCCATTTCAGACCGGGCTGAAATTCAGAGATTAACAAAGTGATTGCAGCTGGTGTTATAGGGGATAGCACCCTGAGATATTTATCCTTCACTGTCAAGGAGTTAGGCTAGATGATCTAATAGGCAATTTCCATCTGTAATGTCTGTGATTCTTCTAGCTGAAAAGGCAGCTGGGGATGCAGAACTTACAATTTTTAGTCATTACTTAGCTCTGCTTTATTTCTTCACAGTGTTTGCATTGTTGCCATGAAATAGTATTGGGCAAAATTCATAATCTCAATGCTGTTCATTAAATTAAGGCAATTCTCTGATGTGCACCAGCATTCCTCTGTGAAGAGGACCCCACTTTGTACGAACTGAGGAGGAGAATGGTCTCAGGTTTGCCTGCCGGTTGTGCTGAGCTCGGGCGCTGCACGGTCCTGTCTGGATCATCGTGAGCTGTTACAGGCAGCTTGTTTTGCCTCCAGCTGTCAGTCACCCTGCCCTGGATCCCCAGACAGTCCACTCCTGGGGATTATGCATCTTCCTCTCTGGATACCGAATCTGCTGCTAGTCATGGAGGTCTGCAAGCAGGGGGTGCTTTCATCTGGAATTGGGAAGCTGGTCTTCATGAAGAAGATATATTTTTAGCTCAAATAGAAGCAGTTAAAAAAAAAGTGCACCTTAAAATGTTCAGAATCTAGAGAGCAGACCTATATTTTTTTCCTGATTACATGATCAAAAGCGCTATTAAACCCCTAAAGATTATTTCTTTTTTAAAATTTCAGATGATTGCTTATGTTGCGACTCTGATTTCTGTCTGTTCCCTATAATTCCATTCTTCAGCTATTGGGAATGGGACAGGGAGAGTGCTGGCTGTGCAGGACCTGCTAGGGAGTTTTCCTCCTTTTTGCATCATCATAACATTGCTGGATGCTAAAGAAGCCTTCCTTTTCTTTTTCAGTTCTGCTTTTCCCTAGCTGCAGCAATTTCAATGCTTATCTCTCCACTCCTGGCACGTGGGAGTGTTGATAAATGTTTGTCTTCAACTGGAGCCTTGATTCTTTGTTTACAAGCTCTTTAATTCAATATTTTGCTGACCAGAAGGATAGGGAGGGAACAGTTTTTCACTGCTTACATGATCATGGGGTAAATATTAAAAATACCCAAACTGAAAATGACTGTTTTGCCATTTATCTTCTTTTGGATGGGCCAGATGCACACCTGCTCGTGTGTGCTTAGAGATCTGAAGTCACCTAAGCACAAAGGCTTGACTAAAATTGGTTTTGAAATATGAAAAAGGAAATGTTTTTCATTAATGAATGATCACCAGCAGTGAATCTGGCGATTAAAATCATACACATCTGCTGAGTTTGTGATTGAACACTTGAAATTTGAAGCATTTAAAACTTTCAGTGTCACGGTGCTGATTTGGCTGAGGTCCACAGGCTCTCCTGCATGCAGGGGTGCAGATTCCTCTGGGAAGGACTTTGCAGCTCCCCAGGGCACAACACTGTGGGAGAGCCCCCTGACCCAATGGACATACGTGAAGAAATTCTGATAGAAGCAAAGCAGTTTCTAGCAGAGCCTGTTGTGCTCTCCAATGCTTCAGTTTCCATGCTTAAAATTTTAAGCACTCAGGTTTTTAACAGCATGACTGCTGAAGCCCTTCTGAAGCTCAGCTAGGAGCCACTTAGCTTTTCTGAGAAAAAAATATTTGAAACTCTGTTAGGGTTAAGGAGGAACTGTCTGTGTACCTGGCTGCTCTCTTGGCAGCGTTCTATACAGCCCCTTTCTTCCATAATTCCATCTGGGTATCTTAGGATGCAAAAGGAATGGCATGGAGAATTTGAAACTGCATTTATGTAAATTTAGACTGAGTCATCTGGGATACTCTGTGCAGTTCTGTCACCTCAGTGTGGGGTTTGTCTGTCCTTACCTAAACATTTTAAGATGTCGAAGTCTGTAGCAATCAATCAATGTCTCTTCTAGACAAAAGAAAGAAATGGGTATTTATAAAGACTAAGTCCTCCGGCACGTATTAGATGCCAACCAGAGGATTAAATGAATCACTGTGGGTGCCTGCAGTTGGGCAGATGAGCCCTACAGTTTATTTCCAAAGGTGTAGCAATCAAATGAAAGACATTTCAGAGGCAGCAGAAAATGGCTAGAGAATAGGCTAAAATCTCTGTACGCTGAGAAGATTGGAAAGTTTATGTTTGATTGCCTTAGGAAAGACATTTGTAAGAAGGGATGTAGTAAGAAGGGACGCAGTTAAAGTGGAAGTTCTTTCCCCTTTGCCTTGAAAACTGAGGCAATGAAGCTGCAAGAAGAGAAAACTGAACTCAGAAAAATAAAAAAGCCCCAGTTTAAACTAGAATCCTTTTCCAAAAGAAGTTGTCTGAGTTTAAAAACCAGGAATATTTCAAGTTCATTTAGACCAATGTGTTCATAAAGATTTTCTCCAGTTAGTCGTAACAGGACTTTTTGAGGAACTATTACTCCTCTATCTTCAGGACTTGAACCAGTTTTGTGTTACTGGAGAGCAGGATGAGATCTAGCAGGAAGGGCACATTTCTCTAGGAGTGCATCTTGTAAACAGTGGTGGCTGGCAGAGTGACAGTGGCTGTTGTGGCAGGGCTGTCACCGTTGGGATTGCTGCCTGGTGGTGCCAAAGGCACTCTGGGCAGAGAGCAGTGAGGGGCCAGGGGGAAGAGCTGTCAGAGACAGTGGGGGACGATGGACAGATCTTTCCAGAGGCCCTGCAGAGCCAAGAACCTGAACTCCGTGTCAAAAGGAAGGAGAGAAAAATAGAGATAAGCTTTGAGAGTCAAGGTGGCGAAGGCTGGAGGTTGGTTAGTGCTGACAGCACAACCAAGGCCCCCGTTCCACCTGTGATTCATCAGGTACAGAGAAAGCAAAGTGCCCTGTGAAAAGGTGGGAGAGATGACCTCCCTCCCTTCAGATGGGGCAGCCGATCCAGCAGAGCCTCAGCCCTTGGAAGGTTCCAGAAGAGGAGGGTGTGGTGGGTATCAGAAGCTCTCTCCTGTGTGCCAGCCTGCCGTGCTGTCCCAGGAGGTGTGCTGTGTGCCGAGAGCTCACACCTGAGCCTTGCAGAGAGGCTGCCAAGGCTTGTTTGGCTCCTGGACTGTGACCCCTGCTGCTCATCCCTGTGGGCACCTGGGATGCAGCCAGGGGGAACCTGGAGGGGTCAGGAGTGACTGCATGGCTCAGGGCAGGGGTGGAGGTGCAGGTGCCCAGCTGGGGTCTCAGTCCTGCTGGGGGATGTGGTGCAGGCACATCTAGTAGGCATTCTGTAGCTGGGATGGTGTGTGGTTAGCCGGGCTGTGATCTCCTGGGACATGGGGTATGCTCTGGAGGAGCAAGGACTGCTGAGCCAGAATCTGACAAAGTGAGCTGAGGTCATCTCTAACTGGCTGCACAACCTTGTGAAGGAGGCTTTAAATGATGCTAACTGGGGAAGGGGGTTTGTTCTCTGAAGAAAAGGGTGAACAGAAAGATGCAGTCTGCAGCTAAACTGAGCAGGGTGTGTAGGGAAGATTGAGCCAGGCTTTCCTTGGGGGTACAGAGTGGAAGAGGGATGAGAGGCAAAAATGCTGAAAGATGGGAGTTTGAAATCAGAATTATGGAAAGAAATGAGATGTCGTCAGGGTGTTCAGATGCTGGCACAGGTTTCCCAGAGAGGTTTTGAGATTGCCATCCTTGGAGAAACTCTAAACTTGTCTGAAGAATGACTCGAGCAAACAGTTTTAACTCAAATTACTTTGAGGAGGATGTAGGTCTAGGAGACCTCCAGAGGTTCTTTCAAACCTATATGACTCATTGATTCAGTAATTTTTTACAAATTATTCTGATACATTAGGGTTAGCTGTGGCCTGATGTCTGAATTCAGAGCTATTTTAGGGAAGTCCTCTATTCTCTGCCGTGCAAGAGATCAGTCTGAGTATCTCCAGTGTTCCCTTATACCTTACATGTCATCATACCATATAGAGCTTGGATGTGATCTGGTATGGCAATCCTTGGATTAATTTACATTTAGGAATAACAAGAATTTGTTTTACTTTTACTTTGATTTGTCCTTAGGCACCTGAACAGATGTGACTACTCCTCTTGTGATGCATACAAATATTAGTCAATCATCATAATCAAAAGGAATTGTTGACATTTAATTGTTTAGATAATAGTCCCTGGCTTATATTTACATTAAATCCTATAATTTTAAGTAGCCATGAAACTGTACAATCTCTTCAGTAAATAAGTGGCACTGAGCACCTAAATGGCATTACAGTAGAGGAGGTGTGTGGTTAAAGGCTCTCTTTTACCTCCTCGAGTGGCAGAACTCTGCTTCCGGGAGAGGTCATGCATGCCGTGCTGCTAGGAGAAGATTTAGCTATTTTGCCTCCATCCAGTCTTGTTACTGGATTAAAAAAAAAAGAAAAGAGGTGGAAATGTTCTCCTGCTCATTCTCTGTCTCATGGGCAGTGCATTATCAGTAGTGGAAGAAGCAGCGCCAAACTGCCCTTGTAGGCAGCTGCAAGCAGGTGTCATATCTCTTCTCACTGTTTTGTTTAGACATGGCCCTGGTTACAGAATTACATTTGTAGCAAAATGACATTCACCAGTGATGAAATACAGCACACTGAGAAGGTGAGCGTAGTGACTCTCCAGCGATGCACAGCAACATGCCATCATAATTCTTGTCTGAGATGAAGAAAGACTTTGTGACTCCTTGGATCAGTTTTCATTCTGGCCCTGAGCGCATTACATCGAGCTCTGTTTATGACCCGTGTTTTAATAGTAAATCCTGGTTTTGTCTGTACTTAATTTCTAAGATTTGATAGGATTTGCCAGTGAAAAGTGGTGTGAGTTCATGGGGTTGTTTAGAATTGTCTGACAACAGCTAGGAAACTGATTTAGCTTTCAGGAGAGAAAGTTACGTGGGATTTTTTTTTTTTCCATTCAGCACTGCAGCAGAAGGGATGTTTACCATTGAAATAAGTTCAGGACTAGGAGATTGCTTGTATTGTCAAATCTTGAGGTAGTCAAAACGATTTTTCCCTGGTTAAGGAGTGCAGTATGTGTTCCAGGCATGAGAAGGTCAAAGACAATTTGTGGACGATTGCTCAGGTGTTCTAAGCTGCAAAACTTCTCGAGAAGACAAGAAGCTGTTTTTCTTCCTCTCTGCTGTGATACCAAGCACTGCTGCATTCCATATTCTTGCTGTAAAAGCACTTTGGGACAACCAGAATGGAGATTTAATTTAGCAATCAAACATTTCTATTATTCCCTATTTCATGTCAGAGGAGTTGCTGGTGGAATACTGAAATTCTGTATGTAGGGAGTGGGGCTGAGGGAAATGCTGTGTGAGATGGGAAATGGCAGCTCTCACTGCTTAAAGCTGTTCTGCTTTGCTTTGTTGCTGCTGTGAGAAAATACATCTCTTCTATATGTAAAGGGTGGATTTTTCTGCCTCCTGAGCACAGGAAAGCATCTGAGTCTTGGTGAGAACACACCATTGAATATACCTGCAGCCCATTAGGCCTAAAGACTTCAGCATGTGCTGTACCACTGAGAAGGAGATGTACTCTTGATAGTGATGGCTTCACTCATGTGGTGCTTCCATTGTGTTTTACAAGAGAACATGCAACTTTTAAAGCCTTTTGCCACAGGTGACTTAGTTCCCACTGAGAAGCTTTTTTTTTGTTAATGGGATCACAGAATAGTTTGGGTTGGAAGGGACCTTTAAAGGTCCTCTGTCTAGCCTCCCTAGAATGAGCAGGGGCATCTTCAGTCCAGAGAAAGCCCCATCCAACTTGACCTTGAATGTTTCCAGGAATGGGCCACCTACCACTTCACTGGACAATCTGTTCCGGTGTTTCACCACTGTTGCTATAAAAATCTTCTTTCTCATATCTAGTCTAATTCTAGCCTCTTCTAGTTTTAAAACATTGCCCTTGTCCTACTGCAACAGGTCCTGCTAAAAAGCTTGTCCCCATCTTTCCTATAAGCCCTCTTATGCTCTTTTTGAGTGCATACATTAAAATTTTAATTTTTACAATTTAATTAATTTAATTTTTTAATACAAAAGTATAGATGCTTTCTTACAGTTTTGTATTAGAAAATAAATTTTTTGCAGTCGTACAAACCTAGTGTAGCCTGGTATACAGTTTTTTCTTCCTGCTGTCATCAGGACAAACTCATGAGCAAGAGTTTGAGCAAGGTGGGAAGCTCAGCTCTTGAACTGCTGGATCTGTAGGTCAGTAAGCAAAATTTGAGACTTTCAAAGGTGATTGTGGTTTTAGAATGAGATCCTCTAATTAAGGGGCATTTTGACTATTACTTTCTAAAACAATTAGATGTCTATTCCAAAAGGCAGGAAAAGACCAAACATCTCTAAAATTTCAGTGTGGGTTGTTGTGAGTCTGATCAGAATGTCCATGTGTGCTTTTGATGCAGAAGAAAAACTTATAACTCTAATTTGTGCTTCTCTGTCTGAATTCTGGCACCAGGTCAAAATAGACAGGTGAAGAGCCTCAGATTTGATACGAGCTAGTAATTTTTGAGGAATAACATTTTGTTGTAAATTACTTGGAAAATTCAAGAGAGAAAATTACATGGATATCACATGTCCTTTATTTGCCCAAAGATCTCTCATGAATTCATTCAAAATAATAGTAGCCTCAGCAGCAGTAATAGTAAAAAAATAAACATTTATATACATAAGTATTTTGGTTAACACTGTAGTAGTGGTGATAATGCAAATAAAGACAATTATGCACATATGTAGTTTGGTGAACCGATTTTCTTCTGATGAACTTGACTTTCCCGGTAATCTGAAAGATGATAGAAGAGTTAAAGCTTGTCAGGAAAATAAGCTGAAATAAATTTCATCTTTATAATATTCTTTATTAGAAAATGCTCTAGGGAGCATATAGAGTTTAAAAATTCAATGCCTTTTCCTGGTGATACTTTCATCACAAAATAATGGCATTTTCTTGCAGACTATTTCAAATTAATTATTTTAAATTACTGAGATAGTTGGTGGGTGATAGTTTTTGAGAGCTGTTTTTGAGAGTGAAGTGGCTCATTTGTTATGTGCAACTAGCCTTATAAGCAGTATTAATTATGCCACATTGTAAAATTCTTCCTATTTAAATGGTGAAGTAAGATACAAGGAACAAATAATAATATTTAATATCTGTTGTTGCGATGGGCATATGGCAGGTAGAAGATAAAGAGGAGTAAAACTGAAGAAAAATAGCGTGTGAAAAGATCTGTTAATTGAACTGTGCTCCAATTCCCTAATCTCACAATTTTTAACATTATTCTTCCGTAGCCTCAGACCATTCGGCAGACTCTTCAAAAGACACTGCAGTATTTTGAGCATCAAGTTATTGGGTAAGTGTTAATGGGAGGTGGGAAAAGGTGCGTGGTGATGCTTTGCTCTGTGCTTTCCCATCACAGCCTTCCATGATAAGCTGTTTAATTTAATTTTTAAACTTTTCTCTCAGATTCTTAGAGATGCTTTGGAATAGCAGTACATAACCTGGATGTAAATGGTAAACTGCTGTTCAGTCCTGCTTCTGTACAATCCCATCAGACAGCAACTGCTTAATGAACTGGAATGTTTCTTTTAAAAGAGAATAGCAAATCCTTCTCAGTCATAGAATATCAGGTTGGAAAGGGACCTCAAAGCTCATCAAGTCCAACCTTTCTTGACAGAAGCATGGCCTAGACAAGATGGCTCAGCTCTCTGTGCAGCTGAATCTTGAAACTGCCCATCCTGGGGCAATTAATCCTTAATCCTTTTCCACCACTTCTGGAAGACATTTGTTGAATTTGCATTTGTATAAGGAGTTGTTATAACTATTTTTTTTTTCTGTAGTTACAGAGATGCAGAGAAGAATTTTCACAATATATCAAACAGATGCTCCTATACAGACTGCTCTGGCAATGAAGAAACTGAAGATGTCTCAGGAATTCTCCAGTGTACGGCTAATGTGCTTGGTATGTGTTTTCAAGGGAATTTGTTTCCTTTGGCTGCAAGGAAGGTTTACTGACCATCCTAATGCCAACAATGAAACCAGAAATTTTTGCTCCAACCATAGAAATTTAGAATATAGGCAGCAATGCACTGTTACTACATTTGTCTCCTTTTCTACATACATGTTGAGCTTTTAAAACAATCCAGACGTGATTGTCAGTGGAGGCAGTGAATGTGTATTGTGCAATACCCAGTGATTTGAGAAGTTGCAAAGGCTTTTGGCAAGTGGACTTGCTTCTGTGCAGGCCTTGGAATTATCTCTAGTGTTTTTATGGCTGTTCTGCAGAACAGCAGACACTTTTATCATCTGTGGGCCTGGTGAATAGAGGGCCTGAGAAACAGCAGCAGGGTGTACTGGAGACATGACACATTCTGGAAATTTAGATTTTCTTCAGCAAGAGGCACAACACTGAAATCTGACTGTGTATGATAATTGAAGATAAGTTTTAACTTTCCATGTCAGAGGAATATGGTGAGGTGATTGTCTGCTCACATTATGGTCTTTACCATTGTATCCTGCTGACTTAAAATACTTTTGGAGGATATGCATTGTGTATCTGTCTTTCTTACTGCAAACTGTTAAGCAGACTTGGTGTGCTCTGTGAAACAGCAAACATGATCTAGTTTAGACATGACTGTGTTTCACTGACATTCAAAATGATTTTGGTTTGTTTTTTTTTTTTTGCTATCCAGTGCCTTATTCTGTAAAATGCTAGATGCTGTCAGGGATGTTCTGTGTGCCTTTAACTGCTGCTAGAAAGAGGTGGCAATTTGTATTTGGCATGTGTGGTCATAGAGAGAATTTAGAAAAAATCAAATTCTAAATGTGTCCAGTGTTAGTTACCTTTTTTTTTTTTAATTCTAAAATATTTGCATGCTAGCTCTCTAAAACAAATGCTATGAGTGATAAGGCAGGACTCATACAAAGCAGAGACTTTTCATGTTATCAGGTGCATGTTAATATTATAAAAAGCCAGACTAGACAGGTAGTACTTGTTCCACCGTGACACAAAGTATGAGTTACACAAAACAGTTATGAATAATTTTTCACCTTCATAGTACTTTTAAAGCAGTATGTTAGTCCTAGTACCTCAGCATGGCTGAGTAATGTGTGACCTGTTTCTTCAGTGGTATCCTCAAAATGCATGTTTATTAGGGGCAGACTGGGACCAAAATATAGGGATAATGTCTAAGCATTACTATCTTGGGGAACTATTAAAGTGGGCTTTGTTGAAAATTAGGTTGCAGGACAAGTTCACCTCTTAAAGAAAGAGTTCTTAGCAAAAAATCCCACTTCAGTATGAGCAAAACACTGAGATAATTTAAAAGCAATCCTTCTCACTATCTGGGATAAGAACATAAGGGAATGAGCAGTAAACCCAGCTTCTTTATTTAATTGTAGTTCCTATCACAACAGGGAAAAAATTAATGGAGGCTGTGTAATTAATCCTCACATTCACAGTTATTTTTCTTGTTGAATAAGGACTGGTAAGAGCAGCCTCTGTGAAAGAGGGATGTAACCACTGGGGTGTGTACCTGGAGCGACTGGCATTGCTGAGACAGGAGGCAAACATGAAGCTGACTGTGATGAAGGCCAGAGAAACTTGGTTAAACCAAATTTGGCTCTTAGTTCATTTATATGAGCAGTAAGAGACGCTTGCTGTCTAGGGCTGGAAGAAAACGTTTCCTTAAAGATGCTTAGAAGCATCTTGCTGCTCTCTGACCTTAGATACTGCCAACATGATTCACCTCTTCCAATCTCTAACCACCTCTCAAAAAGCAATTTGGCATTCCTTATTCATCAGAAGAGTGCAAATGCTGAGCTCACTGGTAAGCTTGGAAGACTGTGAGCAGATGCTTCACACTGTGGTCCTGGTGCTTGCGCTGCTCACAGGGAAGTGCCGACTGCAAGCTGTTCACTCGGCTCGGTGCATGTGATTTATCATGTATGAATGCTGCAATTTTCCTCCTGTCAAGTCAGCACTAAAGTATGTCACCATCTTCCTGCAGTGTAAGGATCTGATTCTCCTTGTCTCCTTGCTGAGTTGCTCTGCTACAAGTCTAGACATGAGTAGCAGTCTCCCTGCTTTAAACCACTGTAATTAAAGGAACCCATGTCCATCACGTTCACGTGCTGCAAACCGTGTGGTACCAGATCAATCCCACTGTTTTCCTTTACAATGACAACTTCTGAGGCTGGAGTATTTAATTTAACTTTCTATCCTTTCAAAAATAGTCCAGACAGCTTAATGATGGGCTCTGCTTTCATTAATTGGTGCATGCATACTTTTACAGTGTCCTTCTATAAGCGTGTAGAAACAGAGAATCCTTTAGGTTGAAAAAGATCTTTAAGATCATCAAGTCCAACTGTTAATGCAGCACTGCCAAGTACACCACTAAACTGTGTTCAGAGGAGATTGACAGTGTTGGTTTGAACCTATTTTAGAAATAATGATAAGAGGAAGATGTCCATGATGAAGTATTTTATGTGGATTACTACCACATTTCTTTCTTAGGTGACTATAAACTTATACTGAGGTATGTTAGAGAAAAAAGTTGTATCTAAAGAGATTCCTTATTTGACCTTGGGCAAGTTTTTTATTCTTTCTGTGCCTCAATTTCCTATCTGTATAATGGAGATAACAGGATTTTTTAAATCCTTTAAGCCATATGTCAGTGCTATTCAGATTTCAACCTTCTTGAAGTAAAGACATTTTCATACCCTTCGTACATTCAGCATTTTAAACAATGACAGCAAATCTCGTTTGGGACTGCTTTTGTCCTCATGATTTAAAATAATTTGATTTCATGTAAGATTAGAGTGTGCATTTTTACTTAAATGCTTCCAGAATAAAGCAGAAGACCTTCATGCAGTTGCAAATTAAAACTTTGGCAACAGGAAATTACGGATGAAAACTTTTTGTGTTGTTTTGTAAGTGCTATTGTAAGGAATTTATTCTGGGACATAAAGCCTTCATGACCTATCTCCTGTTTATTTCTTTGGCAGATATTCAAAGAAGGTCTGTGCTACTGAGTTTTACAAAGCAGTAAAGAAATGCCTGATTTTCCTTTTTGAACCCCACTCAGTACTTCCAATATATCACATGATATTTCTCACATCCCAAATGCACGAGTCAGATAAAAATTGTGCAACCTTCACCTCACCTCCTCCAATCGCTCTTTTCAGACGCTGCAGACAATTAGTGTAGCCTTTGTGAATGTGAACTATTTTTCACTCTTCAGTCCTTCACAGGGAAAAAAAGAAAGGGAGTTTCACTAAGGCAGTTACCGATCTTTTAAATGGCATCGGTATTTCCTTTGGAGCCTCCTTGCATCTTGCTGAGGGACTATGTATTCTGTCCTCACTTTGGTAGTAAAACTAATGAAAAGTAACCTAAATTTGTAAAGTCTTATAAAAAGAGATGTTGTGCAAAATCTGCACAGCTGCAGTAGCTGTTCCTACACAGTCTCTAACAACATGGAAGAACTGTTGTCTTTGAAAGGCCATTTGTGTGTTGTAAATTGCAGTATCTAAATTGCATATATTGCAGCACCATGTTAGATACACTTTATACATTACACTTGGTCACACAGTCTGAAGTTACCAATACACTTGTATCAGATCATGGTTTCAGCAGAAAGGCCTGGAGAAGTAATTTTACCTATCTGAATTTCTAATGTTTAAGGTAAAGAAAAAAATTTTCCTCCATTTTTTAAAATTCAAGCAAATAATTTATACCACAAAATTATTTTTTGTTTCATAAAAATTTGGCTCCTAAAATATTACTACAATTACCTCATTTCCCTTAAAAAATGCACAGCACATATCAATGGCTAAGTCAGCTCTACATGTGGACTCAAATGTATTGCAAGAATTTTTCCTCTTAGGCATTTGTAACTTGTGGGACAATAATGCTCTTTCTTTTGATTTTGCTTCAGAGAGTGGTGTGAAGAATTTACTTGTCTGTCTATCTATCTGGGCATCTTCTGTTTGGAGGATGATATGGTGCAGTGGCAATTCCCTAGGGATTCCCTAATTCCCTGGTGATAAGTTGTATGGAATCCTGGCCCAGAGCCCTGTCCTGTCAGGGAGATAAATCGTGTTTCTGGATTCAGCTTCCCCAAGTCACCAAGGAGGAGGTGGAATCCATTGTTAGTGTAAGGTTTTAGAGAGTTCTTGCTCTGGGTGACATTTGCTTGTCACTACCAAAGAGAACATGTGTTTCAGGCTGCTTTATATAGGGCAAATCACTTCATGCCTAAATATATCTTGCAGGGCTGATCCTTCATTTGGTACAAAGGGCGTAATTCTGTAAAAGTCATTTGTTCTCTGTACATTTGTCAAAGATCTGTGTTTCCTTTATGAAACTAAGAAGATCTTAGCTCTTATATGAGGCAAGGGCATGAAGCTGTGTCAGGGCAAGTTTTGTCTGAATATTAGGAGAAGGTTAATCACCCAGAGGGTGGCTGAGAGCTTCACTGAGGTGAAGGCTGTTCAATTTTTATTGCTTCACTGCTGGGCACTTGGGAAGTGGTCACAGCACCAAACCTGACAGAATTCAAGAAGTGCTTGAACAGTGTTCTCAGGTATATGGTGTGATTCCTGGGGATGTCTTGTGCAGGGCCAGGAGTTTGATTTTGATGATCCTTGTAGTTCCCTTCCAACTCAGAATATTCTATGCTTCTATGATCCTCTGTTGTTAAAGAGGAATATATTTGGGATCATTCTGGTAACTAGTAAATAATTGCTGAGAAATACTATATTTGAAAAGGCAGGAAACAATTGAAAAGAAGGTGCCAGGACAGATCTCAGCCTGCCTACTTGCCACCTTAGACCAAGTGTAATGTTTGGAAAAGGTAAACAAAGGTTTGGTAGACTGACTGCTTGGGAGGTGTCTGAGAGCTGTAAATGCTTAGATATTGAACGTATATAAATTTTTATCACTTCCCTTTGCGCTAAGAACTGTGGCTAGTCATTAGGATGCAACTAATTTAGGATACACAGCCTGATTTATAATTAAAGTTGTTGGTTTACAAATGGCGTAAAAGGAAATGTTACACAGCCCAGAGGATTGGCAATACTAATGGATTCTAATAATACTTTATCCTGGGGGGTCTAAGCTATGCTCACAGGGCTCCTGTTATTTAGCAGATGTTACAGTGCACTGGCAACACAAAAGTAATCTAAACAAAAAGCACATAATTCATGTGATTTCAAAACTGAGATGAGTACATCTCAATTAGAAAAGGACAAATGTTTATACCAAATGGCCTTAGACATCCCACTCTTCTCAAATCAGAGCTATTTATTGTTAGAAAGCAGATGAGCTTCCAGCAGATAATGAGTGGTTTGGAATTATGATGTACAATAGCATCTTGTGGAAGTCTATTTATAAAGAACATTTTCTGGCCATGATTCATTGACTAAATGTAGGTGTTTGTCATTATCTGAGGTGCTGTGAGGTATCTTGTGGCCTCTGTTAAACCTTCAGAAACGTGTAGGTCTCCCTTAGGTCCCTCATCTTGGCAGATACAGTAACTATCTGTTGGTTCTTTTGTAGATGTCTTGGATGCCTTGTGAAGACTCAAGGAGCATTAGATTTCTATATTTAGTCAGATGAGTTGAGCCCTTTATATATGTGTAGAGTTAGGAAAGATAATTTTGCATTTCATCGGAAGAGTCTTTAGATTTCATTGCAATTTTATTCGTTCCAAGAAGTGCAGTTCTGCTCCCTATGTTAATTCAAAGACACATATATTTATTTTAATGAAAAAAAAGCAAATGAAAAAAATCCTTATTACCGTTTAATCTCTAGAGTTAGCATGAAACAAACCTGGTCTGCCTAATTTTTAGGAACCACCAATCTAATGACTGCAGTTTTCATGTAATGAGCCCTGTGCAATTATAAGAAATGAGCCTCCCAGGTGGTGGCGGGGGACATAAAATCGAGGTAGTCTTGCTTCACATAGCTTGGCTTTGCTTGCAGAATTGGCTGCTACTGAGAGCATTATATGGGGGCAAAAACCCCTTCCACTGCGTGTTCTTAATGTCTCCTGTGAGCTTCCTGTGTCAACAGTTTGGAGCAGAATCTTTTATATTTATGTTAAGAACTGTTGATCAGCTCCTCACCAAGAGGCAGTAATTACAATGATATTTCTATCACTGGTCAAAGGACAAGGAAAGAAAACACCTCGTTAAAAGTGGATAAAAGAAATATTATAGGTGAACAAGTGTCAGGAGTTCTTTTCTTAACAGCAGTTCTCATTTATATTCTGTGAAATCTTGAAAGAGATGCAGGCCCTGCATGTCACTGTAAGAGAAGTGTTGTATAGACTTTTCAGTTGTGTCACAACCATATGTAAAGGCATAAAATGATGTTACTGTATCTGTATAAAAACCACCAAAAAGGTAATATAAAAATACTATCTGGATTCCCAGGATGATAAAAATTAACAATCATAATGAAGTAAAACCTAAGTCATTTATACAGTAATTAGATACTGGTACTAGGCTCAATTACAAGCCAAATGATTCATCTACTGTACCTTCAGCATTAGTCTGTACACAAGAAAACCTTTTTTATCCAGACACTAAATGTTGCTTTCCCTACCACCTGAAATAATTCTTTGGAATTCTGAATTGCCACCTGTCTTTCTGTCCACAGGTCTGTTTAAGGAAAAGATGTTACTGATGCCAAAAATTTGATCATCCAAAAACGTTTAAGAGACACTTGCTATTACTGAAGGTGGCAAATTCTGCTTCTGTTCACAGTATGAGGTCTGAAATTGCATATTTAATTGTTCTAGGCACTTAAGGTTTGATATTTACAGATTCTGAATGGTATCTCAGAAAAAAAAGTATTTTTCAATGCCAAATGAGTCAGATGCTGGCCACTCTGCAGCCATTGTCTTCATTAGTTACTTTTAGGAAAAACTGGATGGCTTGTAACTGTTTCTGCATGCTGTACCAGTTAATGAATTGCATTGATTTTTTTATCACATCACATCATATTTTTTATCACATCAGATTTTTTATCTTCTGATTGCTCCTCAAGAGCCTATGATTTGCAATTTTCTTTATGGGAACAGATTCTTACTTAATTTCTCCACTTCATAATGTACAAAATACTTAAAAAGATTGTATTAATTCCTTGACATTTTGTAGTGTGTTTTCAGTTTACATTAACTGCTGAAAAGAAAGTGAAAACCTTTTGCTAGCATGTTATTACAGGATGAAGTAGTTTATTTCTGCTCCAGTTCAGTTAAATACTTAATTTGTACTTTGAACCTGTGCTTAAAGACTTTGGTAATTTTGGATCTCAATAGCAAATATAAGATCCCTTCTCTTAATGTCTTTGAGGCACATTTTCAAAGGATAATAATTTTTCACAGATCTTTTTATTGGAGGTCCATAGCAATATTTTCATTCGGTGGTTGCTTTGCCTCAATTTCCAATATGTATATTTAATTTCTCTCCAATATGGACTAGAATAAAAGGGACATTGTAAGGAAAAGCAGCAAAAAGAAACTACTAAGCAAAAAACATTAAAGTTAGACACGATTTGTCCTCCTGATGTCGATTTAAGTAGTAGGAACACAGTAGATCCCTCTCCAGGAGGAAAACAAATTGAGACTAATGCATTTTTAGGACTTCATTCACTATATTAGTTGAAGATTTGTAGACAGTAGAAGCTCAAAGTAACGAGTTACTTCAGTTGGGGAGCAGTAGAGAGTGTTGGGATGATTTTTGGTTTATTTTGTATTACTACCACTTAGTGGAGTGTCTTGGTGCAACCAGGGGAGACCTTTTCCTCTGTATTAATTGCAAGCCATTAATTGCTCATTAGGAAGCCGTGTTGGGGTCATGCATGAGGTGATAATGGGAGTTCAGTGGCCTCTGCATTTGGAAGTGCTGGGCCCTCATACAGATATCAAATACATTTCTTTTTTCCTGGGCAGCTGAATGAAAATTTTGCTTAGAGGTCCACAGTGAAAAAGAAAGAATGGAAATTCTGGCTTTTCAGAATGGAATATCAAATTGTCAGTTTTGGTGAACAGAAGTTGACTCATATTTTCAATGCCATATTCAATTTGAATTATTCCACTGCAAAATCAAACAGAAAAACAATTGTTCAACAACTGAATGTCAGATGAGTTTGAAAGATTGGACTTTTTATGTAGATGCCTAATCTGAAGGTTATAAAAAGATTATTTTAAATTTGTTTGTATTTTCTCAGCATAAAAGAAAAAAAACAGGAAATACCATCTATGTTGAAATTGGAAATCATACAGAATGTAATATTTAAAGATAACAACTAGCCCATGGAAATCTCTAAATGAAATAAAGTATGCACTATAGAGACAATGAGTTCTGAGATTCTTTTTTTTAGCATGAAGGTTTTTCTACTTGTAATAAAACTATCATCTCCCAGTCTGGTATTGTCCTGGATTTATCTGGGATAGAGTTCATTTCTTCTCAGTAGCTGGTACTTTGCTGTGTTTTGGATTCAGTATGAGAATAATGTTGATAATTTACTCATGTTTTGGTTGTTGCTAAGTAGTGTTTATCCTAAGCCAAGCACGTTTTTTGTGTCTCATGCTCTGCCAATGAGGAAGGACACAAGAAAGCTGGGAGGGAGCACAGCTGAGACCCAAACTGGCCAAAGGGACATTTCACACCATTAAAATGTCACACCCAGTTTATAAACCTGGGGAGTGACATGAACGAGGACAGGGACTGGCACTGGTGGTGAGCAATTGCATTGGGCATCACTTGTCTTACTGTGTGGGGTTTACTACTACTACTACTACTACTATTATTATTATTATTATTATTATTATTATTATTATTATATTTCCTTTTGTTTCAATTATTAAACTGTTCTTATCTCAACCCAGAAGTTTTACTTCTGATTCTCCTCCCCATTCCACTTTCCACTGGGGTGGGGGGCTGAGCAAGTGACCATGTGGTGTTTACTTGCCAGCAGGGCTTAAACCACAACAGCTATGTGTAAAAATATGGGTAGGGAGAAAATCTACAAAAGATTTGCAAAAGATTAGGATCATTTATATGGTAGCAAGTAAAAAGGTTATACTGAAGTATATACAGAGTTAGTGCTAGGTGAGCATCTCTTCATCATTTGTTTCAATAAGAGGCAGGAATAATTCAGTAAAAATACATATTGAATATTTTCTGCAACTTTACACAAAGACATCACTGAAGCCAATAGCTTTGCAGAGAAATACAGAAAAAATTAGTCTGTGTGTGTTTGTGTAACAAGGAATTTATTAAATAAATATTTGTAATTCAAAGATAAACATCATGCTTTATGCAAAAATTATTGTCTTGTTGGTAAGGCTAAGGAAGAAACTTCCTTGGCAGGAACATTATGACTTTTGGTTCTGAAGGTTGTTTGTTTTAGTTTAATTTCCTTAGTATATCATAGTGCCTGTTCTTGTAGAGAAATTTCATGACTAACATAGACCAGCAGTTTGGTTGAGTTTGGTCATATCCATTTTTCTATTAGAGCTGATCTGATTTTCTGCTGGTACTGTGTGTAACTCAATTCAAGGCTCAAATGTTTTTAAAAGTAGTGGGATGTCCTCGAGCCAGGTATAATTCCTGTTGCTTGGGGTCAGTATGTTGCATCCAGAGTGAACAGCCAGTTCTCCAGGATGGACAACGAGACCAATCTAAGACAATCAGCAAAACCTCAGGCCAAATACTGAGATAGAGTTCCCAGCAGTGATAATGAGGTGAGGCTTGCATAAGTAGCAGCAGAGTCCAGGAGTGATCAGTTCTGCAAACCTCATTTGCAGTCAGTGGCGCCAGGGCAGCTGCTCCACTGTATTTGTATCATACATTTGAAAGGCAGTTCACCTGTGCTGTCTTCTGGGCGGCTTAGTGGGATGTATTTGGCCATTTGTATCGATAGCCCAAGGGTTTCTGATGCTGTTCTGCTCCCCTCTGCAGTCTTACTGCCTTGGGTGCCCCTGCTAGACTGCTCACTTTTACACACAGACTTCTAAAGTTGCTCACACTTCACTACACAGAACAATGAGATTTAGAAGTATGAATATCTGTTTGTGTATACATATGAATATGATGATTTCTTAGCTATTTACTATTAATATCCAGCTATGACATTATTGGTATGGGTTAGAATTTAATTATTTTTGGGTTATAGTGAGTATTTTTGGTAAGATATTACAATACCATGTTATGCAGGCGTAATGGTAATGAGTCAGGAGTTGGCACACAGTCTTCTGAGTCAGGATATTAGAGGGCATTGTGTACCAGAGGTACTTTCTTTTGGCTTAGCTGCAGAGCTGACCATCTGTGGTCATAAAAGATCCTGGGAATATTTTTGTAATAACCTAGTTATGAGTAATGGCATTTGAATGAACTTTCCCAAATTATAGCTATTACTTCTTTTATAAAATATGCTTTGTCATGTTCTTATGTTGTCGTATTTATATACGTAATTTTATGCATTTTATTTGCTATTAATCATGCATCATTGCAGACTGTAAAGCTAGGAAACACTGAAATCTCTAGTGAATATTGATTGTGTTAACTATGCCTGTGTACATAGGCAGTTCAGACACTGCCTTGAGATTATAAAAGATTATTGTCTGCAAACAACATGACTTCTGTTCCCTGTTATACCTAGGTATAAAAGTCACTAACCACTCTGTTCTTCCCAAATTGAAAGCCTAGAAGTAGTCAAAACAATGAGAAGTTCAGTGATCCACTGGGATATTACCGGTGTTATAAAGCATGCTGAATACACATTAAAATAAAGGGCCTGTTACACTCTCAGGAACAAAATAACTGTCCTTCATATCTGTTCAAATTCAAGAGAAATTTTAAGGTGTTTCACTAGTTGACTGACAAGTAATTCTATATGATTTCAATGCAGTGAAGAAACTGTTGTTGATTCCCAGATTAATTTCCTTTGAAAACTCTGGATATTTGTAATTCACAGGCAGTGATATATACTTCCTTTTATTCTGTTACATCTTAAAACAATACAAACACCTGGGTAATTTTCTAACAGTGAGGAAGAGGAAGCAGGCCCACTAATAACTGGCTGGGGCAGCAAGCTGACACAATGAGGACTTAAAAAAAATGGCTTCTAGGGTTATTCCATTCCCAACCACCACAGAAACTTATGGATAGACATCTAGTGAAAAAGCTGCTCTCACTGTTTTGGAAAAATCCTGGGCAAATAGAGGCAAAAAGGGAAAATGCTATGTTGTTGATATTGTGTCTCATTGTCCTATAGGTCTGAAATTTGAGGAAATGCAAGAAAAGTTTGGGGAGGAATTCTTCAATATCTGCTTTGAAGAGAATGAAAGAGTTCTTCGAGCCGTAGGTGGGACCCTTCAAGACTTCTTCAATGGCTTTGATGCTTTGCTGGAGCATATTAGAACTTCATTTGGAAGACAGGCCACCCTGGAATCTCCTTCTTTCCTATGCAAAGAACTCCCTGAAGGCAATCTCATGCTTCATTATTTTCACCCACATCAGATTGTGGGATTTGCAATGACAGGAATGATAAAAGCAGCAGCAAAGAAGATTTACCGCTTGGAAGTAGAAGTGGAACAGGTCACAAACGATAAGTTGTGTTCAGAGGGGACAAACCCAGGTAACTGCAGTTGTTTGACTTTCCTTATCAAAGAACATGAAAATGCAAATACCACAAAAGCACTTCCACCAGGAACTTCCCAGTCCCCCTTAGACCTGAGGATTAGTATCAGCACCTTCTGCAGAGCCTTCCCCTTTCACCTGATGTTTGATCCAAACATGCTGGTTCTCCAGCTTGGAGAAGGTCTTAGGAAGCAGCTCAGATGTGACACTCATAAAACGCTGAAATTCCAAGAGTGCTTTGACATAGTCTCTCCTAAAATCAGTGCCACATTTGAACGAGTTCTCCTGAGGTTATCTACACCCTTTGTCATTCGGACCAAACTTGAGGATTCTGATTCTGAAAGTAAAGATAAGGTAAGAATATTAATTTGGAAGTGGATGTGCTTATATGTGTGTGGTGGGAGAGGATTTTTTGCCCAGAGAAAAGCAGCTTAAGTCCTTGTACTCTGGAAAGCCCAGTCATGCCTTGCAAGCAGAGGCTAAGTGATATTCCCCAGCCAAGAGAATATTTTCCTAGATTATTTACAAGCTTTGCCTGTGAAGTTGTAGCAAATCATGACATTTCCGTTCAGAAAATTCTGCACAGTGGGGTAAGGAATTTTACAAAATACCTGCATCTTATCCTTAATTTCACTCCAGCTATATTATGATAAGAATAGTTTCTAAGCCATTTACTAGGGCCTAGCTTGAAGTATTTATTCTGAAAGTTTCTCGCTGCCGGTTTCTCATTGCTGCCTTACTGTATCTCATTTCCCTGTTTTGGAATGCTGCTTTCCTATAGGTTTCTTCTTACCTCTCACCCTGCACTCAAGAAAACCAGAGCTGCAAGTGGTACTGAGTATTACTTAAGCCAGTTTTATTGTGTTCCAGTCATTCAAACAGGCACTTGTCCTCCTACACTGCATCTTTCCTCCATGTTTTAGGAGAGGGCTACCTTAACCAGTGAGCCCTGTGTTGAGTTCAGTGCTGAGTAGACTGAGAACATGTCTTTAGTGTGGAGTTCTCCAATAGCTGGATGGAATTTGTCTCAATGAATTACAGGGAAGTTTTTTGGTGTAAAGTAGGGTTTTGGGTTTTATGCACCAAAGTACTTGTACTTCATTAAAGCTTGCTTAAAGGCTTGAAAGTCTGTGTATGGGTGCCTTGGAAATACTGCTGCCCTGAGAGGAACTGGATGATCTTTAATGGTCCCTTCTGACCCAAACCATTCTAGGGTTCTATGATTCTATGATAACTCAAAATATAGTTCGTTCTTACAGCAGCAGTATTTCCAGCTCCTCTTTGGCACTATACTTGGGCACCAAAAAGCATATGTCTGGTGCATTTTCCTCTGGAAATAACATGTTCCCCCAAGAGAAACAAACTGTTGTTTTTCACTTTGTATTAGTTGATGTAATTCAACCTTCTTAAAACCAAAAGGGAGTTTATTTTTCAGAATCTGTCCTCAGTGCCACCCTAGCCTTTAATTACAAGAAGGAAACGAGGTGTGAAAGGAGTGGAGGTGTTGGCTCTGAGCTACCTTATGACACCCCTGTTTCTCCTTTGAAGGAGTCTGGTTTCGTGACACTGCAGGCAGAACACAGCTATCCCAGAAACCTGCCCCTCTCCCAGGACAGAGCCACAGCCCTTTGACTGTCTTCTGCTCTTCATGAATCTGCTGTAGATCACTCTGAAGAGGAAGAAGGGTTAGGTGGGGGAAGGAGGCTTTCAAAGCCTTTTTCCCTATTTAAGTTAAGCACACAAAATACTCTCTTACCTGGACAGGTTTCATATGCTTGTGGCTTGCTCTTAACGAGAAGTGGCAGGAGTGGGGCTTGTTGGAAGCAGGATTTTAGATTAGGCAGTAACACCAGAGAAGCAGGTGGAAGGGGATGGCAGCAAAGGACATCCTTTGCTGCCAGCAGTTGGAAGAAAAATTGTATCTTGAAGAGTGGGGTGTGAATGAGAGGCAAAAGGGTGATGGTGAGGTGCAGGGGAGCTGTTGTGCTGCAGGCGTGGGAATTAATTTCAGAACATCAGTTTATCTGAAGAGGTATTTTCTTCTGTCTCATACATTTGATAAGCACTTTCAAAAATTTTTTGCTTGTGAATAGTTAAAAAAAAGCTCAGCATATGATGCATATGATGCATTTTGCTAAATATTTGTCTTTGCCCCGATTCGTAGGCTGTGGTTGACTTGACATAGATTTTGAGAGGAGGGACACAGCAATACAGTTTATGTCATGTCATTATCCATAAAAGTCCTTTATGGATAAAAAAAGTAGACTGGGCCTTGGGAACTGCGTGCTGTATTATTTTCCCATAGCTCATGTCACTCATTTTGGAATTCTTTTCAGTTTGCCAGCACTTGTTTGGAAGTTGAATATTAGGCAGGTAGATCAATAGCTATAAGCATGACCCTGCTTAAAAGTTGCCAGTAACTGACTTAGACATTTCCCTATTTCTCTGCCACACACATCTCTATTCGGTTCATAGTGGAATCACACCCCACTTAGAGCTAGTTATCTTGAAAAAAAAAAATCAAATCTGATTCTGCAATAACTGACACTTTTCAGACTTGGTTACCTTCAATAGCAGCTGTAGGCATGTGACCCAGACAACTCTGCTGCAGTGTTGAACCTGTTCAGATGTCTTATTGCATTAGAAAACCAAAAATTCAAGGGCTTTGCAAGGTGTGGTTCCAGCCTCTCTTCAAAAGATGTTTGTTTTCATTTCAATGCATAAATCATATATTTTTTTCAGACAGTGAGAAAGAATAAGAAAACAGTTTTAATTCAGTCCTGATACCAGCTCTATGTTCAGATGAAAGTAAGTCACAAATCATGATCTTTCCCTAACTAAACACCTAGAAACAAAATGAAAAAACGCCACCTGTCCTGGCTTTCAGGGTGTTTAGTGCTTGTCCAGTTTATTTAAAGATTCATTTGTGTGTTTCAAGTTACTAGTATTTGAATCATTGGAATAAATAATACTATCCTAAATTTCTGGTATAAGTCCTGTGAGGTCTGAGTGATAGGTAGCACTTCCTGCAGAGTTGTATTGCACCTTTGCAGAAGCACAGCCTCATGCATTAATATCTCAGCAAAATTTTGTTAATTTGGTATGTCACCAGCTGTTCCTTGGAGCTCAGAGCATTTACAGGATCCCATTGTTCTAGGGACCAAGCAGAAAAAAAAAGGACTTCCCACCTGAAGAACATGGACACCTAGGTTTAAACATGATTTCCAACACCACGTTTCCTGTTTTCCCATACTTGTTATTGGCTTTTTTCCTATGGTATGGTACTACCCAGATGTTGAAGGGCCCTGTTGCTCTACTTCTTATACAAACATTCTGTTGTTTTTCACATTTCACTCTAGTTTTTGGTTTTGTGTGTGTGTGTGTTTAACCAGAGACCTTCACTAGCATCCAAATTTTGGATATAGATTTTCCAAATTTTGGATATCGTCCCAAAATATCAAGGACAATGTTTGCTGTTTAACCTCTCTAAGGAAACTCATTCTACACCTCTCTGTGGGAGCAATTATTTATTGCAACAGTAAAAAATAAATTTATTGTCACGATTAACCATTTGGGATTGATCTCTTACAGCTTGACACATGCTTAAACAACTGTACTGCACAGAAGTTCAGTGAATGTTAGTGGAGTCACGTGTGGGATAAGAAATTAAATAAAGAGGGCTGAGTCTGAACTCGTGTGATGGAGTGTTCTGAAATCCATGTCAAACCCATCTCCTGAGGTGAGGGTGCTGGCATGGGAGGAGCTGGTAACCCCCAGCAGTGAGTAGTGCATGCAGGGCAGGTTGGTGTCCCCCACCATTTCCTGACCAGACAGGGGCTGGAAGCTCCCAACAGGTACATCCTGAGTGCAGTCATTTTCAGACTGTAGTGATGAACAAGGCCATCTGTGACATGATATAAATACTCGTCTCCTTGACAGTACACTGAGGTGCCTGGAGCTGCTTCAATTTTTAGCTGAATGGGAACACAAGGAACGACTCTCCTGCTTTCACTCTTCTGGCACGTTCTCCTCACGTGCCCCTTGTGAGCCATCAGTGCTGGGCAGATTGAGGGTCCCCCTCGCAGGGACCCACTGTCCCCGAGACCTCCATCCAGACTCCTGCTCCATGGATTGGCAGGATGAGCCCTGCCAGCACTTTTGGTGCCCAGCAGTTCGTGGGCCCACATTTCTGAAACTGGCTTTCAGGTTCCCTTCCGTATGCTGTGCATCTGTATTTTCCTTGTATTGCTGCTCTTCAGCTTAGACTAACAGCCCTTTTCCGCATTTGAAATAAATCAGTTTTTTAAGGATACTCACTGGCCTTTGACTTAGGACTCTGGGTGCTTTAGAAATTATCTAAGAATAAAGCTGGCACCTTAAACTGCATTACTGGAGGTGTCCAGACTTTTTTTCTGATGGAATGTAGTTGCTTTGAATATTTTATTAAAATCATAACTTCCCAGTTAACAGTTCAGCAAAATGTCTTCTGGCAAAAAATTACTTTTATTTATATATGTGAGTTAATTTTTTTAGTAATTTAGTAATACTTTTATTAAAGAAAAACATTTACCTTACAAATTATAATACAACATTTAAAATACGAAACACTGGGTTCGATTAAAATGACATTTTTATATTGGCAGAAATTCCAAACGCCACATATAATTCAGATTTATGAATGGCTTGAAACTCTGTCAGGGGAGGTTTAGGCTGGATGTAGGGAAAAGGTTCTTCACCCAGAGGGTGGTTGGGCACTGGAACAGCCATCCCAGGAGTGGTCACAGCACCAGCCTGACAGAGTTCAAGAGGCAGTCATCCAACACTCTCAGGCACATGGTGTGACCCTTGGGACTGTCCTGTGCGGGGCCAAGAGCTGGACTTTGATGATCCTTGTGGGTCCCTTCCAACTCAGCATATTCAGTGATTCAATGATGTGAAGTCCATCCAGACCAGCATGCTGACTCTCACAAGAGCCACCCCTTTGTGAGACAGGTGAGAAGAAGTTCAAGCCTGCAGTGTTCCTCTCTGTGAAACACTCTCCTCACTTTTAGCTCTCAGGGGAGGAAGGCACATCCTCTTGCAGTGGTATCCAGGATGTGGCATGGGATAGCCCCCTCAGGACCATGCCTCCATAATTTTCTCTGTCACCTTCTGAGCCAGGAGAAATTCATACTGTCAGCTTCTGTGGCATCCTGTGGTCATAAGGTCTACTGCTTATTAGCAGCTGTGAATGTGAGACCCCTCTGGCACCTCTCAGCCAGGTGTGGACATTGAATATGGAGTAAAACAGCTGCCAAAGAAGCCTGCTTGCCCCTTGCTTCAGCAAAGCACTTTCCCAGTGTGTTTTCCCAAGTGTCTTTGTTGATCACTGGAAACTGTAAAAAAGTAGTGCTTTTTAAGTGCTGGAAGTGTGCTGTCCCCCTTTTTGTACTGAGAGTCAGTTCTTTCTCTCCTTCTTCTGTATTTTTGGTCTGGACCAACTGAATGAGACAAGCAGTCCTGACACTAACGGATTAATTTAAAACGCACTGTACACAATCTCATATTTTTCTTTTGCTCTGTAAACTGTTTTTCCTCTTCTCCTAATAAAATTAAAATGAAATGGCCTGAAAGTCATTCCGGCATAAGGGACATCTGTCACTTATGATCTAGGAATTCTAATTTTTTTTCCTAGAGCTGATTTATTCACAGGCAGTCAGCTTTTGACACTAAACTCCCGTTGCTTTGCAGGCTCATGGAGCTCTTGGAATCAAATTTGTGTCTTCTGTTTCTGCTAATGCTATTATCCCACCCATTTGCTTGTCAAAATGTGTATGGACTTTGATGGTTTTCAAGATGAATTGGGTTGGCTGGCTTGACTGCTTCTAGGGATTGTGGTGGGTTATGAGAAACAGTAGATGACATGACTTTCTTATCTCAGAAACAGTTGTGCATTGGAGGACTTTAATAACATTGTGAAACGGGCCCTTTAGTAATTCTACTTTAGGGCTGGCCAATCAAAATGCCATTTTGAAAGTGTTTTCAGTGATAGGACTGAAAAAGTGTAGCACTCTAAAGTTAAAATATATCCTTTTGATTTACATTAGCTGAAAAACAAAAAACTGTTTGGAAATTGTTTTGTCAAGTGAAGTGGCTGTTAAAACAATGTGACTCCATGGTAAAGTCTTCCTTCTTATGATTTGTATAATGTTTTGATAAGGAAGATGGTTGGACATGAAAATGTCCATATATCTCCTTTTGCTGCAAAACTTTTGCATGGGTTACTAAACTACATTATGTCATAACTGGAACAAAATGCGTTTCATGAATTTTGGCATTACAGGATGGGAATACTTAGAAACAACTCAGTTTGATTTTCAGGAATGCATTATTTCCTACCTCTTTGTTCCACTGACTAAAATTAATTGTTGGTTATTCATAATACATTTTCATGCTTTTCCTCATTTACTTATCTGAGTTCTTAAATGACTGTGCTTTTCGTGGCATCTAATCTGAATGGGTGTGATGTCAGTAAAAAGCCTTTTCCATGGGATGGGTGAATGAAAGCAGACACATCCAGTCACTCTTTGCCTTACTCCTTCCTGTCCTGGCACTTGCAGTGTGATAATGCATGAAGTCAGGTTAAGGTTTCATTGATGTGTCTCTTTGTAGAGGCTGAATGGATTTAGAGAGAAGGGGAAAAGCTGGAGTGTCTCCCTGTGGATTGAGTGGGCTTTGTGCAGGAGCTCTCTCAAGTGCATGGGTGGGAAGGTGTGAGGACATCTGGGTGTGCCTCTGAGAATAAACATTGGGTTTATTGCTCTGAGGGGCAGGGAATGCAAGTGTGGCACGACTTGCATTGTCAGCTTTCTGTTGTAAGGCCACTTCTACCCAGCAATCGCCAAACTTCCTTCCAGCCCTACTTCTGGAACATGCTCCGTGCCTGAAGGCAAGCCTGAGTCACCCCAGGTCACTTGCAGAACTGTCCTGCATGGCCAAAGAGCCCACACAAAAGAGGAAGCTTATCACTTTCTCCCTTCACCTTAAATTTTGTCTTCAAACCTCAAATTGGGACCATGGGATTCCCTTCCTGTTTGGTTTTGAGTGTAGCTTAGTAGTTTTGGACCAGTTTTTGACTACTTAGCTTGTTTCCTCCAATCATGTCTCATAAATATCTAGTCCTTTGAATTTAAATTGTAGTTGACAGTATGGTTTGACTCTAAATATTAATTTATTCATGCTCACTGGTCATGCATCTTGTTGTGAATTTTTCATGTTTTATTTCCATGGAAGCAAAGCTCTGAAGTTTTGAGACTGCCTATGAAGCTTTGCTGGGCCGTGGGCCCGGATGGAATAGGCAGTTTACAGAAATTTACATTGCCTGAGACTTGTACCTGCATTTATATTCTGGGAATGTAGCTGAATCAGACATTGTAGATTGTGAAGGTCATAAAACTCTAATCAAGGGGAATACTACTAGGAAATAACACTTAGCTGGTTTTGCCTTAGGAATGATTAGTGTGAAAGAGTGAGATAATAGTGGTTTGCAAAAGTCAGGACTCCAAAGCAGGAGCTGATTTGCTAATACCTAGCCAGGTATTTCTGCTATCTCTGAGCAGTACTGGAGATAAGTTTGACTCGATAACCTTTTGCTGCCTTTACTCTTGCCAAGGATGTGTGCTATTCACCCTGCTCTACTCCAAGGTCTTCCAAGAGACTGACAGTGTCAGTAGCTGCAGATCACCTGCAGTCAGGCAGGTGGCCCATGCCAGTAGTGCTGATCATTGTTTCAGCCTGTGTTCTGCAGAGATGGAATGGCTGAGGAGGCCAGAGCACTCAGTCAGAGAGATTGAGCCTGTCCTTTGCAACTCTTTACAATGTTGAGGACGGAGGCACAGTTCAAGTGTACAGCCCAGCCAGGCAGACCCAGTGGCTGGGTAACTGGATTTGCTCCTCTGGGAATATTCCTTTGCCACTTGAGGGTTTTTAGGGCATGCTGAGGCAGAAGTTACCTCACTAAGGGATATATTAGATGTAGAAATTACATAAACCACAAAGGTACTGCTTAGAGCGAACACAGGGATGAGCCCAAGTTCTTCTGCCTGTGCTAAGCAATCACAAAGAAAAAAAGTAAAGATTATTAATGTGCTGTTGTGAAGATTCCCCAAATTTTGAAGTTTGTTTCATTCTTCATTTTTTTGTATATGCTTTTTATGACTATATATATTCGCATTCTCTCCAGCTAAAACATCTAAGACACATTTCCTTTAAAAAAAACATATAGTACCCCCCCCATGTTGTCATGATTAAAGAGAGTGGAAGGACTTAACCCCAAAAATAATATTTATACTATTTGTTCCTGTCACTAACATTTGCCTTTTATAAGTAAGGACTGAGTATCTGAGAAAAGAATTAAATGTTTCCACAGGCATAGGACAGGCATGCAAGATATTCCCAACACATAATTTTCCACTTAAAAAAAAATAAAACTTTTCCTCTTTGTAGATTGCAAACAAATAATAAACATTTGGTACTTCGACACCTCAGAAAGATGTAAACATTTTAAAATTTGGTCCTGGATGAAGGCATATTGAAATATCATTTTCAACATTTTGAATAATGTAATTTCTGTCTGCCTTGTGAGTTTTATATATTAGGGTTTACTGTTTTTCTTTCTTTCTTTCTTTCTTTCTTTCTTCCTAAGAACAGAAATCAATCTTCTTGTTCACACTAGACAGCAGTAATCTATATCTATCTATATCTATATCTATATCTATATCTATATCTATAGCAGTAATCTGTCATCTATAATGATTCTCATTCTGCTGTGGGCTCACTGGAAGAGCAGCATTTATGTAACCATCACAGGAATGAAAACATATTTCATTTTCACTTTCACATTACTTTTCTTTTTCTTTGACACTTTGGAGATTTAATCCCTTTTTCCCTTTCTTAGAAGGGGCTGTTATGTAGTTATGGTGTGATCTTCATAAAAAAAAATTTCAGCTATTATTTTCTGTGTCTATCTGACAGCATCTTCGTAGGAATATTCCAGTGGAGTGGCTTTAGTGGATTTCTGTCAACCCTGGAGTTGGTAGGATCCGATCATGTCACGTCTCAGTACTTCAGTCTTGTACTTCCCTCCTCAAATGTTGAACTGGTAGCTTTAAAAATGTCTGTTCTGATGAAGATGCAGGTCACAAGGATCCTGCTTGAGACAGTACAGATAATATATTGAAATGTTTTAAAAAAAAGATGGCTTACATTGACAGGTTGCAAAGATAACTGCCTCTGAAAATTCATAAAATAAAAACTTAGAGTATAAAAATATTTAGCCTGTGATGTGTTTGGAAGAGTCTAAAGAATGACCCGAAATTTGCAAACAGTCCATTAATAAATCAGATTCTTAAGCAGGTATTTTAATGGGCAGAGAAACTCAAACTGAGATAACTTCAAGGACTTCATTCATGGCTGTTGAAAGGAGATATGCCTGTCCCAAAACAGAAGTGAAGTCATGCCCCATGGCTAGAGGAAGAAAGTAAAATGGGGCAGACGTGGTTTTTGTTCTGTGTGTGATGGGTTGGCCCTCTCAGCACCTTGGCACATGGTTCATGGTTCATGGTTCCCTGGCTCATTTTGAGCAGGGAAGTTCAGGGATGGTGAGACATGGGCTGCAGGATGGGCACCAGGTGTGGGTCAGGGGATGCACTTATGTTCCCTCCTTCTACTGGTGTTAGGGGTCTTTGCAGCTTAAATTCTCCTTTTGATCCCACCCTCTCAGAAGGAGTGTTATATTATTTCAATTGTCAAGTAGTTTCTCGTTATCAGGACAACCTTGCTTAGAAAGGGTTGGTATTAAAATTGATCTCACACAATACAGCACAGGCTGATTTCTTGTATTAGTGTAGCACTTTCCAGTGAATGCTAAATTAATTCTATTTTAAGTGTTTAACTTAATAGAATTGTTATAATTTTTTTGGATAAAACTGTTAGTATGTTCTGCTTGTTTAGCTTGAAGGCACCCAGCAGAGGGAATGTTTGACTGGATTAACAGAGCCTGGGGATTGTTTTGGCTTGCTGCGGCAAGCTCAGAGTCCTTTGCTGTGCAGACTTTTGGATAACTCCCCTGTGGAAGTACATTCCGCCTTCATGGACATTGCACCTGGTAGAAGTCAGGCAAAAGTAATGAAGAGCTCCTGTATTCTCAGAGTTCTGTTACTGCCAGTAAAGGAGAACTACCAAGAAAAGAACAGATGAGGCTGTGTTAATTCCAGCTCCACTGAGACCCAAGGGGAAAAATACCAGTGCTTGGCAGATATTAGAGATACTTCATATGGAAAGAACTTTGATTTTTCAGCTTCACTGAATTGTATTTAGTTTTTCATTTTAAAGGAAAAACTGCTATAAAAATATTGTCTAAAGCAGTGATGTGAGTGGCGTGCAGACAAGCAGCATTGTTTAATTTCCATGTGAAAGAAGCATGGAACATATCATTAAAAGAGCATCAAATTTTCTCACTCATCTCAGAGGACTGCTGATTCAGTCTATTTCCTCTTTGGTCAGGAAGGCTTCAAATTCAGTTATTGGATAACTTCTGTTCTGTGTCTTGAGCATTCAGTTTCTGGCATTTGTTCCTGGGAATAGGAGCATAAAATAACAGAAAATATTTTCTGTCAGCCAAAAATGCAGAGACCTCTGAGAGGTTTCTTAGCAGCATCAGAGGGTCCTGAAAGGCTTTTGGAACCATTTTGGGTGATGGGGAACTCCACAGAGAATTCCAAGGACATGGGAATAACACTAACAAATACATAAACAGTATTTAAAAATAACTGACTCACTGCTCCAATTCTGTTTTTTTCCCATGGTGTTATATAATTATATTGGGGCTCATTGAATGTGTTGAACACACCAGGGTGCCATACTGGACTAGCAGGACTGGAAGGACCATCCTAGAAGCCCACTGTTTGCACTGTCCAGAAATTATACATTTTTTAGTAGAATGTTACCAATTCGTTCCGTGAGTATTGGTGTACTCAGGTGTGCAGTTCTGTAAAAACAAAGAATGTAAAAATGACAGCATAAAACCAAACTAGTGGCTGTGGTCATGACCTCCTGACCCCTAACTGATAACTGAAATAAAATTATAATTCTAAACTAAGTGTATTGTGCTGCTACTGTGGGACCAAAACCTGGTGCCTTTGCTCAGGGTAAGTAAGATGTCACATCTTGATTTGCCTTTCTAGTTATCATCAGCCCAGTTTCAACAGGATTGCTTTGGAAGAAGATATTTGTTTTGAGTAAGGAGAAGAAAATAAAGTCTCATTTGGCATTGAGAGAGCTGGGGATGTTCAGTCTAGAGCAGAGGAGGCTCCAGGGAGACCTTGTAACACCTTCCAGTACCTAAAGGGGGTTACAAAAGAGCTGGAGAGGGACTTTTTACAGGGGCATGGCGAGATAGGACAAGGGGGAATGGCTTTACAATTAAAAGAGAATAGGCTTAGAACAGATGTTCATTCCTGTGAGGGTGTGGGGCACAGGTTTCCCAGGGAAGCTCTGGATGCTCCATCCTAGAAGTGTTCAAGACCAGGTTCAATGTGGCTCTGAGCAAATTGGTCTATTGAAGGTGTCCCTGTCCATGGCAGATACTTAAATAATCTTTAGGGCCCCTTCCAACCCAAAACTTTTGATGATGATGATGAAGTGCAGAAAATACATTTGGTGACTGCTCCTACAAATGCCTTGAGCGTGAAACTTTTGGTAACAGAAGTGATCCATATGGCATGTTCTGGGAACTAGACTTTTGTTTCTAAATAGGAGCTGTTAATGTCATCAACACTGTATTGCTGTTTTTTTTAGTTTAAGAGAGATGCAATCATAAATAATCCTCCTCTTTTCTTTTTTAGAAAAAAAAAAGCCTTTTTGTCTAAAAAAAGAATTTACTCTTCAACAAATTGTGACTTAAAATGTTGTATAAGCTTTGTATTTTTGAATGTATTAATTTGATTGACATTTTAAAACTTCTTTCTATCGCCACTGTAAAAGTAGAGATTGTAGCATTAATTATGGAAAATGTCCAAAGAATCACCAATTAATAATCAGAAGTGACTAACATGTTGTTTTGCATCTATGCCAAAGTACAGCTCTACAAAACTGAGGTGAAAGAACTGACTGATCACCCACCCAAATGTTTATTTCTGGATTTGTTTTAAGCTACAAATGGTTTTTGTAGGCTAAACCAAAGGCTCCTTTCACTAAGAGATCTTACAGTGAAGTTGTCAAATGCTGCTCTGAGTTATTGCTAGGTAAGGATATAAGTTACATGTGAAGTCAAGGTAGAATTTGACCAAAGAATATCTAAGAAAATAGGGCAGATCCAAGATATTGTTTTAAGATGTTTTCATGGAAATATTTGTTATAATGAATATTAATACACCTTAATAAGCAGGTGTTATTTTGCAAATTCATAATATACAAGGAATTAACCTGTAGTCTGCTAAGGGAAGCAACACCTGAGTGAGGCGTTTGAGATGATGAAATGACAAATTTCATCTGTTGGCTTTTTTGTGGCCCAGATAAAAATGTTCTCTATGAAATATCCTATCAGCAAGGCTCTTGGCATTGAATCTTCACTCAAAGAAGGCACCTCTGTGGGAATAGTCTTGCTGAGTGAAACTTGAAAGAACGTGATATCCCATTGCTCCAGCACATGGCACTCACCATTGGCAGGGCTGGCCAGGAGTAGTGGGCATACAAAGAGCTCTAAAATACACCCTGTGGGGTTTTGATGGAATTTGTGGGTGAGCTCCATCCACCTCAATGCTGCTGCCATGTGGCCAGTGAATGAGGAGCCAAGTTGTGGCTGGTAGTGTGTGGTGTGATGTCCCAGCCGTGCTGATGCTGGGGGTTGTTGGCCGAGCAGTGCTGCAGCCTTCCCCAAGAGCAGGTCAACAGCCTAGCCAGTGTCACCAGGAAAGCAGGCTCAGCAGGTCCTTGGGCATGGAAGGTGTCCAGATTTCTCCCAGAGTGTGAGGGGCTGCTTGGGAGCTAATGGTCTTACAGAAGTGCATCTGCCTCCAGACTGATTCCGTCGAGGATGGGATGTTGTACATCTGGGTGAGCTCTTATTTCTCAGCTGGAAGCTCCATTTCAGACCTCAGGCTTCTCCCATATCTCAGCTGAGTGAGCACCACTGCTGCGTGCCTTAGTCCTGCAGAAGTGCTGTTGCTTTTTGAAATGGTTACAGATATCCTTTTGTTCCATTCAGCCCATCCCAGTCTCGTTGCAGGTGAGCATCACTGAATCAGATCAGTTGAATTCTGTGTTAGCAGACAGTTAACACTACTTTCTGCCAAAAGAGAGAGCTGTCATGAAGAATAATGTGTTTTAAAATTATGTTGCAAATTGACTATATCAATTAGTAGTTAAATGAGCTGACTATATGCAAAGCAAAGAGCATATTTGTCTTCTCTAACCCCTTCATATTCTTTCATTTTCATACTCTCCTCTGTGCATGAACAGCTCTCTAAACCAGGACCCTGGCTCTTCACTTGCTGTGAAGAGTGGATGTTTTTGAAAAAGTATTTTGGGACATTTACCTCTCTGTTTGACTACCTTCTAATCCCTTTTTCTGGTATTCCCTTCAGTTCATCTGTGTTTCATGAGCAGTTTGGAGCAGAGGAAATCCTCGTCCCCTCTCTGAGGGCAAGGCTTGCATGTGCAATATGCTTCTCCTTGAACAAAGAGGTTCTTTAGGGTTTCCAGGTCCTTGCCTGGTGAGAAGCCTCAACCCTTTTGCTGTGATAGTCCTGGTATCTGAAAATAATTGTGCCAGTCAGTGATCCAAAGTAATGGAAACACCACTGCAAATTTTCACACCCTTGAATAGTCTTCACAGGAGCCGATACTCAGGAGTCTTCTTCAAGCAGATGCAAGAGTATTTTCCTGCTGAGGGTCCTTTCCTGAAAGGAAGCTTTTTTGTAAGAGTTTTCCCAGCTGTGCAATATTCAAATTTATGACAGAAATAGCTAGTTGCCAGATCAGAGATGGCCTTAAGCTTCCCTCTGTTAATTGCTTTATCCGGTGGGTTGTGCAGGCAGCGTTGGTGTTGCTGCTCAAGCAGAGCTCTCGCACATGACTGGGGAAGCAGAGGGATTACATGCAAAGGAAAAACAGATTCCATTTTCTAACAGGCTGAGGAGTTATTAGCATTTTTAGAGAATCTGCATGTGTTTCTGAATTGTGTCTGCTGAAGTGAAAGTTGTACAGATTAGTGTTTGATAATGTGTTGTGGAATTAGAAAAAAAAGTGATAGTTTTTGATCTGTGCATAGATTAAAAAGCATGAGGCTTACTTCTTTGAAATAAGTGATGTATGAATCACAAAAAAAAAAAAAAGCCTTGGGTGTTTAAGCTTAACAGATCTTTTCCTGCATAATTCCTCAAGCATTTGTATTTGTATGTAGTCATCTACCAAAAGGCTGCCTGGTGCTTTCCCACTTGAGTTAGAGAAAATTAACAGAAATAAGGCATCCTGCTGAACAGGACTGATATCCCACAGCAGATTATTAAGGCCATGAGTAAATCCATTTTCCCCTTAGCAGAATTAGGACTGAGAAATTAATTTAATTTATAGGTTTATTCCCTTTGAAGAAATGTATTAGTAAAGGGTATTTGTCAATCTGCTACTGCAGATCTGTGAGAAGAACCTAATAATATGACTCTCTGTTCTTGTTCATGAAAGTGATCTAGATTTAAAATAACCTCTCCCAGAGGAGTGGGAGTGGAAAGTTTGTTTTAAACTGGGGTCAGAAACATCTTGAAAAGTTTACCTGAGTGCCCTAGTTACTGGGACCCATTTACTGTTAATAAGTTTGTTACAGATATATTTTTGCAAAACATAGGGATTTGGAAAAAATGTAAAAAGCTGTAGGAAATAAATGAGTTCTTCCACAGGCAAACAACAACTTGAGACAGCCAGAAAGAGTCTTGCACTTGACACTGCACTTGCACATGAGCTTGGTGCACAAGAACTTAGAAGTGCTGATCTTTGTTGGGAGAAATGTCCTGTCTCCACTGAATTCAACAGGATTTGTTCAAATTACTAAAAAAAAGGCAGGCAGGATTTTAGCTAGGATGAATGAAAACAGACAAATATATATTCTTTCAAGTACGCTTTTGTTGAAATTACAGACCACCATGCTGTACAACTAAAATCTAATTGTAAGTCAGAAAGTCTGATTTTCTGTTACCTTGCATTTTGTTTAAGAGAGAATGAACAGTTCTATCCCAGCCTTTCTTATCTGCTTGGCGCTGGAATCTGAAAAGAAGAGGTGAAAAAATATATTTTTACTTATGAAATTCAATGTATTTGACAATCCATCAATGTACTTACCTTTAAGAGTACCAGTTCGCTCAATTTCTTTTATTTTCTCATTGAAGAGTTTTCATTTTTGATTTAAAGATTTCCGCTAAGTAAATAGGAACACATGAATAAAATCAGCACGTATTTTGGCTATACCACTGTTAATATTTAAAAATTCAGAATTTTCTTACTTCTGAATTTGTTAATAATATAATATTTTAAAATTTTACCTTAATTGATTTAAAATATGGCATGTATCCATGTCTGCATTCAGAAAAGCATAATGTGTGTAATTCTTGTCATAACATTGGCTTTAGCTGATCACAATGTGTACATTGTAACACAGTCTACCTTCTGTGGACACTATGACAGTAGGTGGAAAAACAATACTGAGGCCATATATATCATTATTCACACATGCTTGTATTGGGAATAACACTGAGAGATGAAAAGTGAACATAGATTTTAGGAGCTCACATTGCAACGTGTGTAGTGTACCTGTGTCCTGTCCAGCATTTGGAAAATTTTATTTTGAAGAGTTTGCCTATCAGTGTCAAATAAAACAGTTCCTTCCTCCATCCTACCAAATAAATTCTTATTTATTTTCCATTCATGTAAGACATGGAAAACAATTTGATATGCACTGCATTAAAAGTCTTCTTAGATGAAAAATAATATTACCTCTGAGTAATTTAGATTTTTGTTCCCGACAGTAGGCATTGGAGGAAGCCCCCATGAGGGGTAGAATTGCCCTTGAATTGCCCTTATTACTTATTTGGCATCACTGGTTTAGGATGCTACTGGTACTGGCTGGGAAATTCCCCTAATGTTTTTACTATGTAGCTTTTAATTAGAGTTATGAAATTTTCTTCTCTCTTATTTTTGAAAATACAGATGTCTTGAATAATAGATAGTCCAGTTAGTTTGTAAAAGTAAGTGTTCAAAGTCTGTACAGCATTCTGTGTAGATCAGCAAGAGTCTGTACATATTAAACACTGCACAGGACTAAATAGAGCAGAGCTATTACAGCTCTGTCTTCAAATCTGAACCAACAAAGGAGCAAATATGGTTTGTATGAAAAGAAGGTTCTGAATCCTTTTTATGCATCTGGAAATCCTGCCATCTGCTCCAGGACTGGAGGGAGAAAAGCCCTATGCTTTTGGGCTCACTCATGAAGCTCAGCACCCAGGCTCCCTGTTCTGTAAGGCAGCAGGTGTGATGAGCTGTTTTAATGTGAAATATTTTTCTTTTCCATCCCTTCTGTCCATAAAGAGGCTGGTCTGCCACAAACCACCTCATTGTACTATGTAACTTAGAAGTTTCACTGTCTCTTTAACTAAAAGAAGCTGTCAGTGCTAGAAGTAGGAAGGGACTGAGGAACAGAGGAAAAATATTTTAAAAGGTCTAAATTTTTCTCATATAACTTGATGGCTAGAGTGTAGTTATAACATTTGACATTTTCTGTGTTTTTTTTCAGTTATGATGTGACTGTCTAAATATTATTTGTTTATTAATGGACTCTTTCACAGGAGAGATAAGCTATAGTAATAAATACGATACTGGGATTTGAAAAAGTTGATGTGTTTGGCCATTTCAAATATCCAATAAGAACAAAATGTTTTCTTTGTTTTGGTATGAAACTGTTGGCTAAATACAACATCACGTGATAACCCATGCTATGTGTTGATACAAGGCCAACCAGCAGTCCTAATATCATTTTCACAGTCCAAACCATTTATAGTTTGTTCTCAGATCCAGTCAACAAACTTGAGCTGAATCCATCTGCACGGAGAGCAGAAAGCTCTTCAATTACACACCCTTAAGAATATCTAAGAAAATTATACCATATTAAACCCAGTAAGGTTTTTTGGGCGTTTTATTTTAATAGGTAAAATTTGATGTCAAATGAGCATCAGGAAAAAACCTGTTGTAAGACAGTGCTAGAATGCACAAGTGTAAAGAAGTAAGAAACAGAAAAGGGCTTCAGCCTAAGGAAGACATGGCAGTGCAGGACGCATTCTGGACAGTCAGGGTAGCAGTGGCAGCTTTTCAGAGTCTTTAGAGCTGAGTCTGTCAGGAGAAAAGACAATAGAAAACTCAACAAAGCCGTTATAAAGTTGTTAAAGTTGACTGTCTTTTGAAACTGAAGCAAAAACGGCCTCTGTGTTCTGCATTTGGAGGGTTGCATGCAAGGGCGAGCCTTTAGAAGCAGAAAGGGCATCTGGAACCCTGGTCATGGCAATTTGTGTGCCATGCCATGCTCTTGCTCTGCTCTGAGGCACTAAATACATGGAGGGGCACGTGTGTGCATCTTTTTTTTCCCTGCCCATTTTAAAATTTAGCTTGTAATCCGCTGTCTAAATCTTTTTAGATTTACCACTTCTGCAGTATAAAACTACTACCACATATTACCAGTATAAAACTATTAACACTATAACACATTTAGATTGGATCTTGGAGTTTTCTTAGAATATAATATCTTTTTATGGGGATGAAGGAGACAAGGAAACAGAAATAGCTTTTTTTTTATGGGTTAAGGTGGTTTAAATTTCAGGTTACACAGAGGATGCAAAGGGTCTGGGCTAATTCTAACTCCTTCCAGGATTTATGTAAAGGGACCTGCTGGGATATTGCCCCCTTGTATTCCTCCTCAGGTAGGTCTGTGTTGTTTTCACAGTGAAGTTGAGTCTTTGAGGCACACACAAAAATTCTGCTTTATAGCTATTAGCAGGATAAGGATGCAGTGCTGCAACCAAAATCTCTCCTTTAATTCTTTGTTCAATTTTAATTGCTTTAACGAAATAAAGAATATTTATGAGTGATAATTAATGACTGCATGAAGCACTATCCATTTCAAACAGAGTACAAAGGAAGAAATGGAATTTAAGATAAAAGTATGACCCTCATATCTGACAGAGAAAAAACCCTTCAAACTTAATATAGACTTTATATTGTTTGAGGCAGGATCATCTTTTTTCTCTGTTATATAGGACAACCAAGTACCAGTCTAATTAATTAGTTTCCTAGGCACACTAAAATGTTAAAAAATAAACTTAACTGATAAAACCACAGAATCAGGAATGTATAATTCATGGACTTTGTTCTTCAGAACTTATGTCAACATAACAAAATTTATAATTAATAGGCACACCCCAGAATTTGTAAATAGTAGGCCCACAGGCTGTTTCTGGGCTGTTGGGTCAGGAAGCAGTGTTCCTGGGTGCTCAGTGAGGTGGCTCCCTCTGGGGAAGGTGGTGCTGCTCTGCTGAACGTGCCTATTCTGATTTCATTTCCCACAAACTCACCTGCATTTGAATCTGTTTTTATAAGACTAGTTATGACTCCCTCACACCCTCATCTTAGGGGGTGTTACAGCCTTGAAAAAATTTTTAAAAGTCTCTGCTTTCTCCTCATCCCTTCACATTTGTAGAGTGCTACCGTGCTTTTAATAATATCAGTTGATGTAATAAGTGTTTTCCCTCCCTTCTAGGAGGTAAAACACACAGCAATCTTTCTGTGGAAATCTTTATGACTTAGATTGTATTTAATGTTTGGTAATGTCACTATATTTCTCCTAAAAAAAAAATCAAACCAACTCTTTTAAAAATTTATAACAAAGAATACTTCCTTTTCAAATCTAGAGTTTTGGTTTAGAGTCACTCTGTAGCAAATAAGAGACTGATGGGACATATTAGAGACATTAGTTATGTTTCAGATAAGCTCTGTCTAGTAAAATGGGCATTTGTCCTATTTATAATTAACAAGGACATAATTTGGAAAGAATAAATTAATTGCTCACAGCTATTAGCCAAGTAAAGTGTCTAAAGAATTGTAGCTATGTTCAGCTCATTTCTTCATTGTTTTAGCTATATTCAACTGTTTTAATACCTCTGCCCAGTCTTCCTAATACACCAATCTCTGATTTACTCCTTTTTCAATATTCTAGGTAGTTCCATTTTCCATTTCATCCTCTGTAACAATCATTTTTGGTTTTTTTCCAGTTCTTCTGACTTTACTAAACCAAATTTTTATTGTGTTGACTGTTTTTCATTATAATCTCAGGAACTCCATATTTTTAGGACCCTAAAGGCTGCAGTTTCCTGTGATTGCAGTTAAATTTTTCATAAAATGAACAAGTGCCATTTTAAACTGTTCAGATTTTATTTTTTCACCAGTTCTTCTATTTACAAGAATGTTCCAATATGTTTCTCCCCTGATGGTTGGAGTCATTCTCCTCCTGTTTAAATGTATTTATTGTTATGTTGTGTGTGTTTATTGTTGTGCAGAGTGTTGAAGATACTGCTAAGGCACAGTAATCTAGGTCCTGATGGCTTCTTACAAGAGACACAATATAGATGACCATGCCTTAGGCAGAGGAAGATTTCATTAATGTAAAAGACTCTCAGGAGACATATGAGACCAGTGGGAATGGTCATGTTCTTCATGTTCTTTCTCCCCTGCAGCTTACTCATAGCTTAGCTTATAATATTCTTCTATCTCAACCCACTAAGCCTGTTGAAAGCTCTGAGGTTTGAGGTGGCATGGATGGAAAGCTGATGCTCACTGCATGAGTTTGCATTTCTTGGTGCTTTATTTTAATTGTGTGACAATTATGTTGGTTCTCTGGATGTCATGTCTCGTGAAAGCCATGTTCCATACGTAGGGCTTTTTATGAATAAGAATTAGCTTAGACATTTTGCCCTGCTATTTTACATCTATGACATTCAGGGTGGCTCAACCCCAAAAATATTTGATTTGACGTGCTTTGAATGTGTGCTGAAAATCCCACATTGGATTTGTGTCACAAATTATCAACAAAATGTAAGAATCAGAGTGGACCCGCTTTCAAATAATAATGAAAACAAATATTTGTGAATAAAACTAATTCCATATTTGAAAAACAAGTTCCTAATTTTGTACCAGAATTATTCCACTAATTTCAGAGCAATTACTCTGGTTAGCATAAAATGTACGTAATACTAAGGTCAAACTTTTAATGCAGGTCCTAATTCTGTCTCAGGAAATACTGCTGACTGAATGTCACATAACTTTTGTTTTGGCGTTTCCAAGGAAACACAGCTTGCTTCCACTGCCATGTGTGGAAGATATGTATTTTTTTCTCATCGTATAGTTCTCTGGATTGCTTTAAAATTCCCTTCTGTGATTACTGCATATTTCACTCTGCATCTGCAGCGTCTTTGCATGGAATTGAACCAGGTTTCTATTCTAATCTTGGTTTACTCAGGCGCCACACAGATTCAGCTGTCTTCCAGCCACAGTACATTGTAGCTGATCTTATATTTCGGGTTTTTGTTACTGGTTGGTTGGTTGGTTGGTTTTTTTCCCCATCACTAAATGCTTCCATCACTCAAGCTCTTTTGCTCCTACACACTTCTGCAAAACGGTTCCTATGGTGACACGGCTAAATACCTCTCTGTGTGCCTTGCATTGCCCTCTGTCATCTTTGCCTTCAGAAGAAAAGGTGGCATCATGACATCCCATCCACACTGCTTTTATAACAAAGCTAAATTAACCTGTTTGGTATTTTTTTTTTCTACAGAGCTTTTTCAGTAACATTTTTTATTCATAGAGGTTCTTAATTAAATAGCAGTGTGCATGAACTTTGTTCTTGTTCACTCTCTGTGGCTTTGCCCATATTTCTTCACCTCTGTAGAACTTCCATAATTGCTCTCTGCCTGCAACATCTGACATCCCTAATGCAAAGGGCACCCTCCAGGAGATGGCCATGCTCTTGACTTTTAAAGTGCTTCAAAGGCTTTATTACAATTTCAGTCATTCAAGTTTGTGAATGTTGCACTCATGCATATTTATGTACTTTAGAGGCCACAGTAAAAAGGTACATGGATCAGCTGCAAGATGTTCAGGATCAGCTTCATGGGAACGTTTCCATAAGGGCACCAGTATTGTTTATAGGGCATGCACTATGCCAGCCTAACAGTTCACCTGCACACCCTCTGGGAGATGTAAAGGAGCCTGGACAGCTTTTGCTGAGTGTGATACCTTAGAATTATTGTGGAGTAAAGCATGCCCTGCAGCACAGGTTATAGTAGATTACAGCTGCTTTCTTCATGGTGTATTTTTACTGTAGCCATTCCTATACCTGACTTGGTTCCAAATCTAGTGTTTCTGTGACTTTATATGCATTTTGTCAATATTCCTCCAGCAAGATGCCAGTTTTGTCTGCCTATAGCTTGTTAAATACAAATATGCCATAGCCCTGGGAATTATTACAGGGTTCTTTGGTTTCTTGCATGGAAAAGTTCACCTTTGCTGTATTTACCCCAATTTGCGATTCTAAATTTTCTTTTCAATTGTTATTTTTAAAGCAAAATATTTTGGCAAGATCATCTTTATTTGTGCAATCAGTGGAACTCTGACATTTTTTATTATTTCTGTGATTCAGAAGTGAGCATAGGGGAAATTTCCTCTAGAAATACTGGAGACTTTTCAAAATTCTGAAAGATTGTCATTGATTTGGTATTTTCAGCAGGATCTTTGCTGTAAACAAAGTCTAATAACCTAACTTCTTTGCAAATTGGAGTTAAAAGCTTGAAAGTCACATAGGTCCTTACTGCATCTTCAGTAATATGCTTAAGAGTTCTCAGCTATTAACTTTATACTTTTAGTAAGTCTTGGGGATTTTTGCTTATAAAGGTTGTCAATAAATTGCTCAGGTCTGAGTGCTTTTTTTTTTTTTTTGTGATATCGTAGAAATTGTTAACTACCAAAAATATGAATAGTGTTTCTGCATTGTAAGAAAAGTCGCTCAGTAACTTGCTGTTGAGCAAATACAAGATAACTCTGCCCCCAAAAAGTGAGAAATATGCCTGAAAATGCATTCTTGGGAAAAGGTAGATTTTATCCTACCTATCTATACATCTAGCTCTCTTTCTGTCTCTGTGTTGATCTAAATCAATACATCTATCTTATGTGTTTTATTTATTTTTATCTGTTTGTTTGTTTTGTTTTGTTTTGTTTTGTTCCAGAAAGGTGGGTAATTGTAGCACGTGCTGAGCCATCTCTTCACACTCAGTTCCTGTGTTTTCACCCAGCAGTGCACATAGTATCTGTGGTCTGGAATTGTCTGTCCAGACAATAGCAACACAGGCCATATATCTGATGAAATGTGCTACCAGCTGTCTGATAAACATGCTTTTAAAGGGTCTCTGCATCTGTTAATTTGGATGAGCTGACAGAATGGCATAAGCACATGCCTGGTACAGATGGTAAATTTCAAATTCATGCTCTTATGTGCAAAAGTATTGGAAATCACCAATGTAAGGGTTGTTATTTCCTACTAAATTAGGATTGATTTGCTTTAACCATAAAGACTTTCTGTTTGGTTGGTAGGGTTTTTTTTAATGGTCCAAATGCTTTTGGTGCAAATTCTCTAATGTCATGCCAACCTGAGGGAGATGCTGGAAATGGAAATTTTCAGCCTGAATGGTCCAAATATGACAAATTTATGAGCAATGGAAAATGAGATCTGTTAATGGGAAATGTTTGTCACCTTTAGTAGTAAAGCAGGCTCATAATATTGCTTATGATGCAGACAGAGCAGCTTTTAGTCACTGTTTTTTAACCTTCTCAGCATGTGAAGGGTAATGCATTTGGAAAGATTAGTTGGTTTTAGCTTATGACAGTCAACAGTTCATTACAGGTGTAATTAATAAAATAGATGATGGCCTTTGCCATCTGCTAAAGTTAGGTTTACAAGAAAAACATACAAAAGTTAGGTTTACAAGAAAAAGATACTCAGGGAGCCCCACACCTGAGCCAGTGGTGGCTTTGTCGGTGCTCTGAGCTTTGTGTCTCCCTGGGGTAGGAAACATAGGTTAGAAGATAATACTGAAGAGAAAAGAAGGCGAATAAACAGAGGCCAGAGGTGATGATGATGACTCCATCTCTATTGCTCTTTTCCTGTGGGATTGTGGATTTTAGGAAATACCCAAGACCCAGAGGCAATAAGTCTGTTGTTTGATGCTAAGTAATGTTATAGGGTGCCTGTTTGAGGTGGGTCCTTTGGGCCCCTTTGAATTATGCAGCTATCACACAAGTCTCTGTAGCTGTGAGATCTATATTCCTGGCAGTCTTGAACCACTATGAGGTTCCTGGGATTCCTCCCCTTCCAATGAGGTTAACGTCAAAGTTGCCTTAAATCTCTTCTACCAGGAAGATGCCTGAAGATGCCTGAGATTTACTGAGACATGAAGATTACCAGGCATTTGTATTTTCAGCTTGCATTACCCTTTTTCAGGAGAATGTAATGGTATGAAGAACAGCAAGACATGTATTTCTGAATCATTTGTCTGTACTATGACTGGCTGATTTAACCCAGGATGTTGTCGCTCTCAGTGACTGGCAGGATAGAACTGGAGGCAGTTAAAAGGAGGAAGGCACACTAACTTATTTGGTGGGGAATTTTTTCTGACTTTCTGTCTAGTGTGAGGTGTGAAGGCAGCCTTTTATGGATTAACTTGGGATGTTTTATTATCCATGTAAAGTACTAAATTTTTTCTAGTGATCACAAAATCCTTTGCTTGGACGAATCTTTCCAATAGTTGAAGAAGGTTATTTTTTCAGTGTTAATTAAAAAGAATATTCCCTATCTTGCTTTTAACTCTCTTTCTTCTTTCATTGAATGACGCCTTTCTCAGGATCATTAAACGTAAAAGCTCAGTACCTTTAATGTCTATATTACAGATTCCCTCCAGCCTTTCTGGCTGCTGATTTTATAGTTGTTAACTCTTAAGTTTTTCCATCCCAATATCGCTGTAGGAGTTTTTCAGTGGTTTTTTTTTAAATTTTTTTTTAGATAATTGAGGAAAACCCAAATGCAATTCCTTTAAGTATCATAATCTTAACGTACCTCCTCTGAAAATCTGGTCACTCTGTCTTCTCCGTTCCTTCCCTTACCCTGCCTCTGAAATGACAGAATACCAGCTAATCCAATGGATGTATTTCCTTTCTTACTTCTTAAGAAAGCCTATGCCACTAGCTTTCTAAGTGTTGTACATGCTCTCACCTTTTGCTGAGTGTTCCTTTCAATAGGATTCCATTCTTTGGAATGAAATACTTTGGAAAAATTGTCCTATTTGCATTCTTGCGTGTGTATAAGGTGTGAAATAGTTCTATTTCAGTAATTTCATAATGAACAAACTGGTTAGGACTGAGCAAATGTTCTACTTGCTTACATATATCTGTTCTACTTGCTTACAGTTCACATGGTGAAGCATGAAGCTTTTTGGCTGACTGAGCTGCTAGGAGAACAGGAAGAAAACAATGCAATGTCCTCTTGAACTCAGCTGAACACTGGTGTCATAAGAGCTCACAGACCCCCTTATTCAGTACCTTCCCAGGCTGGTGGCTGTGAATATGTGGTGATTAAACCCATTTTTTTCTAGTACCAGCTCTTCTGACATCTTTGTCAGACTATCCCTTCTTAATCAGAGCTTCTTAACATCCCGTGTATGAAGAGAATTAGGATAAAGGTGTCATCTTACCTCCATGAAAATGTCCTTAGTGTCCCTAGTGAAGAGTTTTATATGTTTGACAGCATGAGTTGGTGTGGTAGACCTGTGAATTCATTGCTTCTTCCACAAATAGAAGTGTGAGAGGGTAAAGAAACTCACCTGAGTGATTTGGAGAGCTGCCTACCATCTGGACCTACCTTGCTGTTGGTATGATGGTGGCAAGAAGCCTTATCATGTCTAAGCTTGCCTGGGTCTCCTGTAGGGCTGCAGCAGGTGGAACTGACGTGCAGCATGTGCTCAAAAATGGCAGTTCATACATTTAGGAAAATTAACTATGTGATGGGATTGTCTCCCTCAGGGAACTCTGCAAAATCAAGTGGCAGATCTGTAATGGCCTCTGAAGCAAGCTAATGAAAGGGATAGAAACCTGTACGTAAAATGCCATGAACATTTTATATTCACTTTGCTTTAGTGAAATGCATGGTGACACTGTCTTGGTTTAAGTCTGAGACTTCATAACCATGCCAAAAAAGCATATGAGACTGATGACGGTGTGTAAGTTCTGTTTTATAAATAATTTTTTAAAAACATAGATTGTTTATGTTTACTGTAAAATATACCTGAAGGTGGGCTGGAAAAATACTTTTCTGTGTCTCAATGCCTTGCTAAAGGGCTGACATATTAAATATTGAATATCAGTTTTATAATGTATATTATTGTAATTCAGGAATTGCAGAGCTAGCTGGCTTTGAGGGCATAATACCAACTCAGTTTATTATTTGCAACCACATGACATGGGTGTGACAAATTGATACCTGAGGTCAGACCAAACTTTAAGTGCAGTTGCAATGCAAAAGCGTTTTCAGTAGCTGTTTAGAATAAAGACCAGACTGATACTTAATATGACTCCAGAGTACTTTGGATGGTTTTGAAAATCCTATGTGTAGTCTTAGGTAGTAAAACAAATGGAAATCCATGATCACAGAAATGTAACGTTTTCTGAAGCAGTTACATATTTGTGATAGATAAGCAGCACCTGCTAGTGGCAACTGGCAGTGTGGCTGTGTGAGAAACATGAATGACATAGGGGCCTGATCCTCTGCTATGGCAGATCTCAGCTTCATGGACATTTAAACCTGGGTAAAGTGACATTCAGTCTGTCAGGAGTGTGCTGCATTCATTTACTATTTGAAAGATGACTGCTTGAGTTTCTAGGCAAAGAGGAATTGGGGTCATGATAATTTCATAGCTGGTTTCCAAGTTTAGCTTTACGTACATATGCTAGCAGTTGGCATAAATTTCAGCTGGCATAACGCAAGAGGCCTGAACTGCATGTCAGAAAGGGCCTGCTAGACAGATTAGCCTACATGCAATTAGCTCCCAAAATTATTCAAGAATTTTCCTTGGTATAAACACAGTCACAAGAGCTGGCTGTATCTACAGTAGCAAGCATTGTTGAGTGCTAGGAACAGACCTGGAGGGCAAACCAGCAACTGTGACTACTCAGCACTGACATTATTGGTATTTCTGTGGGTTTTACTGTGGATGGGCTCTCATCTGCTCCTGTGGGCTGGCTGCCCTTTGGAATGTGGAGTTCAGAAGGGAAACTCCTAGAGAACAGTCTGCACTCTAAGCCTGCTCTGACAGGCTTTGCTTCTGAAGTGAGATCTTAATCGAAATTAAAACGCTGTAATAGATAAGCAGCATCTGAATCTACAATTTTACTGAAACAATTAAGTTAAGTTAAGACCTTTGAGCAGGTAGTTTTGAATCCTGAAAACAACTCGTTGGAGTATCTACAAATAGGAAGAATCTTAAATCTCAGATTTACCACTGTTCTATTAGTGCTCTAGACAGTCAGTCAGTCTGTCTGTCTGTCTGCTAAACATGCAGGCTTTTCAGTTACCTTCTTGAGACACACACATCTCCCCAGGCAGTGCACAGGAAAACAGACGCCTGGGGCTCAATTCAGTTTTATACTCTGAATTAATTTAGTGTGCCTGAGATGCCCTAGAGCACATAAGAAGGTCAGGTAGGGCTGGTGGAAGTGTTGGAGACCTGTGCTCTTTTGGAGCAGCAGTAGGAAGCCGAGAGCAATGCCACAGAACACGTCAAATGCTATTAATGCAAATGTGTCAGCCAGTAAATTTAATACCCACATTTTATGCTTTGTTGCACCATGCTTATTAGATGTGGAAATTGCTATTTGTGTATAACCCCCAAATTCATACAAAAAGCAACGCCAAAAGCAGTGATGCTCCACTGTGAAATGGTAAGACACATGATTGTATCATAAAATAACACCTCATGACGATGATGGCTCACCATGCATTTGGATGAGTAGTTAGCAGGGATTTGTCATATTCATGACTATAGAAGTGTCCTTTTCCATTCACTATTAGTGGACAGTAGCTGGTTTTCTTTTGTGTTGTTTTGGGTTTTTTTGTGGCTTGGGTTTTTTTAAAAGAAGATTCTTCTCTGTTAGTTTGTTCCACATTTACTAAGTTGTAAGTCTTACCTCTGCACAGTAGCACAGTTCTAGTGCAAGATTCTGAATCTCATCTACATCTTTTGTTGCCTTTTTTTTCCTGGTTGTCAGCAGTGTTTTGGTGTTTTAAGAAAGTATTTATTCCATGATAAATCTATGTTTTGATATAATAACATTACTATTCCTTTAAAATTAGACTATGTATGTTCCCTTTCTTACACATTTGTGTCCTAATTCAACCAATGGACTTCATGATCTTGGAGGTCTATTCCAAACTTAATGATTCTGTGATTGTTTGATAAAATGTTGAGCTTTTTAGAAATTTTTAAAACATGCTGGGTCTTTAAATGTGCTTTCTAAGAGAAGACCATCCATTCATTAACTTCAGTTGGCCTTCTCTGTCTAGTATTGATTTTAGTCAAGTACTGCTACCCATCAGTAGACTAGTTAGATTTGAGGATTTAAGTGCATTCTTGAAGGTTGGAATATGCTTGAAATGGTTCTTGAAAAGAGATAAACTGCCACACCAGATTTCAAGGATTTGACCACAAAAAGTGCTAATTCCTATCAAAAGATGTATTTGGTACAGAAAGGAGGTGTATTGACTCTTTCCTCAACTGGACAGATCAGAACACGTTTAAATTATTTCTGGCAGAAAAGATAATACAATTTTTGTTATGAGTAGCAAATGATAAGCTTAAATTCCTAGTCAATCTTAGTTATTAATGACACAATCAAATACTGCTGCATGTTTGGAAACTGTCCGCCCAGCATGTTTCATTTTCTGTGAAGAGCAACTGGAATTAGACACTAATTTGCAGCATACTTCACTTTCAGAGCAAATCCTAATGATGGTGACATTTAAAAAAATATATTTTTGCAATAATGCCATTACAAAGCCATTCAGGCTTGATATGAGTAGCAGAGGTTATTGTTTTCTGTAGAAATATCAGTTTTCTTCTGGAGGAGAAAACTGGAATACATTTGTTAAATGTACCATGAAAGCACAGTTACCCAAAGTTTTTAATTTTCCTTTTTAGCAGTCCAGTTTGATGAATTGTCCTGATTAGTTCTGAGGAAATTCATTTTAAAATTAGGTGGGATTCAAAAGGAGATAAATAGTGACATGCCTGGGAGTCGTTACAGACTGAATCACATGAAGAATTAGATGTGTCAGCTAGGAAGAGGCACATTTATTTAATTTGTTTTATTTACCTCACACCCAGGATCATGCTAACTGGTTCATTGGTGAATTCAGAAGCGGTGTATCATTGCCCAACCCGTGTGCTGGCCCAACCTCCCTGTATTGTGTTGTATCCCAGACCCAGGGAAGGTTTCCTTGCTGGCATGGGAGCAGTGCCAGCAGGTCTCTCATGGGAGTGGGCAGGCAGCACGTGCCAGGAGATAGCAAAGTGGGCTTTGCCAGCCCTGACCTGCTCTTAGCTGCTGGAGAGGACTGAAATCACAGGCCTGGTCTGGAAAGGGAATCAAGCAGGAGCCTGGCTGCTGCAGACTCTGCTGGGGCAGCTCTGGGCATGGGTACAGGTCCCTGCAGCTCGTTTGGGGTCAGCAGGGAGATGCTCCGGGAACCTGTGTGTCCCACACTGCGGTGGGAGCCTTGCACTGTTTAGCACTTGTGCAGAAAGGCTGCTGCAGGGCTGTTTAAGCTGTCTAAATCCTTTTTTTTTTTTTTGAGCTTTTTCTTGGTTCTTTCTGGCTAGCCAGAAGTAATAATTGAGACAACAGAGATAAGGACTTTGTGTGGCTCGCTTCTCAAGCTTCTCACATTTTGAAGAAAGGAGGGAAAATGTGTGTTGATGACAAAGAGCCTCCTGGTTCAGTCCTGTAAATCAGTAACAACAAAACAACTAAGGGAATTTGCAATAATGTAGGCCCTTCATGCACTCTGGTCTGCAAATGGCAGGCTGCTGGAAGACACTCTCCATGTTGTCGTGCGTTTTAGCTCCCTAATTTGGCTATTCAGTTTGAACTACAAGTGCCTGGATTTTTAAGTCTAGAGAGACTTCAAGTCTCTGGATTTTCAAACCTCTTGACTAATGGAATAGATGGCTTCATCATTGTCCTATGACAAAAAGGCATGCTAGAGGGTATGCCAAATTACCTTCATTTCTTTAATTTAAGAGGGACACGTTGCTGGATGACAACTAGTGTGAAATTGGACATGGTTGGCTTACAGTAATGATATAATTTCTTATTTTTGCTTTAATATATCTGCTAAGTACAAATTTATCCGCAGAGTTTGGTCAAGAGGAAAAAATAACAAAAATATTAGCATCCAACAGAAAGGGCTTTTTTTATTTTTTTCTTTTAGCAGTTCTTTTTCTTCATTAATCTTTTTTTTTTAAGACACTTATTTTAAGAAAATATAACTAGTTCTTTTATATGGCTCCAGAGATTGTATTTTATAATTATCCTTCGAACATTTATAATCTTTTAATAGCTGTTTTTTTTTTCCTCAACAACATGACAATAATTGCTAGATTAAAAAAAAAGAGCAGTTTGATCAAGCTTAAATGCTGGCTTGATCCTATTTCTGTGGAAGTCAGGGAGACTTCTCCAATAAGAAGAAAGCTGGAATTTGTTTCATGATTGTTTCTCTTCTCCTGCCAAATCCTCTTTCACTCATCCAAGACAGCAAAGAGTTCTGCTTTCAGTCACAGTGCTGTAAATCTGGTCTAACTGCATTGACTCAATGGGCTTATTTTTGTAGAGATCAGTTTAAGTGAGAGAAGGATTTATCTCAGTTGGATTCATGCTTCTTGTTAGTGAGTCAATGTACTATATAATTGGTGCTGTCAATAAGACTTTCCCAGTATTGATTTATTTTTCAGTATGGAAACAGATGGAATATATCATAGGGCCTAACTGATATGAATGTACAGTATCTTGCAAAAAAAAGAGAGTTTTTATTTGGCTGGGGCTTTTAATCTTTTTTCCTGAGATTTAAAAATAGCAACAAAGTGACATGTATCATTATCTATTGCTCAGTTTTTGTTGTTCAACTTTCCTAGAAGTTGCTGACAGAATTGTAACTGTTTGAAGGGTTGGATCCTAAAGTAGGAAGTGAACAAGGTGCTGCTTACTATTTATAGCACCCACAAGGTGCTATGGATAGAATATCAGAAAACACATAATTTGAATGTTAGTCAATTCAAAGTTAATGAAAGACAAGACTATGAAGATAGCAAGAAAATCCGACAAAATTCACACGCTCATAGCTTGATTGAGAATCAGCTTTTAGCTTGAAAAAGTTATAGTTGAGATAAAAAATGTTCTCTAATATAGCTATTAGAAATCAGGAAGGAGAGGGTCTTTTCCAGACAGATGGGAGGGCCTTAATACAAAATCTTAGAAGGAGCCTTATATTGTTTAACTTTGTGGAAAAACGGTTTTGAGTGGTTGCTTTGATAATCTGGGATTTCTTAGGCAATCTCAGTTATTATATTTTAGAGCCAAGATTTATTTGGCATGGATTTTTATATGGCCTTTGACATATTTATTTTTGCTGCAGTTCTTCCAAACCAGCAGGGACCATGCTTAGAAATCTGGAATATGTTCAAGCAATTAAAGAGGGAAAAAGATAATTTTGTTCTTATAAGTTCTGATATAAAAAATAGCTAAAGGGGTAATTGATTTATGTGTTTGGTACCTCCTTTATATTTTGGCATATTTATATATGTGTGTGTGTATATATATTTTAACTATCTCTTTTTCACCTGTGTATGTGTTACAAGAATTCGTGCAACATAAATTAGTACGTATGTCCTGTCTGATGTGTTGTTTGTGAGGCAAGAGCCATTACACCATGCCATTTAGAGATTATAACACATTCAGGAAGTTTAAATTATTCATCTTTACAAAAGGAATACAAAATTAAATTCTGATTCGAGCATGCCATTTCAAACCACCTTGGTTCTCATTAGGGCTCTGATAATCTAATGTTAGATTCATTACCATCTAAAATTATTGCAATCTGCTGCCTTTTGTTTTGATTCAATGTCCATAATTGTTCCACGTGATGTCAGTAATTACTGAGGCTGCTTTAGGAAGATACGCAAAGACATGGCAAGAAAAGATGATCGAGCCAAGTTTAGATTTGTTATGTGGTGGTACATGTGCGTCAGAAACTACATTTTAGTAGTGTGTCTGTTTACACTTGGTCTTGCATAGGTTCCAGAAAAGGAGGAATTATGCTGCAAGATAAGGAAAACAAATTAAATATAGTCTTGAATCATTCAAGATTGAAAGGAATTACTCCTGGCTGTATGAGGATGAAACTTCTGTTGTATTGAATCATTTTTTACTTTGATTTCTTTTAAAGACAATATATCCTCTTTCCTTTGTAGCACCTACTCCCCTTCCATACAAAATAGAATAAAATAAACACTCATACCTGCTGAAAATGAACGTTACTGACCCCAAATTACATTGCACTTTATAGAATTTGAAACACAAAAATATTTACTCTCAATATGTTTACTATGGTAATATGTTCTGCTAAGTTTTTCTTCTTTTTTGTAAATCAATAATGCTGTCTTTGCACCCTTTATGAGTGGGTGGAAGAAGAGGAAGGATGAAGTGAACTTAATTTCTATTGTTTGCTTTCATATACCTTATTATGAACATTTAATAATGTAACACTACATCACAATCTGATCCATCATAAAAAAAGTTATAGCTTTGGGGCAGCCTGAATCCACTAAAGAGACAACACTGTGGTTAATGTTATGTTTCAGTTGTGTTTGGCAATGTTAAAGAAAAAGTGGATATGAGAACTAAGACATGCAGGTGGATGGTGGGTGCTATTTGAAAGATATTTGAAAGATCTTTTTCATCCCATAATTTTATTTCTCTTAAAAATTCCAGCTTTGGTTGGCAGAAGCTTTTGAGAATTTTGTTAATTTCCTCATTTCCTCACTTTGTTAATTTGTTTGTCTGTGGGGTTTTTTTTTAATATTTTTTATTTTTTTCTCTAGTACACATACCCACCCTTCTTTTAGGAGCTTCTTTTAGAGACAGAAGGGACTTATTTAGAGTAAATCAAAACAGAATCTCTGGCTAGATGTACAATAGATTCAGCAGATCTTGTGTGTTTTAGTTTCTGATACATCCAATTAAAGGACTTTTTATGTTCTGTGATTGGAATTAGAAACAAGTAGCAGAAACCTGTAAAATGTTAAAGTTCTCATATATATGTATATTTATTGGACTACTTAACATGAAGAATGACTTAGGAAAATCAAACTGAAACCTATGAAAAAAAGCTGTTTGTTTTGGCTTTTGCATGAAGAAATGAAAAAGCATCAAGTTTGATGCCAGTAAACTGTCAATTTGTGGAAGCAGCTGTAAATCAAGTACTGCTTTATTATATTGCTGCACATTTTGAATAAACTGGATTACTGCAGTGGGAATTATTTTACATTTATACTACTGAAAATGAGAACATGATGTTTCCTGAAATCACTAGCCAAAGTTTATGACAAAAGACAAAATTCACTAAGGAGAAAAAATAAGGAAGAGAAAAAAAAAATCAATGTTAAAATCAGATTTTAAGAGATTACAATAAATAGCCTCATACTCTTACTAAGTTCTTAGTCTTATTTTGTTAGGTTTAAGAGCTACCATTTATTCTGCATGATAGAAGGAGAACAAGAATTGAAATAGGCTAGAGACAAGTATGATGCCTGAAATGTGTTAGAAAAGCAAGCTCCCTTTCCAGATTAAAGATGTTTTTTTCCAGATGATACAAATAGCAGATTGTTGTTGATTACCAGTAAGTAGGATGAGAGGGAAGATCCTTGGAAATTGGCCCCAGATCACCAGGAAAATCAGTAACCAACAAGATGAAACCAGATTCTCTGGAGGCATTAAAACTTTTTACTCGTATGTAGAACAAAGACTAATGACAGTCATTCCATCAAAGAGTTTTCCATCTGTTTTTTTAAGAAAGAGAAAGGAATTAGTGGCTAAGTAAAGAACAGATTACAGAACACCAAAAATTAGCTGTGTTGAAACAAAGCCTAGAACTTCTCACAGCAAAGCTGCTTAAATGGGAGAGTTCTGCTTTTGCTGACTCTGAGCTCTCAAGGGGACTTTGTTGTTAGCATCCCATGTGGGGGCATTTGCCTTTCTAGCTAGGTCAGTTTGGAATCCTGATCTCTTCCTCCTCACCTCAAGCAGCAGCTGCTTAGACTTCTTTAAGATAGCTCTCAGGGGAAAAAGCCCCACAACACAACAGCAAAACCAAACAAACCCCCAAAATCACTTGAAAAACCCCCATAAAAGCAAACGTGTCTCCTCGGCACAAAGTGCATCAGCAGCCCTGGTGATTCAGTCTGGACTGTCTGGTGTTGGTCAACAGCAGGCAGAGAGCAGGAGAATAGAGGACCATAGATTAGACTAACACAGCAAATCCAGTGCTGTAATTGTAGTGTTATCACAGTGCCAGGAAAAAGTACATTATTAACTTCCTTTTGAAAAGAACACCTTCTATTCCAAGGCTAACGTATGAATAAGCATAGGTAAATCATTACTTCTGTGCAAGGAATTGAGCCTGGCTAATCAGGAAATGTGTGAAGCTGATACTGTTTGCCAAATACAAGCTGTTCGTGGAATTGGTTGTTTAATGAGAGTAATAGCACAGCTGCATCAGCGTGAGAAAACACAGCGTGTCGTGTTTGCTGGTCTAACTAAGAAAAATATGCTCTGATGTTACCTGGGGAGGTGTACAGAAGTCAAAATGAAGACAAAGAGGGGGAAATCACTTTGGCATTATGTAGCCTAAGTAAAGGAATCAGTTTCTGTTAGCAGAATGCCAGCTAGGTTTGATAAAGAATATTCAGTGGAAAGGCATGCCCACAATTCATCTGAAATGGATTTTTTGACATCTGCTGCGTTGCATCAGGACAGAGATTTTTCTTTTCTTCTTGTCCCAAATCTGATAGTATTGATATATCTGAAAATATAATTTCTTCATCTGTTTATAGTAAGAGATATTCCTACAAGTTATGCAACCTTACCACCTTTTTTGGTTGAAAGTGCCTGTTTCAATAAAACCATAACTTCTACATTTTATCCCTTTATTTTCTCATTCTAGGATTGAGAAGTTTTGAATTTGAGTCCGCATGGATCATATTTTGTTTTATTGTTTGGCTTAAGTAATGTATACCTGTGAAATATGTCTCTTTCCTTGAATTTTCATTTTCTGACACAAAATGATATTTTTTTAGGGTGTTTTTGACCAGCCATTGTCAGTGTCTTCTGTAGCTATTAAGGATGTATCTTCCAGTCTTGCCTTAGGGAGGGACTGTTTTCGAGGGTGACTAAAGAGCTTACTAAAGTCATTTTCATTGGAACTGTGTGGCTACAACAGCTCTGAAATGAAACTGTCACCAACTAGGAAAAACAGTAATGTTTAAAATACATTCCTCAAATATAATGCCAGTTTGAAAAAAGTTTCAGGCTGTTTAACTGGTTAATTTTACTGTTAGGTTTATTTCGGGAAGATTTATTCTGTTAGAAACTAAAATATTTGGAGCAATCTTGCTTCTCCAAAATGTTTAATTTCTTGTGTGATCTGATTTTAATACAAAATCAGAAATTTAAAGTTCTATAATGAGTATGTCCTGATATAACAGATTAAATGTTAAGGCACTGTGAGACAGCAATGTTTTTGTAATTTCTTCTTGTGTGAATCAGAGACAGTTTTCCTGATGTTGTTGATTTACACACATGAAACTCTGAGATTTGATTGATCTTTGCAGAATTTAGGCATCTGGTGATTTGAAGTGAGCAAGACAGCATATGGAAGCTGATCTCTGGAAAAGTTTTACAGAATGAGCTTTGATTTTATTTTTCTCCTGACTTCAGTCATTAACTGGTTTTGTGAAATATGAGCTTTAAAATGTTGTGAACCTTTGCATTCAGCAGAGAATATATTTTTTATATATGGCCATCCATTTTCAAATAGTATATAATTTCAGAGCATGGGAAAAAGCTGCAGTGGAGATCTCTATGTAGTTAAGTTGGCTGTTTATCCATTTATTTCCCTGCGTCGGGATTTTTACTCTGGGGGCTTCAAAGCAATTGAAATGCCTTGGTAATCTGTGATCATTTAACATACTTCAGTTAGGTTATTGTGTATGAAATACAATGGTGTTTTCAATTGAGGGGCCATCAACCCAAGCAGAAAGGAAAGAAAGAAGTTCCATTCTTCCATCTTTTCACAACTCACTAATACATCATAATGACTTTTCATAAACAATATCTTATTTTCTTGCCTGTTGAGCTAAGGGTGTTATTTCCTTTCACAAACATGTGTGGGAAGAAATTGGGGAAAATGGCTAGTTACACTGTTTGGCTATGACTGACAAATCTCAAATGTCATCAGAGAGTTGTTTGTGCCAGACTTGCCATTTTTTTCCACTGATGCAACATACACTTGTAGTACTGGTAGATATGACCTAGAATGCTTTGTGTGCTGCAATAAAAAAGTGAACCTATTTTGAGAAAAGAGGGATTTTCCACTTATTTGTGACCCTGTGTCCTGGAGAGGGCTTCTGTCAAAAACAGCCTCTCCATTAATTCCAAATGACTTCAGAGTAGGTCTCTTCATTGCTCTGGCTCAAGAGCATCCCTTCTGGAGAGCCATGTGTTTTGAAAGCAATTGGAAAATTTGTTTAAACAAAAGATCTCATACTATCTTGTGAGAAAATTTGTCTCTTAAAAGAGAAATAGGCAATCATCAGTCTGCTTTTCTGTGTCGTTTCTTCTTACCTGAAGCTGGGTAATCATCATAATTTTCTCTCATTTCCTTGACAGATATAAGAATAGTTTCTTACTTTTAAGAAATCAACTGATCTGTGAATAATGCCATTGATTTAAATCAAAAGACTGTTGCAGTGTGATTAAGGACTGCTAAATTTTACCGTCTTTTAAAAAAAATTATTATTATTATGGAATATCGTGCAAGAACAGAGTATTTGAGAGAATTAGTTTAATTTATTTGAACTTTACAAATAAATCATATGATCACACTTGAGAAGTCCAATATTCTGTATTCTCAGTACATCAACCAGTGTTTTATTTCATAGAATCATCAGCCTGATAATGCCATAACATTTAATATTCCTTTAATTGTTCTCTATAGTCTTGATACTTTATCAAAATTTTATGAAAAATAATGCAATTACAAAAAATTAAGCATTCTGAAGCACACCATTTCTAGCCAAATATTGCAAGTTATAAATAAAAACTAAGGAGAGATTCCTTGATTTTGTGTTTGTGTTAATTTGAGTACCACGAAACAAACTGCTAATGTTCAGAGAATAGAGGATTTCCAGTGTAAATGTGTAGGAAAAATCTACATGTTATAGGATATTACAGCACTCCAGCCATATCTGGTATCAGTGCAAAATAATTTCTGTGTAACACACAGCTGTGTGTGACTACACCAGTTCTTACTGCTTGTTGAATCCAAGTAGATCCTGACTCGTGCAGAAGGATGAGAGCATTTATGAGAGCCTGTGCTCGTAGGTGATGTACAGGACTCAATGACAGGCCATGTAAACCCAAAAATATGAAAATGCAGAACAGCTACTGAAGACACATGTATTACAGATACTCGATAAAACTTAGCCCACAGTTCTAGCTGAAAAAGCTGCAGATTTACAGGTAAAACCTGAAGAAAATAAGGTGGACTAATTTCCACAAAGAGAATGTTTTCTTTCTGGCTCTTCTCATGGGACCATTTTCATGGGAGACTTTAGGTAGGGCTCCCTCCTCAGCTGTGAGGGGGAGAGAAAGTTGTGGGTCAAGATGAGGACAGGGAGATATCACTCATCAGTTACTGCCAGGGCCAAAACAGACTTGACTTGGGGAAATTAGTTTAATATATTACCAGTCAAATCAGAGTGGGATAATGATAAGTATAACCAAATCTTAAAACCTTCCCTGCTGCTGCTTCTTCTTGGGCTTAACCATTCTTGAATTCCCAGCCTCTTTCCCTCCTTCTGACTCTTGCAAAGGGAGTAAATATCTGAAGTGTGAAATTTTGAAAGGCGTCTAGATCTTAAAACTGACTTTTGAAATACAGATTTTAGGCTTAAAGGCTTTAATACTCAAAAGAATTGTAGGAGTCAAAATGCTGGAAATGGGAAGGCTCATGATATGCTCTGCTCTTTAGGGAATTCACATCTCCAAATTAGCTGCAGCTCAGTATTTGCATTGGTTATGAATTGGTTCGAGTTGATCCAGTGGATGTGTGTACAGAGAGCTTTTCATTAGCTCCACTCATCCTCTCAGCCTGTCCTGGGTAAGCTGGCCATGTTCCAGCAGCAAGGTGGCCGTGTTAGCCTCGTGCTGTGCCTGAGCAAATATTTTCTGCCCCTTGGCAGGGTGCTTCAGCTGAGGCAGAGCCCTGCTAGGGCAGCCCTGCGATTTCTGGGGCTGGCTGCCTTGTGATCTGCCTAGCACAGACAGTCCTGGGAAGCTGTGCAGAGCTCCCCTGGGGTATCCAGGGACAGGAATCTGCAAGGGGAGTGGGGAGCTCCGTGAGGCAGCAGTTCTCAGTATTTTTAGACTGATCACTTCTGTTGTCCTTCTCTACTGTAAAGGCTGGGTCTCCCAATTCCATCCACACTTACACTTGCCCCATCCCACCACGCTCCCTCCAGGCTTTGGTGGCCCCCATGCAGCAATGGGGAGCAGCAACTTGCTTAACTACTTTCTTCTATTTGTGCTAGAAAAATCAAGGCAATAGAGACTGACCATGCTTTGGTTTCAAAATATTACCTTCAACATTTTCTTCCATTTTCTTTACTACCGTATCAGGGAAAAATCAGGTGTAGTGAAGAAAATGGAAGCTAAACGGATACTTTAATAGAAACAGAAATGTGAATATTCACTCCATCTGACTGTTCCTTCTCACACTATGTCCTATTTATAGTTAAATCAAAGGCATTTTAATGTTTTCATTTGCTTTTCATTTCTTGATGGGTTGTAAAATAAGTACTTTGTGGAAAATGACACCCTTAACCTGAGGCTAGTAAACCAGGCCAATGCATTCTTCCCAAATTTATTAACGCAGCATGTAAGAGATTCCACAAGGAGACTGTCTTTTACTGGTACCTCTCAAATGTGCTACTTACAGCAGGTTATGGATGAGAGGTCTCTTAATGATGTGGTGGATTATGTTGAACACACTAAAAGAAATTCAACCTTTTTAAGAAATGATTTTAAAGGCCTGGTGCAGTTCTCACTAAAATCAGCTTGATATATTTACAATGAACTTCAGTGAGAGGCAGAATGGGTCTTTCTTATTATATCTAACTGAAGAATTATTGGACTGGGAAAAGAAGAAATTTCTTCTCCTCATGTTCTGAAAATTTATACTGCACCAGGAGACCAGAATTGATTAATCTCAATATCAAATTCTAATGATAGAGTCTTTTATCAAAGCTGCAAAAGTACTTGATATATGGGGTAATAAAAATCAAAGCAAAGTAAAAATACCAACAGAGGACTCCAATTCTCATCAGCTTCCTTGGTGTGATGCTGGCAGGAATTTCGAGCAGATTTATATACTTGAGATGAATAGGGAAAGAGTCAGATTCTGTAAGTCCTAAAGGTGAAGATTTCTGCAAGCTAGCTAGTACATGGGCTAAGAGATCTTTTAATCACAGGAATTCTAAGATACCTAGCTTGGTGGTGAAATGTCATATCTCCTAGTGGTTGCTATATATATCTGTTCTCACAGATCAAAGGGGAATGCTGTTTCTGCTGCTCCTTGCCTACTGTTTTCATGAATAAACATATGCACTTATTTAACCCTTTCACTGCTTGTTGCTAAGAACCAATTTCCCCAAAGAAACAAGTGAGCCAGAATCTGAGAAAAAAGAACACTTAGCAAGAAATATCACATGAGTAAGAGTACTTCCTGCCAGTAGATCATCTCAGGCAGATGGGACAGATCTCGTTCAAAGGAGAAGCTCTTGTTAGGAGGTGAAGACTACTAGTGGAAGGATTGGGTGAAAGACTGATTCATACATCTGCACAAATCTTGGGCTGAAGACGGTAGGAACTAATCCAGAATGTAACAACACTGTGGAAAATGGCAACATCCCCACTCCCTTCAGTGTACTGACACATTCCTTTGACAGGAATAAATAAAAAATATCTGTCTTTAACAAGCTGACACATAATATTTGTCAGTTATAAAGGTTTTCCCAGGCATGAGGTAATTAGAGATTTGATTGTGTAAATATATATAGCATTTATTTTTAACCAGGTGTTTAACAAAAATTAATTGGAAATTAATATCTTTCATAGAGATTATTAAATATGGGAAATTTCCCTTATACTTTGATTGATCTGTTGTAATTAAACTGTGGTGGGATCATAAGTACAAAAATGCATTTTGCTTTGGTTGAAATATGAAATTAATGCAAGTGTGTGGCTTGGAGCATGTTATTGCTACCACCACTTTTACAGTTCACAGATCCTGAGCTTGTTGCCCAGAGTGGCAGTGGATGGCTCATCTCTGGAATTCTCCAAGGCCAGGCTGGAAGGGGCCCTGAATAAGATGGTCTAGAGGAAGATGTCCCTGCCTGTGCGGGTGGTGTTTGTGGGGGGGTTGGAACTTGATGATCTTTACTGCCCCTTCCAGCCTAAGCTATTTAGCTATTCTAGTATTCTGTGATTCTAAACAAATGAGCACATCTCTGAAATTTGTTTCCACTCCTCTGCTCCTGACCAAAGCAGACTTTTTTTAACACTGATACTGCACATTTTTAACTGTGCTGTTGGAGTAAGATAGGCAGCTGAATATCTGCACAGAGTATCCTGGCTTTTAATAAGGTACCAGAGACATGTATGGTTGAAATGTAAAACTCTAGCATGCTACTCAAGGTGTGTGCAACCTGAAAGCAATTTTAGGGAATTAAATAGATTTTGCAGTAAAATGAAAACCACAAAATCATAGACTATCTTGAGTTAAAAGGGACCCATAAGGTTCCTCAAGTCCTACTCCCTGCTTCTCACAGGACTACCACATGGCCAAGACCATTGTCCGGCTGCTCATTGATTGATTGATAGGTGTTTTAGGTAAAATGTTTTCTGGATGCTGTCAGGGTACTGCAGGGCCCCCTGAGTGCCAGGAGCTGTGGGATTCTGCAGGGTGGAGGGGCAGCACCTGGCAGCCAGGTGGGAATGTGGGGGCAGCCCAGCCCAGCACCAGCACCTCCCTGGGGCTGTGGTGGGAGAAGGACTGATACTGGGCTGGAACTCAGTCCCTTGGATGGGCCATGGCCAGGGCAAGGCAGGGCTGTGAGAGCATGGATGGGGCAGGACTGACAGCCCAAGGGGCTGATGGGGGGGGCAGGGCGCTGGGCAGGGCCAGAGGTGTCCTGGGAGACTGGACAGGGACTGTCAGGCCAGTGGTGCCTTTGGGACTCTCACAGGTCCTGTTTAAGTATGTGAAGATACTTATTCATGGAAAAAAGAAATCAGTCTGTTTTGGTGTGTTGATGCTCAAAGGGGTTTTGAAATTCTCTTTGGAACACTGGTGAGTTTCTTCTGGTGGTGTTGCCCATGCCATGTTCTGCCTGTCTGCCCTGTTGAGTTCACCCACTCCTCTGCTTGAGAGCACCTGTAAGGGAAGCTGACCAAGGAGCACATAGGGTTGAATTCTGACTCTGCTGTCTTGTGAAGATAGATGTTCCTTTGAAGGAATTATTTTCCCATTGTTTTTATTCCACAGGCCTAGATTTATCTTGCACTTATCCATGTAGCAATCATGAGTACCTTCTTAAAAGCAATTTCTGTGTCTTGAAGCAGGAAACGATAAACTGTAAATCGTCTTGACCTCTTTCAGGTGGAATCCACAGTTGCCTTTTGTTTATCTGGTTGGTTTGGCAGACTAATGTGTTAAGGATAGAGTCATCTCCTTTACCTCTTCTCCTTTCCCCCTTTCACATGTCCTTACAGGGGGCTCCATGCTTTTGATATGTCATGCATACCTATGCTTCTTGTGGAGCAGATCCTATCTAACCCTAACTGGTTTGTTTTTAATCTGCCACACTTACTCTTTTCATACCAAGAAATTATTTTAGAGGTCAATTATTATTCTCTCTCTTTTACATTATAGAAAATGAATGTATTCCCACCAAAATTTTGGATTTCTTAAAGGTACAGTATTTTTGCTGCCAGTCTGGGTTTATGAGGTATCTATGACATAGAGAAAATGTTACATTTGGTCACTTTGCTCTGAAGACTGTTGCATGTTATGAAACACTCCAGGGTTTGCTATAAATAGTGAGAAATTTTTAACAGTCACATTGCTGCTGTGTGGAATAATATTCTTTTGACAATGCAGTGAGCTGGAAATACAAACTTGTAAGCAAATGCTGAGAGTTGCAATTTCACAAGAAGCCAAGCACATCCTGAGTTGTGCTGAGCAAACCTTATCTAGTTTATTCAATTGTATCAGGCATTGACTGAAAAGTTATTTTTCATTTCTGTGGAGATGATATGTAGTTCTCTTAGGTTGCTTTTTAAATAAAACATGGATATAATGGAAGATGGTATTTTGTTATTTTTGTCTAAAGAAAAAATAGCAAATCAGGGTTTCATTAGAATATGATTTTTTCTTATTTTCATGAATTTTTCTCCACAACTATTTCTGCTGGCTGTGGCTCTGACTTACACCACTCTACAAGCAGAGCAGGAGTATTGGAGAGGTTTTAATAGCTGTTTCTTTTTCTGTCTTAAGGGTCAAAGTCATGCTTTGCCTATCTGGTGGTCAGCCAGCCACAGAGCAGCACTAATTTTACAGGCTTACAAAGTCTTCATTTTATTGAATTGAGGTTTGGTGCATTTAAAATAGAAATTTGTTAGACCAATAGAGAACTGGTATTTCCCTTAATGTACTTAACATATTGGCATTTAGGTATCTTTCCATGCACAGCATTGAAATACATGCACAGTGTACATTCACTCCTATGAATTAGGTTTATTCTGATAGGAGATAGACTCAACCAGTACATCTATGTCCAAGCCTTGTGCTCCCTTCACAACAGAGAAACATAAGTATGCCTACATGACTCATTTGACCATGACTTAGATGTCTCACGTAGATCATACCACTTTTATTCCAGGAGCACATGTTTCTGTTGTTGGCTGTAGAAAGAGTCATAAACTGACTGAAGCAATGAACTCCACACTGACACTACATTAATTATCCCAGAATTAATTTGTGTAGTTTTTGTTTGAATGCAAAATTATACCCTACTATGTCTCCCCTTCCTGTTTCCACCTAAATTTCTGTTAAGTCACTGGTTCATTCCTCTGTTTTCCAGACAGATTGATCACCTTTGACAGGTCTCACAAATCAAATGCATAATCCAACTCCTCACCATAATCCAATCCAATCCAATCCTCACCAATGATGTTTCCTTTCTCACTCTCCCTATGAATGCAAGAATATCCCTTATTAAACTATTTTTTTCCAATTTGAGCCTTTTACTTTTTGTTCATTTCATAGACCGAGGTTGGGAGGAACCTCTGGAGGTCATCTGGTTCAACCCTCTGCTCAAGCAGAGTCACCTAGAGTCAGTTTCCCAGGACCACATCCATGTGGCTTTTGAGTATCTTCAGGGATGGAAACTCCAAAATCTCTGCAGGCAACCTTTAGCACTGCTTGATGTATATAATAAGTGTTCTCTAATGTTCAGAGGGAGCCTTCTTTGGGTAGTTTATGTCTATGGCCTCTGGTCCCGGGCATCATTGGAAAGAGTCTTGCTCTGTCATCCCTGATCCCTTCAGGTATTTATGTTCATGGATAAGATCATCCTGAGCCTTCTCATCTCCAGGTTAAACAGAGTCCCAGCTCTCTCAGACTTTCTTCATAGGGAAGAATGTCCCATGTTCCTGTCATCTTTGTTGACCTTTTCTGGATGCTCTCCAGCATGTCCATGTGTCTCCTGTACTGTGGATCCCAGAACTGGACTGAACAGTGGATCCCAGTACTCCAGGTGTGGCCTCACCAGTTCTGAGCAGAAGGGAAGGATCACTTCCCTGCACCAGCTGCAACACTCCTCCTTCCAGAGCCTAGAGCACTTCCAGCCTTTGATGGATCATGTTCAATTTGGTGTCCACCAGGATCACCAGGGCTGTTCTTTCAAAGCTTTTGCCACAGGATTTGTGTTTGACCTCTTTACATTGGCATAAAGTATTTAAGTATTTTTTTCATATGCCCACACTCAGATTTTTCTTCTTTGGGGTAAGCCATCAAATGTTTTCAATTTTTTTTTTGTAGGTCATATTTTTTAGACCTTCCATTGCCTTCATTGCTTTTCACCAGACTCTCCAATTGATCCACCTCTTTCTTACACTTTAAAAGGAACAGATTTGTCCTTCTGGGGTCTGAAAATGGGTGGTCACAGTATAAGGATTACCTCCAGTGTTTTGCAAGCTGTATTTTTGGTTTACATAGTCCTGTATAGTGTTTTCTTTCTAAATGACAGCATGACATGTTGGCTTACATTCATTTGTTCCACTCTCTGCACTCTGGGCCATCTTCTTAGGAACAGTTAGCCTGCCTGTACATTTTGCATTTGATTATTTCTATCTAAATATATTTATTGCCCTTATTTTGAATTCCAGCTTTAGCCCATTTTTCCAATTTAAGACATTTGTTTTTTAAATTCCAGTGTTGTCCGTCATACTTTCAGCCCTTCTAGATGTGTCATGGAAACATAGCAAGAAAGTCATTGCATTTCTTTCTGCAAGTGTACTGTTGTAACTGTACTGTTTTGTCCAGTGTTCACAAAATCCCCTAAGCCTCTAATTCCTCAAATGTTATGCTGTAAATGTTCCTGAGGCACTGCCATGTATCCTATAGGACATTCAGAGAAGTCCAGTTGTTTTAAAATTTAGGTTAGCAGCTGGACCTCCTTTCTGAAAGTCACCCTATGCTCTTTGCACCTGGTAGTGATGATGGTGATGGTGTTCTGGTTCAAGCTGATTTTGCCCCAGTCTTTCCATCCTCTAAATAACTCTGAGCCTGATAAGGAAGCAGCTTTGTTTTCTCTTACTGAATTTGTCCATTGTATGAAATCAAGCGTGGATGTTCAACAGTGTATGAAAGTGTGACCTAGCGCTGTAAATTTCTAACCTAATCCCAATAAATAAAACTGAAAAAAAACTGTAGTCACAGTTTGGGAGGGTTTACTCACTGATCAGAATCAAAGGAGCAGCTCCACTGAAATTTGTGGGTTGCAGAGGTTGCAGAAAAGGCCTGGCCAATTAGAAGGAAAATCCTTTTTAACCCACCAGCCATTTCTTAGGGGTACCATCCTGTATTTCCTTAATCTTTTTGAGGAGATGTGTATACCTTGTCTCAGTCACTATTCCAAAACACACATCTTTGTACGGAGTCGTATCCTCCCTCAGTGGAACCAGTGAAGCTTTTCCCTGTGCTTTTCCTTAAAGACTGAGCAGTGGATTTGGCATTTGATTCATAAGCTTTTTGGTCCTAGGGTGGCTTGCATCCAGAGTATGCAGAGATTGTGCAGAGGGTTGGATATTGTGTACCTAATGAAGTAGTTGGTGGTGCACTGCTCGGTAGGAGACTCCCCATATTCCTGAAAAGCAGCTTTAGAATCTGCCAGTATTTCTGAGCTGGGTCTTTGAGGAAAGATTTCTTTAGAATCAGGAACTGTTTGCTCCCTTTCTTTCAGTGATAGGTTTTTTTGGTTTTTTGTTTTTCGTCCCAGGGCTACTTAGGCTGTGAAGTCATTTCACTGCAACATAAGACTGTAAAATATGATATATATAATTGCTCTTTTCAAAACGTTCTCTTGCACCACTGTAAATCAGGAGAATGTCCTCTGAAAATGGTAGAATTATTCTCATTTTATTCAGTGAGAATATAATTAAAGAGACAGGAATGCAATGAAATGTAGCAGTAATGAAATACAACTGGTGACAGAAATGTTTCTATCTTTCCCTGCTTACAAGAAAGATGGATGATGCCATCCTGCTTGCCTGTAGGCTTATGGTCCAGGTGTAAAGCTGTCCAGCTTTGGGGAGGTGCCCAGAAGTGTGACTTACTATGGCAAGCTTCAGGCAAACCTGATACCCTGTAACATCAGCTATATTTTTAGATAAAAAAAAAGAATATAAGAAGCATGAGAAATCAAAGAAAAGAGATGGAGGTCATGTTGGATCACAGCTGCAGACTGAAGTCTGCTAGAAAGTGTCTGAATCATATCTGAAACTTCTTTGGAAAGGAAAGGGCTTTGCAAAAGCTGATGAGAGTGATGCAGTCTTAACTATTCTCTACTGTTGTTCTTTACAAGACCCTAGTGTTTTGTCCCAGGAAAGGTGGGGCAGTTTTTTTTCTGCTATCCTGTTCCCTGATTTGGCAACTTGAAGAGACTGGCAGGCCATTTTCTAAAACATCCATCAGTGATCAAGAGAGAGCAGGATGATAAAGTCACTCATGTAACGTGAAAGAAGTGATAGGAAACATCCCATCAATTCCCGTTAAGCAAAACACGTGATAATTTAGGGGGTAAAGCTGAAATATCACTGAACCTTTGACAGCTTTAGGAAACTAATCAGTTGTGTACAGGGAATGTCTTTGCAAAAATTTCTCAAAATGCTCTGGAAACACTCAACCTTGTTGAAACAGGGGGCAGCTCACCTGGTTATTATTAGTTAGGCAGTTTACAGGATGGTCTGTCTTTTATTGCTTTTCACACATAAGTCTCAAAGTGTCTTACAGGGTGGTCAATAGCATTGTTCCTGCTGTGCTGAAAGGCCACATAAGAAGTCAGGATTGATAATTTGCCTGGGGTTACCCAGAAGCAGAGCAGAGGACTCCAGAGTGCCTGTTTAGTACGTTATTTACACAGTCAGTGCTTCCTGAGAAAAGCCCACCCGGGGAAGGTTGGCACAATATATTAACGCTGACAGCATTCACATCAAAGAGTTTAACACCTCCAATTGACAGAGGTGAAGTGGGAGCACAGGGGGATGCATTGATTTTCTTCATCTCACAGCAGGTTAACAGGAGAAACACACCTCCAAGCCAGGTGCCTTGCCTTGCTGACATGCAGCTCAAGCCAGGCTGGGCTGGCTCAGCCAGGGTCTGTGGTCACACACTCTCCTCCTGAGCTGAAAACACCCTGTTTTCACCTGGAGATGGAAGAGGCAAGTGATAATATGAGATACTTTTATTTTGCACAAGAGGGAAATTCTACAAACAGAAAACTCTCCGGCACAGGGGAACAAAATAGGAAGAGATATTTAGAAATGCTGTACCATGAATTTCATATTTGGCAACTTGTACTTTGGAGTTAAAACAATTTTGCCTGTGCCCTTTTGAAAGCATGAGGCTGCATGCATGAAGAAAGCATCCTACTTCCCAGGGAGCCATGTTTCAAAAGTAGAAAAAGAACACTTAGCCATGGAGCATTAAATCATCTCATGCAGTTAGCTGACTAGCTTTCTCACAGAGATGAATGTCCCAGAGTGAAGCTGAGGAAGCAAGGCTTAGGAATGTAAATATTAGTAGGTGTGCAGGAAAATAAATTAGAAAATGTAACAATTTTAATGACTTGCATTTATTATTTTCACTTGCTGAGTTCCCTGGCTGACATCAGAAGCTGAATGTTAGGTTGCTAGCAGAGAAGGCAGAGGGCAATAGGGACAGGATAGGCTCAATTCCCATGTTGCCATAGAGTTTAAAATGGCAGCATTATGTAAAAAAATATTGTGTAAACCTTATGTAAAAACGAATGATAGAAAGAGGTGCTTCCTTAAATCTCCCCCAGCCATGGAAGTACCATGTAGGATTGCCTGTCACCTCAGCAGGAGCTTTCAGACCACTGGACACTTAAATCACATCCTTATTACAGACACCTGAATTCCCTGATGGAGGTTTTTCTATTTTGCTTGGTAGGATTATTGATAGAAGAAGGATTAAATAAGTGAAAAATGTGACAGCAAGCAAATGCCTACATGATGAAAGAAATGGTGACTGGAGGAGGTCTTTTCATTTCAAGATATTATGTGGAATAGAAAACAAAGATACGAGGCATTATGGTGCCTAATGCTGCTTAGATGCACAAGGTTTGTGTGCTGTGCCTGTATTGACTGTGAGATCCTCAGGGTAAGGTCTGTGGGCATTTTAGATCACCTAGCACAGTACTGCCCTGGTCCTTCCTGGAATGGAAACATTAATGGGGTTGTTTTTCATGAGAGACGCTGTGGCAAGCTGTATTTATGAAGAGATACTCTTTGTCTGATTTAATTTAGTTTCCAGTGTCCATTTCAGTCTGGCAGTTTTGTGCTTGACTGCCATCGTGGAGCAAGAGGTAACAATCCACGGCCTCCATGATATTCACCCTTGGACAGAGCTCCAAACATCTAGACATCTAACAGGCAGAGGCAAAAGCTATAAACCAGTGGGATGAACCACCTGATGCTCCTTCCCTACTGTATCCTCTGCTATCCCACAAATACAAATTGGATGAAGCTCTGTTGCCAAGAAATCTGCAGATTCTGAGTGTCAGCCTTCCACTCTGCTGCATGTATAAGAAGGAAAACAGGAAACAGGAGGACTACTACAATATTTCCATGCCATTTGTTATTTTATAGAGCAGTTTTCGCATCTATTTTTGTTTGATTCCTCTATAAAATGGCCAGAATTGACTTGTATTAGATATTTTGCTGAAAAAGAACAGAAGGCACTTTATTTCACCAACCTGCTTTCAGATAGTTGAAATTTCTCTTCACTTTTTTGCTTTTTGTAATTTATAGCTAAGTAACAGAGAAAGAAATACTCTGAAATTTGCTTGTAAGTCCAGGAACATCCAGGAGCATTATTTAGATGGCACTCTGAGATTACATATTATTGCTTTCTTATTTAATTGGGTACAAACAAAATCCAACATCTCTTTTGGGAATACTTTTGTGTCCATTTAGGTTATTTTCTGACTCAATTTGGTGAGCAGACTGTGAGTCTCATTACTTGAGTAGGTGAGTGCAAAAGGCTTTTGTATAAAAGGCTGCAGTAATTGTTTTAGCTGAAAAGACGGAGAAAGTAGAATGAGGATCCACATTTATAACCTGATTTTCCCCCTTGTCTAAACTCTTTCTTTTTGTTTTACAGGTGATGGAAATTAAAGGACAAATGATTCACGTGCCAGAATCAAACTCTATATTGTTTCTGGGTTCTCCCTGTGTGGACAAGCTGGATGAGCTGATGGGCCGAGGCCTCCATCTTTCGGACATACCTATCCATGATGCTACTCGTGATGTCATATTGGTTGGGGAGCAAGCAAAGGCACAGGATGGCTTGAAAAAACGAATGGATAAGCTGAAGGCAACGCTAGAATGTACACACCAAGCCCTGGAAGAGGAGAAAAAAAAGACAGTAGATCTCCTTATTTCTATTTTCCCTGAAGAGGTGGCTCAGCAGCTGTGGCAGGGGCAGCAGGTTCAGGCCAGGAAGTTTGATGATGTCACCATGCTCTTCTCGGACATTGTTGGCTTCACTGCCATCTGTGCTCAGTGCACACCCATGCAGGTCATCAGCATGCTCAACGAGCTCTACACGCGCTTCGACCACCAGTGTGGATTCCTTGACATCTACAAGGTAACAGCTCAAGTCCTAACCTAGCAAAAGATAACTCAAATGAAGGCAGAAAAAATCCCAGTAGCTTTCTTCCAAAACTGCACACCTTCCTCAGAAAAATATGGAGGCAATATTTTTGTTTTATGTGTAAAAAAACTCAGATCTGAAATATGACCATTGAAACTCAAATTCTTCAATATGAAATGGTCATCATGGTACTCCCATGGGAATACAGGCCTTATATTCCCATTCTCTTATAGAAATACACATCCCCTATATTATAGCCTGGTTTTCTTTAGATGACACATCAGGCACAGCATTCTAACAGTGAAGAAGCGCACAGTGATGAATCCTAAACCAGGCTTCAGCTCCTGGGAGGCACTCACTTTCAAATTGCATGGTTTAGGGTTTAGGCATTTATCTTTCCCTTGAAAGAACTAAAATTTTCCATAAGAAGCAGAACATGCATTAAAAAAAGTTATTATAAGGAACTTCAACTTCCACTGAAAAACAGGAAGAGGACAGCAGATGTCTATGCATAGTAAATGTAATGAATGGGACATGGCACTGGTGTGCCATGTTCCAAAGGAAATGTCCCCCAAAGGAAATGTCACACTTGCTGGTCCCATTCTCTTAATGGGTTTGGTGTCCAGTATGAATTTGAGAGAAAAAAAGGGGGAGGTAGAATTTAATAAATGCACTGAAGATATTAGCAGTGTAATTATCCTGTGAAACCCACAGACTGTTTTGTATATGGAATGCCTTTAATTTTGTGATAGAAGAAATAGAGCAAGTCTCTTTTTATATGTTAATGCACGAGAGAAAAGAAATGTGGTTGTAAAATTATATATTGACTTTATTACATGCCTGAGGTTTGCAAACTAACAGTTTTCAAACTATTTAATATAGTATTTGTTGATAGGCTGTAGAGAAAAAGGTCTCAAAAATGTCCTGCTCCTTTCATTTCTAGCCTTTAATGCCCTTTGAAAGGAATTAAAAAATAATTACTACCCATCTAAATAATAATCATGGCTGAAAAGCTACAGCATGTACCACAGATAAAAATGAAAATTGTATAGCTAAAGGTTGGTAGGGCAGTTTACCAAAGTAAACAAGTATACTGTAAAGAAGTTTTGGGCTCCTGGTTTAGGGGTTTGTTTTCCTAACGCTCAGAAGCCAAAGGCCATCTTGGGGCATGAATGCAGTGGCAGGTACCAGCCCTAATTTGAAAACTGTTGTGGTGGTGCTGACAGAAAAGATGGTGAGAGTGATCTCAGCTTGCGTTAATCTAATGTTGCTGCCCTGGATTGTGACCCAGCTTCCAGAACAGGACCTGAGGAACTTCTAACCCAGTCACGAGGATACCTAGTGACCCTGCTTCACATGCTGTGTGTTCACATGGGTGTGCTCACTGTGCTCCCAGGTGACTCATTTCAGCTGCTTTGAAGCATTCAGAATATCCTGTGTTGAAAATTATGGTTGCATGGGAAGAGGATATAAAGTATGGAAAACTCTATGATCTGACTGCAAAGAAGGTTGATTGAGTCCTGTGAGAACACTAAGAAGGAATATTTATGCATAGGAATAATCACCACCACAACAATTATGATTTTATAAGTTATTGTCAGGTAGTGAATTTTAGATACTTAATCACCATTACTTGTACCCAGGCCTCCTCAAAGATATATTTGTGTAACTAGGCTACAGAAATTTATCATGTGACCTAAATACATACATTTTTAAATTTGCTTGTTTTTAAGCAGCGTGGCAAGAATAATTTCCAAAGATTATTTGGTGGACGCATCTGAATCCCAGATGCACCATTTTGTAAACAGAAAATTAAGCAAAATAAGATAGATAAATTCCATGCTGTAAATTATTTACCCAGCTTTACTGTTACAGAATTTTGTGTTCAGAACCTCACTGCTTCTAATCCGGCAATCAATGTAATATTTTCATTTGTCTCATGCTGTTCATCCAGGGATGTTTACAGAGAAATATGGCACAGAAAGAACAAATATCCTCACATTTAACTAATCAGACATAGAGGGCAAGCAAAATAAGCTCTTGGATACAGACTGAAAATGGTTGGAGAGAGCTGAAGGGTGATGAGTTAGACTTTGAAATTTCTTGGATATCAAAGTAAGTAGCCATAACTGATGAGGTAGGGAAAGCTTATCCAATGGATGGAGGCACAGGTAAGAATGGCACAGACAGATGATGGGCTCAGAAGATGAATTTCACAGCAGCATTTTGAATGGATAGCAGTGATGACAGATTGCATTGGTCCAGGCTGAAGGAGAGCATTGCTGTAATTGAGATGCACGGTGCTATGAGCCTGGGTGGCAGTTTTAGCAATCTAGAAGAATCTGTGTTTGAGACAGTGAAACTTGGGAAAGAATATGCTGACATATAGCCTTGGTGAAAAGATTAGGAGGGACATGTTCATGATAATCACAGAGGAACGAGGAGGTGAAAGAACTGAGACCTGGTGATGCATTTGGAAACTGGGGCTGCTGACTATCAGAGCTAATTATATTTGGCTCGAAGTTGAGGAGTGGGAGAAAAAGTCAAGCAGGGAGTGCAGTTCAGGTCAGTGTAGCTGCAGATGCTTGGCAAGCTGGTGTTTGTGGACATGCATGGACTCCAGGAGCAGAAGTCATGGGAGAGATATCTCAGTATATTTTGAAAGCTGTGGCTTTGGGTAAAATATGTACTTGTTGGCCTGTTTTGACCTGTTTTTCTCTGCCTCTGAGTTCCTGTTGTTTATCAGCCGAGTACTGGGAAATGATGCTTCAGTTAAGCCATCTCTTTATCAAATAAGCTAGTTAGATATGCTGCAGCCATGTCTTCTGGCATTTAAACTTAACTCTGCAGTCTGAAATCTTCCCTGCTTAAGATTCCCACAGCTTCTGTTTCTCCTTCATGTAATATGTATTTGACATTGGCTCATTTACAATATTTGTTTCTTGTTGAGTCCTTCTGCCTTTGTAGGCCTGCTTTCTCAGCTCTTTTCCCCTCAGTTTCCTTTCTGAGACATTTCCCTCTTGCACCCTTTAATTGTGTAAAGGCAGCATTTATTGTGCATGTTTTTTTGGCTGCGTGGCTGGGTAGTGTCAAGCCAAACCGAGCAGAACCAGGACTGATCCTGTAGGTGTTAGTTTCTTTGTCCTTTGTCTAAACAGGCCAGAATTTGTCCTTGAAGACTGCAGATTTTCTCTGATGCTACACTTCACTTTCTCTGAAGCCCTAAGTCTCACTTTCCTTGTCTAAGCAGAGAGTCCTAAATGTTTTTGAAAATGAACTGTGGTCAGCTGCCAGAATTTCTTTGCTATACATCTTCATTGTAAACATTTTAATTGAAAGTTTATTGATTATTTATATAAGACAATATAATTACATGCATTCATTTTACAGTCAGAATCCACAACTTCGTTGTGTGGATTCCTGCTTTCTTTTTGGTTTCATTATTTGGCTAAACCAGCACTCTCTCTTAGCAGTACCACTAAAAAATGATGGGAAATCTGGACTTTCCTGCAATCATTCAAGACTGATACCAGTTTTGAAAAATGTTTATATGTAAAAATGTTTATATTTAAAATGTAATTTTAAACTCCCATTTTCTAAGAATATCGCTTTACATTTCTGTACTGGTAGTTTAAGTGGCAGAAATCTGTACTCATTTTACAGAAAATGCCAGTACATTTTCAGTGCTGTGACTATCCCCTCTTGAGAACTAATACATCTTGTGCTCAAATGCAAGTATTTGTACGTACTTGTACTTGAATAAATGTGCTCAACCTTACTATCAGTGCTATAATGACTAAAGAATACTTCAGTAAGAAGGGTCATGAGCTTTAGATTATTCTGAAGTTTTCCAGGCTTTATGTTTCATAAGTTTAAAAAAAAAATAGTCTCCAAGTTTTTCCTGTAAAATCTATGGCCACTATTTTTGCCATCTTTCCATCCAGTTTTGCCTTTTAGGTTCTCCATAAATACATGGCCATTTTGAGAAGTTTGGAAATTCCAAACTCCAGCTTAGGCATTTGCAAAATGCAGGAAACGCAATGAAGATATATGAAATGAGAGTGATACTCTTACATGAGCCATACAGAGCACATAAAATATTATAAGATACCTTTTTTTAAAAAATGGAACGGTGCAGTTCTGAGGATTACCAGTGCACTAGGTGTTGCTTCTTCCTGATAGCTCAAAGTCAATGGGTTTTGAATGTGTAGTAGATGAAAATGGGCAATAGAAAAAAATTTCCATAGCCCAGAAGCTTACTTTCTCTGCAGTGCCACCCAGCCTGGCAGAGATGCCTTCAGCACACTGCTCTGTTTGGGTCCCTCCACAGAGGGTTCCTGAACCTTCTTTCTCCTGTCTTTGAGCTGGCTACGACACTTTCTCCTCCTTGAAGCCTTTGCCTGTACCTGGACTTGCTGGCATGCTGGCATGCCTCACTCCAGTATAAGTTAGAGCAAAGCCAGGGCAGCTCTCTCTTCGGAGAGCTCAGAAGTGTTCTTGGGTCAACTTAGGGGGAAAAAAAAAAACCCAAGGAAAAAAAAAAAAACTAAACAAAAAATGTTCCACGGATTTTCCCTGCAGATCTGGTGTAACACCACCCAAGAACTCAAGAATATTGTCAGACTTCCCATTACTTTAAGCATATATTTTTCTGCAGCCTTGTGGACGATTTACACTTTCTGTCTTCAGGGAGATCTGCAAATGAAGCAAACAGACGCTCAGGCTCCAGAAGAGTTATTCTTTGCTTTATAAACATCCAGCCCTGCACAAAGCACTAAAACATCTGTGCATGTTCTCCTGCGATACATCACCCAAGAATCCTCTAAAGAGCCCAGGACTTCTGTTTCTGTATACAGCTACTTCTCTACTTCTTCAGTAATACCATACTTGTATAGAATTCCTTCCTTTTTTTTTGTTTCCTTTTTTGGTCTCTCTCCTTTCACTTTTCTCTCATCTGGAATGCACACATTTGTTTGTAACTGCCCTGGTCCATTTCTCTCAAGTTCCATGGGAGTCTTGGAGTCTGTGTCCAGCTTAGAGGTCCTGTGAGCACTTTCCAAGTCCTCAGTTTGTATGTGAAGCCTGGCTATTAGCTATAACTTGAACAGGACCAAGAAGGGTGTCCTCCTTGCTCCAACCTGAGGAGCAAGCCCACATATTGTGGCCAGACAGGAGCCATGGCTAAGGGCATTCCCTCTTGCAGCACACAGATGCTATGTCCTTTGTTTTATTCTGTCCAGTTTTTCCACCTTCTAAATTTTAGTACCTCTGAAGGACTGGAGAAAATTAATTTCACTTTCCATCTGCTTTTGCTCTTTTCATTTTTAAGCAGTCTGGCTGGACTTTCATATACCAAGATGCCACATTTGCATTCATGCAAATAGCATTTATAACTGTACCTTAATTTATTAAATTATTTAAATGAACGTGGAGGATACTTAAGTAAGTTTATGGAAACTAGATGACATAGGAATTTCAGGACACATAAATTAAAGCCTGTATAACCTTGAGGAGGATGTTCTGGAGTTTAAATACTGGGGATACCTCTGGCAAATTAAGACCACACTTACATCAGGAAAAGAGCAATCACATTAAACTGAAATGTGTGTCTTGGGTCATACTTGATTATTTTAGTATTTTCTTATTTTGTTAAACAGTTCTGCACTTTGATATTGCAATAGATGGAATGCCAGCCAGGAAGTTTTCTGTTCATCAGAGATAATTGGTCTGATTTTTGCAGTTTCATATTTGCCTACAGAAGAGAGAAATAATTTATACACTATGACTTTTGTATTCCATGACTGTTGTGTGCAAACCTGATGCTGGTGTCATGTGGACTACAAGTCTTCTGGCATGACTTTTAACTACTGAAAAACTACTTTTAACTACTGAAAAAAACCCCCTCTTTTAAGATAGGTAGTAATTCTACACGGCAAATACTGTTTGCCTTTTTTCTTCTTTAAAGGAAGTAGCACTCTGAATTACAGTATAGATGAAAGAGTTTCTCCTTATATTGCATACTGAAAGATCTGTGCTTAAGACTGCTAAGTAGGTGCTTTAGAAAGAGTTCAAACACAGCTCTTCCTGCAAAATGCTCCTGAACTTGCCAGTATGTAACATCATTAAATTCACTAAAAATAAGATGCCCTCAGGCCGGGTAAGAGCAATTGCTTCTTAATTAGGCTCCTGGGAAAGGAGCTTGGTTTTATAGGAAGTCACTTCTTTTGAAAAATGATCTTTACAAGAAGAGCAGAGTTCTGAACTTCATAGGGGGGCGCCTGTAATCCCTCCCTTCTCACATGGGAGGAGTTTTCCTGAAGTATTTCCAAAAGCAGAATGTCATGTCATAAAAGTGTTGCAAAGTTACCTTGAAACTTGGGCACAAGATTTCACTGCCTAGGAATTGATTTTGAAAACATTAGAGACAGAAGAGAGTCAAACACTAAGTAAAAACTGAAGGACGTTCTTTGAAAACAAGTGCATTCTCAGATCCTATCTTGAAAACTTTCTAATCCTTTCCAAAGCAGGAAGTTTTTTATACTATACTGGAGATTTGGGAATCTATAAATAGTGCTTTAGGCTGACTGATATTGTTAAGCTTAAGCAGTGTTGCAAAATTCAGCTGTTTCAAAGCTTTGCTGACAAATCTTTGCAGTAGAAAAAACTAGAGAAAACTTCAAAATGTTAACAGACTTAGGCCTTAATTTGTATTCACAAACAGCAAAACCCAAACATGTTTTGTTTAATTTGAAAAAGGACAGTATTCACTCTTTGCAATCTAGACAGAAATGTGGATCTAGACCTACCTCAGGATCAAGAATCTCTAGTCCAGGCTCAGAGGAGGCTTTTCTGAACTGCGCTTACACCACCTCCAGAGAAAGAGCACACACACTTAATGTCTCAGGGAAATAACCTTATCTGGTTTCCCTCCAGCATGTTTGTTTGTTATTTCTTTCCTTAGAATCTGTGTTTTACATTAAATGACTTGTTCAAGTCTTTGTACCATAAGCTGCCCAAAATACTTCACATCTGCTCTCCCTGCACTTAGTGATTAATAACATCCCCTGACCTGCATGCCAAAATATGCATGGCAAGACCCAGGACTTTTGGGCTCAGCAGGATCTGGCGGTTGTGCTGACAAATGGTCTCGTAGCACTAGCGGTCAGCACAGCCATGCAGTCCTTCTCTGGCTGGGGGTACTCTGTGGCAGCAGGAACATGCCCACTGTAGTGCACTTCCAAAGGCACAGAGCTCCCCTAGAGCCTTATGGGAGTCTCACAAACTAAGCCTGGGGCTCACATAAACCTGTTTTTCAGTCAATGCCCAGGAAAGCACGCTGGTGACAGCATGGGAGGGGCCTTGCATATCAAATGGCAGTCTGGCATGGATGCAGGCAATTAAGCAAAGACACATTTGCATCCTGCTGTACTAGATGGGGAAAAAAATACATTTACAGAATTCAGGATGGAATACGTCATGCCTTGAAAATTCATTTTTCTCTTCACTTACTTTAGAAAGAGTACAGAATATACTCATATAGTATAGAAAGAGAATTTAAGCTTCATGTTTTGGTGACTGACGCTTGGTAATGTGAGCTCCATCATGAATGAGAACATTGTAAGGTTATGACAGATCTGCAGAGATACTGTGAGAATGATTTGGGTAGAAAGAAATATGGGCGATGTCAATGACATCTTGAGGTAGAATGTGGATATCAAATAAATTGTTCCTGTGATGAGTGCTGAGATGGCTGACTTAAAGCTAAAATGGAGAGAAACTCCATTTTCTTCAGTTTTTTTGTCCCATACCCAGTTAAAAACTGTCCTGTTTGCTGCTGGACTAGAAGTCATGGACAGGAATAATGAAGCCCAAATGAAAAGTCTGAAGCACCATGTTGCCATATACCACAGCCTTTTCCTTATTCTTCTGCTGTACAACTTAGGGCAGAAAACAGATGAAAGAAAATCCTTTGGGAGATACTAATAACTTCAAAGGTTTCCTTTACAGTTAGACTTGCAAGAGTTTCATCTTAAGGCTGAATTTGACTGTATTCCTTTAGAGAGAAGACATTTCAGCTTTCATAAAAGAAATACATAGTTTTGAGGTACTGTATAGTTCAGTCTTGCAGATGGAATGAAATATGGATAAACAGGATAATGAATATTTTGTGAAAGCATAGGTCTTTACTGTAGGCCCTGATAATTTCCAGTGTTCATTCATATCCTGAATTTTGCCCTCATGCTGTGATGAAACTTATAAAATCATCTCCTTTAATATTTATATGCTACCATGGAAATGCAGCCTGGGTGTGCAGGAAGCTAAGATGTGCTCCAGTTAATCTAGACTGAGGAGTACATATAGAATTTTGACTTTGCTCATTAAGAAATGAAATCCAGGTCTTCAAATCAAAATAATATGCTAGAAGACATTGATTTTGCTATTAAGATCATTATAAAAATCACTTCAGGTTCATACCTCCAATAAATGCTGTTCTGGATGAATATCAAAGACTGGAAAGGAAACTGATCTGTGGAGTGTAGAAAGTTTTTCCATTGGTTCCTCTGACAATCTAGAGATCAGCTTTCCTAAAGGACAATTTGATTTTGCAGAACTTGCCATGTCCTTCTTTTAAAATTGACCTGCCTCTGTGACCCTCAGAGGTTCAATCTGCCCTTCTGCCTCTTCACATAGCCTTGTTAATCCTTCCTTTTCTACAGTTCTGAGATAGAGGTGAAAATATGCTACTTTTAGCATAGAGTTAATAATTTAGATTTATCCTCACAGTCAACAGAGGAAAGTTTGATTTTATAGGGTGTGAATTTTTTAAAAAGTGTTAGACTTTTTTTTATGAAAGGGGCTCTTAGCACAGGTCAGATAACTGCAAGAGTTCCCATTCAGTTCATTGGTTATGAAGAGAATTGAAAGTGAATAGCTCATATTCAAATTGCTGTGTTAGACATATTTCTGGTTAGGTGAACTGAATCTCTCCTGTGTAGATTACAGCCGCTACATCTTAGCAGCTTGCAGTCTGTAAGATGCAGCTGCAGCTGAAATATTGCTTCTTCCCTGCCAGTGTAATCCACTTTTCATGTGTTTTATAGTTACTTAATAATAGTATAGTTTGATGCCATTTCATGGTTAATGCACAGAGTGGACTGAAGGATTTTTTACTGCATTTTAATTTCTTTCATACAATCAGGATCCACTCAAGTTATTTCTTCCTACCTTCTTTGATTTTTGTTATAGTGCCACTGGAGTAGCTCCCATCACCACTGAGCCCAGATACTCTCTTGTCTACCAATAGTCCCTTAGAAGACTTAAGTGATTAATTCAGAGCTTGAATTTCTATACATTATACAAATGAATGTGATGATTGTTGTCAAAACCATTGAAACAATTAGTAACATAATTAATAGCTATATTTGAGAAGAGGGCATACCATATAGTTAAAGCTTGGATTACCTTAGAATCTGCCAAAATAGTGCTTTATAATGGTCTGCGCTTGTACTGAATGCAGCTGCTTGAAGAAGTAAAAGATGCCTTGTGAGCTACTTATGAAATGTCAAGCTCATAGAGGAAACTTCTTTGTAGCATTTTCATTTTGAGATTTACTCCGTAAAATAAAAAGATTATGTTCCTTATCCCCATATTTGCTGAAGCATCTATGAAAATCTTCACTGTCTGCAGATGCTTGATTGCTTTAAAAAGATTCTTTTTATTTGAGTGAGACCTTGTTGTCAGTAAGGTTTCACAGGTTTCCCTGTTTCCTAATTCATAAGGATGCTGATTTTCTTTTTTTCTCTTGCTCTCTCACCCTCCACCACTGTGAAGAGCCCACTTTTATCCCCTCAAGGGCCATGGAACCATTTCTGCTCCAGTCTGGACCAGCTCAGTTCTCCCAACCCGTTTTCCCAGTCCCCACCATCTTGCTGGCCCCAGTGAGCTGGATCCAGTTTATCAATCTCTCTCTTGCACTGAGGACTCCCAAAGTGGATGTGGTATCTGAGTCCAACCAGTGCTGAGGGAGGGGTGATTGGCACTTCCCTGGCCTCTGTTCATGCATCCAGAATGTCACTGGCCATCTTTGTTCCCAGGACTCATGGCTGGCCCATGTGACATTTACTGCCCAGCAAGACCCCCAGGGTCTCTCCCAAAGAGCCACTCTTCAGGAAGTTGGCTGTATCAGTTCCAGAGAAATTCTTTCCCAGGGACAGGACTTTGCACATGTCCTTACTGAATTTCATAAGCTTCCAATTCATCCTCAAGTCACTCAGGATGGCAGCCCAGCCCTAGAGCAAATTGACAATTGACCTGTCTCCCCCATTTGGTATCAACTGTAGGCTGATGCAAGTGCAAATAATGTTATTATCAAGAAAAACACCCCACAGATTTTGTTACAAAAGACAGATATATTTTAAAATTTTAGAATTTTTTTAATATACTGTGTTTTGAAAAGTGTTAACTGCTCAGTAAACATTTTATGCACTGAGAACGCTGTGTCTGTATTTTTCTGGAAGAAGGTAAATGTGCGTAGGAATCAGGCAGAGGGAGAGGCAGGTTAAGATGGAGAATAATGCTCTTCAGAGCAGGTAAAAAAAAAATGACCCACAAACAAACTAGAAAAGTTAGTTTTCTCAGAGAGAATAGTTAAGTGATGAACAGAGGAGCATTAAACTGCAATTAGCTAAAGCATTACCCCTTCCCCTGCTCATTATTTCTGCTTTCTTCCCTCTCAAGCTCTTTAAGAGGAAACCGATATAATTGCAACTGCTGTTTGTTATTATTTCAGTTTTACAAAATAAAGTTTTACAGAGTATCTCCCAGCAGTAGGGTAGTTTCAGGCTATTGGCAGATTACTCATATGTGATAAGAAACAATTTAGTAATGATCTTCTCTTCAGCTAAACATAGCATATACACTTTATACACTGTGTCTGTAAACAGGGTGTGGAGCATAGAGAAATTGTTTAATATTCCAAGTTTCCTTGCCAACTTAAAATTACAGTGATTATGAACACATACTTACTTAAGCAGAAATAAATATTTCTGGTGATTAAAATAGCAGAAAGGGGGGAGACCATAAGCAGGATTTGATGCATATGGAAACTCAATTCAATTGGAAGAAACATCTGTTACTCTGTAAAAAGAAGGGTAAGAAATCAAGACATGGCTAAAGAACATCTAAGTCTGCTAATTCTATCTAATCTTTATGTGTATGATACACTTATATATTTTACCCATGTATGTCAGTGGAAAACACACACAAAAAATTTGAGCAGCATAATATATTTTTCCTCAAACATGACCCTTTTCTTAACAAAGAGAAACCTTTAACAAACATTTGATATGCAATTCTTACATATTTTCTTTCCAAAGTTATCCCATATTCTGGTCATCTGTGTGTAGCAGGAGTATCCTGTAGCTTTTTATCCGGAACTGGAAGGCAGTTTCACTTTTTATTTCCAATTTATTTAAAAAAACCCCAAAACACCGTTGAACAGGCTATAAGGGACAGTGACATAAATTATCTTAGGTTAAATGGGTACTAAATATTACAACCCTTATGAGCGAGATAATAAATATGTATGCAGCCCTGTGAGTATTTTAGAGATGAAAACAATACTACATAAGCACCCTTCAGAGGAAGGTGAAGGATCTACAAAAGACATGCTGTTAAAGGTAGGTTTTCTTCCTGAAAAAAGACAGCAACTTTTGAATTTTCAGACCCAGTTTTGGTATGGATTTCATTTTGATTGTAAACAAAGAAGCCTGATTGATGTGAGTATAATTTAACCTATTAAAAACACACAAACTGCACTCAGAGTTATCTATGTCTCTTACCTGAAAAAAATAATAGTGAGTACTCCATTGTAATAGTTCTAGTACAAATTATATGTTGGGTTTTCACAGGAAACCTGCTGAGAGAGACAGCACTAAAACTAGAGCCAATTCTCCCTCCAGCTACTTCTTTCAATGTATTTAATATTTCTGATTGCAGTAGAAATTTCAGATTAGAATTGCCACAGAGTGACCCCTGCAATTATGTTTTTTATGTTGATTTCCAAGCTGTGCTTTGAAAAAGGTTCTGACTAGGACTCATTAGAATTGAATGTTTGAATTCCTGAGTATTTTTGGTGAAAAATCTTCAGCCTGCCATTTCAGGTTTCACTTAAAAGATGGTATCTCTGCCCCGTGTATGACACACTGTGAAATGAAGTGTGACACTTCGGTTTTTTTGTTACCTCTGGAAGTTCAGAAAGTTAATGACTGGTGCATATTCATGAATTCAGGATGAAGGATGCAAAGCAGGGATGTTACTTCAGTGCACCATATTTTCCCTTAAAAGCTGTCACTGAAACAACACCCTGACTTTATGTCCATAAACATAATTTGGCGAAAACTTCCAGTTTCTCAGTTTAATAACAAAAGACAACGCAAGGTTTAGCTACTGGTAGTTGGAAGAGAAATGTTGGAGCTGCCCAGGGATCAGGTTATTAATCTCTTTTCTCTGGACATTTTAGAATTGGAGGAATTACATTCTGACTTCTGTGCTACCAAATTGATCTGCAATTGTATTCCATCTCAAATGGTTATGCATTAAGGATAAGTGACTGTAAGACAATTACTATAGGGTTCCCCCTCTGTAAAAATTACTGTTCACATCTAAAGCAGGCATACAGTATCTACTGAGAACCAACAGAAGCTGGCTGTGTAGAAAATGACTTCTCAAAAGCAGAAGGTGTTTGCTTCCTGCTGCAACTGTATGCATTATCACTCCTCAGTGTTCAGCAGTGTTGGGATAACTGTCTAGAAAGTTTTCCTGAACTGTAGAGCCCACACAACCACTTCAACTAATTATTAACTTTAATATGGGATGTTTTGAGGGCCTGACTGGAAAACATTTGGACAGTCACAGTTCCAGTGACTTGAGAGTTAAAGAAGACTTTAGAGGAGGCTTTTGAATAGCAGTGTAAGTAGCTGCAGTGCTTCCTGGATTCTTCATTTGTTAGTTAAGAATAAAAATTCTGTTATGCAGTTTTTAGAAACTGGTCTTTTTCTTGAAATCCAAATTCAACTTCTCTTCTATGGTACTGTGTATAATTCCCAATTAATGAAAACTCCAGAAGCTGGCTATGGTAAGTGTAAATCAGTGAAAACAGATGAAAAGTTGGTAACAGTAGGCCTGGTAATCAATGAGTAGCTAGAACTATTAGGTGCAGTAAGAAACTATAATTTAATTACAAAAAAAAATATTCTGAGTCTTATTAATGGTAAACTGTCAGTCATATGCCAAAACAGCTTTAGTATTTAGGACAGAATATATTTCCCTTTTTTAAAGAAGCAGGATAAGGCATTCCAGTCTTAAAAGGTTGAAAGCAAAATATCTTTTCCTGCATATGTATCTAGGAAGAATATAAAAATCGAATTTAGTACTACTAATGCATCTTAAAAGTCACATTACAAAGTCAAAAGCTCAGAATCTAGTTTATCACATGGTAGAGATTTACTCTGGAGTTTTATTGCTATATATCATCATCTCAAAAAGTATCAAATAGATCTGGGTGCAGCAATTTTTAGACACTTTGAGTAGTGCCTGCCTTTTCTTTTAATCCTATTGGCGTTGGGAGTGGGTTGCTCTCTGGTGTGCACAGTTTCAGGATCTACCCAGATGATACTTTGGAGCAAGCTATGAGCAGTACTTAGTATCCCATCCCTGGAAGTGTTCAAGGCCAGGTTGGATGGGGCTTTGTGCACCCTGGTCTAGTGGAAGGTGTCTCTGTCCATGGCAGGGGAGTTGAAACTCAGGTAAGAGACATAAATAAGTCTGAGTGCAGTTTGTGTGTTTATAATGGGTTAAATTATACTCACATCAATCAGGCTTCTTTGTTTACAATCAAAATGAAATCCCAACCAAAACCATTCAATGATTTTATGACTCCATACAAGTGGATCAAATGCCAATGCCATGAACAGTCTGAACTACAACTCCTGGAACTTTAAGAAGATTGGTCAAATCTGGCTTTGAAGAAGGATGGAACCAAGGTTAAAGTTTGGTGGAGGTACTCATAATGAAAATTTCAGCTTAAATGCTTATCTGGGGAAAATCCTGGAAGTGACTGAAAACAGTGTTACAGAATGATAAACCATTAGACAGGCCTGTCAGAAGTCATCACATTCAGGTTAAACTACCAGGCCTGTCTAAGCAGTCGTGGTCCTTCCCCTCCTTCTCCAGTATTGCTGTCGGATGAACTCCATAGGGACAAGCACTTTAAAGAGTAATGGCATTATTATAGTTTTTATTTTTGTACAAAGATGAATATGAGGCAGCTTCAGTCCCATTTTTCTGGTAGTACAGTACATTCAGTGTGTGGAATTCAGCTTTGAAATTACAGCTATGGAAATTTCCAAGGGGGAAGAAGCTAACAAAATAAGTAGTTTTGTCTGAACACTGCAGGAACAGTATATGATCCCACATCTATGCAACCAACTTTAGTGGAAAAGCAATTCTGAAATTAGGCCATTCAACAAGGAGCAGAATTTGTGTTTAATTTTTGTATTTGACATCATAGACTCATAGTAACTCCTTTGAGTCTGTTCCTACTGATGTTTATTCATGATTTTAAAGAATAACAATGGATTTCTGCTAATGCTTCCTTCCAATTTAGAGCATTTTTAAACACCTGTTTCTTCCAGACTGTCTTTTTAACTTCTGATACTACTTCTCACTATGCTTGTTTGTCTTTTTGCCCAGTTTCTACATTTTTCACCAGCCACTGATATATTCTTGCCCACCCATTTATCTTTTGAAAAACAAACTCCTGAACTGCATGGCATTGGTAGTGTCTGCTTCTTATGGACAGACATCCTGAGATAGAGCAAGCAGGCAGGCAGCAGTATTGATTGCTCCTACATGTTTTGTTCTGTATACAAGTACCATTAGGAGCTTTCAAAGGTGTTGAAGGAGCTCTAATGGCTGTCTCAGCTCAGGAGAAACCTTCAGCTTCTTGTCTATATTTACATCCTCCTGCACTGTCAGCCAGAAGGGTTAAGGTGGCAAACTTCACAATGGGCTTGCAGCAGATTAAGTTTGGTGGTGGGAAATATTTGCTCAGCCTGTTCTAGGTTCATGCTCTGGGTACATTTACATGTGATGCTTACTATTTCAGGTACTGTTTGTATTGAGATACTATTTCCAGTTTATCAAGACTGGAAATTAATCTGAGAAGATCCAGGCCTAGTACTTAGTAGATTCTCTGCAGAGAGATGAATCAGCTATATTTATTCTCTGAATAACTCCTTTCTCAGTGCTTGCTTTCTTCTCACCCTAGTCTTTGCTGAAGCATTTTATGGCATTCCTGTAGTGTTGTGTGCAGAATGAAAGCCAGATTAGTTATGTTACAAAACCTCAGCTAATCCTTGAGGTCTGCTTGGGCTCATGTTAATGGATTTTGTGTGAGAATGTTACAGATGTGTGAGCAAACAGACTGCAAAACACAATGCTGTAAATAAAGCTGCAGGCCTTGAGGGCTGCAGTGTTTTTCAGGCTGTCTTCATCCAGAGCCAGAGGGGTTCTGCAATTCATTGTGCTCCCACTTCCTCCTGGGAGCCAGCTCTTTTTAAAGCAAATCAGGATAAGAGAGCAGTAAGGCCTCAGCAGAAGAGACCAGAGGGGTCTGTCTGCTGAACTTCATGGCTGCAGGTAGGGAATGCAGAGTAAGACATCCTGCATGGTAGAGAGAGACATCAATTCCTATTTGAAAATAAGGGACAAAGGTGCAGGCAAAAGTCTGTAGCAATAGCATCTCTTCCTGGTAAATTATACCAGCAAGAGCTACCCGCTAATGAGAAGTTATATAGTCTTCACTGTTTTTTATGGTGATGTTTTGCTTTTTGCAATTCTCTTCCTGATATAATTTTCTAGCATATCAAATACTAATTACGAACTATAATTATGTGGCACTACTCTTACCCAACAGCAAACTCAGCCAGGATAGTATGAAATGAAGCTGCAAGTGATTTCTCATTTAGGAAAATGCAATTTTCTGTGTTGCTGCTGTGGGAGAATGTTGTCATATCTCAGTTGATGCCATACACTGTTCTAGACAGCCTTCTTTGGTTATTAGGTGATAAACCTCTGTGCTGTTGCTTGTTGGGTTTTCACTGTACCTGTTTGCAGACTCAGGTAATTATGCTCTTTTGTGTAATTGCTTATTTATGGATGTTTTGCTCACATGTTTTAAGCAGTGCTGTTTGATTGCAGCCCTAATGGCAGGGTTCCCCTCTCATTATCACACCATAACTCCGGGTTTCTCTGATTGCTGCAGGTGGAAACAATAGGTGATGCGTACTGCGTTGCAGCAGGGCTCCATAAGAAAAGCCTTAGTCATGCCAAAGCCATTGCCCTGATGGCACTGAAGATGATGGAGCTTTCAGAAGAGGTTCTTACTCCAGATGGAAGCCCAATTAAGGTAACCCCTTTGCTATTTATTCTCAGCTAGGCAGTGATGCATGGACCTGCTTCCATTTCATTGTGTTCTCTGCCAGAGAGTTTACACTTGCATCACTATGTCTGCAGCTCTGACTTCTCCACATTGGTGTAAAACTGCATAAAGGAAGAATCTATGAACTGCCTGCTCTTTCTCACTGTTAATGTGCTTCCTTCCCATGCTATGCCATTTCCGTTCCCTACTTTGGTACAGCCGAGGAAAAACCAGATGTCTTTTTGTAACATTTTCAAGTTCCTCTGCTGTTCTGCTTCTTTTGGTCCTACACCAACATATTTAAAAGAATACCATTCTGAAAAAATATGTTGGACTGTGTGTCGTGAAGAAAATTCTATTAAAGCTTCATGTGAACATTCATTGAACACAAAATAAGCATTAAAAGACTGAAGATACCAGAAGACAGATAGCATTTTCAGTTTTGATATAAAACTATTTCAAAGAGATGTTAATTTAATCCTACTAAAATATATTTAGTATATTAATATATTACATCAATCAATTTTTGATTGATTTTAATTGCTTTTCCAATAACTACAGGCAATTCTATGTGCTAACTACACTGGTATGTGCTGGGAGAGCTGTCTTCCAGAGCCTCTTCGTATTTTCACTTTCTTTTGAGTCATTGCTTCAATTGTAGGGAAATTTTGAAGGTGTATGTTTTACTCTGAGACTCACTTTTTGTGGCTGTTTTCTTTACCACATATTATTTTTCAGAAAATTCCTCTCATTTTCACTGTCTGCATGAGAAAACCTGTAAAAGAATGACATAAAGACATTGTAGAGGAAATATGTATAGAATAAAATGCTGGGAATAACCAAATATTTTCAAAAAGTGCGAATAAAACTCCTTTAGAATTCAGAAGAAAAAAGTTCATCATACTTAAAGTAGAGGTTCTGAGAAGCTCATCATAATTTCTTAAATGTTCTGTTTTCAATTTTGGATGTAATAGATTTCAGGGCAGGCAGAATGGTGATATTGTAGAATGTTGTTACCCATCTACCTAACCTGGAAGCTGTGCTTGAAAATAAAGCTTATCTTTCATAGAGGCATACTCTGATTTGTTTTAAAGTTTATTAAGATTAGGGTTCCTCTCATGTGACTATCTTTACCCTGTAAACTACTGCAAAAAGGACTTTTGGAGAAGTCTACTTTAGTTTGTCCTAGTTTAGATGTCTACTCTAGGATGAGATGAATCACTCCCTAAAAATGTGTGCTTTTTTAGTTGTCTGTAAGGGAGATCTATGTACTTAACCTAAATGTGGATGTCTATGCTGTGAGCTTCTACACTCTGTCACATGAGTCCTCCTACAAGTGGCAAGGAATGCATAATTTTTCCTAGTGGCTGTGTCAATGATCATCATAATTAAAAACATACTCATAATTTCTAAATTCAGTTGGCATGACTTTTGCCTTCCAGACAATGTTAAATTGGCTAGAGTGATCCCTATTTTTGTTAGTCAGCAGTTTTTCACTTAAAAAAAACCATGAAGGGGCCCATTGTGCCGCAGATTCCCGTTAGCAAATGTTCCATGTGCATTAAAATGTCTTAAAGCAGCATCAGGGGAAGTTCAGATTGGATATAAGGGAGATGTGGTCAAGCATTTGAACGAGGTTCTCAGGAAAGTCATCATGGCCCCAAGCCCATATGTGTTTAAGTTCTTGGACAGCTCTTAAATAGATTTCTTAACTTTTAGGTTGCCCTGTGTGAAGGTTTATGGAATACATGTATTTTCTAAATTACTTTGATGGATGTATTTTGTTGTCATCTCAAGGCTGAATTCCCCAGAATGCAAGGATTTACTTTTTGTGGTTCTTGAAATGTTCATCCCTGTGATAGCAGTGAATATCTTATTAAGTGACACTTCAAGTCTCAAAAAGTTAGGATGAAAAAGTAAATGAATAAATTTAAAAAAATACCATATCGCATAAACAGGAATTTAGGATGAGATTTTCACCTATCAAGTGCATTAGTGGATGATGAAATGAGGCTTGTTATCTGAGTATGCAGTTATCATATGAAGGTGATCATTGTAGTGATAACAATAATAACTTCTTTGTACAACCATGTAGACTTAATGAAAAATCTGCCCCTTAGAGCCATGCTAGTGTGGGCAGTGAGCAGTGATGTGTTGGATCCCTGGATGCTGAGAATTTTAAACTTTCTGTGCTGAAAGGCACAGACCCACAAGAGAGCACTGCATTTGACCTGAGGCTGTGGAGAAGGTTTCCAAAAGTGATTAATAGCACTGGGATTATGGGTGTGTAGTTAGTTAGATGTGTGTAATATCACAGGGTGGAAAACTTAGTTTGGGGTGTTAGAATATAGTAATAAATATGAAGCAAGATGGAGGTTTTAGGGTGGAGGCAGTCAGTTCTTCTTTACCTTCTTCTTCTTCCTTCTTCCTGGGTTTGGGTGATGTTTGGTAATTGGACAGAAAAGTCTGCATTGCAGGCTTTGAGGGATCAGTTATTGGGTTAAAAGGGAAAATAATCCAGGTGTCAGTTCTTAACTGGACAGTTTAGTCTTAAAAGACCTTGTAACAAGAGATAGTTGGCCATTTTGTGCCTTGCTGATGAAAGGCTGCAGAACTCATGGTTGTGAGGCTGTTTCACTGATAAGAAATAATAAACACCTGAGTCTGAACATGAAATACTGTCTCAAGTGCCTTCAATCTGGACCCCAACAGAGGTAGAAAAAACAAGCAGAGAACCCACATGATGGACCTCAGGATGGTGGCCAGGTGTAGGAAGCAGGTCTGGTTTGTATCCAGACGATGCTCCCTGCTCTGAGTCAGAGTTCATAGCACGCTGATGAGAGCACCGTGGTGTGCAGCTGACACCTACTCAGGCATTTGGCACTTCCAGCAGAGCCAGAGGCAGCACAAATGCATAAGGAGGACGGGGACTCTGTGCCAGAGTCCTTATACCTCCTTACACCCATGTGAGCAGCCTGGGACTTGAAGGGTAATGAGAAACTGTTATTCTGCAGAAAGAGAGAGCGAGCTGTATTATAGCAAACACACAAATCCTATCATCGATGTTGTAACACGCCTGCCCTCTTAGAAAGAAATATTTGTAACAGAAAATGGGCTGATCATTCCCCTGTGAGTGATGGAGGATGCCTCAGGTCCCTGTGTGATTTTTTTAAACTCAGTTCTACTAGAGGCAAAATCCCGTTACTTTAGAATGAGCTAAAGCCTTAGTACAAAAGGGGGACTTTTGCTTCAGACGCTGCATGTAGAATTTGATGTACATTTTTACTCTTTCAGCATAAAATTTTACTTTGGAACCACTCTTTGATTTATATTCTGTACAACTATTTATATGTAGTGCTTTATGACTTTAGTCTGAAAATATTGATTTAAAATTGCCTCCTACATTTAAGTGAGTGTTACTTGAGTATAGGATGTGCTTCGTACTTTACTACATTTTTTTTAGATAAAGTGGAATTACATTAATTTTAATAGCTAGAGATAATACTGTAAGAGGAATTCTCCAGGGCATTGACCTTCAGTGAAAGGTTGCAGTGCAGATATGGAATTCCTAGAGAATATTATTACTTGGATAACTTTTTATCATGCTTCAAAGCTTACCTAATTAATCAGTGTGTGGTGTACATCCCAAAGAAAGACCTCCTTTTCAGTTTTTTTCAAAAGGCTTGCTGTGACAGAACATACCTAGTTTCCACTAATGAGATTTCCTGAGAGAAAATTATCTGCTTATTTTTCTGGTGTATGAAGGTTTATGTAATAGGGTCATGAAGAAATAAGAACGGGGAACTTAGAGGAAAAGTAAACAATTTACATGAAGCTGCTGAAATTAACTGCAATTATTTAGATAAATTGTGTGCAGGTGTTCTTGTCTAAAAAATAACAGTTGAGCCCTACCACTGCAATTCAAAACACATTGCAAGATGTTTTGCTACAGCAGAAAAATTTCATCTATATTTGAAATTATTTATGTTACCATAACATGAGAATTAGACCTGCAAATACTGTAATCCAAAGCCGAAGCAAATACATGCCCCTACCTTTCTTTTTGCTCACTTTCTCATGACTAGTTTGTGAAATACTCTAGACAGAGCAGTGCAGAACATTTCTAGCCGATAATGGCTTCAATGTGATTAATTTATTCTCAGGTGAGGTAGATGGGACCTTGCATTTGCACAGCACATAATCTGGTACTCGGCTCAGTTGTTTCTTTATTATCACTTGAAGCTTCTAACCTTCAGATGTGCATTGCCAAAGCTATTTTATTATTGGATTTGTAGGCTGCACTCAAACAGTGTAGGCATTTAACATCATCAAATTTCAAACACTGACAGTGTGAACAGGTATGGCTAAACTTGTTACTGTAGCTCCCTCTTAAATGAAGAGTAATTTAGTAAATTTAGTCTGTATTCATCTGAAATGCTTGCAGTGTCTAATTTAGGATGAAATATATGAATTAATATTTGTCAGGTAAGTCCTGCCTCAAGAGTGAACAGGTTGATGACCTCTAAGGATGGATGATCCCACTGGAAAGAGCTGAACTGAAATGGAGGTTGACAACTTTGATCAGTCACAGCTTTTCCATTTGAATTTTAGATGTGATTCAGACTTTCTATACTTCAACTTTCCATAACAAATAAAGCTTTATGGGTAGAGCCATTAGTTTAGCATGCCTAAGATGTATGACCTTACAGCCATGCAGCTGCATTAGTTTTGGTTTATGTTGTCTATTTAAATACCTGTGATCACAATGACTGAAAAAATGAAAGCCTGAGTTTGATAAACCTCTAATCTCTGCTTGCCAAGTTGTAAATTTTAACTGGAATGAACTCTGACTTGTGAGTAAGGGCACACTCACAAGTCAGAGTTCATCCCAGTTAAAATCAATCAGAAGAATCAAAAGGGCTCTGTAGATTGTAATGGCTTATAGCCACAGTGGGTGACACACTTTCCTAAATAACATGGAAATGGGCAATGAATGCATACCATCTTCTGCTGGTTCATTAAGCATTGCCCTTTGTATTTCAGTGATATGCCACTTGGGTCCAGGACCCACATAGGAAGTGCCAACATTTGTTTGTATAAATGGGATTTCTGGTTTTTAAGTGAAGGGGCCATTCCCAAAAACAATGAGAGAGAGCAGCAGGTGTTGTCTGTGTAATCCTTTTCAGTGTTTCTTGCCTTGCTTATTATTCAGGCTGTGGTGTGCTGGTTTTATAACAATTTAATGGTTCTATCCCAAAGTACATCTTTACGTAAGCAGCAAAAGGTTGTCTGGTTTGTTTTAAGTTGTGAAGGGCTGACTGCTGATGCAGGCATTCTCATCAGCCCTGTGTGAAAAGCTGCTGCCTTACTGCAATGCTCCTTGCTCCATCTGTGGTCTCCTAGCAACTTTGCCTTGTACCTAATGTCTACATCAGACTCTGGAAGGTATATAATATTCTACTTCAGCCTGCAGAACTGGAAATTAGAAATATCCTCGTGTTGAAAGGAAAAAAAATCAGAAACAGTTCCACAAAAGAAACCTTTGCATCAAGAGACTTTCAAGAGCTTGTAGTTTCACAGGTTTGCCAGCATTAGAGCATCACAACAGTTTTGGGGAGCATTCAGAGCTGCATGTCAGGGAAGCTTGGTACTTTTTCTTGACAGCATGCTTGGGAGATGGTGAGACAAAGTCAGCCCTGGTGATGATTCCCTGGACGTGGGAGAGTTCATGATTGCACTTCCTCAGTTTGGCCCAGTGCCTTTGGAAATGTAAAATGAGAGGAGCTGATTGAAGCATATTTCCCCAGGAATGTGGGAAATTGAAAGTTTTGTTAGACTGCTCTAAAGGAAAAGTCACTTTCCTCAGCCCTACAGTCATTTTCACTCAACTGCTTCCTTTTGTGTGATTTTAGTAGTGATCTTTAAAAATCCCAAACCACGCCCATTATGTGCTACATCTTTTCTTTTGAAGGGACTTTGTCAAATACAGTTATATTTTATACCCGCTGTAGGACAGTGTTACTGCATGCGTTGCCGTATCATGGCGAAGTGGGGTTGCAGTAACATGGCAAAGCGGGTGCACAGCAGCAGCTTTGTGTAAGAATCTGCTCTGAAAAATTAGACTGGCACTTTGTCTGCTGAAGAGGGAAGGTTCCCAAAGGGTTGTTAATTCTTTCAGATGGCACACATTTCAGTTCTTAGGTCAAGTCTACAGCAGATGCTAAAGGAATATTTTCAAAGCTATGAGGACTTGATTCTGTGCATCCTAAGGATCCACCTGCTCAGGCAGTGGCATCATATTGGGATTGGCAACCTAGTGTAAGCCAAACTTGAGTAAACTAGAAAACTATGGAGACCTTTTTTTTTAATGACTGCTGGGAGAGAGAGACCTAAAGGACAAGCAAGGAGCTAATTAATAATGTGAGAATCAGCTGAGAAGAGGTTTTGGCATTAGACCTGGCCATTCTCCTCTCATGCCATGTGTTTTCTGACATTTTGGCTCTGGCAAGTAGGAAGCACAAGTGCCATTCCATCTCTACTTGACCCTGTGGCAGAGCTAAAACACGTTTGTAGAACCCAGGGTGGTTACCCAGGGCACCTTGTGAACTTTCCCACTATTTATTAGTTCACAGTGATTGCTACATGTTCCCAGCTCTTTGACTCACAGTATGTAGGTCTAGCTGCATATGGAAAAATCTCTGTAATTCAGTCATGCTTCCTGTTCCTCAGGGGAGACTAAACCTTGCTGTGATGGCTGCACCTAGCTTGTGACTTTGTCCAGGTGCTTCACAGGGACATTTTCTTCTCTAGGAGCTATAACTACATGCACAGGGAAAACCAGCAAGGATTTCAAGGATTAAATCCCTGCAGGGAGAGGGAGCACAGGATGTGATGCTGGGTTGTGGGGTTAGCTTTGAGGTCACGGTGTGACATCTCTCACGGTTCAGCAGTCATTCCAAACACAAACGCCTCCAACTAACACTCCAGATGTCTGGCTAGTGGTAGAACTGGTTGGGAATTTTCCATAGGAAACACTTTTTGGCTGAGGACACTTTATGATAAAAAACAAATTACCGGGCATATGTACCAGCTTTTGTTAAATCACTGATCAAAACTCACTTCAGAGTACTAAATACCAATAGTTACTGTGACAGCAACCTGGGGAGAAAAAAACCCAGAACCCTAAAGAGAGTAAAGCATTAAACTCGTATCCATTATGAGGAAAAAGACCTCTGCATTCTCATTTATCTAGGATGGAAGATATTTTATGATACAGTTTTGCCCCTGGGCTTGGGTTGGGACATTTTTTGCAGCTTCCAGAACTTCACATTCTGGCTTTGACTGTTACAGTCAGTGGAGGACTCCCATGCTAAAGCTGAAATTTAATGTTGTTATTATTGTACATTGACTCTTCATTCAGACAAAATCAAGCAATAATAACAATAGAAACGCAACCCTCCAGGTGAATAAATAATTAAATCTGTGCTGTATACAGCATTTCAAAAGGTTGATATTGTTGCATCTTTATGAAGGGAAGAATAGACAAAAATCTAAATTTAGAATTGCAGCATGTACAATCATGTTATATGTTTATATATAATAGAGATATTAAGTTTGAAATAATTCATGAATATTTAAAGAACTGGGCTAGGGAATCCATGGTAGCAGAGTGCTGAAATTTTATTTCTCTTAAGTCCTAAATGTATGTTCTCTTCTTCCATTGGTATGTTTCCTGTCATATAAAAATTTAAAAGTCTGGTTTCCACTGTACTACAAGAGGATTTTTCTTATCTCCTGAGATGGAGAAGAGATAAAAAACATGACACAAAAGTTGAAAAAAGTAGTGATATGAGCATACACAAACCTTCAAGGACTCGCAGAAGATAAGCAGTAATACACTGAGAAACAGCACAGACTATGCATAAAAATAGTGCTTGATTGGCTTTTATGCAGTAAGCATGACCAGAAAATGCTAGCCTTGAATTGCTGCCTCACTGGGTTAATAGGCACAGGTGATCCCAGAGGCCTCAGAGGGAGATGCAGAGATGAAAATGCCATGCCCTTTAAAGCTGTAGAGGTGGTTGCTGCCTCAATGTCTGTTTCCAGCTGCTGAGATGCTGTCAGGCAGCTGCTGCCCTGGGCTGCATTGCTCCAGCATCTGCCTCTCCCTTCAGTGACTGAGCTGTCAGCACCTGCTTTGTGGTCTGCCTGCTTGAAAATAAGGAAGCCTATTCTGTCCAGTCCTGGTGATATTTATTTACTGTTGTAATCTCAGTTATGTACATTCTCTTTTCTAAACTGGTCAATATGTTGCTTTGGAACCACCAGTAAATCACTTGATACCCAGTTTCTGTCTCTTCCCAGAGTCCCAACAGTTTAGTCACCTAATCCAAATGGCTTTCTTATCTGGAGTCAGAGTGTACTATAAATTGTAAGTTTTGGTAGTGAATAGGGCAGATCTACTTCATCCTCACCCTCCCCTAGAAGAAAGAGATGGTATTGTACCTTGCAGCAGTGTGCAAAAGTAACACATCCTCCTGGATAATGCAGCTTGGGCATCTGTGGGCTAGGTGACAATGCTAACATAGCTCCTTCTGTCATCCAGATGCAGCCTGGATGGAGAAAAAGATTCAAGGAAGAGCCTTGTCCCATCTACACCTTCTGCCCTCTCCATTGTCTGCTACTGAATGAGTAGTTTTGTATAAGGTGCAGCTGGAACTACAAAGAAAAAAAAAAAAAAAATTGAGTTGAGCAGTTGAGCAGGTTTCATAATGCATGACTTCTGTTACACATTTGAAGGGTGTTCTCCTCTCCACAACCTATTAGTTCCTATTAGTTCTCTTGTCCCTTTAATGCAATTTTTCTAGGAGGATTATGTCACTGGTAGAAAGGAAGAGCACCTTGGTTCTCCCTTTCTTTCCTGACTCTGGATTACAAGCAGAGCCTTTCCCTGAGTCCCAGAGGAGCTGCCTGTGCGTTGTCTCATGGAAATCAGGGTTTTTGTCAGCCCCAATGGGTAATCCTGTAGAAATGTTAACCTTTATGCAGACCTGGCTGATACTCTGGCATCCACAGGTACAGCATTTTTAGGACCAGCTGGCAGCATCTGCTCTGCAAGTTTAAGAAGAAAGTGCATTTGTTAATGGCAGTTCACTACCTGGCTTCCTCCATTCTCTCAACATGCACAGTTCAGAGAGGAAAAGTCAAAGTCTGCAGTTTTAAGCACCAGTTAAGAAACCCTATGGCATAACTGTTGTCATTATTCTGAGCTAAACAGTGAGTCATTGCACTGTGCTATATTTGAGTGAACAGTTCAGATGAGGGGTGGATGCTGGAGGATTGTACTTGGCCTTCTGTTTGGAGCTGACAAGTTCAGCAACATTGTTCAACAGTTTCAGAATAGTTTAGTTCCCTAAGGAAGAATGCATTTCCTGTCATAAATACATCCATAAACTAAATGTTTCATGGTATGTCAGCTTCCTCTCATATGAGACATGGAGTGTTTTGGAAAAAATGCCAATACTTCCAAGGGATTTGCGACAGCCTTTTCTGTTCAAATACCTCCTTTAAATCTAAACTAGGGTAAAAGTAATTCAATGCAAATAATCCTTTTCAGAGACTTTATGTTGAATAATTTGGATTTTTTTTTAGCATAAAAATCTCCATATTTATATTGGATTTTGGTTTTGCTTGAGTGTTTCAAAGAGAGAGGAGAGGAGAGGCAAAAGCATTAGTTTTGAATGGAGGAGGAGGGAAAATAAGGCACAAATAATCTGAGGAAGTTCAGTCCTACCATGTGACCTATTTGATTGCAGCAATAAAAAGAAAGGGGGAAATGGTATAAGGAAAAGTGGATTAAAATATACAAGGATTTCTCCACCTGTCAGAACTTGGAGGGATCAAAGTGATCATTTTCTTGAAGGAAAACCTGATTTTTGTCTAGCTTTGGAGCTTCATTCCAGGAAAAGAATCAACCCTGAGAAGGACGATCGGAAGAGATGTATTTCTGAGATCTCATTTTACCCTCCTGCAAATCTCCATGCCATAAAGTAAAAGCTCTGGGTAATTTCTTGCTGAGATATAGTTTTCCTAGATGAATAAGATATTTCTTGACAATTAGCTAAATATCCTAATTCTTTCACCATTATTTTTATATCTAAAATGACAAAAACTGATTGTAACAAAGTTGTCAAAAATAAAAAAATCATAGAACAACCTTTAAGGTTGGAAAGGATTTCAGAAGATCAGCTGGTTCAATTTTTTGTGCCCAGATGACGTTATTGACCACCCTGTCCAAAGACAGCTTGAACACCTCCACTGATGGGGACTTCACCACAGACCTAGGGATGTTGTCCCAGTGAGTGATTGTTCTTACTGTAAAAAAAATTCTTCTTATGTTGAGATGAAACCTTTCCTGGTGCAGGTTGTGCCTGTCACCCCTTTTCTTGTCCATGTGTCCTCTGTGACTTTTTGTCCTGTTTGTACCTGCCCTTTAAGTCCTGGAATACTGTGATGAGTTTCCTCCCTTCGGTGTCTCTTCTGCAGGGAGAAAAGGCCCCACTCCTTCAGGCTTCCCTCTCAGGGCAGGCTCTCCAGCCTGATGGTCATCTCTGTGTTTTTCCTTTGGACCCTCCAGTTTGTCTGTGTCTGCTGAGCAGCAGGGCCAGCCCTGGGCACAGTGCCCTGGTGCAGCCTGACACAGGCTGAGCAGAGTGGGATGATGATCCTCCATCTCTGCAAGGATGCCCCTGTGGATGCAGCCCAGGATCCAGCGTGCCTCTGCTGCTGCAGCAGTGCACTGCTGGCCCTGCCAGCCTGTCCACCAGGACCCCCAGATCCCTTTCAGCAAGGCTGTTTCCCAGCCAGCCGTGCAGATCCATGACTGAGCTCTTTAGTTATTCTGGCCCAGGTAACGTGATGATAGGTTTACATTGTTAAAATTCGATGTTCATCTGGGAGACATAACATGTTCTTTACAACAGCGTGTATTTTCACTTTTCTGTAGACATAGTGACACCTCTTACAAAAATTTAAATGGAAAGTGAGTAATTAATCCCTATGTGCCTTTCTGAAAAATTGTCTTTTCTCTCATCTCTCTTTAGAATACCTGTTTTTCTTTCTGTGACAACTTACTTTGTAGTAGTAGGTCCATTTGTGCTGCATTTTTAAAAATGGATGAAAAAAATTAGTAAAAACCTTTACCAGAAGAAAAAGAATCCTAAAAATAGGGAGATTTTTTAAACTGCCATCCAGTTCTTTGGGAAAGGAACTAACTGCTGTTGTTACTACTTTACTACTGTCATTTCTGCATAGTGGCGCCCACTCTGTAGCCACAAACAACATTTTGCAGAATTAGAGTTACTGTTTCCTTTGGGAACATCAATATGATTTACTTAAAAGAAGCAGACTTTTACAAAACCTTAAATTGAAGAAGTCTTTTTTTTCTTGACTGAGCTATGACAGTGAGAACAAATATATAATATGAAATGACACATATTTTTCTCTGTTATTCCACTAAGTGTTTCTGTGAGTTTTTTTAATAAATGCTATGATCTCAAGGTGTTATGATAGTCAGAAAATAATTGAGCTTTGTGGTCTGAAAATCAGGTATCTGGGGGCATTTCAAGTAGGACAATGAGAACCACTACACACTCCAAACTTTAAAGTAGATAGTACACTCAAAATTTTGTATTTATAGTCCCTGTTATAGGACTTTGATCTTTTATTTGTTATTTCAGTTTGCATCTGTGTATGTTTTTTCATCTTTCCCTGTTTACAGGCCATCTTGCTTACTTATAAAGTTTTGAAAATGTGATCATCTCACAGCACACTGGTTGCTTAAACTTAGAGAACAGCTTCATTGTTCAGATGTCTTTTTGACCAAAATGCCTATTTATTTAATCAAATACGGTCCAGTGTTTATAGATAATTTCAAACCTGGTTTACCTAACGACACATTTGTAAATGTAAGTGCTTTGGGAGCTGAACTCAGATCTTTTTATTTGAGTAGAAAATCTTTTGCATTTAGCTACCTTTGTTCAGACTTGGATTTTCTTAGGAGAAACTGTCATTTCAGTTCACAGATACTGAAAGGGATATAAATAAAGACTGAACAGTTTCTTCTCTATGTTACAAGTCTATTTGTCTTCAAAAATTTGCTCATGGTGGTTATTCTTAGCTTATACTCACCAAGACAACATGAAATTTTGTGACCCTTTTCCTTTATAAACTCTGAAATACTAATTAATTTCATTACATGCTAATTTTAGCATGGACAAAGCTTTTTAGTAGGATGCGGACTGACTGTTTAATTATTTTTAACTCCAAAATATTAGTCTCCTTTCACTTTGAATAATGACTTTTTCAAAGGTAAAATTAAAGATGACATGGAGTTCAGACTTAGGGGGTTTATTTCTGTATGTATTTATCGCAAAATTCACATCTCTTAGAAAATTATTTGATGTTCAAATTTACTGTCTCACTTTTCTTAAATTTCAATGAGAAAAAAAGCACGATTGCATCCTGTTTAGCACTGCCTGGAACCTTTTCTCTATCTTAACTAGGAAAAAAATCTTCAAAGGCTTCAGTGAGTCCTTCCTTTAACCCCATCTGTCTCCAGGGTACCATCCATTGCATACTGGGCTCTCTGTTATGTCTGCTTCCAAGGCCACTGTACTGCACTAGATGCTCTTTTGGTCTGATTCAGTACAGTTGTTCTTACATTCTTATCTAATTTATTGCCTGTTCCTAGTCACAGATCTCTGCAGCTAAATGTCAACTCCTTTTTTTTCTGAAGGAATGACATATTTAATAGCTAGGATAGCTCAGATAACAAAAGCAACAAAAATTCTGTCTGCTGTGACTGAGATCATGGTATCTATTTCAGTGTGGTTACCCTACAGATTTTTCTAGAATAGAATCATGGAATTATGGAATTGTTTAGGTAGGGAAAGACCTTTAAGATCATCAAGTCCAACCATTATCACAGCACTGCCAAGTCCACCACTAGACCATGTCTTTGTGGTTTGTTTATACATTCCCATTTCCTCCTCAACAGGCTCATAGAAAGCTTATGAAATTGCTAGTCATAAAAATATTGAGGACACTATAACATTCTTCTTCTGTTCTCAGAGCTTTCATTACCTTTGAGCATTTGCCAAAGAATTCTTAGCCTTTTTGTTTTTCATGAGCTCTTCCTTGATGTTTGCCATTTGTTGCATTGTGTATATTGGATACCTTAATTATGTGATGTTCTGCTCTCTGGACAGAAGAAAAGCTTTAGAGGCATGAGAATGAATGGCAAATAGCTAAATAATAAAGCCTACTCTTGTTCACACACGAAGGCTATTGTTTACAGGAGATGAGATTAATTTTGCTAAGATCTGTTCCCTTGTGAACCCATTGAATCAGTTTTTTGGTCTGATTGTTGATGACTAAAAAGAAATGAACAGCCATCCAGAATCAGTGGGATTGTTTGCAAATGTACCTTTTGCAGAGTGGAGGAAGGCTGTTCCCACAGTAGAACTGTCTCTCCAGTTATGTCTTCACAAATTTAGGGAGCCACACTGTACAAACAGCAATCTGTAAGACAGTCCAGAGTTTCCAGTGGGGCCAAGCATTGCATCCTGGATAGTGGTAGTGTAGGGTTGCACTTCCCTTCACACACAAGTGTGAGGTAGGTGTATGTCATGCTTATTGCTGGTTTTGACAGTTCTCTAATAATAGCCACCTGGGGTTTCATTTTTTAATTTGTTTTTGGTGAAATATTTTGCTCATATTAAACCAAGCTTTGTTGTAAATGCATTCTTTTATGGGTTTTAAAACAGATTAAGATTTCTGGTAAGAAAAAACATTATTGAGACTAGCCATTGTTTAAGGGGAGTGGGGAAAACCAAGCTTAGCCTCTATGGCTTACAGTAGAAAAAGGTGAATGTCCCACACTCCATATGAGGGAGTGCCATTAAGCCCCAAATGGCTATTCCTGAGCCTGTCACTGTTTTGTCATTTCAGTTTTGTTTCTCAGAAAAGATATTTAAGAAATGCAATGTGTACGAAACTGAATGTTTTTCTTGCTAACCCTAGTAGCAAGAATCATCAATGCACAGCCCACATAACGCTAATATTAAAATGAAATCTAAGCTTTAAACAATGTTTTGCAAGAGGAATCAAAAAGTTCCAATTTGAGAAATTGGAAAGTGAGAAATAAATGCATGTTTTAGAATCTCTTGTATGCTTAGTGGGCATCTGAATTCCAAAAAGTTACATTGTAAATGCCTCTGTTTGGAGCTATGACCAAATTGCACCAGTTGTCTGCTTTTAGTTTGGTCTTCTGAAGATCAGAAAGCAATATGGAACCCTGATGGCTTCCTGAAAGTTCTTCTGCATATGCACTCCTTCTCTCCTCTACAGAAATGGAAAAGGACCAAAAAGCCAATAGAAAAAACAACTCTGAACAGCAAATCTGCATGCATAAGAACTGAATAGCAAGTTACAGGCTGTAGAAAGCACTGAAATTTGTGGAATTTTCTGAGAGGCCTGTAATACCAGTTTTTCTGTTGCTTCCTTTCCAAGGACACCAGCAAAGAGCAAATGTTAACCGGAATTGTGTCTTCCTCAGTAGGATGTGTCCGTGTGTATGTGAATATGGGGTTGCCCTCTATGTAAAGCATTTACTTGAATTCACTCTCTTTGCAAACATTGCTAAGCCCATCTCCTGATGTGTCATAGACTCTCATGACAGAGTTATGAATAATCCAGATGCAAATGCTTCCTGAGCATATTGACAATTTAGTTGGACAAGGTTCCAAAATGACAGTGTGACTTGTTTTCTCTCATTAGTTTGGATTAACAGAAGTTGATACCTTTATAGCCCAGTACTATTGGAGGAATTGCAGTTTTCCCATGGACACTGTGCCACATCTGGAATTCTTACTGTTGCATGAAAACCAGATGTGCATATTTTCCTGTTACTGCCATGTTTCACTCTGGGCTTAGCATAGCAAGACTTGACTGTCACTGGTCCCCTTGCTCCACGCTCTTCTCCCATTCATTTTGTCTTCTCTTGAATTTTGCTTTTAAGTAATTTTCTATAAGTGAGATTCTTGTTTGCTCCATGTGGTTATGCTCAGACATATTATTTATGGCCTTTAGGATTTGGTAGCTGCAGCATTTAGGATCTCTGTGGCGTAGAATGGATGAACATGTATTGTTGTCCTTGCCATGAATGCCTTGAGGAAGGCCTGTGTTTTATCTTGTGTCACAGCCTTGACTGCCACAGGTCCCTCTTCCCTTCCCAATTGCTGTTCTCCATAAATCCGGGCATCCTAAGCATCCCACAGTGTACTGTCCACTCACCAGCTTGCATTGCCCTCTGCTGTCCTACCCTGCCTTTGACCCCTGCCTTTGACCCAAATCCTTTTCTAGGCATCTTTTGAGTCAGTGAGAGTTCACTAACAAGGTTTGAACCCTCTTCTTTGTGTAATCCAGATCTGCTGCAGCCTGCTGTCAACTGTGGGTGTCAGCACAGGGCTAACTGGGTGGAAAAGCAGGGAGCTAAATCATGTGCTTTGGTGCTACCTTCTGTTTTAAACTCTCTAGGACTGCACTGAGGTGACGTCAGAAGCACCACTTGTGACCCCCACAGAAATGGCACATTTTCAAAACTGTTATTTTAGAAATAATTTTTGGGGAAGGTTTCCAAATGTCTCCAGGTTGAGCAGAACTGATTCCATTCTTATGAAAAATATTTAAAAATTCATTGTATGCTAATTGCGTAATGAATTGCTTCATTTAAATAAAATCAAAGCTATGTAGAGGGAAAAAGGGACTCTTACTGTGGAGTTAGAGGTCAGGTTTGTCATCACTTTATGCTTACAGCCAGGAGGGCAGACCAAGAAAAAATGAGATGCCGTCAAGTAAGCTGCCATCAATCAGTGCCTGAAGGTTACAACAAAGCCTCCCTTCAGTCCTGTGAATGTTTGAGGAATACCCTCAGTGCATAGCTTGGAAAAATCTGCTGCAAAGAAAGATGACCAGAAATGTGCTGGAACTCAGGGACAGTCAAATATCAGAGTTACCTGTTCTGGTTTGCTCCAGTTAGTTTGAGCAGCCATAACAATCTAGGGAGGGCATCACAGAACGTGGAGCTCAGCAGAAGGCAATGTATTCTTACCTCAGAGCTGGTTGGAAGCAAGGAAGGCTGGAAAGCTTCATTAATCTTCATTTGCCGTGTTCTGACAATGTTTTATGGGTGTTGAGCACTCTGGTTTGTGTCAGGACAGTCCTCCTTGGACTGACCCAGCAGCAGTGCTGTGATTCTATGGCTCTATTGGGTCAGATCTGAACAAGCTGATCTTAACACAGCTTGGAGTCTGTGTGCCTCACTGAAATGTGCAGTGCAGGTAATAGCTTTAAAGGTATTCCAAATTTAAAAATAGCCTTTCTCAATGTGGCAGAAATTAGAGATACAAAGAACTTGTGTTTGCTTGGCAACATTTCCTTGTGATTAATATGGAAGTATACTTTCTTGTTAGCAGGTTCTTCACACACGAGCATAATTTGTAAAAAAATCTGCATGTCTGTTGAGAAACATTGTTCTGTGATTTAGACAGACATTAATAAAATGGACACTTTAAAGGAGAAGATCTGCTTCTGTTTGCTCAAATTTGCAGCTCAACTGCATGAATTTGGATGGTTTTTGATTTGCAGAAAGCTTCTATTTATTTCTATAGAAATTAATTAATTTATTTCAGAGAAAAGGAAAAGAGTTTTCATTACTCTTCCCACAATTCTACAATAGGGAATGGTGTCTGTGGAAAATGTAGTCTGAACATTATTCATCTTTCCCATGGGGATTACTAGAAGTAAATTAGGATTCTCTGAATTTGCTTGCAAACCAAGATCAATTTCTAAGTAACACTAAATGAAGAAAAATTGTGGTGATTTATCAGACACAGTCCACTGTAGTAGCTGCTTTATAATGAGCTTTGAGACACACCATAATGCAGTCTTTTGTTGCAAATATCTTTTGTACACACACTGCCTACCTTTTATGAAATAATTGGAATCTAACATGCTGCAGCTTTGAAGTATATGAAGCCATACCCTTAATGTGGGAAGCTTCTGGGATTTAAACACTTTCACAATGAGAAATTTTAAATATGTTTTGACTAATTTCATTCAAGGATCATCTACAGCATTTTTATGTAAGTGAATATCTTAATTTCATGAGCCTTACCACTCTAATTAAAATTTACATTTCAGTCCTTAGAACATTTCTAAGAGACCCATAACTTTTTTACTTGGTAATATATTTATTGTTATGGAATATCAGTCACTGATTGGAATTTTAGCAACTAAATTTTTAAATTCATGATCACAGGCTTGAAAGGTCAATGGAACGTAGTTAGTTTTGCTGTTGCCCTTGTCACTCATGGCACAATAAGTGTGCCAGCTCTTCAAGTAGATCACTGCAACAGAAAAGGATTGGTGGATTAATGGAGGTTGTGCTGAGGCCCTGCATCTATACTTAATGTTTTTTGAGATTTTTACTTGAAGTGATTTTGTTCCTCATACTAAATGTCTCTACCATACTAAATGCCTCCACAGATCTGAAAGATCAAATGTTGGTTTACAAACTGATATGCCCATAAAAGTCTGTCTTAACTTTGGTGTATATCTTGAGAAGAGCTACTGCTTTAATTTGCTTTAACAGGGTTCTAGTTCATGCAGAACAAGCCATTGTGTGAAGTGAAGCAGTATAGAGTAAATCGGGGCAGTTGGGGCAGGTGCTTCTAAACCACCTGGAATGGTCTGAAGGCACCACCACTCTGTTGTACTTTGGAGGTTGCTGCCCTTTAGTGAGGTGATTATTCCTGTCATTCTCATGGAGGCTGAATGTGCAGCTGCCAGAGTATTTCCTGTGAAAGGGTTTGTTTTGATAGGTATCCACAGGAAGTTTAGCTGTGATCATCTGTGATGAGGAGCAGACCGATGCCAAAATAACATGACTAGATGTGATTGCAGTGCAGTAACAGAACTGACAGTCCATCATGGAAAGATGACTGTCTAAAAACTTACATTTTCTAAAACGAATGTTTTTCTGTCAAGCTTACCCAAGCTATTCATGGGTGTGGCTTGATACTGCAAAATATGTTGTTGACATTGGTCACTGATCATTGTATGATTATTACGAAAAGGAAGTTAAATATCTGAGTTTCTAACATGAGTAAAATTGGTTCAACACTGCTTCTGTCTTTAGTTTTTATTTTTTTATTTTTAGTAAAATTCTAAAGACAATGTGAACCAAGGTGCACAATTTCTCTTTGAGCTGAAATTCAAAATTCTGGGGTTTTAAGTGGTTTCAGAACATTAAAAAATATTTCTCCCACCCCATCTGTTCTTAAGGATGACAGGAAAACAGACTTTGCAAGAGTCATTTGAAACCCTCAAATGTAACACCACTTTTTAATTAGTCGTCCTTCAGTGCAGTATGATGTTAGAGTTAAAAAAGACACACATATGTTAATGCATCCTGTCCATCTCCCTGTCAACATCCTCGCAATGTGTTTTCCAGTGTTTCAGTAGTGCCCTAACTTAGCACCTTTACCTCAAAAACATGTCACTGTCACACAGCACAGTCTATTTAGGCCTAGATAAGCTGGATATTCACCTGTGCCTTCATTTGAATTGTATTATTTCTAGTTGTGTCCCCAGATGTCCCTCTTTGATATGAACATCTTGCATGTGCTAGTAGGTGATTATCACGCTTCCCCTATTGAGGAATAATTAGCCAAGCTGTAAGCATTTACAGATTTTTAGTTTCCCTCTAATTAAATCCTTTCTGAAGAGATTCTTGATCTTTTCAAAAATCACAGCTGTTGACAGTACCTAGGTATTAACTTAATAGGCTTAGTGAGGTTGACTAGAATTATGTAGGAAGGAACTATAGGTATCAGATGATGTTCATAACCCCAGGTTACTTCTTTCATGTGATGAGATTGCACACTATCTCAAGTTCATTTTGATCTTTACTCAGAATTTCCCAGCTTTCTCTCTTTAATTGTGTTGCATTCAGAGTTGCATTCAGTTTGCAGGATCCATTTACTTTCATTGTCTGTTGTTTATTGCAGATCATTAACAAATACAATAATTAAAAACAAATTATGCTGAATTTTATTTATTACACACAACTGTGAGTGAGATTTCATCTACTTTGTTTCATTTATCCACGAATTTCAACTCAAGTTAAATACAAATAAAAATTATCAAATTTTCATGATTAAATATTCACAGTCACCTTCCTCTCAGACACACTGATAAAGAACAAGGCACCAAAAATTAAAGGAATTCTTATATCAAAAACACATCTTGCATCATTTGGGAGGAAAGGAGTAAAGAATGAGACTTGGAGCTAAGGGACTTGTCAGAAAAGGTTGCACCAAGAGAGATTCTTCTCCTGCTTCTTGGTTGAAGAATTTGACTGGAAAAGTTTCAAATAAAGCATAATCAGTTGGGAGCAACAGCAGGAAAGAAGCAACGAGAAATGAGAATGCTGGATAAGCAAAATGCAGGGCTGCCCCTCAGCAGCCAAATGCACCCAGTTAGTGTCATTAAAGGTTGTCTGGAGAGCAGTGACAAGCAAGGAAGTTATATATATACCATACTGTCATCTTCTACTGCCTCACAAACTAGATTAGTTTTACATTTTTAAAAGAACACGCAAGGATAATTGAGATTTAAAGTCTGGCTTTCTTTTCTGGTCTTACTCACACAAATAATAGCAGAAGTACACCTAAATTTTTGTCTATATGTTTGTGGATTATAGAAATAGAAATTAATTGATAAAAGCTGGTGAAGATGGGCAGACATAATCTTGGCTATGCATATCAATGTTTAAATTATTGCATTTTCAAAATGATAACCTACAGAAAAGGAATTATTATAATATATGCATTAAGATTGCTATTTTTTATAGAAATTACAAGCCAAAAACAACTTTATGTGCTGCCATGCTTTGTTCTTTGTCAGTGTGTCTCTGAGTGAGGGATGAGTGTTAGACACAGTGGGAGAGATCATTGAATGAAATGAAGGAAAGTCATTAGACTGAACATTGGAATCTTTCCTTCCCATAAGTGATTCACCTTCATCTGAGAGCAATTAGTCTTTGTTTGGGCTTTGTCATATTCTTGACATCATCAGGCCTTCATTTGCCAATTTTTTTGAAAATAAGATTAGAATCTTTCTAGTCATGAAAACACCAGAACATTCAAATTTATCCTGAATCGTCTTCTTTAAATTGTAGTGCAGTTAAGAATTTTCTTTGAAGCAATTTAAACAAACAGTGAAATTGTGTCTCATTCCTATTCATGGTACATCTGATGTTCAGTGACAAATCATATATTGCTTGTAGATTTCCACCTTAAATCTAGGAATAGAAAATGTTACATTTTGTATGAGTTGCAGAGTGATTTTTCATTCATTTCATTATCCATTTTATTTACAAATGTCCTTTTTAAACCTAGATTTTCAGTGAAGGTAACACAGCTGTACAGAATACTCTGAGTTCTGATCCTAGCTTTTGTTATTATTTGCTTTGTGGGGTCAAGAAAGTTTGATTGACTTGCTGAAGTGATGTCTATACAGGAATCAGGAGACTCACTAAAAGCTTAGATAGTTTGCTAAAATCCTCAGTTCAGTGCAAACCAGCTGCCTTTCTCTTTGTGCTAATTCCCTTTGTTGTATGAAGAAGTTATTCACAACTGTCTGGATTTGCCTGTCTGAAAGACTTCAGAAAAATCATTTTATGTGAATGTGTATTTTGAACTCACTGAGGAGGAAATTCATTTTCCCTGCAATGATCTGCAGCTTTGTGATGGTGAAGTACAAAGGCAATAAGGAGTATTAATAAACCCCTTCCCAATTATAGCCAAGGTGAAGTCTTTTAGTCTCTTGTTTGCAGGATCCATGCAGTCACAGAGCCTCATTTCCCTTTGTATGCAATCGCCACTGCCAGCTGTGGAGGTTTGCTCCAGGCATAAGAGTTGGGTAAATTTTGCAAAAACCATTGTCATCATCTTACATTGTCTTGTGTTCAGTCTATAGAACTTGCAGTTCTTAAAATCAAACTGGTGAACAAGCAAAGGAACACAGCAGCATTATCATTTGAGAGTGAGGTGCTTAATGATTATCTAATACAGTGAGCTGTTCAAACACTGAAACATATAAGGTATGAAATATCTGCATGTCCCAGCTGTTATATGGAAACCTTATAGGCAGATTTATATTTATTTTTTATTTGAGCATGAGAACGAGTTTTTATGTAGTGCATTTAGTATTCAAGTCTCTATGATGGCAGCAGTGCCTTATGTTTCTTCCCAAGGAAGCAAACTATATTCTAGTTATTACAGCCTGCAATTCTATGCAGTCTTTATACACAGCTTGGGATTTCCTTAGCCTTTTATCTTTCATGGGGTCATTCCTTGATTTACTGTTTCAAAAGAGGGCGTAAATTGACTTGCTTCAGGTATTTATCTATATCACAGAGTCACAGAGTCATTTATGTTGGAAAAGACCTCTTGGATTGTTGAGTCCAACCAACCTCAAGCTGATCACCACCCTATCAACTAGACCGTAGCACTAAGTGCCACATCCAGTCATTTCTTGAACAATTTAATTGGCTGTATTGTCTGTTAGACTGAGAAGTGCTGAAGGAAGCAGTCTTAAGTCCCAGCCTAAGAACACGTACATTTTTAAAACCTGACACACTGATTTTTAAAATTTTTTGTCATGTCAACAGTGTCCATATGGAGCAGGGAGTTTAATCGTTTTTTATTTTGGTTATGTTTGCCTTGGTGCTGATTGCAAGAAGCTGGGGCATCCAGCAGAAAAAACAGGCTTAAAATGTATCTCCTCTTCGTGCAGAAAGTATTAACATACCTTGTGGTGGTAGAGCTTTAAATGACACGGGCAATAATTTAGGTTTCATTAATAGCGTGGGAGCCATTGGGAAGACTCTGATACATCGTTATGGTACAGGCTAGATAAGGGTTGCTTCCAGTAGTGAAACTGTAAGATTGTTATAGATCAGTGGTTCTGTTTAAAAGCTGCTGTGATCCTTGTTGATTGGTTCCAAGCTCTTCCCAAAGCAGATCAATCTGGCTTCCATCGATGTATAAGAACCTGTACTGTGGTCAAAAGAAGAAGCATGGCTCTGCCATTGAAAGGTCATTTTAAAGATTGCAGACTAGATTCAAAGACCATTACATTAAAACATCTGAAGAAATTTCTGCAGTTCTACAAACAGAATAATCTTCTGAAGGGGTCCAACCCATCAACACCAGTATTTTTGATGGTTTATGCACAAGAATGTAGCTCATTTTACAGACAGGTAAAAGTGTGTCAACCTTGCCAGGCTGAGAGTTGAATTCATCTCACCTTTCTTCAGGTGTCCAGGTTAAACTTACAATTAAATGTCCCTCTCTGCTCCACGAGGAGAGTTAAGACAGCTTCAGGAGTGAGTGATTCAGCCTCTCCTGTGTGCCAATTTTAAAGTATGAAGAATTGCAGCCCTGAGGTTATTTACCTCCTGTGTTTAGCAGGAGTCTAAAAACCTAACTTAAATGAGGCTGGCTAACTTCTAGGTCATTGCAATTAGATGAAATTTACCTTAAATTACTAAATTAGGAAAAGTATCAAAGGTTGATTCTTGAGGTTAAAATACTTAGGTCAAACTTTTTTTTAATACAGTTTTTTTGTTCCCCTAAATATTTTGAGCATGTGTCATTTATCCTTGTTAAAGTATCACCCAAGCCATTCAGTATATGTCATATGATGGCACTGTGAGACAAAGATGTCCTCCTACACTAGGGATCAAAGAGAACTTTCTGATGAATATTTTTCTTTTTTGGGTGTCAGTGGTGGGGAGGTTGGGAAAAATCCTCCACTGCTATGTGGGCTTGTGTGAGTGATTAGCTCTTTTTTAGGCGCCTGAACACACAGGTTCACATAGTAATTAAATTCCTACTGTGGAAATTACTATTTAAAGAAAACAATAAAAGGTGGTTTTGATTAAATGCCCCATCAACAATGAAATGCAATGTTTTATTGGTGAGTGAGAAGCAGCTCACAAAGAAGCACATTAACTTTAATGTTTCTTCTTTGGATCTGTAGGGGAAGGATATAGGTTTTATTTTTCTGTTTAGCAGCTCTGAAAATTCTCATTTACGTCACTTAACACCCACCTCTCCACTCAGAACCCCCTCCAGTAAATAATTTCAGGTCAGAAGTTTCCTTACAGATGACCCAAATCCTCTTTTAACCTAGACACTGAGCAGTGCCATACTGAATTCACATGATCCCATTTGACTCAAAAATAACTTGCCCCAGTGTAAACTTTCCTTTGATGCTAGGACTAATGAGCTCCCAAAACTAGTCTGAGTCTTTATTTTTGTTTTTACTTCATCTAAATCCACCTCATACTGCTGATGGAGACTCACAGGTGTATAATTTTTCCACACAGATTATGAAATACAGAGTTGTGAAATAAAGGAAGCTTCCAGGGTCCTGTGGAGGTTAACTAATCCAAGCACTATTCAAAGCAGGGCTAGCTTAGGTCATGGTGGAAGAACTTAAAGGGAAAGAGAGAAATAATTTCATCCTTCAAGTCTGGGGGTTCTTTATGTAGAAATGATTCATAGCTCCTTTTCCCACATTCAGTAGAAGTGACTGTATGCCAAGACCATAGCCCAGGGATGTACAAATGCAAAGTGCATCACATTGGTTATAATTTAATTGCATCTCTTTTGCACAAACCACCTGATTTCCTTACCCAATAACTATTTAAAATGGATTTGTTGATTCCAAGGCATTGACTCTTTATTCGTTTATTACTTTATTTTTAATTGTCCTTGTATAATTTGCTGTGTATTTTGCTTCAGATGGGTTGAATAATTCTTTGAGTAAAAAACATAGGAAATTCTGATTAGAAAAGAAGTTGTGTTTATCTCTCCAAATGATGTTCAAGGGGGGGGGGGGAATGTATCCTGTAGTTTAGTTCTGTAGAACACCTTGTGAAATTCAAGTGATCTAAATTTTCCTCTGAGCAGGTCTGTTCCTTGGCAACAATTCTGTAGTGAGCTGTACTGTCATATGTCCCTTTCCAGAAAGGCACTGTGATATTTATAAATCTATCTAAGAATACAGATAACCCACACACTAAAGCATATGTCAGGACATAGCTGTCAGTCCTATCAACTTGCAGTCCTCTCAAGGAGCAGAAAGGCACACTGACTCACCGGTGTGTGGCCTTGATTTTAGACCTCTGAGCTCTGGAGAGTCTCTTTTACATTGAGACATTTTACAAGTAAATCTCCCTGTGTAAGGTGTTTGTTGGGGTTTAGAGATAGCGCTGCTGTAGAAGCTGCTAGAGAATATTAGAGCAGAAAACACCCTGTTGGAAATAATCTGGCTGTGTGTCATGGGCTAATAGCTAAGATGCCCTGCAAGAGGTGACTTTTTCCCTTTCTGAAGGACTGCAAGGACAGGGGGGAGAAGGTCCATACTAAAACACAGAGTATCAATCAGTGTGTTAGGCCAGAAAGTGAGGAGTGCTTTTTGTCTAAGAAATGTTACTGTGCAGGTACCAATGTACATTATTGAGACTGACACCAAGAGTCCTGATCCAGCAGAATGCTTTCTGTTGTATTTAATTGCTTTTCTGGCTTGGGCCATCCGTGTGCCTGGAACTATTTTCATGCAGCTACTGCCTTGTGCCAGCTCTGAGCTCTGCTCAGCTTATCACCAAGTCTCGAGCAGCAGTCAGTCAGTCAGTCAGTCAGTCAGTCAGTCAGTCAGTCACGTTATTGAGGCTTGAAAAGCTCCAGGTTGGCTGACTGGGGATCACTTCTGCCCGTGGTTGCTTTCCAATCTGTGTCACCTACTTCTCAGCCTGCCCTCTCTCCTTCCTCTGTGTCTGTGTAAGGGAGACAGTTCTGAGAAAATGGATTGTGTGTCCTTCTGGATGCAGTTAACCTGTGAGACAACCTGAGGCTTCTCTTTCTAGCATGGGAGTGTGCTTTGCAGAGTTTGAGAACTATTTATTAAGGTCTTTCTTTCCGAGTGTGTAGTGGGAAGAAAGGATGCATGCTGAAATGTTACTGTATTTCATATTTGAGAAGGAACTGAACATCAAACACCTTTTCTCTACAAAAAGAATTTCTTTTGGCTCAGGAAGTCCCTGAACTAAAAATTATTGGTTGCAGAGAGGGAGCTTTGGAAATGAGCATGTTTTTTCACCCTGTGCTTATCAGAAGACAGGTTACATGGTTACCTTTAGTGTGAGTTGGAAAGTCTCTTGCTTGCATGTTTTAGTATTAATTACTCTTTGCTGGAAGACAAAAAGAAAGGTACCCACAGACTCTTCTTCTTCCTACTTTGCCCTTCAATTTATTCAATAATCTATTTATTAATTAGACCACCAAAAAATGGTTCAAGCTGTAATGTTTCCTGAAAGGAAAATTAAGCCAGTTTTAAACTATTCCTCAAGCTTCTTATGTACCATGGTGCTGTGCAAAAATATTTGCAGTCCTTTTTTCAACTCAGTGATTCTTCACAGTGATGCTCTTATGCAATTCTCCATGCTATTGCCTATTAGTCTTTTTTCTGAATAAAGCACGAATTATGCTTTTTAAAATAGATTTGTAAGCCTATAGCCAAGACTGCAAATATTTTTGCACAGCACCGTGTGCATATGAAGCTTGAGGAATAATTTAAAACTGCTTAATTTGCCTTTCAGAAATCATTATGGCTTGAACCATTTTTTGTGGTCTAATTAATAAAGTATTAAAAATTATAAAAATTATTTTTAAATCTTGTAATGTGTTGTCTCAGACTGAAGGGAAATAAAGTTATTGTATTCTATTGCTTATCGATATGCAAACATATATTGGTTAAAAATTTTTAGATTTGAGGAGGTATTCAAAAACATTCTTTGGTGGACAAGTGCTACTTCTCAGACTGTCTTTCCACTTGCATTCTAATTTTTGTCTTGAAAATTATGTGGAGAGAGTCTTGAAAATTATAAGGAAAGAGTAAGGAGAATAAGTTTTTCAAAAAGGTTTCAAAAGAGAAAAAACTCAAGATCTTTGACCATAATGAAAATGACTGGATTTTTAATTTTTTTTTTTTTTTGAGAGTACTGATTAACAGAAAAAGCTATTAAGAAGCAAATTAGCAATGATGAAATTTACTTCAGGCATGCCACTGCATTCGTTTACTGTTATTAAAATATTTTTGCCAGTTGCCTATAAAGTTAATTTTAGATAGGTTGTGAATTTTCAGGGTTGCTTTACTCTCATCTCAGTTGGAATAGGATTTGTTTTGATGTAAGAGTGCAGTTTTCAGTATCGTGCCTAAGAAGGCATTCAGGCAATTGCAAGTAATTGAAATTGAATAGCAGGTAAGAAAGAAACAAAACTAAACAAAGGAAAAACCCCAGTTCTTCTAGATATAAAAGAGGACCATCATGCTTTGTCAATGAGGAGGTGTAAAGAAGAAAAATACAATTTTTCTAAGATTTGGGACATCAGAAGAATTCAGTAACAGAATGCTCAGTTCAGAAAAAGAACAAATATTTTTGTGTTGTTCATCCTTTGTTCTTGACTTTCCCCTTGCAGTCTAGTCTGGACTATCAGCCCTCACTGGTACCACTTCTGGCTCATTTCCACTGGTCATTTTAGATGATGACCAGTGCTTCTCATCTTTCCTTATGAATCTTCTTGTTTATCTCTGCTAAACAAAATCACTATCCTTCTGGTCACTCAGGTATTAGACATTTCTGCTCTTTATGCCTTATCCAGTAAGAAATATTCAAATACTGCTATTTTCTAAATACAAGCTTTGGAAGCTTCTTTTGCTTCGCACAGAGCCATGTCTTTCCTCTCACGTTGCATTGATCAATGCAGGCTGCTTTTCTTTTACACCTCTGACTCATCAGCTTTCCTCCAGTTCGCTGGTACCACAGCTCTTGCAGAGATCAGATCTGTTAATCTTTTTTTCTCGTTTTTCATTGCACTCAGTTCAAGTTGTCCCTCTTCAGCTAAAAGATCTCTCACAGGCCTCTCAGTATTTTTCCCACCTGTTCATGTCTCTTTTGCCATTGTGCCTTCCAGGATGATGCTTTAGAAATGTCTTTGGCTTTTGTGGGTCTCTTCACTGTTCCTTACCTCTTGGAGAAATGGTATTTACTGGTTGGTTTTTTTTTTCAGAGCTGTCTTCTCTTTGTGATAGTTTCCAAAGATTCACCTTTCCATTTGTGTGCATAATGCCTCTGAATTTTCAAGTTCAGCTACATACCTCCCTTATATCTTTAGCCAAATAATTAAGGACATTTAAAGGAGCAGTTGGTACAGATGAAAAGCATGCATTTTATTAAAAATGCTCCATTTAAGACAGTTAATTTTTGCTACACATATATTAAAAGTAATAAACAGTTATGATTGACAAAAAATGCATCCTAGTGTTGTCACCTAATTTTTACTTTCTATGCTATTTTTAATATTTAATGGTGACTGTTCTGAGAAAGTGCTAATAAGAGCTACATGTACAAAATAGCTTGGGAACTATGACTATATTTGTGTAACTGTTGTTATTGTTCTAAGTTATGTGGTCTAGGCAGATTTTCTTTACTGCAAAGGCAATGTGAAAGGTTGATGTGCCCCAGTAAGTGCCTTCTTGTTAATAATTTGGTCACACATTTTTTTCCTTTGTAAAAAAGAGCCTGAAGCTGTTAACACAACAGTTTTCAACTCTGTGAGGAAAAGACCAGAACAACGAATCTGCAAATGAAGTAAAATCTTGAAGAGACACTTTTAAGTAAACATATTTCTCTAAAAAGTACTGTAGGACCAATATAATGGTTATTCTTGTTATAATAAGGCACAATAAGGAATACTTTATGGCAAGAGCATCAGTGTTTGCAGGCTCTTTTCTTGTATAGAACTATATAATAAAGCAGATGTGGAGTTTTACTGTGAGCCATTCTTAGTGTAATTTATCTCTAAGGTTTATTGAGAAAGCCTGCATCAACTTTCTTCCACCCAATGAAACCTTCAAGTTTTGACTCTCTCTATGTAGTTTAACCTGTGTTTGTGAGATTGAATCTACCTTTTTCATTGTAGGAGCAAGTGTTTTTTAAAAAGCTCTTAAGATGGTACAGGAGAACCCTCATGTCTGTCACTGAAGCATTGAGTAATAAAAACCAATATGACCATATAAAAGGAAGCAATGAAAAGGAAAGAATGAAAGTAACAAAACAACCAACAATAACTTCAGCTTTTACTGCATATATTGCAAAAGCAAATTTTATTTTCTTAGTATGTTTTTTGCTGTCATATTTTCCATCCTCTCTAATGTATACTCTTATTCCTGTGTTTTTAGGGGAAAACAAAACTAATACTTTTCTTTACAGTTTCAATCTGGCCTTTACATGTGATTGAATGCACTGTGGAAGAGGTTACAGCACGCAGTTAATTTGTGATTTTTAAATAAACATGCAGAGTAGCAATGGAACAAATGGGTTTCATTAGCTCTGTTCCTAAAATGGTGTGCAAAATGACTAAGTCACCTCCCATCTCACAAGAACAAGACACTGTAAATAGGTCATTCATTATTTATTGAAAGCATGCTCGTTGTTGTGTGAGCAAGACTTCCTGCTCATAGTCTTCCACTGAGGGCTGGTACTGACCTCACCTATAGGGAGAAGGGCTGTTTACCCAATTCATGACTGCAGGAGCCCTTTTTCCACTGGTAATGATCAGTGGAGTTTAAATAAATGTTGTAGCAAAAGCAGGAAATCTTATTGCTCCAAAAGATGACCAAAATAACCCAAGTGTTACGAGTTTGCAGAGATGTTTGCAGGCAAACCAAGTTTGTGGATGCTTCCCAGCCCTATGGAAGATGGGATTTGAAGGATTTCTGTGGCTGTCTTCAGAACCATAGTAAAGGTTTGAAAGTTCAATTAAAGTGAACTTTTTAACTTAAAGAATCACTAAAGTGATTCTTATTCACAGATTTGATAAAGAAAAAAGAAAAAAGAAGGAGAAAGAAACAAACAAACCAAACAACCTAGTCTGTAATTAACAGCATTGTTGTGAAGATGGAGGGTTTTAGGCTGCCTGTGAGAATGTTGTAAGTAGCATCTTATTGAATGCAGGACATGTCCCTGGGTTAGCAGGAGCTTACTGTATAGCAGATATAATTCTGAACCCATTGTCTGTGACACCTAAGAGAGGAACAAAATTAGAAGAGTGCTTAGCTGCATGGTGAAAGTCTTGGGCATATGGGAAGAACCATAGTCAGTGAAATAATGTGGGGTCCCACATGTTCTTAGAACTTCATGGACACCAATGTTATCAAATGCTGGCATTTTCTTTACATAAAAAAGGTGTAACAATGATTTTTTTTTAATTTGTATTTGAGTCCATATGTATTTTTAAATTAAAAAAAATAGGGACTGATGGACAAAAGGACAGTGCAATAACTGTGAGTTTAGTAAGTATAAGGACCATATTGAGTACAGTGTTAGGTAAGTCACTCATTTATACCCCATCAGACCCTCTTAGTAGCTGCTATTTATTTCCTTCATCTTATGTTTTGCAGCAGTCCAGTTGCCATGAGCAAGAGTATCCTCAGAAGATATAAATATCTTCTTTTCAATTCTTTACTGTTATAAAGTTAACAAGAGAAAAAGACTTCCCTATCTGAAAAAATCATTTTCTTGGCAAACATAATTGTTAGCTAAAATGTATGCAGAATAAATCTCTGATTATTCATTCTGAAGGAAACCATTCTGATGCTGTACAGGTCTGTGCAATTGCCAGATCTCAGACAGTTACAGGGAATGATTGCTGAAATAGTCAGTCACATGGCTTTTTTAATTTGCTGAGAATTTATTCCTCCTTATTTTGAGGAGGATACAATTACCTTTAATATCATTGGTGCCTCAGTCTTCAGCATTCTCACCACTGCTGTATCTGTCTGTCTGACAAAGTGATAAAGACCTTAGACCTTGAAGAGTTTGGAAGAAAATATGGGGGAGATAAAATTTAACTACTCTTCCTGCCAGTTTGAGAAAAACTGTGTATTATTCCAAAGCCTGTGTTAGAAGTGGTGGCAAAAATAACCTCTGTAATGTATTTATTTGTGTAATTAGATGGCTGATATTATAGTAGGTCTGGATGATCCCAACCTATTCTGTTCATGATTTCTATTTTGACTGTCACAGTCTCCAACAAATGTGCAGAGAAGAAAATTGTTTTAGTGAAAAGATAATCTTTTTGTTCTCCTTTCTTTTAACTGCATCTGATTTAAGCTAGAGGAATAGAACAGTCTGGTTTTTTCCCACTTCACTCTTCTTTAGTTTACTCTTTGTTTGAAAGGGTCGCTTGTAGCTGAGTGCTAATGGCATTACCCCTGGTGGCACAGGAGAGGCAGCCTGACGTGGATCTCATGTTTTTTTCCAGATGAGGATAGGCATTCACTCAGGTTCGGTGCTGGCCGGTGTCGTCGGTGTGAGAATGCCGCGCTATTGCCTCTTTGGGAACAACGTCACCCTCGCGAGCAAGTTCGAGTCAGGAAGCCACCCCCGCCGCATCAATGTCAGTCCCACCACCTACCAGTAAGTCCTCTTCACCCTTTCTTTCCTGTTGCTTTTGTTCCAGCCTGTTTTCAGTTCCATCCTGTAACAGGCTCTGTCCTCAACACATGGAATTCAAGAGAGAGTTGGTAGGGCATCGGGACAGAGGAAAGAGGCATTGCGTGGGGATGTCTGTCTTTTGATTGCAGATTTGGATCAGAATGTGCAAAGAAGTCAGGCATTGGAGGCAAGGAGGCACGACAGAAAAGCCAGCCATTCCTGCTAAAAATAATATGTAACAGAAGAAGTGAGATATCTCCCAAAGTGACATAGCTTTATGCACTGTTACAGCTTTTGACTGGGGATTTGGGTTCCACCCGCTAAACACAGTTCATCAAAGAGAGCACACTCCCATTGTCTCAGAAAGAAGTCTAATTTTGCCAGTAAGGCCAAGAGATTACAAAGAGATTTAATGCTTTCTTGAAGATAAAATTTCTTATTTAGCACTGTAAAGACACACTTGATAGAAGCATGCTCATAATGTAGGAAAAAAGATTGAAAATAGCAGAACATTACCCCTAGCATTTTGAAGAAATTATGCAAACGGGGAGAAGGCTTGATTAAATCTGGTTATGAGGAACAGCTCCTAAATAAAAAAGGTGTTCCTTATTGTTCAAATTTGATAGTTTGACTATTAGAATTTCTACTGCTTAGAGTACAGCTGATGCACTCACTTTTTTTGGCAGGATATCTCAATCTTCCGGTGTTCTGTATCTGAAGTAATTTTCTGAAGTAAGCTTTTGAGACTGTGTGGTAAATCTGTACACAGTTGTTCAAGCAATATTGCTTTTCTTTCTTTTTTTTTCCTGTTCAGAACTGTGAATTTCAAATCTTTTCCCCCATAGCTATCTATGTAAATAAAAAATTTAAATGGGATTTCTTCATCCGAGTATTGAAGTGTCTGCTATGCTAAAATATGAATCAGTCAGAAATTAAAGTTAAAAGTAATTAAACTAGTGCATAAAGTGACATTCTTCTGAAGAGCCCATTCACTTGAGATCATATTTTAAAAATGAAGAAATGAAGCAAGTGTAACAAATTGAACAAGAGGTAGAATAACTGAATAGGGTTTGTATCGTGAAGAGAACAGAAATGATTCATACAGCTGTCTGGTAAAATGCAAGAAAGACAATCTATTATCTTCCAAATCTGTCCAAATCCAATATATTATTGTTTACAGAAGACATTTTCATTTAAATAAAAATAAATTCAATAAATATATAGGAAATTTCTGTTTGGAGCTTGGTATGATTTGAAAATAAATTGCTTTTGGGGCCTTCCATACACAGCATTCTACAGTGTTTGACTGTTGGTCATCTACTGTGGGATAGAAGGAACCCTCTAAAACCTTGTTTAAATACTCACCATAATTTTGTTTACCATTTGTGCTCCAGTTACAAAACTTACACAGTAGCAGGGCCTTCAGACTGTGGTTTGTGGTCTGGCAAAAGGCAGCCAGGGCCCTGTGACAGGGAGCTGGACTTCTCTTGAGTAGGATCAGTTCTTATAAAGTGCTGTTCTCCAGCCTCAGATAGTCCTCAGGATACTCTGAAAGTGCAGTCCATACTTTTTCAGAAGAGAGATTTAGCACTTCACAAATGTGGTACAGGGGACTGATTTCACTTCAGGCTATGGTGTTGTTTGCTCATGTTTGTGTCCCTGAGAGCAGAAACTGGTGAGCTAGACAGCTTTATGGAAATATAACTAGAGAGCAGCTGTGGGACCTGTGGTGCACAGAACTCTCTTCATGCTGGGGCCAGAGTCACTTTCCATGTACCAGTGCACAGTGCCAGTTGTGTTGAATTTAGCTGTGAGTGATATGGCACCTTCTCTGTGAGACACAATTCGTGGTCACTGGAAAGCCTGATCTAGCTGAGGATGACTCTGCTGATTACAAGAGGGTTGGACTTGAAGGGCCTTGAAGGTCCTCTCCAACCCCATTAATTCTGTGCTTCTGTGGCCGTATTTTCTTCACAGTGCTGATTAAAATACTGTTCTGAAAGTTAGTTTGAGGGCCTGTGTATGGAGCTTGTTAGAAATCTGTTTGTGATTTCTACAAAATGGGTTTGTGAAGCCCATTTTCTGACTCCTATTACATTGTGGCACAGAGAAGATGCCTTCTCTTCACCTGTGTCTCATCTCTGCCCGGCTGCCACTGGGCATATTGTAAGTCGCCTTGGAGAGTGTTCTTACTAAGTCCTAGGTATCAAAACTTGAGTCAGATCTTCTCACCCTGCATATCTCTCAGGTTGCATCAAAAAGGGGTTTTTCATTTCCCTTTAATCCTAGAAATCCAGTGTGAATAGTACCATTTTTTTCAAGATTATTCCTTATAAGACCCTCATGTCTGTACTTACCTTGCAGACAGTTATCAATGTAGACTGTTGCTGCAAAAAGGGAAATAGGCAGAATGGTGACTGATTATGAAGTAATGCTGTAACTTAAAATTGCAAAACAATACGCAACAAAATACAGAGTTATTGGTATTTTTAATCTGTGTTATTGTACTCGGTAAACAATCTGCTGTTAACGTGCTGAACAAATTCAGTGCTTGATTCAGAGAACTTGCTGTGGAAGTAACAGGCTAGACACATGGTTACAGGTGAAGGAAGTAGAAATGGCGAGAAAATATATGATTTAAAGAGATGCAGTTATCATTGAAAATGAGTGGCTAAAAGTAGTGATGATCAGGCTGGGAACAATTTTATATTGCAGGCTTGGGAAATTATGTGAAAAGATAAAATTAATGTGCATAGGGCAACTTGTAAAGTTGATTTCAAACTATATCTTCTGGCATAGTTGGACGCTTGAAAATAAACAGGGAAGAAGTCGAGAAATAACACTGTTGACAAAGTGGCCAGAAGAGACTGCAATTACAAAATACTCAAAGGGAAAGAATTATTCTGGGTTTCTGATAGTGATCTGTGAGATTTAACATAATATCTTGGTGGTGTCCAAATCAAAAAGTAGTGATCTGATGCATCCATATATAACTTTTCTTAAATATCATTTGTAAGAGTATATATTTATTGTGTATAAATAAAGTGATTCATCACAAACTGAAAATGTATTTGTATTTGACTTCATATTCAGTTAAATGCTTCTGTTTGATCACACTGTGCTGCTGTGCACTTAGTTAATGCTGCTGTTAATACTTCTATTATCTAAGAATAAGTGTTTTTCAAAATAGATGATTTTGCAGTCAGTGTGACAACAACAGAATTTTCAATTATATGAAACTACTGGCATTTATCATCACATGTTTGTGTCTACCATGGCCCCTGATGGATACAAGTTGTGATACAAGTTTTATAAAGCATGCAGGTCCTTGAAACATGTCCGATACTTACCAGCTTTCATTTTACAGTCAAGATTATGCATCCTAAAGTGCCATCAGCATTCAAATAATAATCACACCTCAGAACACCTATTATGGGTTACAGACACTTCCCTTCAAGCCTGTAATCAGCCTAAGTAAGAATCAGAGTCTAAAATGGAGCACAAGGTGTGATGTTTGTTGCTTAGCAGCAGCAGTGAGCCTGGGGCAGCCTTGCTCCAGTTACACCTACCTGGGCAGAGCTCTGCTAGGTGTGAAACAACAACTTTTACAAAGGTGGACTTTGCATTTTTTGAGTGTGAAACATCACTTCTGTTTGAAATATCCTGTTCTCTTGACTCAAACAGGTCTTTGGACACAAGGATCACAGATCCCCATTTGCTTTGAATCGCTGAGCATTGGGAAATTAAGTCACTGAAATAGCATTGGTAAAACTTCCAGTGAAAACTGTGGAAACTGGAGAGGATGTTGAGCATCCCAGATTGGTCCCTGTATAAACATATGGACAGAAAAGAATAGGAAAAGAAGTTTATTTAATTCATCAACATTATTCTGAATTGAATAGAATTACTCTATTTTCCACAGTCAGAAAGGCAGCACAGTAAGATTTATGAGTCTCTTCAGCGCAGGAAAGAAATCAAATATTTTTTAGTTTTTTGTTTCAGCCTTTAATAATGGTTTTGATGAGACATTAATATAATATACCCACATTTGTCTGGTTTTCCTAGTAGTGTTGCAATGTAATGCTTTGGGATTTCTAAGTTATCAAAAGCAGGTAAATATAGCTGTTCCTGTTTGTCAAGTAACTCGTATTTAAGAATTAATTCTTTTTTCCCTCTTTCTACCTCTAGTCCTTTATAGCATGTATTTCTCTTGTGGCAAATGTGCTTCTGACACTCAGGGCTGGGTACAAATATTTTCTATTATCACATGTTGGGCAATGCATCTGGGACCTGAGCTTAGGCAAAGATGAACAGCCTGTATCACACATCTTTATCTTTGTTTAGGAGAGAGGGCAACCCAGGTGTGCCACATTATTGAGCTGGGCAAGGTCATTGTGTTCACCTGCCTAAATTACTTCTCAGCCTTTAAAATTGATTAAAACCAATGTAGGTTTTTAATAATTCTTTCACAGAAAGTTGTATGAAAGAAGTTCTATGTAACTAAGAAGTATTTCTATACTTCTCTCTTTAAAGTGATTTAAAATTAAAATTAGGCTTTTCTTTAAAGTCCTTATTGATTTTTATTTTTAATAAATTCTTTTTCCTACAGGTTACATCTATTTATATGCCTTATTTCTCTTACAGGTTATAGCTCTCTCTCCATCCATATTTTTCTGCCTCTTATGGTCAAACCAATGGGCTTGATCTCCCAAGAGCCTTTTCAGATGATTTCAGATTTTATTTCTCAACATCCTTTAAAAATACTGTTTGTTTTTATATTGGTCAGTTGGCCATGAATGTTTTCAAGAGATATTGGTGGACAGACAATTTAGTTTTCGGCAGATTTGGAACACAACTTATTCATGGGCACGAAAAATTATTGCTAGCCTAATTTTAGAAGCATAACCAAAATGCACTGGTTTTTCTTGGGTTTCTGCTCCCAGTGTCACCTGCTTCTGTGAGGCTGCACCCCCACAGTCCCTGTGTTTTGTGATGGTGGTCCTTGTGCCTCTGGGGTCTGTCTGTGCTTTGTGACACTGTATTTTTGTCCAAGGTTCACTCTGCACAGGGTAGCTGTGCTGGATCGCTGTTCCGTAGTTAACAGTGTACGCTACCCCGCAGTTTCACACAGCTGATCTAAGGCTAAAGCATCTTTAGGAAAAAGTCATCTGTTGTCCACATAGCTGTTAAAACTTCAAAAAGCTCAAGCCTGCAAAAATCCAGGCAGGTCCTGAGGCCAGCACTGCTACATCAGTGTAAAGCCTGAGGCCTTTTAGTGGCAAACCTGTGCACTGATGTGCAAACAGAGAGCAGAAACCCAGTATTCTTTTTGCTTAGGTGGGTGAGAAAAAAGCTGTCAGGGGTCAGAGATGGACACTCACCATGCTGAGCTGCATGTGGTATGCAATATATTCCATTAAGAATCATGGCTGGCCCTTTCATAACCTTTCCACAGTTGACCTGTATGAAGAAGGAACACCAGTACACTAACTTCCATAGTTTAAAAAGGAATAAATGCAATGTGCAATTAATTAGGTAGAGATGTAGTCAGGGTTTTTTTTCCCCATTCTTGCTATGTTTATAGCATGCACAGAAATTGAGGGAGAAATTCAAGGCTGCTAAAGTTTAGAACCAAGTACACTGATTTTTAGCATTAGAATAGCAAATTCATATGTTTATACAGAGTATTTTAAGAGCAGCCTTCCAAAATTTCTAGTGAGTGCTGTAACAATTTATTGTCTGTATTCATATGGAAACAAATGAGGTGTTTTATGTTATCAAGAAGATGCCCAGTTGGTGAAGGAAGCAACACTTGTTGCCACAGAGGAAGGGAGCATCAGTCCAACAGGAGACTGTCATCTCATAGTTTGTTTGGAAAGCCATTAAAATTAGATTTTCCTAATTATACCAATTAATGGGCTGATGCAAACAAGGTTAACTAAAGGTTTTGCAGTACTTTTAGAGTTAGGGCAGAAAGAACCTTTTTCTTTTGTTGTTTCTCTCCCTGTGATAGATAGGATTTATGGAAGATTGACCTGGCCAATGGTGCATACTATGTTTAGGAGTGCACTGCATAGTTTCCTTTGTTGGCGAGCATTTTATTTCTCTGAGAACTTTTGTTCAGTTTTGGTCTATACAGACCAATTTTCCTAAAGAAAAGTTCACACTGAAGTTTAGTTCTAAGTGGGTGCTTTTGTGCTCTGATTCAGCAATCCAGTGGAAAGTACAAAAGCCTGACATCTCTGAGAGATGGAGGGGAAAACTGTGGGCATGGAGGGAGTTAAGAATCATCAAGGGCAGCATGCACTCAGTATAGAGGGCTTTGTAACAAATAATTCTGCAGTAGCAAGTCCCTGTTCGGTCAAATGGGAAGAGATGAGCAATCACCATTTCTTACTTCAAATTAGAGGGCTGAGCATAAGAACCAAGTGAAGTTTAATAAGGGCAAGTGCCAGATTCTGCACATGGGACCAGGCAACCCTGCTTGTGTGTGTAGACAACATAATGAGAGGCTGCAGAGAAGCACCATGGAAAGAGACCTGGGGGTCCTGGTCTGTGACAAGTTGAACATGATCCAGCGGTGCCCTGGCAGCCAGGAGGGCCAGTCCTGTCCTGGGGGCATCAGGCACAGCATGGCCAGCTGGGCAAGGGAGGGGATTGTCCTGCTCTGCTCTGCTCTGTACTGGGGGCAGTTCTGGGTGCCACAACATAAAAGAGACTTGAAACTATGGGAGAGTGTCCAAAGGAGGGTGAAGGGTCTGGAGGGGAAGCTGTATGAGGAGTGGCTGAGGTTTGTTCCACCTGGAGAAGAGGAGACTGAGAGGAGACCTCATTGCAGTCTGCAACTTCCTCATGAAGGGAAGCAGAGGGGCAGGCACTGATCTCTTCAGTCTTGTGACTGAAGTCAGGAAAAAGGCACAAAGCTGTGTTGGGAGAGGTTTAGGCTGTATATCAGGAAAAGGTGCTACACCCAGAGGGTGGTTGGGCACTGGAACAGGCTCCTCAGGGAAGTGGTCACAGCACCAGCCTGACAGAGTTCAAGAAGTGCTCGAACAACACAGGCTCATGGTGAAGCTGGGGGATAGTCCTGTGCAGAGCCAGAGTTGGACTTGACATTATTGATGGGTCTCTTCCAACTCAGCATATTCAGTGATTCTATGGTTTTCTGAATATAGAAACTCTGATGAAGATGTGACTGTTTCTTGCCAAGATAGTTTGAATTATAATTACTGTATCATTTCATCTATGTGAAGAAAGAGCTACAGCGTTTAAAAGCTTCTTCAAGATTCCCCCTAAGTATAATCCCAATTTTCATTCACACACAGACTTCCTGAATTTTTTTCTTAAATGAATGAGCAGAAAAGAAAAAAAAAATGGGATAATCCTCAGATACTCTCACTTTTTGTCTGAAAGCAAGTGCATTCCCAGCAAGGAGTGGACAGAATAAGAATTTTAAAAGCTCTGGAAGATTTCAGGTTAGGAGGAGAAGGTATCAAAGTTAATCAACTGCAAATCACTGTTTAAGAAATTCTTCCTTCTCTGAAACATCATCAAAGAAGACAAGCTGAGGGCAGACCTAATTCCAGGCAATTTATAGGAATGCCTGGGTACCTTGACCCTCATAATTTGAGCTCTGAATTGTTAATTGTGTATCCAACTACTTGAGTGGAACCCAGAATTTTGAACCAGTGAAAAACCTACTATAAAAATATCCTTTGCAATAGTGCCCTGCAGGGAAATTCACAGAAGTGATTCAGAAAATCCAGCTAAGATAAATGCTTTGGGATATTTTCAGACTAGTTGTTATATGAATATTCCTGAACTGCGGAGGTTGTGTAACTTCAGCTTAAGCTCTCTGAATATGGGACAATCTGGGGACATTTTTTATACAGTTAAAGCTGCAACATAATTTCCTGAAGGTGAAGAATAAGATTGTGCTCTCAGGGTAGATTGCTCTTTCAGGCTTTTACAACTGGCAGCCTGTCCTGTTGACAAAGGAGTGCTCTCAGACCAGTCTGTGAGGTGAGGCTACCCACCTGAACTGGGTGCCACCACCCAGGAAATGTTCCAGAGCAGAAGGTTTCACACTGGGTCTTCTCCTGAACCAGAGAGGAAGTGGAAAAAATGGATTGCATGGGACAGGGTGGCTTGGTCAGCACCTGGTGTCCAGCCAAGGTCAGCCCACCACGGTGCAACTCAGCATACATCCCTAAGGATGTGCACTATTCATTCACCTGCTTGGCACAAGGATCTTTTGGGGTTCTGTGTACCCATGAAAAGGAATCCAATGCACTTAGAAATGGCCATGGCCATCAGCTGCTGCTGATTTCTTTTTAACATCACAGGTGGCCTAAAAGTAAGAGGGAAGATTTTGCAGAAAAGTATCTTCACTGATATGCACTGAGAATTTGCAGGTAACTTGTTTCTTTAGTATATACAAAAAGATATAGGAAATCAGAGGCAATTTCTGAATTATGAGCTCATTCTCAGACTGGGGAGCCAAGTGTCAGGACCAACATATAATTTAAGGAATTTGAAGAATCTGTTCTTTAGGAGAAAGCTAAAAAGAGGTAATGTTCATCATGATGAAAATATTTTTAATAGTATTACTCTATGAGCCAGAAAGTTTTTCTTTTCTTTTCTTTTCTTTTCTTTCTTTTCTTTTCTTTTCTTTTCTTTTCTTTTCTTTTCTTTTCTTTTCTTTTCTTTTCTTTTCTTTTCTTTTCTTTTCTTTTCTTTTCTTTTCTTTTCTTTTCTTTTCTTTTCTTTTCTTTTCTTTTCTTTTCTTTTCTTTTCTTTTTTCTTCTTCTCTTCTCTTCTCTTCTCTTCTCTTCTCTTCTCTTCTCTTCTCTTCTCTTCTCTTCTCTTCTCTTCTCTTCTCTTCTCTTCTCTTCTCTTCTCTTCTCTTCTCTTCTCTTCTCTTCTCTTCTCTTCTTCCCTTCCCTTCCCTTCCCTTCCCTTCCCTTCCCTTCCCTTCCCTTCCCTTCCCTTCCCTTCCCTTCCCTTCCCTTCCCTTCCCTTCCCTTCCCTTCCCTTCCCTTCCCTTCCCTTCCCTTCCCTTCCCTTCCCTTCCCTTCCCTTCCCTTCCCTTCCCTTCCCTTCCCTTCCCTTCCCTTCCCTTCCCTTCCCTTCCCTTCCCTTCCCAGTGTAAAGTAAGTAGGATAAAATGTAATCATAAGTAAGTTCCATTAACATTTCGCAACAAAGGTTTCCTGCCATGCTTGCTTGAGAGCTGAAATGTTATCCCAATGAAGGTCATCTGGACCTTTCTGGAATTTCTGAGGGTTAGAGGCAGTGCATCTAATGTAGGGATGTGGAGTCTATCCCAAGCCACAACAGTGGAGGAATCTTGAAAAGACTAATTGTCTATCAGTCCTGGAGCATTTAATTGTGACCAAGTTACGATTCACAAAACAAGTGAAAATAAGATGGGTAATTAATATCTTACACTTTTTTTTCTATGGGGAAATAGTATAAAATAGCAACTAATCTTATTGCCAGCCCTGACCTTAATCAAATACTGTAGGTATACTTTACAGTTTTGGATTTGTGTAACTGTCATTAAAATTTCCTGATGTTAGACTCTGATGAGGAAACCATTGGTTTTTAGGAAGGATGGATGCTCCATAGTGAAGAGTCAGTGTGGGGAAGAGTGGCTACAGTGAAAACTTATAGATTTAGCTCAGAAAGTTCTAAGATTTCAGCTGTTACATGCAGAAATCTAATTTGGGAAGCTGTGAAGAGTTATTTCAGTATATTAAGCCTGTAGTTTGGACACATAAAATATTTACTGCAAACATTGCAGAGATTAAAAGAGAAGCTTCTCTGTAGAGGCCTCCACAAACATTCATGCAGTTTAGAAAAGATTGCAGTATTTTGATCATAAAATTGACAATGTGAACTTTCAAACCACGTCCTAAATAAAGTTCTCCACAGAAGTTCAAAGTCATAAACGTTGTTGGATTTATAACCAAATGATTACTTAAAAGATGGAAAGAAAATGCCTTTATATGTCAATGAGCTTACACACATTTGTCTCGTGCAAAGCTAATGAAAAATACTCTGTAAAGGAAGTGTCATTGGATATACTGATAATGCTGCAAAATTCTCCTGGCAAGAGGATTCATTCATTCATTTGCTTTCCAGAAATCAACTTTACAGGCATTGAATAATCTACCTATTACAAAATTCCATGGAAACTTAAAATATTCTTCCCAATTATGTTTTTGAGCTTCAAACTGATTGAGAGAAAGAATAAATATTGTTGGAGGGAAAAGAGGAAGAATGCTTTTATATATCCAACTGTGCTCAGAATTTACCATTGTCTCAAAACTGCTCTTTTCAATGCTGCAAGAGATTGAATACCACTAACTTAATTTACTTTGGAACAAAATGTCTAGAGTTACTTCCTTTATTTCACAAGTCCAGCTAGTTCTGGGGAAGATACTTGATAAAGATGCCCTTAATTTTCAGGTCTAACCAGACAGAGATTTCTAAGGTGGCAAATGGCAGAAGGCAGCATAGTGGGGTCTGTGGTGTTGTACCAGCTGAACAGGGATGCCAAGAGATGGCTTTGTTGGTCCAGGGAACCTGGATCCCTTTCTGACCCAACCAAATAGCCTAGATTTTACCCATGGGTACTGTTGATGAATAGTGTCAGATTTGGTTCTGCTGTTGGAGTTGCATTTGCTATATTTGAACCCAATTTATGAAAAAAGTTCTACTGAGCATAAGAAGGGCACAAACTGACCTCCCTGCTTTTATGTGGGAGAGCTCCCAAGCACTGCCACCTTCGTACCAGCCCTCCAGCGGGAAACCTGGTGGTAGCCATTGCTCTGAAATGTTAATTTCTGCCAGACTGACCAGACTAAAGTGTTCTAATTAAGCCAAAGGATGTGTTCTGAACAACTTTCATTATGAATTTGGTTCTCTTTCTGGTACATTACTTTCTGAATGCTGACACTCATTTGCAGAGAATGTTTTTTTGAGCCATCCCTTCAGCTGATCTCAGTCAACAGAGCTCCTTGGAGTTGATGATGATAAGTTCATATAGATCAGCTGAGGATCCTGACTTAGAATTTCTCTATATGCTACATAATAGTGTCAGCACATTTTTTACTTGGTTGCACATAGGATCCACCTCTTCCAAAGAGGCATTTCTGGAACGTGTTTTACAGTGTTTTATATCCCTGTGTTTTGTTTTTCTCCAGGCTTTTGAAAAAGGAAGAAAATTTTATTTTTATCCCTCGTTCCCGTGAAGAGCTTCCAGAAAACTTTCCAAAGGAAATTCCTGGGATCTGTTACTTCCTGGAGGTCAGAAGTGGTCAGAAGCCGCCAAAACCTTCCGTCACATCTGCCAGAGTGAGAAAGGTGTCTTACAACATCGGCACCATGTTCCTCCGGGAGACCAGCCTATGAGGCCTGCTGCAGATCAAAGACTTGTCAAAAAAGCACAAGCCCAGAACTGGGTCATGGCAGGGGAGTTGGAGGTTCTTTGTGTTTCACTGCCTGCTTCTGAACAGGCAGTAAAAAGCTCCATGTAATGTCAGGCAATAATCATTTTAAAAGGTGGGTAATTGCTGTCAGTAAACAAAGTGGAGATAGGGAAAAAATATTAAACAGTGTACTTCCACTTCCAAAGGAATTTCTCTCATAAACTTCAGTCTGGCCCCTCTATGGCAAACAAAACAACGAAACAAAACCCCAACTCTCAAATTAGAGGTTGGTCTTGTTTTGTGCAGAAAGGATGATGGTTCTCTGTAGATTTGCACCAGCTAGCAGAATTGAGAGTCAGTTCTGATTATGCATTCCTATATTTAATGTGTTCTTCAGTAAGGTAATGATGTTTTTTAACTTTATGAACAAGCATTTCATACATATACTGTAGAGCTATTGTAACCTTCCTGGCAGGAGGAATTATGACTCAATACAAATATTGTAGGAATTTTACCTATTTTTATACATATTTCACTTTCTGGATAATTACATTCCACATACTGTAAGCTGAGTGAGCTTAGATAGCTTTTCAGAAGAAGTTATTGTATATTTCATACATTCTATCTATCAAACCTTATTGTTATACAAGTGGGAAGAAGGCATTTCTTGACTTTTTTGGCAACAAAAAAAAAATCAGTATTTACAGAATAAAACCCCCACTTTGATAAATCACTTTATCTGGTTTTTATGCTAAAGCTTTTGATGAGCACTGTCTTCTTATATAAAATAATGTTCAGTATTTGTCCTACAGTGTTGTATGTCCAGTCCTTCCAGGACAATGTAAACAAAGTGCAGAAGATCAATGTGTGGACAAACAGAAAAGTTCTCTTCAATGGGACTTGTTTTCCCTCTAAATTATCGGCCAAACTGATTTTCAGTAAAAGCCCTGAACGTCTCTAAAAATTTTGTCTTGTGAAAACTTATTCTGAGGAATTCCAGCAGACACTGAAAGCTCTCTGAATGCTGGTTTTCCACATTTTTTTAATGGGACTTGTGCTCCTAGTCCAGATTGATTGTTGAAAATCCATTCTGTTAATAATGATTGCTCATTTGGAAACTTCCTCTATTGTTGGATTGGCTGAAGGTCCCCTGCTTTATCTAGTTAAATAAACAGAAACACCAAAAAGGGAAAGGCAGTACTTTTCCAGGTTTAATGCAAATGGCAGTTCAAGATTTTTGTTAGTCCAAGACAATTAAAAAAACAAAACAAACAGAACCAAACAAACAAAAAATCAAAAAGAGGCCAATTCTTTGCAGTTGAAAGTTAATACAGTATTATTGTCTTCAATTAATCCAGTTCAAGCAAGATGTGTATCTGGAACATTTTCAGGCATTGTTTATTTCTCAGGTTTTCTTTTTCACAAGTAGTGGTGGTCAGTTTTCCTGTGTGCATGTGCTGCCTTTGGATCATGCTGGGGTGGGTGATGCTGTGAGCTTGCAGATTGTTAGTTAAAATCTGTGCCGTGATTTCAAAGTGGCTTAGCTGCACGTGGGCCTTTAATCACTTTAATCAAAGATAAGACTCAGCAGCATCTAGGAGGCATAAGGTACTCTGCATTTCTCTAATTCAGAACAGAAATTAGTTTGCTAATGGATTTAGTAGTCACAACATGAGGCACCTCTTGAAAATAAAATAACTTTCACCACATTCCAAGGTTATCCAGCTGGATCTTTCTGTGAAGGGAATGACAGGTCTGTATTTCTCCCCTTTGACCAGTAGCCCCTGTGAGTCAGCATGGCACTGCTAGCCTGTGCTGAGGATGTTTCAGGATTCCTTTCCATGAAGCCTTTCTGGATGAGAAAGGACTGTCTTGAACCTTTACCGACTTCAGCAGGCAGACGATGTCTGAACTTACTATGCAGGAGTGAGTTCTTCCTTGCCTGAGGAGGGTAGGTGCATGGGAATTAGCCCAAAAACCTATTTTAATGCAAATTCCCTCACTTTATACAGGGATACTGATGTTAAAGATTTCTTCCATTGGTATTAGAGCATTCTTGAGATTAGAGGAGTTATTTTTTTATCTACCTTGATAAACAGCATATGGAGTTCTGTGGCCTATCTGAAAAATTACTAGAAAAATCTGTTCAAGCTTGAGATTGTGAAATTTCCATCCAAATTACAGATCTGAGAATTTCCTGCACAGGATAACAAGTTTTAGCCTATAGCCATTAGTTTGCATATAGACAGGATGTAGCATGCATTTTTTTACCCTGGGAACACCAGTGAGATGTGTAAGAATCATAAATGGATCAAAGTTCATGCTTCACCACTGAGAGAGGAATGCCACTTCCCAGCTAATAAATCCATAGTTCTGATGTCATTACTTAGCTCCCTAGAGGGATTTTTTTTCAAATAGCCATTAGTAGATTTAGATTTCAGTGTAACTTCTCTGGCACATCTTCATTGTTCACTAGTTGCTGATCTCAGAGTCTCAGCCTATCTGGCCAAGCTCTTTTTCTCTTCTCACCGCCCACAGTCCTATGTAAAGAGTACAAATTTAGAGGTTTAGTCTAAAAGCTTGTAGTTCAATATCTTGTCTCTTAAGAAATGTCTAGGTTAATTCTGCACCTGATCTTGATCAATGGAAACATTTTCATAATGAATGATGGATAAATGCTCGTTTTACTGGCAAATTGGAGAAGCAATCAAAACCAGTTTGTATCACCATCCTCATCGTCTCAGAGACTTTTTGTTCTATAAGGAGATTTAAAATCAGAGAGATCTGTGTGAGAACTGAAAATTGGTATCACCATGAATACATTGATAGTGTTTGCAAATAAATAATCTAGCTCCCCAAATCAGAGTACACTGACTATATAAAAATATGCAGTCTTTGTTTTTCATAAGCCTTTGTGAAGGTAACATATCTAGAACTGCAGTGCAGATGCTAGGTATTATGTTATTTGTGTTATGATGAGGGATGTTAATGAAAAAAGTGTGGGCTCTCTGGAGATATTTTTTCTATGTCAGTGTGAGGAAAGCATAAAACAAATTCTCAGCACTTTCTAAATTAGTAGTTGCATCTGCTGCCTTTCATGTTAGGTTGCAAGCTTATTTTGTTGGACACCTTTACAAAGTTAAATTAAACTTTTTATCAGGATTGATGTTGTCATGTCAATTAGGTGGTAGTCAGGCTCAACATTTCTCCAACAACACTTACTTTTAGTGATAGGGAAAAGGTTCTCATTTTCCTGGTGTTGTCTTCACAAATAGAAAGGTTCTCAGAATTTGTACCTTGAGATGATGAGGTGAAGAGGTTAGAGGTGCTGAAATGGTTACAGAAATCATATAGTCTAGTTGGAATTTTCTTTCAACTTTTTACTTCCTATAAAACAGATGATCTTTGGTTCATCTGGGTAAGAATTTACATTCTTGTGTTTCTTCATGTAGTTACAAGAAGCCACATCTGCTGTCTTGAGTTTCTGTGCAGAACAAATCCACCCTCTCTGAAGAGAGAGGGTGGAGATCTATTTTGTATGGCATGTACAAGATAAAGGGAAGGTGATGTGAGGACCCCCCTAGCTGCATGCATTGTGGCCAGTTGGTGGTACAAAAATCAGGAGGCCAAAGTAAAGAGTCCACAGTCATTTCCCCAGAACACTTTTTACAGACCTTGTGTCAGATTTTTCCATCTGTTTGAAGCTCTCCATCACACAGGCTTTTCTGTGATGCAGTTCATAGAGATCAGGAACTCAGAGCAAAAAGGAAAGAGTGATGAAGTGGTAGGGTGGTGGATAAATTTTGTTCTGCATCCCTCTGGTAAAATTTGCCATTCCAAGGCAAAAGCCTCTGCATGGGAGAATTGCTACTAAGGCAGGACTCTCAAAGTGTGGTTTTCTTGCAGGATCCCAAAGGATGTTTCATTTTTAATTCCAGAGAGCCAATAGTCATTAACTGTGATTGTGGTTTTGGCTTCTCTGCTCATTCCCACATTCAGTTTCAGATCTGAGTCTGTTGTGAAGCCTGGAAACACGCCTCTGCAAACAGAAAACCAAGGCTCTTAAAACCTTGGAAATCTTGTATGGGAATTGCCTGTTTTGAAGAAATGCTTGTGATTGAGTCACTAACAGTCCATGGCAGTTCATGTATGTGCACATGCCATTTCACAGTGCTGTCTCCTCTTGTGCTTACAGCGTTCCCTACCAAGCCCAACAGCAGGATTGGGCATATTTACCATCCATCTTCCATTTTTTTCCTGTATGAAGCAAGCAAAACCATGATATGCTGCATGCATTTAAGAGTATCAGCACTGCACTAAGATGTAAACTCTGATAACCAGTTTCACATTGTATATTTCTTGCTCTGAACAGATCCTTCTCTCAGGCAATTTAAAAATTAATGGAAAAAAAATAGCACCCAAAACTGCTGTGTTGCATTGCAAATGAATCTGAGACATGCATTGGTTGCTGGGGCAAGCTGAATTGCTGGACAACTTTCTGATTCTTGGTTGCCACAAGCTGTCACATGTACATGCTTCATGCAGACAGTCCTGTCAAGGAGGCTGTAATCCAGCGGCAGGGACATCTTCTGAGTTTTCCTCTTCTAGTCTGAGGCCACTACCTCACCTCTGCTGAGTGCACAGAGCTCACTGAGGAGAGCTAGTTCCCTGTCCTAATGCAGTCTCAGAGCTTCTGGCTTCCTTTCTGGATTCTGGCGATCTTTTGCAAAATTGTGCATGTGTAGTATTGGAAATAGCAGCGTGCTTAAATTAGCGACAAAACAAGAAGCCAAAAAAAGCTTGTCAAACTCAGAGACAGTTGGTTATTTCCCTCGAGGTAATACATTATTCATGATGCTGTACAGGACTGAGGGTGCCAGTGACAGGAGAGGCTATGGATGAATTGAAGATGCTGAGTGTGCAGTAGGCTCAACAAGTAGGAGTTGATCAGCTTCTGCTACTGTTAATAATTCCATCATCTGGCATGCTCTGTCCTGCTCTTGTCAGGGTTCTGCTCTCCAAACGATTTCCACTTACCTTCCCTTAGCACACTGTATGTGACTTAGTGAATAATCCCTATTGTTGTTCTAATTAGCATATATTGTTGACACAGCTGCTTACATCTAGAGAATAACTGGGGTTAAAGGGCTGATCTCACTCTTCTTGCAGCAAATGAAAACTGCTACGATGGCACAGCAGGCGCTCTTATCCTTAGAGAGGGAAAAGACCGCAGTGCAAGTTTCCGCTGGTGGATTTGGGTGAAGCCATTGCATGAACAGCCCATGGCATGTTTTTTAGCTTTCACAAGCACCAAATTTATCTGTGCAGAGAGGAGTTACTCCTTAACGACGTTATTCATTTGCAATGCATGAGCAGGCTTACAACAAAAATCTGTGGAGGGTTTAACCTCATATACATGATTGATCTTTTGTGGCTTGGCTGTTAATCATGCTTGAAAGCAAGAGAGACGGTGAAACTGAGGAATGCAGCGATTCAGTCACAGGCAACAGATCATTCACCTCTGCAGATGCTAACTTGCTCCTGTGGCTTAGAAAGGTTGGCCTCCAGTTGTCTGTGGTCCAGGTTAGTGTCACTGTGTCACTGTAGCAACAAAGTGGCCTCTGAAAACAGCATGAGGCATCTCAGTCTGCTTCCCTCTGGGCTGGCGTTCGCATTAGAGAGCCCAATAATACATGTGATGCAAAGTGGCAACTTTGCTGGCAGCCTTAACAAAAGGATCAGTGGAGGCAGATGTTAAACCAGCTGTTTGCTCCAGGGATTTTAGTTTCCAAAGGCAGAGTGAGGCTGAACGTGTTTTAATTCGGACAAAAAGAAAAGAGAGGATTTCAGAGAAAAAAGTGTCTTGGCTAGCAAGGAGGCAGTGGAATTAACGTGGATCAAGAGGGACATGCTGATTACCTTGGCTGCAGCAGTGCCTTCAGCTGTCTGGCCCTCTTTGGCATTCCAACAATCAAAGTTTTTTTGAAAACTGCAGGACAGGTAAGCACTTCAGGCACTTGTCCCATCTGCTTTAGCAAGAGTATGAGGCTGCCTAAATCCTTGAGTGTGCTTAACTTTCTCAGTGACCACAGATGGCAAACTTAGACTAGACATCTGTTTTTTAAGATGGCCAAGAAAAGGGAGACTGATCCCACTGAATTACATTCCTTTCAGCCCGAGTGCTGTGTCTCTGATCTTCTGTTGTGCTGCTTTTCAGCATCTTGCACTGGCCAGAATAAACTGAATCGAACTAAGTGTCAGGGGGATAAATAAGCATATTCCAAGATAAGTAAAGTGTTACCACTGTAGCCATGGTGACTGCTGTGAATATGGGCTACTGCGGTTCTGCAGATCCCTGCTAGGCTGAAGACCCTGCAAGGGTCTGAACCCTTTGCATGTGACACCAGCACTGCCAGTGACAACTCTGGGATGCCATTAAGAGCGTGATTTATGAAAGGTTTTGAGCTTTGAGCCCCTAGCCCCAGTTATGCAAAACCTGTGTGCCACGTTCACCTGAACTGTGTGACAGAATGCCTGCATAAACCTTATCCTGTAGTCTAGATGGTGATAACACATACAGATTCTAAAGAACAGAGAGATGGCTGCCAGGTTATCTTTAACACACATTTTTTGTGTTTTTGTGAATTTGCTGACCCAAAATTTACTTTCTATTAGCAGATGGTGTCACACTGAGCTTCTTGTTTTCTATGTAGTTATTCCTTAGCAATACAATAATGACTACTCTTGAAGCAATAAATAAAGCCATGCTAATCTCTTCTGTGTAGGCTCCTATACAACACCTATCACCTTAACAAACCACTTTTCAGTTGGACATTAAATAGCAGAATTACACCCTGACATGTACTGTTTGTCCTTCCATCCTCTTCCTGGGACATTAAGTAGCAGAATTACAGCCTGACATGTACTTTTTGTCCTTCCATCCTCTTCCTCAGAGAAGAAGAGCATGTAATGAAATAATTTGATTTTTTGAGGTTTTGTTTTATTCTTACTTTTCTAAACGTATATGCTGCTCCTCACTTAAATAAGTAAGAGCAAAATCAGAACTATGGACCAGAATTAGAGAAGCGTTTTGGATGTAAAAGTGTTTTAAAAGACTGTCCACTAAGTAAGACTAGTCTCAGATTCCAGAAACAGCAGTAAGGGTAATGGATGTAAGATATACCCAGGAATGATAAATAGGAGTAATAAACCAGGCAGGTATATACAATGGATTATTCCTGTTTTATACACAACAGTAAATAGATGCTTAAACTCATTAATACCCACAGAGGGCAAATACTGTTTAATCCATTTTGGCATTTGTTTATTACCAGTACATCCCTAAGGTATTATTTTTTCCTTCCCTAATGAGATTCGAACATACTGTTAAATCAATATCAGAGTTTCTGAACTTATTGCAAAAGAACAAGCTTAGGAATAAATAGCTATCAAGATGAGATTTTTTTAGATGTCAGCCATTGCATGAGAGAACAGATCATATGGAAAAGAAAAAGGAGGTGCTGACAGGTATGTTTATTTTAGAAGTTTCTATGGCACTTCTGGTTGATTGAAATAATTCTGAAACTGTACACTGAAAGCATGGCTTCCCAGTTCAGATTATTTGCATTTCCTAAGGAGAAGCAGGTAATTTTAAAATTCACATTAAGGGTCATGCTTCTTAATCCCATTTTCTGTGCTTAAACACAGCGTCTTTCTGAAAGTTGAATCTTTGCTGAGTGATCCTGTGGTCCTAGATACCTAAATAAGTTTTGGAAATGTGGGTTAGAAATCCCCCCTCTAAATTAAGTCCCATGTGCTTGTCAGTGTTTAAGTGTATAAACATTCCTCTCTGGAAACTTTTTGTAGATCCTGCAAGTGTATAAATAAGAAGGATCTGAAGAAAGTGAAGTCTGTGTGTAGGAGAGGGCAGCTGTACATGGATATGGTGCTGATGTTAGTTTTCATCTATTTGGAAGCTGGATGACACAGAAATTATTCATACAAAGTGCAAGAAAGCATTGCACATAGTGTCATGAACTCTGAGGGTGTAAGGTTGAATTTTAGAGTCTATAATCCTTAAAGTTTTAGTGGAACTGCATGAGAAATGCATGATTTTTGAGTTTTTTTATTTTAAGTAAGAGTTGAATCTCTACTTACAGCAAAAAATTGTGGCGGAAAAGGAAAATCTTGAATGTCTAAATACAAAATGCAAAGAGTGTCCTGCTCTTTTGTATTATTTGGCTTTCCTGGAAGTAGGGATAAGAATTCCTCCATGAGTTTCAAGACTGAATGCCACACTAGATGTGAAGTAGGACAAGTGAGGTACTTTGCCAGCTGCAAATTTGGAGGTGGTAGTAAGAATGTCTTTTCAAAAGTATATAGGGATAAATGTTAGCACTTTTTTAAAAAAATGGACACTGCTTTGCTCTGTAAGTAAATATTGTTTAGAAATACCTAAACAGAAAGAAAGCTTGGAATACTGTTGTATAATAATAAAAAGGTACAAAGTCTATGAGATAATCTGCAGTTGACACCCTTTTTTTTCAGAAACAGGAATATATGGAATTTTCAAATGCACATTGAACCAAGAGTTGTCCATAGTAAATTTACAAGTGGTATTTTACCCAGTAACAGAAATGTCATGCAGATCATGGTGGGTAAGGCCAAAATTTAACTCTGTTATTTAGAGCTTAGTAAGAGATACAGAGCATCCCAAAGCCAAGCTTTAAATATGCTCACTGTTGGGACAGCATTGTGCCTTTTACTGAAGTCTAAACAAAACCCATTCTAGACAAAACTCCCATCCTAATACATGACATTTATACTGTCTTGCTGAAAATTAGGACTTCACTAAGTTGCAGACATTAATGTCTTTGATGCCAGAATATTCCTTATTATTCTTATGCCTCACTGTGCCCAAGTTGCACTGGGGTCCTCTAGAGAACCAAGGATTTGGGGAGTTGCTGTAAATATGAGTGAAATTCAGCTGATCTGCATTTAGGTATCTAAAACTTATGTCTGGTCTGAGCTAGTCGGGTCAGTTCCCTCTGCAGTCAGTGCAGACATCCTGGCATTTCAAAGATTGAGCTGTTCTGGAGAAAGTCTTAGGGATGAGATAAACAACTGCCTTAGCCATGCTCTTCTCTTCCCTCCCCAGTGACCACTGTGGAGGACTGGTTCAGATTAGCTGCTGTGCTGCAGGTGAGATAAATTCCACTGCTGTTAAGAAGGAGAAGATGTAAAAACTAGAACATCAAATACGTATGGAGGCAAAGACACTGGGGCAAGGGCCAGGCTTTAGCCAGAAATTCAAAGGAATATGACAGTAAAATTATTGATATATAAGATTTTAGAAGTGTGGGTAGGGGGTTTATTCTAGTTTTAAGAACATTCCTTTCAACTTATAACTAACAATCTGTGATTGTTACTAACTCCCCACATTTGCTCTAACACAGCACTAGTGTATAATCTGATGTATTCACCAAGAGCCATCTCTCCAAACTATCCTGTTGTTTACTACTCAATTCCTTCTTGGAATAGCTACTTAATAAATCCATCCATCCCAGAAATATATGTATTTTATTTTTTAACATTGAAATGATAAATTTCCCTCACCGATTTTTTTTCTATTTTGTTTTCTTGAAACAGTATATAGGTCAGTGTCTGCAATCACTTGGGAAAGAAAGGAGAGCAGAGGGTGAGGTGCTGGCTGGATGTTCTCACACTCTGATGGTAGCTCCTAAAGCCTCTCTCTGACCCTCCTGAGTCACACTTGTGTTGTGATGCCCTTGGAGTACCCAGATTCTCTGACAGGAGCATGTGTCAGGCTCTGAACCAGAGAGGAGTGGGAAGAACCAGGGCTGCCACTCTGCTGCACTGCTCCCATACATCTCTCTTCTGTTTGCAGTTGCCATTCTGATCCTTAGACATCTGTGGTGATTTTCACTGCAGTCGTGGTCCGTGGGAAAGTTCCTCTTGAGAAGAATCAATAGTATGCAGTCCTCCACACTGTGAACTGTTGCTCTCCAGAGAAAAGGATTAGAAATAGTATTGTCTTCAAGAGCTGAGAAAACTTGCAGATTTTCCATGTACAGTAAACAGTTTCTATAATTACCAGGAAAACAAAACAAAGAGGCAGAGCTGTGCAGCAGGGCCAGCCCATCTCACATACACTGCTGTGATAATGAAATCCAAACCCTGTGGAATTGCAGACACATTATTCTCACTTGCTTTAAAGGTCAGCTAAGAAGCTGATTTCTCAAACGGGCTCATAGCTCTGAGACAACGTAACACTAGTCATTTCTTCCAACAAATTGCAGTTGTCAGAGAAACTGGATTAGGAGCTCATAGAGCTAAAAATAGACACTATGGGCTTGCCAGAGAGGGGTGAAATCAGTGACAGAGGTGAAGGTATATCAAAATATCATGACATCTGGAGAAAAAGCAAAAATAAAAATGCTCAACTGAAAGCAAGCTAGCCATAAAATTACATTAAAAATAATTGTAATCACAAAGAAGAAGAATGACAAGGTTTACTCTTAATTCTGTTTTATTCACCTTCTGAATCCACCTTGCAGGTTCTGTTTTGTCTGCTGAATCAGTTTGGCCACAGTCCCTCCAAAGTTAAGTACCACAAGTTAAGGACTGAAAGTCATGTCACAGCCCTTATTTGAATACTGAAAAAGAAGTTTTTGGCTTGACATTTCACCTTCTTCGCAGGAGGGAGGAGGAAATAATTTATTGCTAAATTTATTCAACTGAAAAATAAAAGCTAACTCCCAAAACCCAAATCTAATAACAGAGCTATAATGAAAGAAAATTTCCAAACCTCAGCGAATCTTTACTAAAATGGGGTAATTATTTTTCATTGCCTCAAACATTTGCATTTTAAAGAATTCTCTTCTGTGCCATGATTTTGCTAGTTCATATTGTGTCTTGCTCGGATTTAACCAACTAAACAGAACAAGCCACTTCTTCATTCTTAATTCTTCTTCAATTACTTATTTTCTGCAGCAGGGCAATTCCACCATACTGTGTTTCACCCTGAAGGAGCAACAATCCACTGCAGACAGGGAACCTCAGCCTGTTTGGTCAAGGTGAAAAAATCTTCAAGGTACAGGCTGGGACTCAGCTGAAGACAGGGCTGGCAGGAGTTGCATGCAGTTTCTACTGTGACATAAGTAATTCTTTTTATTATGTATTCACAAGCTGACCTATGCATAGCTCAGGAATAGCCTTCACCACTTCCTTTACAAACTCTTTCTGTAGTATGTGTCTTTTTTGCACACTTGTTATAAAATCTCTGCATTTCAGATCTGAGGCACTGACAAATATAGGGTATAAATAATAACTTATGTCAGCGAAACAAATCACTGTGAAAAAATTTGCAAAGTATTTATGCTCATTGTCTTTTGGATATCTTATCAGCTAAAGTTCTTTTTGCAAATTTTTGTTCTTGCAGAAGTCCTCATTGTAAAAAAGGTCAAGAGTAATCTTGATTTTGGGATTTAATTAGCATCAGTGCCGTTTATCTGGCATTCAGTGTGTCCCATTATTACCAGGGTGTTAAGGTGCAGTGGTGGAACAGAAATGTCAGGACAAGCAGCACCAGCAGTTATCTGCATTGCATGTCCTACACATTATCTAGGCATTCCAGGGCATACTTTGAATTTTGTAGAACATGATATGCCTGCTTAAATTTGTAGAAATGTAGTTAGGGATAAGTAATACAAAATAAGTGGACATTGTCTGATAGCTATCTTGAGATATTATGGATATAGTATCACCTGCTCTTGGGATTACTCTAAACCAAATCATGCCCCTTTAGCACCCATCCTTACTTCAGTGAAAAGCATGGCCATCTTCATCCCTTTACTTTTTAAACTTCAGTTTCTTTAAAGACCAGAGATAATTGACACAGCTATTTTCCAACGAAGTATTATAAGAGAACAGTAACTGTTTGTTTCTTGGTTTTTTTTTTTCCTGAATATGATGTGCTCCACTGCTAGGACTGACTGCATTCCTGCTTGATCTAAGTTTGACCTTTCCCAGTTTACTAAAATTTGCTAAAGTTCTTCTTTGCAGGATCCTACAGTGTCTTGAAGAGGCTGTGTGTATTTTGTTTGTGCAAGTCACGGGTGCAACACATAAATATTAAGGCATTCTCAGATCACCATCTTGGAGAGTCCAACCTATTATTTCACAATCACAAATAATCCTCTCTCTTTGCCACTTTGCTCTGCCTCTATGGCCAACCTTAGAGAAGGAACTGAATGCTACTAAAAACAATCTACTGGTTTATATTTATATATTTCACTGGGATTCATTTGTAATAAGCAGAAACTTTTGCAAAACAAGCTTGTATTATTGGCATGAAATTCACAGCCTGGGCCTACCAAGCCATAGTTCAGTCTCTTCCCAAAGCCTTTGAGAGCAAATTGAACTTTGCAGTATCTCGCCTAGACAAAGAGATAACAATTTTCCAGTTGTCTAAGACTGTGATTCTTACTCTCCCTTCTAATCAGGAGTCATGAAATTCAAGAAAGTGTGAATGGAAAGTAATTTCTGGTACTTCGTTAAACAATTTTTCCAGGAACCAGCTGAAATTGGTCATGTAACTGGTGATTCATTCAGGCTCATCTTCATTTCCTCTGAAAGGAATGCTAGAGGACAATTAACTTTGCTGCCTTAGGGTTGTATCCTTCAACTTTTCCCTTTAATTTCAGTGTTGCCAAAGTAAAATCTGAGGGCTAATTCCTATCTAAGGTGGTCACAAACATCTGTAGTAACAGAGCCAGACATATGTGAAGATAACTTGGATAATTGTAGGAAGATGGATTTCACCTGAGTTCATGATGCTCAGTTCTGGAGTGGGAATTTTAGGAAGGGTTATGAACCACCCATTGCTGGTGTGTCATTTACTGAGAGCAGACCAAAGGGACAGAACTGTTCAGTAGAGAGCAGTTTTAATTTCAGCTTTATGAATGCTAAGAATTGCTGCTTGTCTTGTTTCAATCTCCTCTGTTCTGGATGCTGGATAAAAGTATTTGGCCCTCCTAAAATGTGAAAACTGACCACCTCCAAGCCTGCACTCCTGTGGAAATGGACAAATATCCATCCCCTGGGTGCAAACGCTTTTTGTGTTGTTCTGTAATACTGTTGTAGTGTTGTCTTACAGAGCTTATTTGAAGAGACTTGTACAAGCATTCTGCACTAATAAGATTACAACCTTGCACTATCAAAAATGGTTGCTTAGCATTAAAATAATCTTGGGTGCCATTAAAGAGTTCTTGAGTTCTATCAGGGTTTAGAGCACTGAGATGTTTGTGAATCTGAACCTGTTTGTATGAAATTTCTCACAGACAAGGGATAATCTAATTAATGACAGTATTTCCATTTTAGTAATACACAGAGGAGGAAAGGCAGTGTCCCTAGAGACTCCTGTCAACTTAATGATTAAGAGATTAATTTTAGTACTCTGAAATCTGAACATTATTTTAAAACATCAGCTTGCGATCAATTGGGAAGGGACGGGGCGGGTTAGAGTTTTACTGTCAGAGGGCACGAACAGAAAAGCTCAGAAAGCATATAAGCCAGGATCTTCCCACACTGAAATCAAGGGATTAATTGCAAAATTGCATCTGATTACTTGTCCTGTAACTAGCTGCTCAGCAAAGGAATCCACCTGCCAACAGAAGCAGAGTCCATACAAACTATCACATGCTGCATTTCAATTTATTTATTGGGATTTGTTTGGCAGACTTAGTGGTCTGGAAGTTCCAGTAAGTACCTCCGGTTGAAAGTTGCTATTTCAGTTATGATTGCTTCCCCAAACCAACTGAATTTCTTACTAACCAAAGACTTACCTACTTGAAGAAAACAACAAAAACAAACCAGTAAATTTGGTTCTGTCATTTGTGTCTTTGACTGTGAGCAGTTGAAGTGCATGATGTATGTACTAACCAGGCCTGTGCTGTGGCATTGAACAAGTTATTCAGGGCTGCAGCAGCAGTATAACACGTTCAGAATTCAGTATTAATCCCTCCGTGGGACCACGAGTCTATGTAAAAACTTGATGTGCCATATGTGTAGGCCATGGGAAAATTGTGTGTGCAGTGAACTATATACGGTCTTAAAAGCTTTAACATTTGTACTGCTCTTCCTATAAAGAATGTATGTCTTGATAGCTGTTGATCCTATGAGCTTCTGAAAAAAAATGTAATCTAAAGTTTATTCTTCTTGTCTTAAAATTACTGTTTTGTGTCTAAGTGTTTACACAGACCCGCATACAGCAAAGGGTCTTTCTCTGTTTGTTGCTGGGAAATGGAAAAGCAGATGCTATTTGTACATCTTGCAGGCTTAGAGAGATCAGTGAATGCCTTTCCTGAATCTCCTCCTGATAAGCCACTTCTATTTACTAGAAAATGCAAACAGTGCCAATAGCCTGGGCCTTCTTCAGAGGAAACAAAACAGCCTTGTACTGTTCCACATCTATTGACACTTCTTATTTTAATCTTTCTGCCTCCTTTCGAGTAGGCTTTGGTGATACAATTCTTCCAAAGTGTAACTGAGGACAGTTTGCCTTTTTTACCCCTCTTTTTTCAAAGCCACTGAAGGCCTCAAACAAGAAGAAGAAACTTTACAAAACTCATGCAGGTATGTTGTTAACAGATAGCAGAAGGATAAAACAGCCTTCTCAGAGTTGCCCAGACTATCTTTTAACAGGGTGCCTGCACTGTGTTGTGACTTGACATCTTGCTTTCATAGTGTGACCTGCTATTAATGGTGTCTGTTGCAATGAGGTCCTTTTAGTTTGTCCTAGAAGATTTTACTTGTTTGTCACCATATTAGAAACATAATGTACACTCTATAAGAAAAGCAATATACAATATACTATACATCTTCTATTTCAATGCCTCCAGTTTTAGGCTAGTATTCATATCAATGTTTATAATCAAAATACAGGTTTTTCTCGTTCTTCACAGGACCAAGCAAAGTTTTGCCTTGTCTAAATACTAACAGTAACATTTCTGTTCAACAAATACTCTTTTTTCATGCTTCTAGTTTTCTTGTAATGGGCTCCATCCTACTGATTCCCCATTAATGCATTTGAAAGGGAAAAGTAATGAGCTATTTCAGTGCATGACCTTTGCACAGTACCTGATTCATAAAGATAAATAGATCCAAAATTTCATTTATGAGTTACTAGTGATCAGCAAAACAACAGAAATTCTTTGCAGTTCAGCTGAGGAGATTCTGAAGTTCTTGCAATGCTTATTCAGTTTTGCAGTTTATTGAGTCATTGTAATGGATGTATTTAATGAAGCCTTTGCCATAGACACTGGCATTTTCATAGAAGCTGTTCTAATTTCTGCTTCCAGTTATATGTGAAAGTGTACCGTAGAGAAATTATCTGGATTTAAAACAAAATCATGCAAGTTTTCTTCACATCTGTTCTTGCTTTATTTGACCTCATCCTCTGGTAGGTAGCTCAATTTAATTAATTCTTGTCATAATAGTAGTAGTGTCCATAAAAATGTTTCTCCAGTAAAACCCCACTCAAAAATACTTTGATCCTGATTGTTACCAGGATGCCTTTATTTCTGAGCTAAGTCACTGAAGAGGTGATCAAAGAAGACAGAATATTAGGACAAATCAAGAAATTTTTGTGTATATGGTTGAAAAAGTGATATGATGGGGAAGTAATTGAGTTGGTTTTTTCCTCATTAAAATTTGCTTATACACATTACAGCTGCTCATAAAATATTTATTTCTTCCTTCACTGTCTTTCTTTTGAAATCAAGAGATCTCCAAAGCAAAAAAAGTTGCCTGGTGACTTTGTATGAATGACATAGCAAATGCAATCCAGACCCAAATCCATCCAGACTTTAGTAGCCCCAAAGGCAGCTAATTCACTGGAAGTCATGGACAGAGCTTGTTCTTCTGAACATTTAATGACACAGTATGAAATGCACCGGTTCACTTACATTGTTGGCTGCTCAAGATACCACCCAGACTGTATTTATTATTCTTCTCCTGTTCTTAGAAAGGAGGAGAAAAAAAAAAAAGCTTAGGTCTGTGTCTGCATTACTTGAGTTCTCATATGTGCAGACTGCACCTGGCAGTATGTTGCAGACTTGCTTTCCTATGACAGAGAAGGTGGTTTATCTCTTTTGTGGTACCTTTTTTTTCCCCATCTGGTATTTTCTGACACCTCTTCAACCATGTCATTAGCTTTTTTTGGGCTGCTCAATGCCTGGAAATCCTGGATGAAAGGGCACACTAAACATGTGCAGAACAATTCTGTATCTCAGGTGAGAAGTTTTGTAAGGATATTTTAGGTTTATTGCTAGGGGCAGACCAACTTTTCAAGTTCAGTGGGCTCACCTTATGCCGTAGAGCTGATGTGTAAAGGCACAACACATGTTGACATGTTACTCAGCCATGCAGATACATGGTCAATGCAATTCAGCATGGCAAATCCTGAGAAAAATGGAATTTGCAGCAATTGGAATTTCAGATGTTGGCAGGAGTACACGATTTGTATCACCTACTCTCTCTTGTGTCATGAAAACTATCTAGAAATATAGGAAAATAAGAGGGAAAGAAAAAAAGAAACAAATGAGGGCAATTGTGAGGCAGAGCTCATTTATTATATTTCACGTTCCAGAGGTGGAGCTAAAACCATTCAAATTCAGTGGTCAATGCTGATCAGCCATCTCATAGGAGTTCCATCTCAGTTTCCACATGCAAATTTTATTCTGAGCAGCTATAATACTGCCACGGGGCAGGAGGTGTTTGACTTTTTAATAACCACTAAAAGATTGGCTGAAGATTGGTTGCTGGAGTGCTCAATACCCGAATTCCCTGCTGGGTCTGGAATTGGGTTCAGTTTCCAGCAAGGTTTTGTGGTAGGAACTTTGAATGTTCTTGTGAGCCGGGACTGACCAGGGTGGTCCTTCGCAGACACACACCCAGGAGCAGTTTTACACACATCCTACACACATCCTACACACATGCCTACGTATTTTATGAATCAGGTCTGTGATCAATGTTTTGAACGGTTCGTTTGCTGCAGTTTCATGGGGTTGTTCTCTCTTCGGTTTGCACTGTAAATAATACTGTACATCTGCTATTTTATGATACAAATGCCATGTGAGTTGCTTATTTTTAAAATGTTATACAGCTCTGTTATGATTTATTTGCAATGCCATATTACAGTATTGGTTTAATATACAATGTATCTCAATGGCATGAGTGAAAATGCTTATATTTTGCAATGTCAAATATTTTATTTTTGTTTTTTAAAATGAATACATTTCATCCTATGCAGTTTCATAAATGTTTCTTAAGTGGCTCATTATGTCTGAAAATATTGCTTCCTCTCCAGTAGTGCAGGCATAAGAACTAGTATTCCTGATCAAAATCATCAGATAGATCATCTAGTAATTTCAGATTAGAAATGTATGTACAAATATGTAAGCATTTATAGTTCATCAGAACATCTACTATATCTTCCTTGCTTTTCATGTAATGATACATTTTAATCATTTTGTATTCTTTTTATTTGTAATTATCTGTGACTCATACACAGTGTAAATAACATGTTTCATTATGCAAGTTTTCTAGGTATTCAAGACTACAAAAAAGTTTGTATATGAAAAGAAATTGATAGTAGATTGGAATGACATAAAATAAAGTGGTGATGACTATGTTCTATTTATACTGTTCATTTCCAAGATGTCTGTTAAAGAAAAAACATTTTATTTGCCCTTTAATGTCCAACCAGTTATTTGAAGTATATTTACATCAATAAATCATGCAAAAGTCTATTAAAAGTCATGAAGAATCATTGAAATTTTCTCTTTTTTTCTGTTTATGGTTTACCTATGGAGAACAGAATTTAAATATACTAAAATCCAATTCAGTGGGAACAGTCCAAGAAGTCAGTGAAGGTATTTGTGGAAAAGAATTTTTTTTCCTCAAACCTCACCTTTTAGCCCAAATCCAAATGTGTTTTCAAACAATAAACCTGTAAAATATGTTATAACAGAATGTTAAATGCTTGAATACATTTTGTGTATATTCCTTGATATGTAATCTTTGGTTTTCATGGACATGGCCATGCTAAAACCTTACTGAAGCCTTTGTTCTTGACTGAACTTCTGGCATTTTGAGGCAGAGCTTCTCAGGAAATTTAACAGATTGTTTGGAAAAAGAAAGGCTGGTGTGGGTGATACTACAACAGCTGATTTCAGTGATTGTTCAGTTCTTGGTTCTGTAGAGCAACAGAGCAGATCAGATTTCCTTCCTGGAGAACAGAGTGAGAGAAAGGTGACCTGGCAGGGAATCCCAGCACTAGCTCCTTGCTACCAGCGCAGGAACAAAGGCGTGTTTTAGTGTCGTGAGCTTGACAAATGCTGCTCTTGTTGCCCACTTTTTCATTCCTTATTAATCTTTTCTATATCCCCAAGTGAGAAAATGACTCATTCTGCTCTGCTATTTTTTACAGAAGACCATTAACTAGAATTGGTTGCAATATTTTTCTCCAGAATGTGCTACTGGGAGAAAATGGAATTTCAATCAAATCTATGTATTGTCAGGGAGTTGATTCTGACATTTTTGTTCTAAATGTGCTTATCTGTTACTTTGCTAAAGCTAAAGCTAAGGAAGGTCTAACCTGTCCTGAAATTTCAGGGATTTTTGCTGGCTTTTAGCCTGGTGAATATTTTCTAGGAAGGAGAATGATAATTTCCCTATTCCTGTCTTGAAAATTACTCCAGAAAGTTATTCTGAAATTTTTAGATGGGAAGTTTAATAACTCCAGTATGTGGAAGTCAGTTCTTGTCCTCATTATATTTGAGAATATTGTGTGTTAAGCAAGAAATTATGATAAAGACAATTATCAGAGACTTACTGGCTGGGAGAGTTACTCTTTTATGAATATAATAGTACATTATGAGATTTTGCTTTCTCCAGTAAAGTTCCTTTATATGACTGTATGAGTGAAAGGAATGTAAGAAGTGCCTTCAGCTTAACACCCCTGTTAACATCAAAGATAATTCCAGGACAGAAGTATATAATGGGAATAAAATTTTGTGTGGACAAGGACAACAACAGTTATGAAAGCTATGCTTATATTCCAGAAATGATATAGGAAAGAATTGCTCAGGTTTGAAAAGATATGACTATGATAAAAATCTCGGAATACGCTGTTGAAAAGGGATAGAAAATGATTATTCTGTGTTTCTTATAATGGCAGAATTAGAGGGCATTTGATGAGGTTACAGGCAGCAGATTAAAAACAAGCAATGCAAGAGAAAGCACTTTTTTTTTTCCCTTAGAGTGTGTAATCAAATTGTGGCTCTCAGTGCCAACAGGACATTTAAAGGACTAAAATAGAAGCAATTAGAAAAGCTGATGGAGGGTAGATTCATCGGCTGATTTCAAGCATGTTGAGCTGCATGCTATTGTCAGCTCAGAAAGCCACTAATCCTTTGTTGCAGGAATCTGGGAGAGTGTCCCAGCCAGAGGTCTTGTAATGCTTTTTTATCTCCTCTTTGCATACCATTCCCTGTGGATATCATTCCAGAAAATATGCTGGGTAGATGGAGCTTTCAGGAAAAACCCAGGGTTAATATTTTGATATGAGAGACACTGGAAGAAGAGTCCAAGATGATCTGCAGGCTGGGGGAAGAACAGGGGGAAGAGAATTTCAGAGCCATACCAGCATCTGGAGGTAGCATAATGCACTGTGAACGTGCAGTCTGGACATCAAAGCTGGTCTGGGGAAAAAGAGGTGATTTTCATTGGGAGACAAATCAGAAAAGCAGATTTTTGCTGAAATTACTCAGCATAAACAAGTTTCCTATGATCTTTCACAGCACTTTCCCTATGCCTGGGAAAAAGCCCCAAAAGTATGGACCAAGGCAATAAAAAAATACCCAGCAATGGGCCAAGATCAGTTTTGCAAGATAGACTTGGAGAGCTGTCATCTTCTTGATGGGAAAAACACTCTTGTGTGCTGACTCTAGGTGAGTGCCTGGGGCACAGACCTTGTAGGATGAAATCTGAGTAAGAGCTTTAAGTGGAAAGGACCGGTTAAGTTTCCTCACATGTAATATTCCTCCTTAATTTCAGTACAGAGGGAGGGAAAATCGATAACTATACCAAATAAAGAAGATATTCTTGTAGGTGTGCACACCTGGTATGTATGAGCAGATCACATACTTTAACTCTGTTTTACTGGTCTCCTAAGGTGTGGGCATGGGTGAGATGCCCTGGCTAAGTAGAACAGAAACTGAAATTGAGGACCACTTTGAATCAGTGTTTTCATTGAAGATCTTAGCACGGAGGAGAAGAAATTACATCTGTTGACAGCACAAAACAGGGAGCTGTTCTGTTACCAACACAACAGGAGCCAAATGAAAGAAGGGAAGAATAAAGCAGCCTCCAGACCACATAAAATAGAGGTAGGCTGAAAGGATAAGTAATGTCTGCCAGGATTAATTGCAGGTATTTGTGTAATAAGTGGAAACTCATAATTTAGAAGTGACAGTAGAAGAAAAAGAGATGGAAGGGTACTGAGGGAGAGGTGTATGATTATATCCACTAATGTCATGTGAAAAAGAGAGAGAACTGTTTCTGATAGATACAGGGAGATATCAGTGGTGTTGCATAAAGTACTTATGTGATCATATCTGGAATACTGTGTGTAACTAGTAACTGATTATTCAAATTCAGGGTATTTTTGTGACTGGCACCAACATAAAGCCCAAGAGAAGTATAATTATTTAATTAGCTGGTTTCTTTTCAAGTAAACCATGCATAAAGTGTGCCTGATATATTTGTATGTCTTTAGGTAGAGAATATGGTATCAAAAATTTTCAAAATACTCACAGTTCTTCCTGTTCAGTAGGCTAAGGAGGTACAAATTGATACAGGTTAATGAAATAGCCAAGAAATAGAGGAGGCTGAGTTACCATCTGGTAACTCTTGACAGGTCTTGGTTGTGGTCTTTAAAACAGTTTTTCTTGTTTTATGTGGGGCTAGAATGAACAGGTGAAGGGTTTTCAGCCATTTCCTGTGCTCCTGACTTTTCTTAAAAATATGACCAAGAAGTTAAATAGCAATTTTTCTGCAAGGCATCTTGGTTCAGCTTCCTAAACACAGATCTCTCCTGCCCTTGAAATGCCCTGGTTCACCTTGTTTTCCCTGTAGCTTCTACATGGCTGAAGGCCTTTTGAAGGTCCTGGGCCATATTCACCACTGCCACATTGACCTCTTAGATGCCATAAAATGGCAATGTATTCAGACAGTTAAATTAATTACATGCTGCTGAGTTTATAATTTATTTCCCAAATAAAAACATCACACTGCTTGAAGGAAAAACTAGCTAACCAGATGAAGATCACAGGTCATTCATATAACAGTGTATGTGATTACTTTTACTAGAGTACATTCACAAATGATGAAACAAAGCTTTGCATATGGGCCAGAGTATATTAAAAGAAGGTTGATTAATACTCCTAACATGGTAATGTAATGATCTGAACACTTTAACAAGCAACTGAAACATAACTGTAATATGATTTATTTAATCTGTCCCTTAAGATATCTCTTTAAATCCGTGGAAATAGACATAGTATTGTATAATTTGCATTTTTCCTCCCATAGCTTTTTCTGCAAATAGACATTCTTTGGCCTGGCTGTTATGTCTTGTATAATACACCTATTGTAATTGCTTTCAGAAAAATCGATATAATACTAGAGTACTCAAATCCAGCTAGGCTTCTTGTCCTATGGTGGCAGTGAAAGAACAAATACCACTTTTATTTCAATTGTCTGTCTGGAGCTGACCGGTTATTATGCTGCACATGGAAATGATGGTGTTGAGAACTTTGCAGTGCTCTTCACCCAAAAGGGCTCCTGGTTGTGTAACCTGCAATCCACAGTCCCCTGTCACAAAGTCCCAAGGCTGGCAGGATGCGGCAGCAGCTCTGGGTTAATAGACCTCAGATGGTCCCTCCACAGTGACAGTGGCCTGGTGGTGAGTGAGGTGAGAGAGACACCTGTGGTCACACACCGGAGTCATTACAGGGCAGGTCATACATCTTGTTACTGATAAAAATTCCTTGTTCAAATATGACTGTGAAAACTTCCCAGTTTAAGGACTGAATGTTATACATTCCTTTCTTTCTTCAATCTTGCTTTCCTTTCAGGTACCTGCCTTGGGAAGTGCTGTCCTGGATAATGAACTATGACAAAATTCTTAGCTTCACTTTTCACCTCCCTTTGTGCCCCAGATGCATATACAGTTTCTGACCCTTCCAGTTCTTTCAGGTCTGAAGACACCAGAGTGTCGGAGAAGTTATTTTGATTTTTCATTTACATTCCAAAGCACTTTGTTATCAGAATTCCAATAAGCCATCTTGTGCTAGATATCCAAGACCTTACTGGATCCTTCCTCCAAATGGCCTCAGAATTTCTCCAGCTCTCTCACTAACACACAGAAGCATTAAAAAATGTTCAATGCATTGAGAAAATGCTCTTTCTCACAAGAAGAAGCAGAGGGGCAAGCACTGATTTCTTCTCACTCTTGACCAGCAATAGGACCCAGGGGAATGGCCTGAAGCTGTGTCAGAGGAGGTTATGGCTGAATACCAGGAAAAGGTTCTTCACCCAGAGGGTGGTTGGGCACTGGCACAGGCTCCCCAGGGAAGTGGTCACAGCACCAGCCTGACAGAGCTGAAGGAGCATTTGGACAGTGTGCTCAGACACATGGTGTGACTCTTGGGGATGTCCTGTGCAGGACTCAGTGATCCTTGTGAATATTGTATGATGGTGCAACAGCAGAAACATAGACAAATGAGGCTCAAGTGCCTAGCTTGGAGCGACAGCCATATCTTCCTCTCATCTGCCTGCTGGAAATACAGCACAGCCAAGAGGAAACTGACCAGGAGGGTCATGGAGTGTGAGTAAGAGAACTTCCTGACATGCATGAAATCAGAGTAAAGTTAGAATCTAGAACTGAGCTCAAATATTGAAATGAGTACAAAACCATCTGAAATAGTCTAGGGGAAAATGGAAGGTAGAAGAAGACGTAGTATAAGCTGGGTAGGACTTGCTAAGGGCAAAAGAAGAAAAGAGATAACTCTGTCACCAGTAGAAAACTTCAGAAATCTATTACGAGGGGATCTTGAGCTTCTGTTTGAGTCATAAAACAATAATTTTGCAGACCATTATATTATCTAAATCTGCTGCTGAAAACCCATCAATAACTCTAATACCAGTAATCTTGACTTTCACTATAAGCGTGAGTTTAAAATTAGTTTGAACATTGAAGAGTGTAGTTTATAAGGAGAAAAGAAATAATTCTTAATGTCTGTGCTGGCATCCAAGGGAGGAAGACAATTTTTTCTTGCAATAAGGAGAAGATTATTGTTAGAAAAAAGAGGGCTTATTCTTCACTTTAGGCTCAGATTTACTATGTATTAGAATCAAGCAAAACTCTTCTCTGTCTCAGAAAAAGCTATGAATTTCTCAGATACTCTGGAAAATCAAGAGCTAATCAATTTTAATTGTGTATAGCAGATTATTACATCCAGGAAATGTAATACAGATTACTACTTGAGTGAGTATTTGCTGTGTGCTCCAGGTCAAAAGGAGCTTGTGTAAATGTCAGTGGCATAACTGATCTGTGACACTGGGAGAGTGTGGTAAATCAATATTGTCTTAATTGCATTTTCTTGAGGCAATTATACAGTAGTCAGAGAAGGATGGCATACTTAGTTTTAGCTTAATATAAGAGCTTGACTAGTTAATCAGTAAATTCATTGTCTGCAAGTCATTAAGAAACCCCAAAATCACATGAGGTCTTCCAGTAGTACTGCTGTACTTAGGGCATTCCTGGTGGAGACTGTGCCATGGGTGCTGTTCAGACCCACAGGTCACTGTGCTCAAGTGTTGCCATGGTGCCTTTTCTAGCACAGGTGATGGATGCCAAGGCTATTCTGGCTTTGCAGCACCTGACAGCACTGATCTACATCTCCATCTCTGAGGACATCACAACTTGCTTGCAGAACAATGCCTGCAAGAGAAAATGCTTGTTGAATCTTAAAAATACCCAGTCACCAACAGGAGCAATGTGGGAGGATCAGAGGCAGCCTGGTGGCTCACCTGCTCCTGGGCAGCACTCTGCTGTGTGGCTCCTCCTGGTACACAAAGAGTCACTTAAAATAAACACTGAGATAAAGCCAGAACTCTTCTTCCTGAAAGCCACTTCTCATTCCACTGTCCTTCTTCTCTAATAAATGGTAATGCTATAGAGTTTGTTTGATTGAAGAACTACTTCTCAGAGGCCAAAATACAGTGGTGGATTTCTCTACTATTCATGCATGAAAAGTGCAAGGTATTCTTTACAACTTCTGTTGTTGAAGAGTGCAGGCAGCTCAGCTCACTGCCCAGGTCACTGCCCCATGAGAACTTCTCTGCCTGACTCATAGCAGTAACCTCGCTCATTTTTTCCCCTTATGTAAATAATTAATGCCATTAAAATGCAATTCTCCTTTAATCTGTGTGCAGCAGTGTCACTCTGTACCTTTAGGAACTTAATTCCTTAATTAGGCTCCAATGTAGTCAATTTTGAAAAATGTGGCATCTAACTCAGGAATGAGTAGTTGAGTGAAATGACTCACTTTAGGCATACTTGTGAATTCCTACTCCCTCCCCACATGCCCCAGTAGATGGTGTGGTGTAAATGAAGAATTGGACCTAGAAGAAAATGGTCTTAGAAAAAGAAATGTGGTTGGAAGGAAATATTTATGTATTGGCTAGGAAAAAAACCCAGTTCTGAAAAAAGAAGAGAAGGTTCCAATTAACCAAAGTGAAAGTACACAGAACTGTTCAGAGCTATTTTAATAGCATCTGCTGCAGAGGTTAAGAAAGCAGGCAGGTGAGAAGGACGAGTACAGACAGTAAGTGAGGAAAAGCCTGTTCTGCAGAAAGACTTTTCCATAGTCTAGTCAGACTGAGGAAAATTGGTGGGGAGGATGACACAAAGACAGGGAATGCTGTCCTCCTGTTGAAACGTGCTTTTATCTTTTGTGCAGGTTCATTATTTTTTAATTCAGCTTCATTTGCCGTTTCAAAAAGAAAACAGCTGTTCATAATTTAGCTTTGCTTTTTTCTATGCGGTCCTGATTTGGTTGAGCTGAATTTTCTTCAAATTCCTTTGCAGCAACTTCCATTGAATATATACATTATTTTTATTTAAATGTTTGCTTCCTGATTATTTGCTGAACATGACTCATAACTGCTTTTTTTTTTTTTCAGTTTTGCACATTTACTATGAAGAATGCTGTAGATAATTCACTTTCACTGTGGTGAAAATACAAAGATTCATTTCTTGGCATCCCCAGGATGAGGAAAAGTTGTTATGGGGAATTACTTGGGTGAAGTGAAAAAAGAAGAAGTAGAGAATAAGATTCAACGGATATGGCTTCAACCAGTGAGCAGTATAGCTGTAACATGCCAAGAGCCTTCATGTATAATAAAGCACTGAGGAACAAACCACATCTGTATGTGAAGAGATAACAAAGACAAGAGAATTCCCATCAAAACTGGCTGCTTTCAAAATGGCATTGCAAGTTGGGAAGTGCCAAGGAGGAAATCGGTTTAAAGGCTTTGCATGCAATTTGTAGTTTAGTGCAGCATTTCATCAAGTCTTGTCCGAAGAGTTGATCTGCCTAATGGCAAATTATCTTTAGCAAAATAAGGTCCAAAATACAAATTGACTTGCTAACATATAGCAAGAGGTGTCAGAAGTTTTAGTGCCTTGGGAACAGACTCGTTTTTCCCTCTAGCTTTGCCTGTAGACCAGCAGGGAATTTGTCTGCTGTGGAACCGTATCAGGGGTTTTTACAATTCCTTCTCCTGACTGTTCTTTGTTTGCTCATCACCAGGAGGTAGGGAAGCAGCCCTGGCTGGGTGGGTGGCTGCAGCAGCAGGTGATTTGAACACAGCCCAAAGACAGCACATGCTTTGACATCCTCTTTGGTTCTTGCCCAAGAGAATCCATATCACTGAGTCTGGTCTTCATTTTATATAAAAATCCTTTTCTAATAGTGTATCAGCACCTCGTTTCTCTCTCAGTAGAAAAGGCCTTTCACGAAACCCACAGGTTTAATTGAAAGCCACTGGCAAGGGTCTCTGCAGGTTCAAGATAATTTCTCTAGAAAGCACATGTATAAACACAAGACCTGTAGCTCTGCCGGCTATTTTCTGCATCAATTTAACTGCAAGATGACACTGGATCTTTGAAAGAAATACCAAAACAACAAAACAAACACACAAAATGCGGCAAGTCTGTCATCTCAAGACAGGGTAGAGAACTCAGGTTTGTCAGCTGTTAAAACTGGAACATTTAATTGTCCTTCCCTGTGGGACCAGAGTAAATCTGGGCACAGCCGGAAACCCTGGAAGAGAAATGATATTTCAGGCTTTTCATTGCAAAGAGGTAAAATAATAAATAGTGGATATTAAAACCATGTACCAGGCACTGTTACATTAGCAGGTTTAATAACTTTCTGCAGATATTACCTTGTTGTAATTCGTAAAATGACCATGACTACATTAGCAGTGTGGGTGACTACTGTGTTGGTGAGATATAGCTACTGCTGGGCACATTTGCTGTCACCATGGTCTCACAGATAATAAACATAATTACCTCCCTGGTACCAGCCAGTGCATCTGCTCACATAAATTATTTTGCAGCGCTGTGACCCACCCCCATGTGGTGTGCTCTGCTGCTATTGTATGTCATGATCCCATTTCAGCAGGTTATTAGCTGCACTGTATCAAAGACGTGGAGCCGTTAAGCACAGCTCCTAGAAGATTTTGGCCATTCATTTAATTCTGGATAAGGAAAGATTAATTTATTACCAGAGCTTCAAGAGTGTCCTTGGGTTTTCATCTTGAGAATGTTGGGCAATTTTTTTCCCTACACCCTGTTGAAAAGGCATGCTTATGGAATCTGATTTACACTTCTAGATTTACACATATATCTGATTTGCACTTCCACCCCCTCTCCTGGGACAGTCTAGACAGCTTTACAAGATTGATAGACAGAAAAGTATCATGAAGGCTGCACTTTTCTGTCCAAAGCTGCTTGGATATTTAACACCTTTTGGCAGTAGCCCTGAATCTGGGGGAGTAAAAACAGTTCTTTGAGATGGCACAAACCCTTGGAGAATCAGCACTTCATCAAACATACTCAACAAGAACTGTCTTGCACACAATGCATAATATCAACAAGCTGTTAGACAAATGTCAGGTTAGCTATTCTCTGAAAGCATGACTGCTTTCTGCAGCATCCTTTCTTCCAGCTTCCTAGCGTAACTCTCCTTCTTCAGATCCCTTGTCATCTAGGACCAGCAGTAACACCATTTTCCAGAGCTGAGAGACACAGAGGCACCCTGTATTCAGTCTGGAGCAAACCTGGTTCTAAGCAAACATAATCCTTGTTTCTGATAAGACAGGTAACAGCACATATCTGTCTGCCTTTCTATCTCTGTAGTATTAAGTCTTCAGAGAGATTGCAGGGCTGTCTTGATCATTCTCTGTTAGTGATCTGTCTCCTTTCAATCTCCAGTCTGACAACTATCTATGTCCTACCAGCATCACTGAGTGCCTCCCAGGACTCACTTGCCAGTGGCATGAAACTCAGGGAGAGCTTGTCTTCCTATATCTTTTGGCTGCCTACCTGAAGAACTTCTTGGTAGGATTTGATCAGGAAGGTTTGGATGTAACCCATGCTATGCCTGACTGGGCACCACCTCTGTAGAGTGCACAGACCTGGCTAGAGGAGACATCACACTTGCCCTTGGAGGATTTCTAAGAAGAGCCATTTGCTTGAAACTGCCTGTTATTCATCACAGAACATGCTCACAGTGTGTGCTTCCATAGCAAACTACAGTCTTTGTACTCTTCCTCTAAGCATGGGGTTTTATACATTTGATTTTTGCTTGGTGAGTCTTTTAACATTATGTTAAGAGACAAGGCTTCTCTGCTGGCTGCAAAAATTAAAATTTCCACTGGCATAAGCAGCCCAGGCATCTTTGGTTCAGCCTGTGAAATGGTTGTCTGCATGTTTCTCGGAGTGATCTGCCTTTATTGTTTAAATTGATAAGCAAAATCTTAGCTCTTCAGAAATTTTGCAGGTGTGAAATTATGCATGAACTACATAACAATAGAAACCAGGCAAATAAAATTGAAGGAGGAAGAAGCAGCACTTTATTATGCAGGGAAATAAATGACACTTTACATTGTCATTAAAACAGTGAAATATTTATTTGATTTTCTTTTGCATCAGAAATTTAGTAGACTCTGTCTGACAAAAGACTCAAAATACGAATCTCAGTCCTTATTCTGAAGTTCTGGTTACCAAATATATCTATTCTGGCTAGAGTTATGAGATTTAACTTGTAAGCCTGGTTAAAAAAATGAAAGTGGATCTTGCACAGTCGTTGAGTGATGGCAGTGATTTGCCTGCGTGCACATCCAGTGAGCTTAGTCACTGCTCCCTGGGGACTCCAGGGACTCCCCAGCATCCATGAGGCACAGGACTGGTTTGGTTCAGTGCACTAATGTGTGACACAGTGCTCAGCTGAGCTACTGGCTTCACTAGGAAGCATTTGACCAGTTTTGACAGCTGCTCTCCAGGGGAGTTTGAGCAGCCCTGCACACTCTCCTGGGCAGCTGCTGCTGTGCACAGAGAATGGACAGGCAGTGTTACAGTCCCAAAGATGTCCTGAGGCCGTTCCTGCAGCAGAATTGACCAAACTGAACACAAACAGGACACCTGTATGGGCAGATGCAGGAATGGTCACATAGGAAAGTGCTTCGTACCTACTGGAGATAGGAAAAACTTTTGAACAGTTGAAGAAAATCAGTGTCAGTGGACCTTGCTTGTGTGGGTGTTATTGTGTAGGACCATGGTTCATCTGGATATGAAAATTCCCCCTAATGAGGGTGCTGCTGCAATGATCCTCACAGGGTCCCATCACAAACCAGGCAGCAGCTGAGACATTCAATTTCCCTTCTGGGTATAATCTTATGTAGAGATCTCAATAAATCAGTCTATCTAAAAAAAAAATCTCTGTCATTGTCTGTACCATTGTGGCAGAAGCCTTATCTTCCCATTTAGGCAACAAATGAAACCATTATAAATAAATATAAAAATAACTGATATCTCTCAGAAATACAATAAAAACCTTAAAATAGTTTAATTTAAAAGCCTTGGTAAACAACAGTGGATGCTTTTCTTCCCCACAGGCTCTTAGCCATGGTGAAGACAGTTCCTTATTAAGTCTAACTATCAATGATACTTCTTTATATTTTCTTCTGACATTAAATGTCACAGTATCTTCTTTTAAAGTTGGGGTGAAATTCATAAGCTTAGCTCCCAGGAGACTGCTACTATAAAATTTATCACCCTTTCAGCTGAAGAAAGGGAGTTTGACCATAATGGACAAAATAAGTATGTATGAAAATAGTACCATAGATGTTAGCAGTTGTGCCACGGATGTAAATTGGCTTCGTTTAGTTCTGTATTAGCAATAAAGGTTGGCATACTGCACCAGTGTCCTAGAATCTCACCAGCTGGAACAATGCTGAAGGATTTAAAAATACACAATCATGTAGGTTTTAATTTGGAAGAAGTAGGAAATGAAAGAGAAGGAATTGGCAGAGAACCAATGTGAAAATTTTCTTATCTGCAAAATTCTAATGTATGGGCAACCTGATAGATTTGAAGAAGCTTTGCAGGCGTTTTCTGTGAAAAAGAGCTCACAATAGCCCATAGTGCTGTGCTGCCATTGCCTCTGCTGAGAGGGAGAGCTGGAGACACCTCTCTGTGTTAGTCCGGGTTATCCACAGCTGCTGAGGAGTTTGTCAGGAATTTCAATGAACTTTAATGACTTCAAGAAAGGATATTCAATGCTTCTTTAAGTTTTTCTTTAGAGTTACGAGTTTACTGTCAGCTCTCTTCTCTTTCTTCCACAGCTTCTTCTGGTTTGGTGAGAAAAACAAGGTTGGTTACCAAGTCGGCCTTTTATTTACAGAGTGACCATTGCATTTCAGCTGCCTTAGAGGCCTTCTCAACCAAAAAGAAAATTCCTGCAATATCATTACAACAAAATACTATTTAGCCAAACAGCATACACTACTTCACCCCAATTCCCTGACCTAACCTGATGACCTCAAACAGTGTGGCTGATCAGTGTCCTGTAAGTGTGATTTTTGCCTGTTTGGGTCAAATCTGTAGGCTGAGGAAAAGCATTACAGGAAGGCAGAGCCTTCCTATGTTGACTAGGCAAAAAATATGTGATTTTTCTCAAATAGTCCAAGGCAAATTGTTGGATGCATCTTTGAGCTAAATAGTCTAGAAGAAGGTGTCCCTGCTTGGAGCAGCATGGAACTAGATGATGTTTAAGGTCCCTTCCAACACAAACCATTCTGTAACTCTGATACTTTGAAATCATCAATCTGTGAGCAAGCCTGAATCACTGGTGCTGACTGTTGGCAACACAGTTATTTAAAAGATTTTAATAATGGACACTGTTGGTGTTTTTTTTTCTTCTGGCCTATTTTGGTGAGTTATGCTGATATTTCAGGTGATGAGAGAAGATCTGCATTCTAGAATTTGGGATCTGGGTATTTGACTTGCCCTTTTGTGCATGCACACAGGTTTTCTGTGTATTGCTCCCAGCCCAAGTGTTTTGATACAGCACCCCTCTTGTGGTCCAATAATCCAGTGCTTGATGCACCACCAAGGGAGAGGCTGTGTGTGCCACAGGTGCAGTAGCTGTGTGGAATGTTAGAGGTGTGTGAGGGACTACTGACAGTGCCCTTCACCTACCCCCTCTTGCTGTTTGGGTGACATGCCAAATCCACCACTCTACTTCACAAAAAGCACCGTGATGCAGCTTGTCTTGTCCTTTCTCTCATTCTATTCTCTGTACAATGTGGTCATTGAAAATCATTTCTACATACAAGCAGCAGGGACAGCCTTTTCAGTCTCTTCCACCTGCAGGTATTGCATAGATACAGGTTGATGGTACAGCATGGAGTGGGAAAGCAGCCTGTGTGCTTGACCTCATCTGAGCAAAACATGCACAGGAACACAGGTTTGGGAGAGCCACACACAAAGGAATTACTTATGGGCAGTCAATGGCCAGATAAATCAGCAGAGCCAGAGCTGGAAGTGCATCACAGGTTTCTGACAGCTCAAACAACTGAAAGGGATATATGAGGTTTCCTATCCCTGGTTCTTGGCTTGGCAGTCATCCTTGATGCTGTGAAATCTGTGTGGATTTCAAAACATTGTGGTACTAAGGATATTTGCTATCTAACATATTCCTCAACTTGACAGAGATACTTATTGTTGGACAAACAAAATAAAGAAACCTCAGGGGCCAACAGAGCAACACCATGCCAGAACTGGCTATAAATGCAGAAGTATGGAGTTTAGCTATAGTAATGACTAACCAATTCTCTACAAGTGAGGATTAATTTTGTTAATTCAGAGTCTTTCCTATTTTCTATGGAGTGAATGTAGATGGAGAGCTGTCTGTTTGCGAATTAGGATGAACTGACACCTCTCAAAGTTCAAGATTCCTTGTTTCAGTCTGAGAGGTCCTGCTTTATGCAAAGTGGAGATACCCCTCATTGACAACAGATCCTCAGTAAGTGACAGATAACATGCTACTACTAATGGAATCTGTGCAGTTATTTCCTTTAGACGGTGAAATCTCATCAAGTTTGCTGATATCACCAAACTGGGGGACAAGACTGTTTGCATGAGGTCAGGGCTTCGATTCAGAGGGTCATGGACAGCCTAGAGGAAGAGGCCAGTGGGATTCCCATGAAATGCATCAAAACCAAATGCCAGCCCTGCCCCAGAGCAGGAAGTCTGCTGCAGTAATGCAGGATATGAGCCAGTAAGAAGCCACAGAAACACTGAATGGCTGAGGTCCAAGGGACCTCTGGAGGTCATCTGGTCCAACCCCCATGAGCAAGAGGGTCACCTAGAGCCAGTGGCCCATGACCATGTCCAGATGGCCTTTGAGTATCTCCAAGGCAGGTGACCCTGACACATAATTATGAGATCCTCCTGAGCCTTCTCCAGGCTGACCATTCCTGACTCTCTCAGACTTTCCCCATCTTTCAGATACTCCACTTCCTTAATCATCTTAGAGGTCCTACACTGGACTCTCTCCAGTACATCCACATCTCTCTTGTACTAAAAAGTCCAGTTCTACAGATACAGCCTCACCAGTGCTGAATAAAAGGGGAAGGATTCCCCATTTCTACAGCCTGTTGAGGTTTCTCTCCAAGGCAGCACAACCCTCTGGTGTATCAGCAAATTCTCCCACCTTTGTGTCACCAGAAACTTGCTGGTGGCACATTTTGCCCCATCGGCAGTGAAGTTATTAATTCATCTTATGATTCTGTGGTCTTCTAAGAACTATGGCTGACCACTGCATTCCTGCTCTCTCCAAGGAACACTTTTCACACTCCTCCACTTAACAACCTGTACTTTTTACACTGCCTTTGCCACAGTCCAGTGTGTTACTGCTGTACCCAGTTGGGTATTTGAATTACATTTGCTTGAAGAGCACTTGCTAAATTGGAGAGTGTTTAAGGGTGGGCTGAAACCTGCCTTTTATCAATACAGGGAAGGACTCTGCTGTAAATTTTTTTTCCCCCACTGTGAGGATATACATACAAGTTTGTAGAGCTTGATGTTCATACAAATACATTTACCTGTGGGAGGGGAATGACTCATCTCTGGATTTTGAAAATGGATGTGATGACTGAATTGTTTTCTGAAGACAGGCTTTTATACCATCTGCAATGCTGTCATGTTACTGCGAACAGACCCAAAATGCAATCGGAACAACACTGTAAAATAGACTGATGTGAGAAATTCCATTGGCCATACTGTGGGAATTTTACCAATAGCAGTGAGAAATGCAGTTTATATGAAACATAAAGAAGCCTGGTACCAAGAGCCTTTACCTGTTCCTGGAAGTTAGACACTTGGTTAGGTCTGAAAACTGAGGCTTTATCTTTCTGATATTCTTTCTGGCATTATTTCATGTAACCATTCAAATTTCATTCAACCTTGCAGAATCCTTGACCTCAATTGCACGTCTATCAATGCATTTGCACCACACTCAGAATTATCTCCTGTAGGGAATGGATTTTATCAGTTTTCATTCTGCCAGCTTTCAGGTTTGCTAGCATATCTCAATATTCTTGCATCACAAGACAGAGGAAACAGAAATTCTCCATCTATCTTTTCTATCACATTATTTTATTTAGTATAGTTATTTCTCATCTCCTCTTATTAATCTCATTTCTAAAGGAAACAATTACACTCTTTTCAACCTCCCCTTAAGTGTTTTTCTGTATCCTTAATAATTATGCCCTTCTCTCAAGACCTCTATAATTCTGTCCAATTTTTCTCAAGAAACGGTGGCTGGGGTTGCATAACTAGCAACATAATTGCATTAGTTCTGCACTATTCTCCTCAGCCCATTTTTGTGTGCATTCTGACATATCATTTGCCTTTTTTTGTCACTGTGATGCATTAAGTAGGTGTTCCAGTGATTTACCTGTAATGATATGCATCTATCTTTCCTCAAGTGGCGAAACCAACAGTATCATTTAACTGTTGAAGAACAAGTAGTTTAGGGGGATTTTTTTGTACTTACCAACTTCACATTTCCCTTGCCTGTATAGTCTGTCCTGCATTCTAAAGCTCTTTGTCCTATTGTCATGTTCTGAATAGAGTAAATAACTTTATCAGGTTTCATATTTTGTGGACAGGTTTTGTAGGTAGAGTTCTGTCTATTCTTTTGTCTCATTCTTGTTCTCTCATTATGCTTTTATCTTGTGCATGAGGAAACTTCAAATTTTGGTTTTCTTTTGTTGGGGATATTATATTTCTCCTTAACTAAGCAGACCTACTAGCTTCATCCATTTCCTGTTTTTCACTGGGCTTCACTCACAAATAAACTCACAGATGGAGAAAAGAATGAAGGAAAAGTATTTAAATGGGTTTCCATCTCAGCCTCCTGCACTTTCAGATTATCGTGTAGAAAACATTAATTTAAGAGTTGCTTATAAAAGCATCTGCTCTCCATTTCAGCTCCCATCTCGCTGCACAGAAGACCAGAAAAGACCATATTTAATTTTGCAAAGCTTTTCAAAATTTGAAACTTCACCTGTAGTGTAAACAAAAATTCTGAGAAACATACAATCATCATATGAAGAGTAGCTCCATTCAAAGGGTCTCGCATTTAGTGCAGAAAATTTCTCAAGGATCATGTTCAACCATTTTTGGCTTGATCATCTATGGTACATCATAAGCCTATCAATATGACCTTAAAAGAAGGAGGGAAAGAAAAAAAGAATAAAGTATCCCATAGAAAGAGTTATGAGGGTTTTGTAGTAGTACTAGGTAGTCTTTTAAGAACAAAAAGCTCCAGTTTTATATATTTTAGAAAAATATCATGTATAGGTTTTGATATTAACCCTTGGAGGTTAACTGTGGAGCAGATATCCACCTGCCATATCCTCCCATGGGGGACGCCGTGCTGGAGCAGGACCTGTGGCCCCATGGAGAGAGGGAGCCCATGCTAAAGCAGGTTTACTAGCAGGACTAATAACTGGCTATTAAATAGAAATAAATTATTTTCCTCTAATTGAGTCTGTTTTGTGTATGATAGTAACCAGTAAGAGAATTTCTTCTCTTTATATAATCTCTAATAATAAGATTTTTTTTCATCTATTTTCTCTTCACGTCCTGATGAGGAAGTGGAAAATCTGAGTGGGGCTCTGGTACCAAAAAATGTCCAGGCTACTACAGAGCTCTCTCTGTAACCTCAGTCAAACACATATTTGCCAACTGAAAATATTTTTTCACACTAACCATGGTCACTTATTATATTCAAATGCAAAATCATCACTCTTCCACAACTAAAGGAATAATCTTCCCTATATTGTACTTTGCATCTTCATGCCTATGCCTGGTGTTAGCTAGCACAGGTCTTTCCATAGAGATATTCTAAAATGTTTCTATCATGGGTGCACTGCAGGAGGGAAAAGGACTTTGTCTTTTGGCACCACTGGTGTGTCTTGTGCAGCTGCACAGCCATTTCTAGTTTGAAGTTGCATCTGTACCAGGAATTGCCAAGCCAAATGACAGAAGCAGAGAGACTGGATGATTGGGCCCATTAGTCACTCTGAAAGAAACTTCCATGGCCCCTGGATGTGACTCTTAATACAAACATGATGGAATAAATTTTCTTTACTTATTCAGGCAGATGAAACACTGAAATTGGCTGCTCCTAGACTCACTTGCAGCTACTCAGTTTAGGATTTTTAACACCTTCTGTAAGTACTCTTTTAAAACACTTGTTTGTTTATTTGTTTATTTGAGTTTTTGGTTTGGTTTAATGCATTTGTATGTTTGTTTGAGTTTTGTTTGTTTGTTTTTATTTGGTTGGTTTTGTTTTGTGTTTGTTTTGTTTTTTGTTTTTCTCACCATGTTCAAACTGTTTAGAAGCTCGAGATACTGAACAGGTCAGGGAGCTGGAAATGCTGACCAAGAAATACTGCAGAGTGTTTTTGCTTTGCTCTCCTTTATGTAGATAAGCTGACCAAGCTGAAAGCATGCTTTCAGTAACACATATTAAAACTGGAGCATGGAGTCTTGATTCTCCTATTAGAAGCAGAGGCTTCATTTCTTTTGCCTTAAAATGATATGAAACAGCAATTTGGGATCCAAATTTTTGGAGGTCCTGACTTTCCCTACTGCAAATTTTGCTGATACCAGTTTCCTCAAAACCTCTTGACAGCAGCCAGACAGAATTGATTTAGCACCAAGACCAGTTACAAAGAAGAGGAGTAAAGCAGGATTAGACCAGTTGCAAAGAAGAGGAATAGAGCAGAGGAAATAAAATCACAGAGATCCTCTGAGGAAGAGGCAATATGTGCTGTGAAGCACAGAGAGCTAACAGAGCAAAAAGGGAATTCCAGCTGAACACAAAACATGCATGTAGAACTGGGATTGTTTTTGAAGCAGCTATGCTATACTGGTACTGAGATAAGGAAGTAAGAAAAGCAACAGAACAACTAAGACTGATGGGTGGTAAGCAATGAACAGGAAAATCACTTTCTCTGCTATGAGTTGCTGAGGAAAAACTGAAAGCAAGGCCAAGGAAAGAGTTTAGTTTAGTTTAGTTTCATTTCCTAGAAAATATTTCTTTCTAAGTGAAATGTTAACAGTGGAACAGGTACATGGATTGCCCTGCAATGGCTGTTTGTATTGAAAAAAAACCTGGTGTATAGATTTTATTGGGTTGTCTTTGGAAAATAACATTATTTTTTCTCTTTTGCGTGCATTGCATAAATTAGATTCCAGCTACTGAGCCATGAGAAGCAAACTCCTGTTTAATATCATATTCAATCTGAGAGAAGCAAGCCTCCTGCCATATTGTATAGCAAAAAGGAGACTTGTGGAATGTATAATAACAGCAGGGATGAAATCTGGAGATAATTGAGAAGTTTCCCACAATGTGAAGAGTATATCTTTTTATCCACTCTAGGCATACTTATCCTCTGGAGGGACTTTAAACCCATTCATTTTCAACTCAACACCCTACATTTTGTAGAGATCGATTTTGTTGCACAGAGACATCCCTCACAATCTCCTTCCTCGCTCTCAGGCATCATTTATCTTCCTGTACTAGGGACCAAATCCACTCTCACCATGCTGGAAAGTATCTGGGAGCACTAAAAGTAGAGACAACTTCAGGCAACAAAGCATGCAGAAGCCCTACACGTTTTTCCTATTTGGAGGGAAAATCTGGCTTTATATCTGCACGTACCAGGTTTCCAACACGCCTACACACGTGTCCATCTGTTGGGTGGCACCGTGCCTGTTCTCCACAATGCAGCAGAAGTTCCAAGGAGGAGCAGGCACCAGCCAAAGTGGAGCTGACAAGGATAGCCTTCACACCAGAAGCACAGCCCTCACAGCAAGATGTGTCCATCAGCACTGTGTGGCTCTGCTCCCTCTGTCACCCCTAAAGACTCTTTTCTTTGGGTCAGGAGTAGAGGCTGACAGAAGTTACTGGAGGCACCTGTGGGCACATCCCAACTGATTATGCCGTCTGAACTAGCCTCTCTCTGGTGCCCCACTGAGCCCTATTTTCTATTGCATACCTTGTGACCAGCAGAGAATCAGTGATTATTACTCTTTTGCAGGTAATAAGGAAGTTGCAGCCCACTTTGTTGTAATTCTTTGCTCTTCAGATACTTCTGAGTTCCTCCTAAGACTCTCTACCAAACAGGCAACCTATGGATATGTTCACAGCATGGATGGAAGGTACTTGTTTTTACACATGAAAGGCAACCAAAAAAGTTGGAAATTTTTTTCCCTTAAAAATTGGGAAAAGGAATTTATGAGTCATACTTTTGGAATCTTTTGGGTTGGCTACCAGACAGAGCTGCTTTCTCTGTACCTCACCCACTGGAGACATGAGCTGCATGCTTGTGAGGCTGCCTGGCTGAGGGTTTACTGGGAGGGAAATGCCAGCTGATCAGATGCTGAGGTTACCCCAGAGTAACGTGAATGGATTGTTTTGGAAGTGGCAAACCCTGTGTTGTGGAAAGGACATTGGGAGACAGAGGTCCACCTACATCATTGGAGAAATCAGTTTTTCTTTAATAATGAATTAAATTTTTTATTAACTTACCTGATTTTTCTCCGAAAGTGTTACTTTATGCTAAGTTGGGTGTTGACATTGACCTTACTTAGGCTGGATAAGGAGGCAATGAAGATGAAATAAATAAAGTATGCCAATGGCTCAGTAGCATGGAGGTCAGGAACCTTTTCCATTTGGGTTTGGATGTTGATGTCTTCTCAGTGATTACTCCAGTGGTTTGAAACTCATGGATCTGTTCAACTGGGAGCTCTTTTTGACCTTTGTTTCCAAGTATATTCTTGCTCTGTCTCGCTTGAAAATGACGTGAAAACTTTTTCTTGATTTATAAGAATTCTTCCATAATTAGGAGAACAAAGAATACAGACATAAAAGTAAGACAGTAAAATCCCCTTTGAACTGAGTTTTCATGATAACAGTTATTCTTGCAATTCAATTCTTCTTAATGGGGATTTTCTCTGAAGTATTTCTTTTGAATTTTTATGTAGGATATCCTTATATCCAGAAGTATCAATCAGGATATTTCTGAAATTCTCCGTGATTCTGGTTTGTTGCATGAAACCAGGAAAGAAACCCCTTTCATGAACTAATTTATTGGTATTGGCTCTTATGGAATAAACTGTAAAATACAGTAGGCAGATTTATTTAGGAGAAGAGATACTTCTGCCACAATACTGACTTTCAAACCTTTGGTATGCAAGCTGAACCTTGATCTCACTGTATTCTTACTAAAACAAATACATTAAATAAATAAATAATTTGCATGGTCACTACAGTTCTGTTGCAAGACTGAGTCTAAAATGCTTATTCAGGGTATAAAGGTATGCCTTCTTGGGGTTTTTTTACTGTCAATGGAAACTTGTTTCCCAGATGAGTGGCTGCCTCATCTACTTATTCCTGTATCTCAAAAAATATTAGAAATAATCTTCTGAATCTTCTTAGGGTATGTATTGAACTGAAAAGAAAGAAGTATTCTGGTTAGCGAAAACAACATGACACAATTCAACTTGACATTTCTCTCAAATAACATTTCCTCTGTCAGCATTCAGTCTGACCTGACAGAGTTATGTCACAGCTATGATGCACCGTGTGTCACCATCCTGTGGTATCCCATCACTGGATTCCATTCCCATGCCTGGCCACTTTTCCCTCTATGACAATGCTCCCATGACCAGCAGGTCTTCTGGGGAGGCTGGGCCTGGCTCAAACAACACCCAGTTTTTGATGGGCCAGGGAAAAGACAGGCACTCAGAGCCTTGTGTTTCTACACCAGTCATAAATACTTGTAGCTCGCCACACTCATTTATTCTCTTTTTTGACAAATTAATATTCTTGATTGCTCACACCTAGTTAACATGCAGTGCCTACTGGAGCACTAAAACCCTTTCAGGGCAAAAAAAATCACGAGCTGCCAGAACTAACAATGCACTTATGAGTTTATAATTTAAATTATGAAAGGCATCAACAAAAGAAAAAAGAAAGAAATTCAATTATTTACTAATTGTTTCAGCTAGAAAAATAATTACAGCAATTTATTGAAGGTTCTTTAAAGCACAGATTGCTTTCAAAAAGTCTTCCAGTTGACTCAGAGTAACTTGAAAGAAATTCACTGCAGTCTTTGCATGACAATTAAGGAAGGAGGCACTACAGCAAGGTAAAAATGGACTGTTCTGAATTTCTTTAGTAGCTCTTCTGAAGTGATCTGTGACTGAACAAGAACTGTGTGTGGTTTTTGTGTCTAACTTAAAAGCATGATTTTCTTGAGCACTAATCAAACTGTGTGTCAATCAAACCTGTGGCTACCACAAAATGGTGCCAGGTACTAGAATCTTGTAGTATTGACAGCATCATATCAGGTAGTCAGTTGAGACACATGCAAAAATGGATAAAACTGGAGAATCAACACACCTTCCTCCCCCCAAGTCCACACAGAAGAATGATTTTTTTGCCTTAGCAGTACTGATAATAACTTTGGGTCTAGAAAGGCCTTTATTTTCCACTGTTCATTTTCCCTTTCCCCTATTCCTTTCTCCAGAATTCTGCACTGTTAATTGTGGCCATAATGAATTGGAGGTATGGTTTTGATTTATTTTTGAAATTTTTGAATAATGCCTTTTTAACAGGGTGCTGAGCATTCTGGATTTAAGGGTAGGATTTAGATAAAAGTTCAGACATCCACAGATATGTGACACAATGCCAGACTATTTTAGAAAAGCCATCAAAGCAACTGAGGATTTTCCAGTTCTGCCACATATCAGTGCTGCCCTCTAATTATAAAGCAGAGACTCTCATTAGCACCTTTAACCTCTGAGCCAGGCATTTAAGCTGCCATTAAAATCAAGGGAGATTTAGTCAAGGCAGCCAATGTTGAGTGGAGTGTAGAGAGCTCTTTACCTGCCCAAATGTAGGTGTGCTACATTTGGACAGGTAAAAGTTGTTTTTTGAGGAGACAAATGGCTCTCCAGAGTCCAAATCCCCATTGGCTGCCGCCAAGGGTTAAATTTCCAGCTCGTAGAGACACCCACCTTTAAGTGCCTAAATCTTCAGATACACTGTCAGAATCTGGTAACCTGCAGCGTGTCTGACATTTATTTACACAATGCTGACATAAATCACTCTAAAAATCACTTTCCCCTGCAGTGTACACCATTTTTTTCCTGAGCAAAAGCTAAGGAGGTGGTTACTAGCAGTGGAAAGTGCCAGGCAGAGAATGGTTATTGTTGTGCTCAGAAATGTCTGTAAGCTGTAGAGAGGAGTCCCAGCTTCAAGCAGTCCCAGCTTCAAGCACTTGCATAAATCTGAGATGTAAGTAGATCTCTATATATGAAAAACCAAGGAATGAACAAAACCAAACCAAAAAAAGGGGGGAGTGGAAGAAATCTAAAATATTTTTTCCACACTTGCAAGATTGTATTAATTCTTTGCACTTGCATCTATCTGAATAGTCTGCTGTCTTGACACTTTTAAAAGCTGGCAAGACGTACATTTGTAGAAATACCCTGTTTTGCATCTGTTCTTCCCCTGGAATTCTTCTTCCACAGGTGAATAAATATTTTCAAAATCTTTACTTGCTCATTTCTTATTTTCATCCTTTTTTCCTTCCAATTGTAGAGATTCAGTCACATTTTTTGCTTCCTTTTACACCAAATCCTTGCTAGTCTGTCCCTTGGTCTCCTTTTCCCCCCCATCTACTCACAAGACTCACTTAGATCCTCCAAAAAGCAGAAGCACATCAGTTTGAATTCCAACCTTGCTTATCAATTTAACTTTCTCTTTCAGATCTATGATACATCTAATTTAATTTTTTTAAAGAGAACTAGACATTTTCTTGGTGCTATCTACATAAAGGCAATACAGGTTTTTTATCCCTAGGCTGTCACCTTGTATTTTCAACTCCACATTGTAGGACTTCTTTTCTGTTGGGTGGCAGTGTAATTGTTCCTCACTGGTACAGTGAAAAGTGAAAGTATAATCATCCTGCTGACATTTCTCTTTTGGCTTCTTATTAAATATTAATGTGAAATGGTGGTAATATGATACAACATGTCTATGATATTTAAGGATGCTTAAATACATGACAACAAAAAGAAAAATTGCAACCTTTTAAAAGTCTGAAGAACACTGTAAAGGATATTATTGCTCCAATGCCTCAAAAAGCACATTGTATTACACATCTGCAGAAATAAGATTGTAAAGTATGCTATTTGACTTACCCTGAAATACCAGAACATTTTCCTATGTATTACACAAGTACATGGTGAGATTTATGTATTTGTTTTTCAAAGAGCTCAATAAACCTCAATACATGACTGGATTGCAAAAAAGCCTAGGAAATTGTGGCTCCCTGCATTCAGTGTTTTGCTCAGCTGCATGTAACACAGGGAAGAATGACTGTATCACTGTGCCCTTCTCTAGCAGAAGAAATAGAGCTGGAGGGGAATGATGTTACTGTGAGCATCAAGCTAGACAAGTCTAGATTGTCTTAGGAAACTTGGATGCAGTGTCTCCATCCCGATGTGTACAAAGTCAAGCAAAGACAGAAGCAGTTCTGCCTTCGTGAGCAGGGGTCTGTTGGCAAAACTCAAACACAAAAACCAAAGTATAAAAGATTTGGAAGCAGGAAGAGGTGACCCAAAAGGGACGTAGAGGCACTGTTCAAGACTGCACAGTTAGGAAACTGTAAGGGACAATGAAACTGTGAAGATCAATGAGAAGAATTTCTACAGGTACCTCAGTAGCAAAAGGAAGATGAGGGAAAATGTGAGCCTGATGCTTAATGGAGCAGAAGACCTGATGCTGCAGCACATGGAAAATGCCGAGACACTCAACGCCTGGTTTGCTTTGGCCTTTATTGGTAATATTTGCCTTCAGGAATCCCCGACCCTGAAATCAGTGGGGAAGTCTGAAGCAAGAAATTAAGTTGAGGAAGATTTAAACGAAATCCGCTAGTTATTGGGACCTGGTGGAATACCCCCAAAAGTGCAGTGGGAGCTGGCTGATGTGAGGCTGCTCTCAATTACCTACGAAAGATTGTAGCGATCACAGGAAGGTTTTTGGAATGGGCAGAAAGCAAATACCACTCTGACATTCAAGAAAGACAAGAAAGACTATCCTGGGAACTGCAGACTGGCCAGTCTCTCCTCAGTCCTGGGACATTCTTGGAAACTGTTTCCAGACTTATGAAAGACAGGAAGGTGATTTGGAGTAGTCATCATGGAGACACAGGACAGATGGGGCCCTAGGAACACCATCATCTCCTACACTGAAATAAGTAAATTAGTACAAGAGGGGAAAAAGTGGACATGGCTTTGACATTAGCAAAGGTTTTGCTCTTTACCATAACATTCTCACAGACCAGTTGAGTCTGTGGTATATATGGAGCAGACAGTTTTTGGCATTTAGGGAACAGAATTTGCCTTATGTACTACTTACTGGATGTGTTACCACTTCCTTCAAAGGCCAGCAAAAGACTAGTAAAAGGCTAGTAAAAGGTCTAAGACTTTTCTCTCTCACCTGATGAAAAGCAAAGGGATGACTGGCTTTAATGTGTCAACACCTGCCAGATTATCCCAAGAAAGGCTTCTGGTCCCAAATCTGATTTCTTCCCTTGCATGGAGTTTGCAGACATGAGGATCTGGAGTAGTTTGGATTTGCCAGCTCTTTTGAAAACTGACTCATCTGAGAAAATGATTAGTTAGACTTTTAAGTGCCTAAATGTAGGACGTCATCATTTTAGCCTGGGCCATGGATTGGGCTTCTGCTTATGCTTAGTTCTCTTTACTCTCTTATCGTATTTTAAAGCATATGGCTGAAGTTATTTTGTGTCTTGGTAAATGTGTCATCCAAGCAACTCTGACACTTAAAATGCTAGTCAGATGGTGGTTTTCTATCTGACAAGTCAGGATATGACATTGTGAAGCTCTTGGTTCTTCGATGCTGCTAAGTATATGCAAAATATTGTCATTTAATGGGAATTTCAATTTGCCATCACTATGCATTACATCAGAAAATATAAACAGATGGGTCACCTTGTGATAACTAGGAACAAAATAAATGGGGGCGTTATCCTAGTTTTGTAGCTCTATAACTGAGGGCAGAAACTGGCTGTTAGGGCATTTGCTATCCAAATGTATTCCAGTTCCTGACTGTATGATGTACTGTGTGGATTAAGAGCTACTGAAACTCACTTCTCATAGATTATGTTTTATATCCATTCCCCGCTTGCTCCCTCTGCAGCATCCCCAGGTTCTAGATAATCTATCCAGATTATCTCATGTCCATTATCTCCTTCTTCCCCTGCTCCCAAATCATTCCCTAGCTACTGTGTTCCCTGTATGTTTTCTGTTTTCAAGGCAAGAAAAAAACAAGTCCTGTAGCTAGGTTGGAATTACAAGTGCACCGTCTGGCCATCTGGTACTCAGGCCAGGTCATATCAACTCTCAAAATAGATAAGCACCCAATTCTACTTTCCTTTTCATAATTTTAAACTATTTGTTGATTTTCACAAGACTTGTTGGCTCTGGGCTCTCATGTGGTGCCTTTCCCAGTTTAACAGTTAGCTGAAGTAAACCAACAGGTTTAGAGGTTACAAGTGGAGTGGGATAAGATATTGCATATTCCTATATGGAATGGATCCCATAAATAGAGTTTCTGTCAGCAGATAGGATAAGCAAAAGATAGTAAAGCAAAGAAGAAAACCAGAATAGCTGTGTATTTTAAATCCTCGCTACTGGAAATAATTCTTTTCAAAGCAGAGAAGTCTGTTTCATTTTTTTAGTTTCAAAGCATAGAAGACTGTTTTCTGTTTAATTTTTGACTTTGGTGCTATGGAAGAAAACTTACTATTGGTAGGATTCATGTCTGATATGTTAAAATTTGCCTGTCTATGTCATTCCATAATAGGTGAAAAGGTGGATTTTGAAAGACAATTAATTTAATAAAATCACAGATCAAATGAATCTTAATCAATATTCACCTCTCATAGACTAAAATTAACTAACATGAATCCCATCAAGTGAGACTAAAAATAGTTCAATCTCTTTTAATTTAAACATAAGAAAAAACCCCTTGTTATACTCTGAGTGATCAAACAGTGAAACAGGCTTTCCAGAGAGGTGTGGAGTCTCTATCCTTGGACACATTCAAAATGCAACTGGACGCAGCCCTGAGCATCCTACTCTAAGTGACCTTAGTTTAAGCAGGGTGATTAGAATGGGTCATCTGCAGAGGCACCTCTCAATTTCCACCATTCTCTGATTCTCTGATGCTGATTTGTTGTGCTACAAAATGCATGCCTAAGAAAATAGATTATATGGACAGATGTGCCTGCACCTTGCAGTGCTTCTTTCTAATTCATTATTTGTTGTCCTGCTAGTCTTACTGCATAGGCACTGAAAGATCTGTATGATTTTTATGCATGAACTAACGTCAGGCAAAGTTGATTGTCTTGAAAAGATGATGTTTACTGAAGATTTCCTGAGTGTTTTCACAACAGTCAGGAGTAGCACACGACATCCTTACAGGAGATGTTTAACCAACATTTTAAATCTGATGCAGTCATTGTTTTCTTTCCCTTAGCTTATCTGAGTTCTCCTGTGGAGGGGTTCAGGGAGGAGGGGCATGATCAGCAGTAAGTGAACATTGGGAATGCTTGCAAGGACTTGGCCTGCATTATTTGACTCAGGCTGCATCAAAGGGTACTGAGAGAGCAAATAAAGTCCTTGCTAGTCCACTCTTTATCATCCCAAAAAATCATACCTGCAGGAGATAGGTCTCCAATGACCAGAGGAAAGTGTACATTGCACTCCTATTCAGAATGGTCAACAGATCACCCTCAGGAATTGCAGGTTGTTCTGCCTTGCTTCAGTCTGTAGGAAAGTCAAAGTGACACTTTCTGGAAGGCATTGCTGGGCACATGGAGGACAAGAAGATACTGGGAACAGTCAGCATTGATTTGCCAAGGATAACCAGTCTGACTGTGAGGATGGCAAGACACTGGAACAGGTTGGCTAGAAAGCTGTGGATTCTTCATCCCTGAAAGTGTTCAAGACCAGTTTGGATGGAGCCCTGAGCAACCTGGTCTAGTGGAAGGTGCCCTTGCCCATTGCAGTGGGGATTGGAACTAAATGGTCTTGGAGGTCCTTCCCAACCCAAACCATTGTAGGATTGCCACAATAAAATGGTTATGTGATTTGACAAGATGACAGGACAGCCTCCTCTGTCAGTGATAATAAAACTGAGGTTCTGATCACTTGTTTGGCAAATGCCAACTGAAATAAGAAGGAAACTGCTCAAGAGCTTGTTGTCTATTAGGAAACACTTGTTGGAGCATATCTATGTTTCATTATGGAATCTAAATCTTCACATACCCATGAACTGAGGCAGTCTGGAAAAGAGGCACTATGTTTTTTTTTGTTTTCACAGGTTTGTTTTGTTTTGCTTGTTTTGTTGGTTTTTTAAAAATAATAGAAAGTGTTTGGGTTCTTTTGTGCTTAATTCTAAGTATGCTGGTATAGTTTGAATAGCTTTTTTTTTTTCATTGTAGTAGTAGAAAGCATTGAAACCTGAGTTGATGATCAGTCAGTGCTAGAACAACAGCTGAGGACCAAATCGCCATGGTCTATGCTCAGTAGATCTGCTGCTCTTCATAGCTCCTCCGGACACACCCACAGAGACTAGGCTTTCATCCCTCCAGCTCAAAGGCTTGGAAGCAGAAAAAAAACTTTTCTACTCATCCTCTCTTTTTCCACCTCATATAAACTAACATATCTAACCTAAACCCAGATAAATTGCTTATCTTCGTTTTCCATTCCTTGAGTCTTATGATTGAGATGTACACATACTCTAAACACTTTACATTCCTTCAGAGAAACGGACTCAATGGGATAACTTCTTCTTTTCCATAAGCAGATTGGATTGTGTGTAAAGTAGCTTGAAGCCTTTTTCTAGTTCTCAAATGAAAGCACTGAATTAAGCCCCTGATCTTTGCTCATCACATTAAGTCTGTGTGTTCATCAAAACTGGACCAACTGATTTGTCCTTAATTCAATTATATTTTTCCCCTAGATCTTTCTACAAGATACATTACTCCGTTTTCTCTTTAATATTATTTTCAGTGGGACCTAATATGAAAGAAATTATTCTAAAATTTAAACCTCTGCAGAAGAATTCTTTCCCATTGCAACTCTTTCATTGGCAATGGATTAATTTTTTCCCACTTCAAAAAGTCTTCCATTATTTAGGTATTCCTTTTATATCTGTACATATGTTCAATGCCATGAAAGTAAAAACCCTGAACAATGGGACCAACAGAAGAAAACAGCTGAAGAATAAACAGGTGAAATAGACAACAGTGGAATTATCTGAAATGACAAATGAATAAAGGCTCAGAGACCCACCCTGAAGTCGCAGCATAATTTTCTCATCTCTACTCCCATATACTCCCCATATACTAATATAGTATTGCTATTACTAATAATAGGTCAGAGAGTGTGTACTGATTTGGCAAGGTTTGTTTAATTTTTTTTGGCCAGCCTGGGGCTTTGTTTTCATTTAATCAAAACTGCAATTTTTCTAATAATCAGCAAAGCTTTTTTTGCTTTGATTTCAGGAAAGAAGATCAGAAGCCTTGGGGGACATTTCTGTATATACTTGCTCATTTGAATTTCTTTGTTTCTTTTGTCAGTTTTGCAGCAAAAATGGCCTTGGCAAAATGCTTGCATCTTTCCTTGCATGGAGTCAACTTTGTACTTTCACACTGCAGAAAAGAAAATAATTTGTGTAGGAGAGTGGAATAGAAGTAGGGATGAAAGCCAGCATGTTTCTAATGAATGAAGACTCATCACAACTACACATTTTGTGAAATAATAAGCAGTTTCTTCTGGCATTTCCTTGATTCTACAGGCCAAATGGTACCACCAAAAGAGGGGACTCACCAGTATGGAGGAGCAGGATTTCCCAGAGGAAAGCAGAGTGACATTTGTAGAGCATGACTACTGTACCCTGTGGCAACTGACACATGCAAACCTTCACGCCTTCTGTCCAGCATTTATCTATTTCTTGCTGCTTTCTTCCTTCCACCTTACCACCTTCCAGCAGCATAGATAGCAGGACTCACTGTGGTTTTTTTCCCATGGTGTCTATTACAGTAGCTCTTTTTTGTCTAGTACAGTAGCTCTTGTCAAAAATTCCTAGCTACCACTAAAAATAAAAGAGTAATGCATTATTTATAAAAGGTTGGAATCTTGAATAGTAGTAGTATTTCATTTTGGCCAGTCACTGAACTAAACACTCCATGCCCTGACAAGTTACAATGTGGAGATACAGGCATTCAAGTGTGAGAAAAAAAAAAAAAGGTTCAGTATTTGCAATATTTGTTGGGCCAATACATAAACAACAGGTCTAAATCTGGTGGGGGTTTTTTTTCACTGTTGTTGAGATACAGAGATATGTTTTTCATAGGACAAATTCATCACATGAATTCTTCTTCCCTCCTGGATCACGGTGTTATGAATGTGCCAGGCAGGTCTGCTAAAGAACCAATTACTAATTCCTTATGCTGATCAGTATTACCAAGGCAGAGGGGTCAGCATGTGACAGCTAGGAGGTGGCATGTGACACCTGGAAAGTGGGCATTGCAGGACCTGTGCTTCTCTGAGAGTGCAGGGCAGCCCTAGGGCTCTGCTCAGAGCCATGCCTCTAGCTTTGTGTATCTTGTTCTAGGTTGGATTTTCTCCTGTCTTTTATGGGTCATGATATTATTTCACACATTCATTGGTATCAAGGTCAGAGTTCCAGAAAAAATGTTTTTTTAACAACAAGCAGGCCTTTGGCTTTACATTCTCTTTTACTCCCATCTAAAAAGAAATCTGACTTTTCCAGTCCTCAGCTTTTCTGGTGAGTTCCTAAAATCCTGCTTTTTTCTAGCTAACATAGGTGTTTCTGAAAGGATCCTGCTCTTCAGCTAGAATAAGTCTGTAGCTTATTAGAAGAGCCAGTGATGACTCTCCTTTGGTTGTTCTTTTCCATTTCCCTGCACTTGTCCTGTAGAGAAACTGAAGGGACTGTGGAAATTACCCTGTCATCTCCAGTTGCCAAATTCAGGCAGAAACTTGCAGAATTGAAACTCTAAAGCAATGAACATTTATTGTGTTTTGAAACAGAAGGCTCCTTGCTGGCCTGGAGAGACTAAAAAGCAACCAAAGGACCTTCCAGGCTTTCAGCTCACAAGTATTTTTGGGTGAGCTGGAGCTAAAAGCATAGCTCAAATAATAGATATGTGTCTAATCCAAGAGTAGAGCTTGGGGATTTACACCACAACTTAAACTTTTAAGTCACCCAGGAACAGTTATCATTTATATGGTGACAGTAGATACACCTTTTCTTCTTTCTCTTCTGTTCTTCTCTTGACACTGAGAAGTTTCTCATATAGACATCTGGCAACTAAAGCCGCATTTTAAAGCTACACTGAACCAAGATGATAGGAGACAGATGGTTTCCATGGTAACTTCAAAGCAAATTTTAGAGCAATTTCTCCCCACTCTGGTACATTACAGTATAACACTCATCACCTACTGGCTCGAAAACTCTATTTGTGGCCACTTGAACTGGCCAGGTGTGATGAGAAATAAGAATAAAGGTGATCCAAACTGACTTCAGTCAACAATCTCATGCACAGAAGTATCCCAGACATAATCCCAAAGCTCAGCTCATCTCCAGGTTCCTGGTGCTCCCTAGCAGTTGCCAGGCTAAAGGAATGACAAACCCCTCTGCAATATCCTTGGTCACGTCTGCCATGGAAGAAATTTCTGACCAGGATTTTGTGTTTGTTCATCTAGTTTCTGAAAGTCACAAGGAATTTAAAGGCAGCATAAGATCCATCCCCTTCTATCCATATGTCATGGTTAAAACATTAAAGTATGCTTATCTAACATCATTACAGGAAAGATGCCAAGTCAAGAGAGGTGATAAAACCTTTATCTGCACCTGGACAGGTAAAATGAAAGAATCATCTGGACTTTGAGGAGCTTTAATGAATCCTGGAATTCAAAAGTGCTTGTGCAGTCTGGAGATAAAATATGCTGTGTCTTTTTTTGTTTGTTTGTAGGAAAAATTTGGACGCATAACCACTACATGAGTTTAAATTGGCATGCCTGCAGGCATATTAGCAAACCCAACTTCTCAGACATGGATTAGTACAACAGCATAAAATTCTGCTTGTCATGATTCTTGATAAGGTCAATAAATTCTGTATACATATAAGGCACAAGCTACCCTTGCCAATATAAATGAGATCAACAAAGAAATCTTTGCATGGAAATTCCCTGCACAGTGTTGCATTTGGTATGGATAAAATGCCTTCTGGAGCCAGGAAATCCTTAGGAAAGACACTTGTAAAGGACTAACAACTTTCCTTCTTAAAAGTGTACAGCTAAACATAATCATAGACATCTATTTTAGTTAAAAATTTTAATTAACAAGAATTAACTATGTATAATATAATTTATGCAACAAATGTAATAATATTTAAATAAGATTTATTCCTTCCATTTTTACTTGATTAAAACCTTTAAACCTGTGTAGTGTCCAGCTTTCCTGTTTACATTAAAGAGAGAAATAGTCTGTATCATCTAGAATAGGAAATGAAGCTCATAGATTAAGATCTGCTTTGTCTCTGTGCATAAAATAGCCTTGTGATGAGCTCTCACTGTTGAAAAGGATATTTATGAATTCTGTAAAAGATTAACTCGGACTTTTTTTGGTGCTTTTTTGTCAGGATTTGACTTTTTCTGCTAACCAGCATTTGACAGAATTGCATTGGAGGAAACAAGCAAGCATTGCTGCCACGTCTGGGTACTGAGCTAAGCTGAGTATGTGTTGTGAGGTGCTAAAGAGAGGATTATTTTTCCCTTTCAAAGTACAAGCAAACATTACTGGAGACCCTGGGTACTGTGTGCCAGCCCCTGAGTTTCTATGTGACATATCCAAATGTGCACACATGTGGCTCTGAAATTTTAATTTCCATGCCAAAGTATGCTTGTTCTCTCTCAGAAGATTCAGAGAACAAAAGGCAAGGCTGTGATGGTTTGGATTTGACTCTTCAGTCTAATGTGATGCTTTTCCCTTCCCTTGCCTTGCCTTGCCTTGCCTTGCCTTGCCTTGCCTTGCCTTGCCTTGCCTTGCCTTGCCTTGCCTTGCCTTGCCTTGCCTTGCCTTGCCTTGCCTTCCCTTGCCTTGCCTTCCCTTGCCTTGCCTTGCCTTGCCTTGCCTTGCCTTGCCTTGCCTTGCCTTGCCTTGCCTTGCCTTGCCTTGCCTTGCCTTGCCTTGCCTTGCCTTGCCTTGCCTTGCCTTGCCTTCCCTTTGTTTTTTCTTTATTCTATACCATGAGGAAGAAAAATAGCTCTCACAGTCTCTGTAAACTTGATGCTATTGATGGAGTGGGATAAATATTAGCTCTGAACAAAATCTTCAGAGGAAAACTGCCTATACCAGAGACTCCTGTTTTGATATATTTTGTAGAAAAATTAATTTTATTCTTTTCTGTAAAGGAAAATACTACATTGCAATGTAGACATGAGCCAGTGTGTGTTTTATAAGGACATTAGAAAACTAATATTGAATAAAGAGAGGTCAATTGAGGTGAATGAGGAATTTTATATGGAGTATGTTAATTAGTTGAAAGTTGTTCCTTGAAGGAGAAGACAAAGAAAAGCTGGATGGGAGAAAGATCTGACTTAATAAAGATCACCTATTTTTTATTAATAATCAAGTGATTAGATAGGACACATATAATTCACTGACTACATGTGGTAGTCTTCATACTCTGATCTTCTCTAGGATAACAGCCCCCTTATCATATTTGGCTCAATTCCTTTTCTTCAGTCCTGCCATTTTGTTTCTTATACATGCAATTTCTATCAAAACACATCTGACACTCGTTTGGACTGATTTACAGCAGTATAATTTACAGCACTTATGAATATTGACCTTACAGTCGACAATATAACAACCATTACTTTTGTTGCCAACAAAGACTGAACAGGAATAGCCAGAGAACAGCACAAACCTCTGCAAGGAAAAGATAATTCCCTAGGATGGATCTGCCCCAGGTTGGTCCTGTCTGTGGAAGAGTCACACATCCCACAGCGATGGTCAGGTGGCATTGGGCTGAGATTGCACTACACTATGAAAACTTTCAAGGACTCCTTGGGGGTGCAATTCATGTAAGGGTGAGCAGTCTGTTGTCACAGACATCAGAGCAGCACCAGTAACATCAGCAGTGTTTGAATCCCTTCAGTAGGCTGGCGTGGAACTGCTGCTGGTACTTAACAAGAAGCCAAATTCCTACTTGCAAAATGTGGTTAATCGGCACTGACAGCAAATTCACACTTGGGTATCCCATCAAGCTGACTGTGGTGAAATGTTAATATGCTGGTGTCAGTGGGAAATGTGCACATGTCCTCAAGAGGCTGTGTCTTTCTGACAGTGTGTCTAGAGGCTATGTGTGTCCCACTGTGGTGGTGCACCCAGTCAAACAAACAGGGTGGTGTGTACGAGTGCACTGCTGCTGCCCTTCTGCCTGGCGGGGCATGTCTAAGCCTCCCAGTGACGTGAGTGATGGCTGTCATCAAAGCACACAGTCACAGAGAGATGGGAATTGCTCCATGCCCTCTCAGACTTGAGTTAGCCATTAGAGAACTGAGCCCGACAATGCTGAAGTGACAAAACTAAAATAAGTCTCTCTTGGCAATCTATTCCCCTTGGTTTTAAACTTTTCTTCCCCTCCCTTCCAAGAAGAGTACTCCTTCAAGCTTTTTAAGGTTCTGGAAGTTGTCAAATGCCAAACTGAGGCTAGAAAGTAGTGCAACATAATGGCAACCATTTGGAGAAGTAAACAGATTTGAGGACCCAAAGTCTCTGCTTCCAAGGCAGTTTCACCTGGAATAACTGGATCTTGTCTGGCCCTGAGTTCAGGGCCCACTACGGGCCAGAGCACCACAGTGGTGTCTTCTTCAGGTTTAGCTTCATCTAGAAAAACCCATTTATGTTCTGTGAGGTCACCACATGAAGCTATTTGCTTCCAGACCACACTCTTGATACAAACTACAATGCACTTAAAGTTGCATAGTATTTCAGAGTCCTACTTGGGGCAACCTAGAAGTAAACTAACTACCATTCTGAAACCATCAGATCACTTGGAAGCATTTCTGGTGAAACAGTTAAATGTGAATAGTATCTAATATCATCAGACACATATACCAGCTATGACTGCAAACTAGGAGAAATTTAGACAATGGTGAGAAACAGTCATTCCTCTTTTGCCCTTCTTTTCAAGAGAAATATTGCTCACCATCAATAATCTGTGCAGCTATCTAGTCAGAGTAATATTCTTCAAGAAAACAGAGTGTGCTTTCAATTTTATATTTTTTCAATTTTTCAACTTTTATAGCCAATGCATACTGGAGACATAAATGAAATCTTGTGAATAAACTCAAAAGCTATAATAAGTCAGATGCCAGAAAGCTGAATGTTAATAAACTGCCTGAGGTTTAAGTAAACACCAGAAAAATGCTGCAACTCCCTATAGTGAGGAAGAATTAATAAAATGGTCATTCCCTGCAGGGAAGTATTTACTAGGTCAAATAAATTACTGCACATTTCAGGAGGTTGGTAGGCTGCTCCTGATCCAGGAGGCCTCAGATGTTCTTAAAAGGAATGTCCCTTATATTTTTGTGGTTATCAAGGGGCCATAACTATCCCCCACTTCTAGGGATATATCCAGTGTGCTTTTGAATGCTTGGGTCAGAAGAGGTGTTGGTTTGGTGGTGAGGAAGAAAAGGATCCAGGGACAGGCAGGATCCCTGTATGTAAAGAAGAGTTCTGCTTTACTGATCTTTTGTCTGTTGTGGTGGGTTGATCCAGGCTGGAGGATGCCAGGTACTCACCACACTGCTCTGTCACTCACCTCCTCATCTGGATGGTGAGGGAGAAAACAAAAGGAAAAACCACTTAATGGGTCAAGATAAGGCTGTGTAATACAGCAAAAGCTAAGGCTGTGTGCAAAAGAGGAGGAAATCAAAAGGTTCGTTCTCTACTCCCCATGAGCATGTGATGTCCAGCCACTTCCCTGGAAGTGGGATTCAGTGCACAAAGGTCTTGCTCCAGGGGAGAAATAGGAAAACAAATCCCCCCCCCCATCTTTATCCTTGATTTTATTGCTGAACAGAAGGTGTCATGTGATATAGAGTATCAGTTTGATCCATTGTGGTCAGCATTCCCAGCCATGCCCCCTCCTAGGATTTTGACTCTCCCAAGTGTGCTGGTGAGGGGGGATGTGGTAGAGACAGCCCTGATGCTGTGCCAGCACTGCTCAGCAGCAGCCAGAACATTGGTGTGTTATCAGCACCTTTCTAGCCACCAATGCACAGCACAGCACTATGGGGGGCTGCTTTGGGGAAAATATCAGTCCATATCAGCCAGACCCAATGCAACTGTAAATAGGTACAGCAAGATTGATCAGTGTCCTCCTTTTCCGAATTAGCCTTTGTCGTCTTTCCAGTTTCCATCTACACTCAGGTTTCAGCAGCAGTTCATGTAAAATTGCCATTTCAGGTGGTCTCTTGTTCTCATGGCCTTAAAAACTCATAATAATTTAATAGATTCAGTTGACTTGACACAGTCCTTGCTGTGTAGTCCGTTTTCAAACAAGGGCTCGTGGTAGTGCTTCCATTGCAGCTGAGTCATTAGCTGTGGGAGAAATTAAATCTAACATATTTAATCCATTGCAATCATCTGAGGTGGGCAATGCTATTTCTTTTACATCCACAGTCACAAGCCTGAAATACTCTCTGATTCTTCTGCTAGCTGGAGCTACTGCCAAAGTAATGGAAGTAATGAAAAAATGTGATAAGGTTTTCAATAAACTGCATCTTCAGTATGGGAAATATAGGGCATGGAATTACAGAAAATAAGTCTTGTTGAGCAAACTGTTTACCTATTATTTTTCTGTATTTTCAGTTTAAGTCAGTAAAACCTCAGCAAATGTAGCAAACTCACTGGAGTTTGTGTTGACATAATGCAAGATTCTAAAAATGCTTATTATCATTAGCCAGGTATTAAATGTTCTGAAATATTTATGAGAAAGTTTCAAAAGATGGAAGTCTATGAAAAACGAAACAACAATCACAAAAGGATGACTTCATACGTTTTTTAAGAACAAATGGCTTTCAGTTTGACAAAGATATTTTTCTGTATCTCACTGGACAGGGACAGATGGGATTTTCTGTAGAAACTCAGCCCTTTTCCAGGTCACCAAATGGAAAGGAGAAGAGATGCTTTTGTGAAGTTTAAGCATGGCTTTCCTAAGGAGTGGAACAGCCCATTGGGCAGCTGGGACCTAACAAAGTGTGAGATCTCTGACTTCCTCCAACATTAAATGGAAGCAGTTGCCAGACTGGCAATTGTACCAATCAATTGCCAGACTGAAATGCATCAATCCTACCCTGATTCTATCCTCATTACATACACTGAGCTGGAGTTTGCTGATGACAGTCTCCATGGGGTGAGTGCAGTGAAAGTTCCAACTCCCTGTAAATTCTGGGAGCTGTATCTGGTCTGATTGCATGTTAAACAATAAATTGATATCAATATAATTGTCAAATACTCTGTACTATGTTTCCACAGAGAAAGCCAAGTGTCTGTGTCTTTCTCGTTCAGAATTCAGTAAGACTATAAAATCAGATCCCACACTTTGACCTTTTTTTCATAACTATATAAAGGTTCTTCAGCATTGAAAGAATCTTAGGTTACATTCAATACAAGGATGGAAGACTCTTAGATCTTTTGGGGATGGAGACAAGTCAGAATGACTTCTAGAACAGAAGCTAGTCCACGAAACTACTCTGCAAATTTATTCTACCCAATGTCTGGAGTGGACCATCATAAGTCATTCAAGCTCACACTTTAAATGCAGAAAAGAGAAAAATCAAAAGCCCTGAGAGAGAGTCTTAAGGACATTGAATAGTCTTGGGGTAGTAGTGTTCACAGATTGAACTTTGTCTGTAGAGACAGACAAGAATAGAAAGAGAAGGGAAATCACCAAGACTGGTGACTGAGAACAGACAAAATTCAACCTTGGCAAAGGACACATCTTTTGATTGTGCAAACTGAAAAGTTCATGCACATTACAAGGCTCTGGATTAACTAATTAGTTGTAGCTATAAATATGTATATATTTATATGCAAGTACATATATATATGCATGCACACACTGGTATAAATTAACTTCCTATCTATCAGAGTACTCTGCAGTTTTTATGACACAGTTGCCCTACCCAAAGATAAGTCTTAATTCTGATTATCATCTTGTTACTGCTTCTCATTCCTATAAAATCCTTCTAGTAGGGAAAAGTCTTAGACTTAACTGTAATTACTTCTACCCCAAATACAAAATTATGAGGGAAACATGACAGTATTCCAAAGCTGAATATGCACAGTTTTCTAATGTTCTGCAGGTTAAATAAATAAGTAACATATAAATATTATGTTATTTTTTTGTAATTTTCCAATTTCATTAGAGTAAACAAAGATATTTTTATAAATTTGGCTTCATATTTCACAGTATTGCTGTGTTCATTAACACAAGAATAAAATGAACTGCATATTATTTTTCTTCCTTGGTATAACTCTCATGAAGTCACTGGAGCTACATGAGGAATCATTTTGTCTTCTATCTTCTTTGAAGTACATTTAAACACTCCTCTCCTCTCCTCTCCTCTCCTCTCCTCTCCTCTCCTCTCCTCTCCTCTCCTCTCCTCTCCTCTCCTCTCCTCTCCTCTCCTCTCCTCTCCTCTCCTCTCCTCTCCTCTCCTCTCCTCTCCTCTCCTCTCCTCTCCTCTCCTCTCCTCTCCTCTCCTCTCCTCTCCTCTCCTCTCCTCTCCTCTCCTCTCCTCTCCTCTCCTCTCCTCTCCTCTCCTCTCCTCTCCTCTCCTCTCCTCTCCTCTCCTCTCCTCTCCTCTCCTCTCCTCTCCTCTCCTCTCCTCTCCTCTCCTCTCCTCTCCTCTCCTCTCCTCTCCTCTCCTCTCCTCTCCTCTCCTCTCCTCTCCTCTCCTCTCCTCTCCTCTCCTCTCCTCTCCTCTCCTCTCCTCTCCTCTCCATAATCTTGGTACAAAAAGAACAGTCTATTCTATTCACAAATGTGAAAACAACCATGGTTTGTGCTGTGCAGGGAAACTGCAGTATGACTGTGTCAGATGTTTGAGATCAGACCATTTCAAGATGTTGAAGGATCCTTTTTCCCTTGACCTAAATAAGAGACAGGAGGAAAAGTGTTATGTGGATGGTATAAAAGAAGTACTTCAGAAATTTCCCTCGGAAGACAGATGCTATAACCCTAATATGGGACAATTCTGGTAATCCCTTTTCTTTTCCTGTTTTCTGAGGTCACTCACCATCTGTTTGAACTATTTGGCTGTGTGGCTTTACAAGTCAGCTCATTTCTCAGCTCAGGAGGAAAAAGTATCTTTGGAAGTTACCAGAGCAACCAGCTCTGAAGTACAGAACAATGTCTAGGCAAGAGAGATAGTTTTTATTTATATTCTTTCTATTTTTAGAAAACATTGTGTCTTGGAAACCGCCGATCTATTTTCTCTCATTAATTATTTGAAATTATAAATTTATTTTAAGTACCATGAAAAGAAATAAAGACAAGCGAGACCATTGGCCCCCAAAAAAGCAGCGTCCAGAATATCCAAACATACCCTGTGTGTAAGGGATAAGACTGCAATGTGCATTAATTAAACAGATGTCTATGGCTGCCTTGTCAGCCAGCCTTGATCCCCCCTCTTCTGGCTGACATTGTCAGTATATTGCTCTTTTCACCTCCATACCTCTTCCCAGCTCATCACTTTTGCTATGCAGACCCCCCACCATTGCACCCCTACCCTTTCCCCCTGCCCAAGGTGTTTCCTGATACCTCCACCATCTCAGGGTTCCTACTCAAGTTCCAGCTACTTGTCTATTCCTTTTCTAGTTATCCTCCCTGTTTTCAACATGGTAAATCTTTTTCCTTGCCCTATTCCTTCCTTTCTTCCCACAGCAGAAAAATTCACTTTTACCCTTTTTCCATCTAACTTATTCACTTGAGTTGCCTTTGCCCCAAAGCCTATTTGTATCTGAACTGACAATTAAAATCCAATTTTCCAGACATTTTATGAATTTAATTTCTTCCTAATCTCTCTTTCCATTCACGATCCCAGCACCCCTTGTCCTCTACTTCTCTTTCCATTTTCATTATCCCTACTCTGCCTGTGACAGTATAATCTCTTTCCTCCTTCCAGCCTTTTTATAAAATTCCTAACGGTCTAGAAAAGGCAACATCTTTCCTTGGAGTAGTATTCTCAGTTTCACTAAGAGGGGATGGCTGAAGATGTGTAGTCCATCAAAATATGGTGGAAAAAAAAATGAGATAAAGGAAAAAAACCAACAAGATCTTTGAAAGATGGTCAGTTTGTGTGTGTGTGTATGTATATATATATATATATATATATATATATATATATATATTTATATTTATATTTTTATTTATTTATTTATTTATTTATTTATACCGCTTTCAATGACATTTCTGTGAAAAATAAAAATGTGTCATAAAAGAGAACAAAGTTTTTAACTTAAGGATGTGAAAAAGTCTGGAAAATAACTAATCATGTCTATCTCTGGACAGCATGACTTGTCATCTTTTCCCAAAGCAGCAATTTGCAGTCTTGTGGTACTAAAGCATAGGCAGTAAGTGGGAAAAGGCAGTTTAACCAAGCACTGTTTGCTTTATCTTAAATATGTGTGAAGTTTTATATTGTTTGTCATCTTACGTGTTCTTTCTTTTTCAGTGCATAAGTGTGAAAAACTGAAGCATATTATTGGTAATGTAATAATAGAGTACTTTTGCCACCTGGCACCAAGCTGAACAACAGCATTTTTCATGCATCTAAATAACTCCCCAATTAAGGCAGTGAACACGTTAAAATGTCCAGCTAAACTACAGAAGAATAGCATTAAATATTAGAAATGTGTGAACTTGAACAGAAAATATCCTCATTTTCAGTGGCTTCCACAGTATTTTGCCATTTCTCTTGGCTTGAATTTTTAAGTGATAGGTGAGTTCTGAGCTTTCCCTTTCCACCCCATCCAGGCACAATAAAAGGTCATGAACATATATATTGTGCATGTTTTTGAAAATCCTAGTGAAATATCATGGAGGAGAAGAGGCTAAAATAGCAGAGAAACAGACACGAAAATTATATTGAGATCTGCTAGGAAAATTGGTCTTACCAGACCATAGGAAAATCTGGGTTCAAAGGGACCTGGCTGTTTTATGGTCCACCCCCTGGTCAGGACTGCCCTTAGATTAAGAAAGGTTGTTCAAGGACAACGTCCTTTAAAGGACATTGAAGTCCTTGGATCTTTCAGCAGGGTTTCAAAACAGGTGATATTTGTCAATGTTTCAACAAGTCATCGATTTCAGTGCTTCTGTGTAACAAGAAAAGGAAAAATCCTGGAGCAAATGGGGGTGTTGGGTAGGATTTGAGAGATGCAGCCTCAGGGTCTACAAACTGTGAGAAGCCCAGGGTCAAACGCTGCCTTCTTATCTGTGTGAGGGTGTGTGCAGACACAGGGCTGGGGCAGGCTAGACAAAGGCTGCCTTACATCATGAAGGAACAATTGAAGTTTCTGACAGACCATGCTTGCTCTGGACATCCATCTTTTGTTTTGAAGGCAGTCAGACTCAGTGTTTAAGCAATAGGAATGACTGATGTGTCTGTGCAATACACAGTTTCTACTCCTTGCTGTGGAGGACAACCAGCTCGTTTATTCTAAAATTTGGTGGCTGCATGTGGCACAGCCTGGCTGGCAAAAGCAGAAGAGAAGAACAATCCCAATGTTAGATTCCTCAGAGGGAAACAATTTGTCCTCTGTCCTTTCCCAAGAAGCATCTTGCTCTAGAAGCCAAACTGAGCATGCTGTGGATCTCTGAATCCCCATTTAAAACCCCACATGTGGTGAATGAGCTTTCCATGACTCTTCAGTCTTGGTTAGAGTGGTCTCTGTGATGAGGGAACAGCCTGGTCCATGCACACCACAACACGTGGCAGCAGGTAATAAACAGGCAAGGATGCTTAGGCAGCAAACTGTGCACAAGAGTTTGTCACAGCAGTGTCTGCTATGAACCTCAGGCGATATTTTGGCTAAGACACACAATGTGGCATGATCTGCCACAATGTGAGGATAGGCTGGAATGCATGGGACAAATCCTACAGCAGTCAACCCTGCTCTCACAGCAGAACTCACCACCCTGCTGAGCCTGGGCTCCCACCCCAGCGCTTTCTGCACTGCAATCGGATTTCACCCCCTTCTCACCTGAGGTAGTTTTCTATGAGGGAGGATCCGGTCATTCTTCCATATTTTATTTTCTTATCCACAGATATATTTCCCTTAATTTTTTGCTCTTTCCACTTCTAGAGAAATAGTGACTACTTGCTGTCTGCTCATTATGTTTTGCTTTCTGAATTGCATGGAATATCTGCTTATGATTGGTGACTGGCATGTTTAAAAGATGAGACTAGTGCATGGAAAACAGTGAATTACTTCCAGCCCCATCTCAGTGTAATTAACTGTTAGTGTTAAACCTCATAAATGTTTAGTAGTTATGCAAGAAATTATCAATGAATTCAGTCTTGGTTAGAGTAGTCATCTGACCACGCAGAAAAAAAAGATATTATTAGACCATGAAAAACTATGTCTAGGACTCAGTATGCTCAATTAAGAGGACATTAGAACAACTACATTTGTATTGTTCTGATTTAATCTAAATATTTTTTCAATAAATTTGAAGAGCACCTTTCCAAAATAATGTTTCCCATCATCATCTTTCTTTCATATATGTCCATAGAGTGGGTGTCATTTTAATTTCAATATCATATTTTGACAAGCAATTTCAAGGAAGGCGTGTTTTATAAGTGCTTTTAGCAAACAACCGAAATAAAACAATGTTCTATAGTTTGGCTGAGTGTTAGAAGTACTTTGTCAAAATACTCCTTCAGCCAAATCTAAGGTTTTATTTTAAGGTGACACTGAAATGTTCAAGCAAGCAAGTAGGCCACTGTTCTAAGGAATGCATCTACTTGTTGGCAGAGCATTACTAATTATCCCTGATATATTCATTGCACTTATTTATTAGCCAGCGCTATTGAATTTCCTAGGAGGATGCCATTCTATTTTAAAGGCATATGTGAGTTATAGTGGCCCTTGATTTATTAGTCTTTTACAGTCCAAAAGTCCTGGTTGTTTTTGGTGAAACAAAGCTGTAATCCTTCTAAACTGTCACTTTATTGGCTTTCATTGGATGTCTTGTGTCTTCATTGCAATGTTATCATTAACCTTATTAATGAATCAGACCAACCTGTAGCTTGGAATAGCTATCTCAGATTTGAAGGGGTGATTTTCTTATTTCACTTCTGCAAATAAAAATTACTATAACACAAAACAGTATTTTTGTTGTTTTGCAGGTAAACTTGTTCTGCTGAAAAGTTTGTCAGTTGATGGGTATTCAGAAGTCTCAAACACTTTGTGTGTGTGTGTTTTTTGAGAAAAAGTATCTATATCTGACTTTTACCTTAATTTATTACCACTTTTAATAAGCTACATCAAAAAAACAACTTGTAATGAATAACTTAAGAAAATATGGTACTCACTCAATCTCCTCTAAAATATCCTTGGGAATTCCAAGGGCCAGAAAAGCAGATTAAAAATTCCTTTACAGATCATATGAGCTATTGCTTATTAAAGCACAGATTAATTACTTCTCTGTTGATAAATTACTTCTGACACATGTAATTAAAGCAGAAGATTCAATCATTAACTTCAATCACTGTGAAAGTACACTTAAGAGGAGAAAATTGTGATGCACAAAGGGTAATAGCCTAATGGTACATTGCTTTTAAATATATCTAGATATATATCTAGATATAGATTTATAAAAATATCTTTAACAGGAAAACGTTTATAAAAATCTAATTGTATATATCTGATTTTTCATACTTCTAAAATCTTAAATCACTGAAATAACATGAAAAGAAAAAAATGCTCAAAAAGGTGTTTTAAAAAAAGCTTTAGAGGGATAAATGTTTGACATGGTATGGTACATATATGTAGCACACATCTCTGATGCTACTTAGGTGCAAAGAAACTGGTGCCTGACATTGTTATTATCTGGCTAGTATTGTATGATCATGGAGAGAAAGGCAGTCTCTGCCTCAGAGAAAGGTTTGTGGCATTAATAACTGCACCCCTGCATGACTGCCCCACACAGCAAGGAGAAAAATACTGTGCTGAACTCAGAGACAGGCCAGGGCCACTTAGCCTGGCTGAATGCCTGCTGATGAAAAAACATGCAGTGATTTTCAGTGGCATGACTGCCTTGGAATATCTCATGCACTGACTAGTCCTGATAAAGTGGTTCTACTTTGAAGTGGCTGGTAGGAACCAACTCTGTGTCTTTTCCAACCCAGATTTCAACTGTGTTAGTACATTTTTCTAGTTCAGTTTCACACCGTGCCATTGGCTACCACCAGGCTCAACAGCTATCCCTTGCTTATGAGCAAGGGTCAGGTAGACCATTACCCTGACCATTCCCTCTGGGATTTGCATAAGGAAAGAACAGAAGCCACCTGTGCTGCTTGCACAGTCCCTCATTTTCTGACTTGTAGAAGTCCATTTTGGACAGTTTGTTGAACTCTACCCAGGAACAGAGCCTGGCACTGGGAAACTTCTCCAAGTGGTTAATGGAAAAGCTTCATCCACTTTATTCTTTACATGAGGGACTCTGTAATAGACTTCCAACAGATGGTCCCCAGTGTTTCTTTGCCTTCTGTTGAGGACTGTCAGGTTCTCAGCAGGCAAAGGAGGACATAATTTTTTCTCCTTTGTTAACACCTGATACAGAGAAAGGGAGAGAAATCAGAAGGATCAGTGGTCAGGCCTGATAACTATTTATTCTGTGACAGTTTTGATGTGCTTCAGAGATGTTTTCCCATTAAATTAGGAATAGCAGATATATAAAAGGGACTTATAAGAAAGATGGGGACAGACCTTTTAGCAGGGCCTGTTGCTACAGGACAAAGGGCTTTAAACTGAAGGAGAGTTGACTTAGTTTGTAGATGAGGAGAAGGTTTTTACAGTGAGGGTGGTGGAACCTTGAAGCAGTGTCCAAGAGTGTGGTTAAGATGCCCATCCCTGGAAATAGTCAAGGTTGGGTTGGATAGAGCTCAGGATAACCTGATCTAGCTGAAGATGTGCTCATGGCAGGAAGGTGGGGCTAGGTGACCTTAAAGGTCCCTTCTAGCCAAGAATGTTTTTTAACTCTATGATTCTATGCTGAAGTGAAAGCTTTGGTTTGCCATGCGGTTTTGAAGTCTAAACCTATCTCTAAAAGTGTTTGGAGTAAGATAACCCTTTTGGAAAGGAAAATCTGGAGTTTGGGCGCTAAGACCAAGAGAATCCATCTAGAAAGGTGATGGGAAAGCTGTTAAAACATCTTCTGTGGGCTGAGAGACAGAAGAAGCTGGAAAAAAATTTAATTTTGAGTGCTCAGCTTTCTTGCTGAGAACTGGAAAATCAATGTAGGGAACAACTGACAATGAGGCCAGGTCATCCAAGAAAAGCTGTAGTGGGAATGTCTAGTGGAAGAAGATCAGACTGGAGGATCCACAGCAGCTTACTTGAGCCCTTGCTGCTCCCCAACAGCCCCACAATGACATTTCACTGCAGGAGGAAAAATGCAATTGCTCAATTTATAATCTCTCTTGTCTACAAAATGAATGCATTTTATGACAGATGCCCAACTTTTAAAAGCCAGAATTAGGTGAAATGTGTGTCACCCATAAAAATGAAATATTTCTCCAAGACCATAAAAAAAACAGGAAATAAAAAGCAGCACATTAATTTAATATAGGCTGTAATGTAGAGGGTGATTGGGAAGAGTGCAGCTCTGGCTTCATTTATGGAAATGAAGTTGCATCCACTTACACAGAAATGATTATAGCTCCCACTGTCCTAGATTAAACAACCCCCAGGTCTCATTTACCTAATGTGCCCAAGGTTCAGATTCACCCAGCCTTTCTTGACATTTGAATAACAATTTGAGGTTTCAATTCTTTTTGTCTTTCTTCACTCACAGTTGCTAAATTCTAACTACAATTTTTTAAGCAAGCAGCAGGCCAGTGACTGTCTTGCCTGAAGGATTTTTCCTTTCAGTTTTTTGTTTGTTTTGTTTTCTGTGTTGTTGTTTTTTGGTTGTTTTTGGTTGTTTTTGTTTGTTTGTTTGTTTGCTTCCTTGCTATTTTTTTAAAGATGGAGTAAGGAGATCTCAAAAAAGCTTAAAACTTCTGAGTAAAAGTATCAGAAGAAGAGTGTATTGCTTGTATCTAATTGTCAGCCATTGGTAGCATGGTACCAACAGACATTTTATTTTGGTTTTATGTGCACCTGTTGCTACTCAAACAGTTTGGAAGTGATGCATATAATTATTTTCTTGAGAGAAATAAAAAAAAAATCTCAATATTCTATAGGTATTCCTATTAACACAGTTTCTTAGGGTAAATAGCAAGCACCTGACAGGATGTGTTAAGAAAACCACATTATGGCAACTAACTTTTGTTTTGGGGTTGCCTAGAAAAGTGATTAATGCAAAATACATTTCATTGCTATATTTCTCTGCATTTTGGTAGAATGATATGAAATAAGATACAAGGATTGGTAACCAAGCAGGAGAAGAAGATACTTAAAAAATACCTTTATCCTTATATTTCTTCATCATTTGTTAGTGAAGAATAGTGGAATCATGATGCCACATCAGAGAAAAGGTCCTTTTAGCCTTGCTCTGTATGTCAAACTGTGGAGGAGGATGGGATCACTGGATGATTCTGGCAGGGAGGGACCTCAGGAAGTCCCTGGTCCAACCTCCTGCTTGCAGCAGGTTCAGATCTGGGGCCAGTCCAAGCTGCTCAGAGCTTCCCCTGGCCAGTGCATGCAAACCTCCAAGGAGCAAGGCTGCCAAACTTCTGCCTTTGCCTGACTGTCCTCTCGTGGGAGAAGTTTCCCTTACATGGAGGGCGAGCCTCTCCTGCCCCAGTTACTGCTGCTGCCCCTTGTCCTCCCTCCCTGCACGGCTGGGATGAGCCCATCTACATATCCTTCATGATCTTCACACAGGGACTGGTGCCTGATGTCACATTCTCCCCAAATCTATAGCTCTAAGCTGTGGAAGTCCAGCTCCCCTGGCCTCTCCTCAGAGGGACACTGCTTCAGACACACCTTCAGTAGGGAAAAAAAAGGAAGACCTGGAGAAAAATCCACCATTTTCCCCCCTAGCTTTTGTAGCAGTGCGTATTTATATTTCTTTTGATCAGCTTGCCTATCCAGTTCCTTACTCATATAGTTACCCACCCAGCTTGGCTGTGGTGTCCAAACATGAATACTGGAACACTGTGGGACATGTTTCTGAAAGTCTTGCCACGGTTGATGTGCTTGCTTTCCCTGCTCTCTCCTTGTTCATGAACCCAGCCACGTTGCAGCAGAAGACAGCCGTGTTGGTCTGACATGATTTGTCTTGGCAAACACATGCTCTCTCAGTCGCTTTCCTTTCCTCTCTACCGTCACAAACGTGCTTCAAGGGGATAGAAACTTGTGCTCAGGGATAGAAACTTGTGCTCATGGAAACATGCAGAGCTGGGAATGCAGGAAGTCATAACTACCCTTGCATGCATTCCCTGTTTCCAGCACACTTTGGGATAGAGGCTTACTAATCTCTTAATAATACCTCTAATTCCAACCTAATTAAACAGGTAGCATCTCCAACAACCTATGAAAGCGTCACACTTTAATTTTGTGCTCTGAAGATAAAGATGCCTCACCTTTGGGGTCCAGAGACTTCCAAGCATCAGTCTTCTCTTTACATTCAGTGAAGAGAAGCAGGCTCCTAAGTAGGAGGAACAGGCCGGTTTGCTTTGGTTTTGTTTTATTTTTTTTTTTTTTTTCAAATGACTTATTTATTTTAAAGTGCTTGCTTGGAAGAGTAAATGAAACTCTCTTTTTTAGATAGAGGCCACATAGGATCAAAGACTTATATAGAATGAAAAAATTGCTCCTTCCTCTGCCCAGTGACCTCTGTCTGGATTTGTCAACAAACTCAGAAATCATTATGATTTTTGCTTTCATTTGGGTTCTTTTTAATTTAATTTTCAATTACTTCACTTATAGATACAGTTTGCCCAGGAAGAGGTCAGGGAGTTGGAAATGCAGATGGAATATCTGTTTAAGCATGATAAATGCAGCTACTGAGCAGGTTCCATGGGATCCCCAAACCACACTGTTAGATAATGACTCTCCTTCTCCTGACTGGGATGCATCTGCTTTATTTTAGGATACCTTCTTTCCAAAGATTTTACAAATACTATATGCAACCTGCTGGATTCAGCTCCTGTCATTCAAGATGAGATCCATAATTTGGTCATAACCACTTGATGGCAATAATTAGTGTTATCTGCCCTAGGGTTGATACACAGAATTTCACTTGACACCACATCAGCTTTAGCCACATACCCTTAGACTTCAGAGCATTAACCACAGCCAGTGTCTGTGTGCACTTTGCAATAACTTTGTGAATAACCATTAATTCATACAGAGCTGTCAACTTTATTTTTCCAGCTGTAGGAAGGTACGAAATACTGATGTCTGAGTAATTTTTAATATCTTAAGGTCCATAGACGTGCTTAATGCATTCATTTTTTTAATAATTATCTTTGATTTTATCTAGGCCCAGTGCTTTGAAATTTGCCTCTTCACTGTTAATCTTGGTCACTTTCATAAATATTTCTGTGAATGGTCAAGCTCCTCTAGCTGTTAAGAATTCATGGCTGAAACTGTATTTGTGATTAAAAGTGCCTTGTTTCCTCAAAAAGCTGTCTCAGAAAGCAGAAAATGACAAATATTTGTGATTCATGGAAAAGTATTATGTACAGCTGTCAAAATAAAAATGTTTATAGGGACATCAAATTATCATTTCTGTTCAAGCAGGGGTGTGTGTATGTATGTCTGTAGCATGGTTGTATTTCATACATACAAAGGATAGTTGAAGCACTGCTTCATTTGTTTCATGAAGAATCCTTCTTTATATGGAAAGACTGTACATGCATATGAATGAGAGTTTTTTAAAAAATATATAAATAGAAAACATCCTGCGGCTGTTTTATTAGGAAAATCAGCAGCTAGTCTTGAAGTGCCTTATCTGAAATATTTGAACAGGTTGCACTTGCAAGCACAAGGCTTTAATTTCTAATTTTAGAGTGCAGTCAGCAATAATAGGACTTAAGGAAAATATTTTGGTTTATACAGACATTAGCGATAAATTTTTAAGGCAGCAGCTAGAAACTCCTATTACTATGTCATATGTAGTTGGTTTATTTGATGTAATAATAGAAAAGATAATAACCTTCAGGGAAACTGAATGTAATGTAAACCAACTGTACCTATTCAAGAAACAATAACTAATCTGGTGGCTGATGTGCCAAAAAAGTAGCATCTTAAGGAGATCAGTGACTGTAAGTCAGTGCACTTCAAAATATTTGTACTTAAGTGCTACATTTTCTTGTGAATTTTAAGTTATGATTACCCAACAGGCAATTGCAAAAATGTTTGTGACAGGGATGCTATGTTTGAAGAGAACTTGTGAAAAATTCCAATACGACAATACCATTGCTGTAGCACCTATAAACTCTTAACCACAGAGTAAAAAAAGAAAGAGAAAGAAGATTACATTATAATTCACCTTGGGTAGTAAGTTAAATGAAGATTCTATCCTGCTTTGAGTGAAGGGAATAATAAAATTGCAGTTGACTTCCCCGGGGACAGGATGGGGTCCTGCCAGGCTTAGGATGATAAATCAAAATAGTATATCAGCAGCAGATGGTTGCAACAGATGATTGAACAAGCACTATGTTTAATTTTTATGAAATAAGTTTTTTTAAACGTACAACTTGTCAAGAAATTAAATCTGACTCAGATGAATTCTAAAATGTGCTATATTTTCATCTTGGTATGTAGGAGACAATTTTATTTGCCAAAATAATCTCTATAGCAATAATATTATAAAACAGTAACATAATGCATATACTCATCAAAATTCAGGAAAAATAATGTTGTGTAATGTAAGAAGAATGCAATAGAAATAAGGAGAGAAAGAACAAAGAGAGAGTAGGAAGAGTTTTAAAATATTAGCCACTTTCCCTCTAGACCTTTTTACTCATACTACAAAGGCACTTAGATATCTGTTCCCTGTGAAACTGGGGGAGTCTGGCTTCTAAAAATGGTGAGGCACCAACATACCTCTGTGGATATGTCTCCTGCACTCAGCTGATGGGGTGTTATAATAAAACACAGCACTGAAACAGAATGGGTGTTTTAACTCATCCTGTCAGCACACATTATAGATGGCAAGAATCACACGCGTCCCTGTGGCCACTGCACACACAGCTGGAATTCCCCAGCCACTGAGAAGCACTCTGAGCACACAGGGAGGGAGCTGGAGCTGTCCTCTAGGCATATGACAACTGCTCATTCAGTGGGCAAATAATCCATGCATCTGCAGCTTCGTACCAGCCATCCAACAGCTCCAGCCGGGTGTTCCCCAGCCCTTCTGGATGGCCTGCAGGTACTCATCCCCTTGAGGATGTCAGGAGCTTCCCCTTCCTTCTGAACAAGCCTCATAGTTTTATTAATGCACATCTCTTGTCTGCCATAATTGTAGAAAGGTTTGTGTTGGAAGGGACCTTAATTATCCCTCTAGTTCAACCCTTCCCACCATGGGCACGGACAACTTCCAACCAGGTTGCTCAAAGCCCCACCCAACCTGGCCTTGGACACTTCCAGGGATGGGCCATCCATGGCCTCTCTGGGCAACCTCCTCCAGTGCCTTCACAGTGAAGAATTTCTTCCTAATGACTTCTTCCATAATGCCCATTATGCTTCCATAGAAGCTGTGTTTACAGTCTGTGAATGAAATAACAAGGCATTGCCTGTCCTCACACAGCTGATACCGCACACCCAGCTAGGTGCATCTCAGGAACTCACTGCGTGCATCTCAGGAACTTTGAAAACAAATATGCACTGTGGGCATCCCATTCCTGCCCACCCTCAGATTTCTGAAATACCAATATTCTCTGATTTTATTTTTTTTTTCAGGGGAATGGAGGGGAATCAATTTGCTCAAGCCAAACTCATGCCATGGAGAGCGCTAAACATTTAACAGCACACATGGTCATGCAATGTGCTTGAGACCAAGGCTAGAGTCTTGTCAGTTTACTCATAAAGACATAGCAAAGTTGCCATAAATCTGTTCAAATATGTTAGGAAAGGACGGGGCTTTAGTCATGGACACAAGTTAATCTAGAAAAATCACATTAGCTAGGAAATATTTTTTTTTCAAAGTGTTAAATTCATTTAACACCAGGACTCCAAGAACACATTATAAATTAGAACAAAAAAGAATAGATTTGTAATATCTTCCCTAGATAACCAAGCCATACACAAAAAGTTTATTATTGGAGCAGATTTATGCACATAAATGCAGTGTCTCAGAATTGCATACTCAGTGCACTCATGGCTGAAGGAAGACATTAACAAAATTTAGTGCAAGAAAGAGCTGCACCTTGCAGAAGGCAGCGCAATAAATTATTGGGACAATGCATCAGCTACGTTGGGATGGTTTTTGTTACTGGAACACTTGAAAGCAACACAAGAGAGCTTTCAAAAAGCAAGACCTCAACCAAGGACTCTCAGATGAATATGAGAGTTACTGGATAGAATCCTGAGTCATGTAAAAGATCACAGTTTTAGTGGTGCATAGAAGGCCACCCCAACAAGGAGAGGCAGGTCCATACTTCAGGGTCAGTGCTTTCTCACCAGAATGTCGCAGGTGAACAGATAACCAGCCATTAATTTGCTGCCCATGGGTAGGGTAGGTGGCATATTTCAGGTTATTGATAGACTTCAGTCATTCCTCGATGATTTATGAACACTTTGATTTTAAGAAATGCTCTTCCAGCTGAAGTATCTGCTATATGGAATCCTGGAAAATATATTGCAGATTTTTCAAAATGCGCAGGAGACAGCAGCAGGTCTGAACATTAAAGATGCCATTGTTTTCCCTGCCTCCAAGCACTAAGCAGTTGTCATGCCTCAGTTTGGAAGCAGCTGGATTGAAACAGTCACTGATCTAGGGATTGCTGTTCAGCCAGATGTTTGCAATGTCCTTTGGGACCTTCAGGGAGAAAAATGGAGTATGATCAACAACTATTATAAATAGCAATGGACTCGAAGAGGCTCACAGACTCTGCACAGTATGTTCAGCCTTTGCAGAAATCTGTCTCTGCATTTGCTCTGAGAACAGGAGAAGAAGTCTGAGAGTGGTTGACCTTCCTTAAGAGCCCAGGTGCCCTGAAAAATGATGGGAATCTTTCCAGTCACTTCTCAGAAATCTGGATAGGGTAGAAGAGGAATACCTTACCCAGACAGGGTAGAAGAGGAATCAATCAGTTTTTACTACTTAGGGCCATCCTGTGAAAGGTATTTGCCAGGAAGGGATAAACCATCTGAACAATTTTCCTTATCAATTTCAAGTAAACAAAGCTAACATGGTTACAGAGAAACTATGCAAGGTGCAGCATTTCAAGAAAGAATGGAAAGTTAAAAAAAGTAAGTTAAAGGAAATACTCCTGTGACTTATATGAAGACCAATTTTGTTAAAAAGGGCTGTGCACTTTGGATGGAAGAGCAAAAGCTTAAACTCCATCCTCACTACCAGCTAATCACAGTACAAAGTCTTAAATGTTGACTGGTAATCCCTTGGGAGCTGTTATGACTTCAATATTCCCTTGATAAATTAATTTCTCCAAGATGTTCCCAGGGCTTTTGTACATTCTGCTTGTGGCTGCACTGATAACGAAGTCACATTCCTCAGCTCTAAAAATCCAAGAAATACATTGTGTTGTTTTGTGAGATTTGTCTGGTGTGCATTGGAGAGCCAAGAAAGAGGACGTGACATGACCTTTAGCATATAGCCTTCTGATTCTGAGAACATCTTTTCATTTGTGTGTTGGAGAAGCCCACAGCTCCTTTCAGGAAGCGTGGCTGCACAGCCCACACCACAGGCATGACCACTTTGATGATACATGGGAAAGAGGCATCTGAAGGACAGCATACTGTGGCCTGTGCTGCTGGGTGTTTAAATGGATACTAGCTGCCTGAACTCACTTTGGTAAAATACAGATACCTTATTCTAACAGGACAGTCTACAAACACAGCTCCTGGCCTACTTAGGTGCCTAAGACATCACTGCTGCCTGTTTCCTCTAAAATTCATCTATGCAAACTCTTGCTCCTCTGCTGATCAAAGGTTCTGTCGTGTTGGGTTGATCTATGATCACTCATAGATCACATATATGTGGATGGTAGATGAATGTTTCTGTCCTCTTCAAAGGGAAATCTCCAACCACTCTCACCTCTTGCTTCTTCCTGGTGAAAAAGCTTGGTTCAAGTTTGGCCAAATCTGAAGCCCCTGATGATGAAGTTGGTTCTCTCTGTCCCTTCCCAGGGCACTGAACCTGTCCTTGCCAGTCTGCACACGGAGTAGGAGCCTTCCTCTCTTTCCAAGTCTCATTTCTCCAACCTCCTCCATCTCCGAACCTTTAGAGCCTCTGGCCATCCCTCCTTTGGTGTGATGCAGGTTCAGTCTCTTGCCTCTCTAGGGTCACTGTACAGATCTGGTTAATCCTCCTGCATGCAGCTAAACCTGCTCACATCCTCTGGCAGCTGCTTCAGGTGGCAATCAGCTCCTCAACCACAGTGTGTTTCCAGCAGGTAGGACACCATTACTCCCAGTCTCAGAAGCACAAGACACTCCTGTGTCCCAAGTCTTGGGTGGCCATATCCTCCCTCTGAAGATCCCTGATTCTCCAGAGATAGTTTATCCAGTTTATGAACTGGACTATGTTCCCTGTTGCCCAGCAGCTACTTGCTTTCCTAAGCAGTTTTTGGGATACTCCTATACCCCATTTTGCACAAGGTGTGGGACCTGTTGATTTGAAAACCATGTTCCTCAAGAACTTCAACAAAAGGACAAGAACTGCACCTGAGGACCTTCAGGGTGGGCTGAAACTTTTATACATCTGAAGCTTATATTAGTTGAAAGAGTATTTTCTATTTAAAAGAAAAAAACAAGCAAACTGAACAAAAAACCCAGGGGAAAAAAATCCTGAATAAAGGCAGTTGCAAGGCTATTAATCATAGTAGATTGGATGGTCTGAAAAAAACTCCAAATGTCACATCAACATTCCTGATGATATTAAGCCCCAAAAAGACGTTCTCATGATAGTTACAGTGCCACAGATAAAAAAGTGAGTCAGAAACTTGAAAGACATCCAGAAATGAATGGGGGGAGGCAGGAGAGTGTCCAAATAAAAAATTTAGATAAGGGTTAGTTTTCTCCCATAAGCTCATTAAATTGGATTTTTTGGCTGCTGTTGTATGACAGCAACTTGACAACAGGGAAAGGGACAGTTTCAGTACATTTATCCTCAGTATTGGCCTTAGCTTGTTAGATTCCTGCAGAAAGTAAGACCAGGTCCCAGTTTTATAATGTATTCCATCCCCTAATTTAACGTCTTTGAAAATATTTTCCATTTCAGTGTTCTGATGAATGAATGGGGCTTTTGGGTTTTTTTTTCCCCCAAGGTTTGTTCTAAAGGATAGCAAACATTGCTGAATTTGAAGTTATCTCCTGGAGAACTCTCTGCAAGCCTTCTCTGAATCTGAGTCTATCAACCCCAACACAATGGTTTTGTTTCTAACCCACAGTGCAGGGCTGAGCAGGCAAATAAATGGCTTTTACCCTCTCTCAGCTTAAATGGGTACCTAGCAGTTTGCAGTGACTCTAAAAGGTGGCAATCAAATCTAAATATCCCCTTCTATTATTCTAACCAAAGCTGTGTTTCATCCTAATGGGGTCTAGAGTAATGAGACAAATTTATGCAAAATTCACTCGTATTGCAGGAACAAAAAGGGCAATGATAAATATAGAGCACTGTGGAATTTGGCCCTTGGTTGCTATTACTGACCTTTCACATGTAATGGAAATTGCCATTATGTCCCCATCACCAAGCAGAGTTTTTATCTGAACAATGATTATAGCAGTTTTATATGGGTTTTTTAATGACAAATGTTAAGTATTCAGGCTCTTGTCTCTTTGTATCTGTCTATTAATTGCATAATTAACTGGCCTATAGCTCTTTGCATTTCCTCTCTTTCCACTTTTGGAAAAAACTGGTTATTCTCTTTGACCTTAAATCCTCTAGCATTTCATCAGTGCCCCTCTTGTTCCCTGCCAAGTGATCATCTCCAATTACAGCCCTGATTGCAGATTTTCAAAGGTCACAATAAGAAGCATTCAAGGGTAGAAAGACTGGCTGGCCAGCTCACCAAAACAGGGGAATAATACCTTCCCAAACAACATACAAATGTCACAAGGCAGCCTAATAAATTAATCATATTTAAAATTCTATGGAGTAGTCTTGTATGTCAACAGAATTATGCCTAAAATACACTAAATGACAGGCAGCTTAGTCTCTGTGAATAATTTCTGTTTATGTATTCGAATGGTGTCAAACACGATCCATGATCTCCCATTAGATCCTGTCTGCCTACCACGATAAAAGAATCAAAACTTTTACAGTGATGTTCTAATCTCATAGTAAAGGTAAAAAAGCATAGTTCTTGCCCAGAAGTACTTGGAATCTCGTCCATTACTTCTTCAAAGTTTGCTTTTATTTTAATAAAGATAGTAATGCTAAGTGATTTCAGAAGCCTGATTTCTCCATTCCTGTTATTCTAGTCATATATGCCTGGTGACTTCCAAGACTACCATCAAATGTTTAGGAGATTCCATCTTCAGGAAGACAGTGATGAATTATAAACACCATCTAATTCAACTTCACAGGCAGGAATGTCTCAGGTGCTAGAATTAGTGTCAAATCTAGACAGCTCCAGATTTCATGGGAACCTCCAAAGAGGAAAAAACAATTTAGTTGGTTAGCATCTCATATGCTCAAGTTTCCCAGAAGCAAAATTAATTTTGAACATTGGCAGAATGCAGTACATTTCCTGACCTTGGCATAAGGAAAGTATTTTGAGATAAAATACTTGGGCCTCTGTTGACAACTAACAATAGCAGAGCCACAAATCAGTCATGCTGGGATTCAGCTCATTTTGCTTTGAGTGCCTGCAATGGACACGTTGGCAAGTGTGACAGCACTAAGCTTTTCGCACACTTTGCAGCGAGGAAGTTACACTTCAAGGACTTGGGCTATTTCCTACTCTCCTTCAGATATCTACTCAAAGAGGCAACAAATTAAGCTTGCTTTTTTCCCTGACCCTGATCACTGGCACTCTGGCAAGTGACACTGGTAACTGGGTAACATATACATGGCAGCCCTGGGAGAAGAGAGTGGGATATCTCCTCTAAAAGAGGCAACTCCAGTGAGATCTTTGGTCCAGCTGTTGTTAAAATTATTTTTGCAAAACAGCAGAGATGTTAAGTTAAGGCACTAAGGTAGTTAAGGCACTAAAATATGCATAAAAACTCAGGAAGCTGAGTAATTTGCCTACTTAAAAGGCAAAACATGAAAACTATAACTTCTATTTTCAGATTATCTTCAAAGGACAGAACTCCAGTGCACTCCTATCAAGTGTTAAGAACTACCGACAAATCTTCAAAAAAGGGTCTGAAGACTATTCAGTGTAAATATCTGCATATACAGGGAGATAGGTGACTTTTCTAATGCTTCTTCTAAAAATTATTTTATTTTCAGGTATTATTTAGAAGTGCTTAAGGCGTCTAAAGAAAAGAATACCTTGTAGCTGTCCTTACACATTTAATAAAGTCATGTGTTGCCTTTGTGACATATTTCATGCCTTCTCTCCCTATCAATTTCCTACCAGTCACTATTCCCTCTTCTTTCCATAAATGTAAAAAAGCACTTCAGGCACTGCAGTAGTAATTAAGTCATATGCATGACAACAGGTTAGTGCTCACACCCACATTCTACCCCTATTCCCTTCACTGGTGCAGCTGCAGCACCACCACCGCAGCTGGAGCAAGAACAAGCAGTGCAAGAGCACAGCTCATCATATGTTACTCACTTGTTCAGCCATCCTCCTGTAGGCACCTGTATTTTTCCTAGAGCAGCATTTTCTGAGTAAGATGTCCAGCTTACAGATGCTGAAGTGGAAGCAGATGAAAAGCAGTCTCACTTTCCAGCTGCCCAACCTGAACACAGCTGCTGGTACTAGGCAAGCAAACACAGTGGGACCTACACTATGGACAGTTAATTGCAAATAGTCCTAAATTAGGGACCCAAGATACAAAAGGCATTCTTGAAAATAATTTTCGGTGAGCTTTGATGCTAGAACTTTCATGAATCCAGATTGCAAGTAAAATGTTAGATAAGCATGGTGTCATTGTTTGCTGGCAGACACAGTGCCAGTAAGTGCATAGTAGATAATGTCAAATAAGAGAATAGTGATCAATACACAGATGCAAAAACCAGAGAATGTGATGGAGATTTTTTACAACAGGCTGAAAGCAGGAACAATATGAAAAAGCTAAGAACAAACACCGCTTTCACTGACTATGACATGTAGAGTAGCTTGGGCAAATATAGTTCTAATGCTTGACAGAAGTGCCACTTAGTAACATTGTGTTGAAAGAAGGTATCTTCCCTACAAAACCTTGCAGGGGCTGCTCAACGTATAGATGGATTCATCAACTTCCATTAAATAAATTCTCTAATTATGACAGGAAATGTTTGCTGACCCTTAAAAGCTACGTATTTCATTAGCTTGCCTTTCAGGCAGGCAGCCCAGGGGACAGTAGAAGTCAAGTAGCTGCAGATAATGGAAAGAGACTGGAGTAACTAGGCAGAGACATGGCTAAATAGCTTTTAAATGAGATTGGAAGAGTGGGCAGGAGGGGGTGTAATAGAGGTCATCTCAGGGAGAACACACAGCAGAGTGAGGTGCAGGAATGAGCAGCCCTTGCAAGTCTAGATAAAGAGTTGGAAAGGTGTTTCTCCTTCACTGGTTGACTGGAAAGTAACTCAGAGAGTGTTGGTGTTGTGTACGCACCATCAATAATTATTCTCCCATTTTGCTCTCTCTTCCTGCTTTTTTACCCTACGTGAAGCTATGTGGAAAATAACTCGGAGAGTGCTGCTGTTGGGTATAAAAACGTGTAAGGACTGGTGAAATGATTCGCTATCTTACTGACATTCATGTTTTGTGAAGAGATAAGGGAGCTTCAGGAAAATTACTGCCTAAGTTTGGGTTTGTGAACAGCAACACAATTTAGTGAGTAGTTCTTATAACACAACACTGGGAGCAGCTACCATTGCAGGGGAGCTGTCATGAAAGCTCACAAAATTTTTTGCTGTAATTTGACTTGAAAGCAGAATTCTAGTTTTTAAATGTTCAGAGTTTGGCAGTACTTCTTAAAACTTTAGTACTTGATATAAGAGTAAGAAATTGATATGGAAAATATTTTAATTGTTTATTTTAAGCTTAATCTTAGCTTTTAAACCTTGCACTGCAGACCCCAGGAATGTCCGCTATGGCTTTCTTTTTTAGATCACAAAATGTGTTAAGAACTGATGTTTGGTCCAGAAGATGCATTTATTTATGCTTGTCTTGGAACATTTAGACAATAACCATGAGAGAATATTCCCATGTTTAGTCCATGACTAGGACCTCAAAAGCAAAGATAGCCTCTGAATGCCTCCAAACACAGGCAACTGTGACAGCGTGGCAGATGACACTCTTCCTCTTGGAATGTTTGATGATATGCAAATGCAGCCCCACACTGTACGTATTACACAGTAATGGAGGATTGTCATTGTGAGAAGAAAAATGCCACTGTGTCACTTTCAGGGTAATTGCTAGGGAACAAGGCTGATTTCCTTCAAACGTGGAGTCAGAGCTCTTTGATGAATGTATTGACGAGTTCATTTTTATCTACAGTACAGAGAATCTGGATGTTTATTCTTCATTTTCTGTGTGCTCTCTTTTTCCTCCAAACGAACAACGTTGACAACAAAACTCCCTCTTCTGCTTGCATTATTGGAAAGGATAAGAAGACTTTGTTAGCTTAAATAGCCCTATAGGTTTCTCATTTCTCAAGGCACTACCCTCTGGAGGTAAAAGAAAGCTGTTTCTGGAAAAGTAACAAAGTATTTTAAAGTACCTAAGTATTTCTCCTTACTGTTTCAAAGCCAGCATTTTCATAAAACTACGGAATGGACCCTGTCCAAGAATGACATACACCCATAAAATTATTTCCCAAAGTGATGTGATTTTTGATACAGCATTCATAGGTTCAGTATAAATAGGATGGAACAAAAATGTTCAAAGAAAATAAAAATGTTGGGCATAAACTGAAACTTATTGATGTAATCTTCCAGTTTGATAAACCCAAAGAGTATATAAATAATTGACCATTGTATTCACCTTCTTGCTACATTAGTTTTAAACTTGCATCTGTTACCTTGAAAGGTTAAGACTTACTTTTTACCAGTGAAAAGAAAGCTGAAAAACTGTCACATGACATGAGTATACCAGGAGCTGCTACTTGTGTGAAAACACAATCAGTTTTGAAACCAAAATAAACCCAAAAAACTTCACAGATAGTATTAGAGCTGGCTTTCAGATAAGAACTCAGGACTGAAGGTGTTGTCATATCCTTGGACAAGGCTTATGAAGCCTGACACAAATACAGTCCATACACTCAAGTTGCTGCCAGCTTTGGAAAAATCATACCATTTTTGGTGTCCTGTCAGACCTTATCTGCAAATCCTCTACAAGGTCCAAAATTGACTAAATTTTCTAAGTTCCCAGTTCTTCTGTCCCATCAAGAAACTTTGGTTACTGGTCCTGTGCTATAAGTAACTTTGGTTACTTGTCCACTGAATACTGGGGATGCTGACTCAATCCTCCTGAGGGGCAGGCACAGCTCTGCTTCCACCTCTCCTGATGTGGAGACTGGAAGGGCAGGGAAGAGTCACTAACCAACACTTTCCACAGGAGATGAAGAGGGAGCAAAATTAACCAAATGTTCGAGGACAGAGGTGCTGTGCATTTTCTCTTCTTACCTGAGGATTGTCACATTAGTCTGCTCAGAACTGCAGAGAAATAGAGAAGACAAAATAGGCTGCAGCAGTTTACCTAGACTAGGTTTTCCACTAATGAAGTGTCCCATGGGCTGAAAATGACACATTATAACCTATCTGAAGGCCAGCATTACATGGACATGTATGCTGTGGATGTGCAAAGTTTGAAAAGACAGAAAAAGTACACAAAGGAAACCCAGATCATATAAATAGGACATACATAGAATTTATGGGGATCAAACTGATGGCTAAGGAGGTCACAGAGCTGAGCTATTTACAGGCAGAGATGGAGCAAAAGACAGCTTCAGTTCTCCTTAACAGCAGCCCAAAGAGCTGGAGTGTCCCAGTCCAAAGAGCTGGAGTATGTGCCATGCTTAAGAAAGAGGAGTACAGCACATGCTCCCCTCTTTCTCAAACATCTTTGAAGAAAATTTGTTCACTTGAGAACTCCTTTGGGGGTTGATTATCCCAGTTCAAGAATTTACTATGAAAATAAGACTGAGATCTAAGGGAAGATTTTGAGGTTTCCTCATTGAAAGAAGATTTTGCAAGTCAGGGATGGCTTCAATGCTTACTGACCAGCCAGGAGAAGCTATTTACAAACCCCTGTGTAAATTTATTCATGTCCATGTCCCCAGGCCTTTACGGGCTCTCCTTTTGCTTTGGGGCAACATGAGAGTCTGGGGGCGTGATGCTGCAAATGAGTGGTTTAGGTCACTTTAAAAATATCTCTGGTGAGGTATCAGCAAAAGCAGGTTTAATATAAATTTGAGGAAGTTCAATGGCAAGGCTCACTCTATTGCTTACTGAGTAGATAAAGCACACAAAGAGAAACCAGATTAAAAGCAGTCTACAATGGTTTATGTGGAGACCAGACACAAAAAGGGTAAGGAAAGAAGAGAGTAAGGAAGGCTCTCCCATTGAGTCACAAGGTTTAGAATAGACCTGCCCCTGCCAAAATTAGACAGGATCAGCATTTTAGGTCTAAAGGAATCAGCAACACTAAATCATAACAATACCCAATCCCCACCATAACGGCAGCACTTAATCAATTAATTATTCTAACGCTTGCAAAGTGATTCAATAGATTTTTCTCTAAGCGCAACAGTAATTTGACCATAAATCTAACTTAACCGTAATAACACAGTTTTTAACATTTAATTATAAATTTATTTATGAATCTAAAAATGCTACATTCCTAATGCGCACGCACGCAGGCATAAAGAAGCATGTGCAAAGGTATGCCTGTGAAAAATTCCCCTTGAGCTCAGTGAAATTCTCATGTTGAAAGCCTTTGCATCTTCTGGATGGGAAGAGCTGATCCTCAGGGGGTGGAGATTGGGCTCAAGCTTCATCATCAGCTTTCAGCAGCAGCTATCTGCTTATAGCAAAGTGGAGATTTGGTGAGCTCCAGGAGGAGTCCACTCAGAGTATGGTGCCCACAGGGGTTCAGGTTAAAGGGCCTCACTTGGCACCGCTCTTTGCAGGGTCTCAAGATGCTGGGCTTTAGTCATCAGTAAATTTCCATCCTGGCTGCAGTCTGGATTAGTAATTTCTGAGTTGTTCCTCAAAAAGCTCAGTAATGAAGTTATCTTACTCAACCTGTTGTTCAGACAGAAAAATAAAAAGTCTCAAGGCGACTAATTAGAAAAGAAGCTCATTAGGCACAAGAAGCTCTGGGAGCAGTGTTTCTGATAAGCTCAAAGGGAGGTAACTGCTCAGGTTTCATCAGTTAATAAAAGCTGAGTCCTAACAAGCATTCCTGAGAACATAGTGTAGTTGGGAGGGGGGGAGGTGTGAGGTGTGGTGGTGGGGGATGTAACACACCATGAGACTGTAGAAATTATATTATATTTCAGCTGCTGATCCAGGCAAAGTGAGATATTTAACAGGAAAGAGCTTTGCCAAAGTTCCTTATTAAAAACTTATAAAAACTTCTATGATGGGAAGCAAGTTGATATTGTCCAAACTGTCTTTTAAAAATGTAAAAAGCAGAGCTGTGCTTTGTAGAGTTTGTACCAGACTACAAACACGTATAAAGAGCACATTATAAACAAAAGAAAATCCTACTAAATCCCTCAAGGGAGTGTTGTTTCTTCACAGAGTGAAGAATATACAGCGCCATCCCCAGTCACACTACTGGATCTCAACCCCTCTTGGAGGCAGGCTGCACAGAATGCTGAAGCCTAACAGGTTCTGGGGGTTCTCAGAACCCTTGAAGGATATACATCATGGACGTGGAAGCAATTTCACCCAAGTCTACCATGGCACAGAGTAGATGTGGCTTTGCTGCACAAAGCAAAGGGCTGTGGGAAGGTCTTCCTCTGCTGCTGGCATGGCAGCTTGAGGGAATTGTGAGAAGCCCATCCATATTTGGGGGTCATTTATATGCCTTAGGGAAAGGACGCCTGGCTTTTGGTGCTCCTCACTCAGCACACTGGCAATCAGATGTCATTCAGTCTTAGAGACTGAACCAATTAAAGTGAACTCAAATTAGCCAAATCTTGAGACTGGACTCTTTTTTTTCCCTGAAAAGGGGTAACAAAATTGCCCAGAGGGAAGAAGGAGATAACTGTGTTGTGTTTTCTAACCCTGGGTACTGCAGGTCTTCCTCAGACATAGTAAACCCAACAAAGCACGAACAGGCAGCTGCAGAGAATATTTTCATCTGAGCAGACAGCAGTAGAGTAAATCCATGGCTGGCCAGATAACTAGGAAGGGATCAGAAGATATCAGCTCAGTTTTATATTTACAGAATATTTTCAGAGGGGAAAAAAAAAAGGAAAGACAAATTATAAAACATCCTTAGCTTTAAATCATTAGGGTTTTTTGGAGGAGGTGGTATTTTGTTATGGTTTTTTTCTTCCCCACATATTTTGTTTGAAAAATGTAACTAAATCCTGAATTTTCTAAGCTTCCAACTACAGTTGTCCTGAATAGAAACTCATTATCATTAAATAAGATATATATATATACACACATATATTCATGCATTGATAAACTGTGTGATGTTTCAATATACAGAGTAATAATAGACAGACATTCCTGTTATGTTGTTTTCATGGAAGTTTGGGAAGTATTTCAGGGATTCCAAAGAAATTGGTGCACCTCCCTACCTCCCTGATGCAATAGAGAGCAATAAAGAACAAACAGGGATAAAACTACTTCCTCTAGCTGATGAAAGACAGCAAAGATTCCCTGATCATTTGTGGAAAATTGAGGAAGCATTCCTTTAACTCTGAACTGAGTTTCTAGTGAGAAAAATTTCTGGAAAGAAAAAGTTTCCTTCAAAGGGTTGCATGAGGCAAGATTCATTATTGGGACCACGGCTGCACCTCTGGAGAGCAGCACTTCAGCTGTGATTTATTAGACAAGTTGTTTATAGACTTTGTCTGCCAGCACCTGATTTTTTTTCTTGCCCCTGCAGATTCATTTGATACAAAACCTGTAAATGGTATCTAGAGCTACATGTAGAGCAGCATCAGCAGTATGACCACTTCTGTTTCTGGGCCTTTCACTGCCTGGGGAGGAAATATCTTCCACCTGGAGATGGTAAGACACAGTGACAACCACACCCATGAGTCTGTGACAGGTTTCTCTTTGAGTGTCTTTCCTGGGACTTGTCGTTCTCTGTTCATTCCCAATATCTGTACACTGCTTTTAGCATGCAGCAGATGCCTGCTCTCTGGAGGATCTAAAGGGACTCCACTGAATAACTGGTCTGCTACAGCTATGAAAAAAGCTTTTTCTGATGCCTCAGAAAGTGTGTTTGGAACCATTGCTAGCAATGCACATCAAGGAAAAGCACGACTGACTATCTAGTGTGGAAAAGCATCCCTCGGGAGAGAGCAAAGTCAGCTTTAGAAGAGCAGTTCAGTGTGAGGTGAGCTCTAGGGACATTTTCTTTTATTTTCCTTAAAAACCACTCACTCTAGTCCTTCTACAGAAGCTTAATTCCATGAAAAAAACCCAAACATCTCCATTTTCTCACTCTCCTCCCCATTACCTGGCACTCAGTTTTCTGAAGTGCACTAGGGGATGCAGAATACTAGTTGAAATGCCTTCTCCTGGCTGATGTGGAAAGATTACACAGACTTCATCTGGTAAAGAGTTACAAAGGGCTGGATTCACTCACATCTGCCTCATGGACCCTGCATTAAGCATCGGGTTGACAAAAATGGCCAAGGATGATCCAGGTTAGCAGGGCACTTGTTGAGGCAGTCAGGAGAGGAGTGACAACAGAGCCATGAGCCTGTGAGCCAAGCCAGGCTGGGAACAGCAGGGCTTCAGTCTTGTTAGAGCCCCACTGAGGGAAAATGGTCTCACGAGGGATGTCTGCCTTGGATTTGCCCTCTGGGACTCATGGGTATTTAGGAGTTAGCCAGTGGCTTCTGACTGGATTGTCCAAGGAGGACAGGAGTAACCACATAAAAAATATTTCTCTCTAATTGGCAGCCTAATGCTATTTTGTCATGAGTCTGGAGCAATGTGGCTCATTGTGTGGGAGTCCAGACAGATATAATTCATGTTTTGTTCTGCCTGTGAGAGAAACCTTAAAAATTTGAGGAATTAATTCCCCTTTGAGCTGAAGGATAATTGGTTAACAGAGCCTGTCATTAAGATAATCACTGCAGATCTGCTGTCTGTGGCATTTCTGGGCAATACCTTACAGACCCTTCCTGCTTGGCAGCTCCTGAGAGTGCCAATCTTTGGTTCCCAATCCTTCCCATCCTCTGCACAGGGAGACAAAGAACTCAGGGGCCAACAGTGCTCAGCCTTCACAGTGGATGATTATTGTGGAGTCCTTCAAAGTCAAAGAAATGCATTAATTTAGCTTATAGTTTGGAAGGTTAACAGATGGGCTGAAAGATCTGATCTACAGTTTTCAAAAATAACAGATGTAATAATCTTAGAATGTGAGTTTTGGTCTGATACCCAAGGAAAATGGTCTTTGATTAGAGTAGCTGCTTGGGGCTGGCAAGGTCACATGTGACTGGGGAAGTGGAATAGAAGGGAAATCAGGCAAAATCCCTGATCTGGAGCCAGAAGATGGGGCTCTTGCTGAACCAAAGTGGCTGCAAAGAGAACTTTGAAAAGATGTTTGGTGCCAAAAGAGCTCCACCACTGCCCTCTCCAGCTGCATCCAGAGGCAATATGCTGACCCCTTGCCCTGTTTCCTGCCTACCCTCACTGAGGGATGGGAAGGATGGGAAATGCTGGCCTTTAAACCAGTCCCGTTTTCAGACTCTTTACCTCTTTCTCCTCAACGTTTTCATCTGCCTTAGAGTGATAAACTTATCCCTAAATAAAACTTACCAGCCCAGAAATGATTGATTACCTGGAATCAATCAAAATTACATTCAACCTGAAATTCAGTGTTTTCAAGTAATGTGTATGTGTGACAGGTTAAATACAGAAACATATCAGAAAAACACAGTACAAAACAAAGTGCATTTGCCAACATGTAATATCAGTAAACCAACAGATCAATAAACATTTTCAGATTATGAAGAGGTGACTTTCCTCATGTGTTAAAAAGTTCTATTTATCATCTAACATTTTCTACCTTTTTTTTTAAAGCGTAGTAAAAGCCAGAATTTTATCAACTAGCATGTGGCCTGACAGTCTCAATGCCGGACTTTAGGAAAAAAAGCACACTAAACAGGTTTGCCAGGCTGGTTGGAGTGGAAGTGACTTGCATGATGCTTTCTGTGACATCGCATGACTTAGTGTAAAAACCTCCACATGTCAAGAGAGGTGTTCATATTTCCTGTCCTGTGAGATCAAGCAGCCTGGGATAGCAGCTCCTCTTCAGGGATGCTACTTCAAGGCTTGGAACTCTTCACAACACTTTGCTACATTTTCTAGTACATGGGGTTTTTCAACCCTTCAACTACTGGAGCTGAAATTTTGAAGGCAGCTTCTGCCTGTCATTGAAGCATACCTGAAATACATCTGATGAGCTTGACTTTGAAATACTCCCAACTTGTGGTTTGAGGTGAGTGTGCCTTTCCCAGATAAGTGCTTCACTTTGTGCTGCCAGTATCCACTCACATTTGGCCATACTCTGCACTTTTCAAAGCCTGCAGTATACATCTACTCAGCTGATTTCTAAACTCTTCAGACGTTTTGTATAAATGGGGTACATGCAGCAGAGAGCTTATCAATATCTGTAGGAGAAGTGGGGTAAGATAAGAAAGCTGGTTCTGGTTTTGTGGTGTTGGGGAGACTTAAATGGAGATTGCCCAGGCACTGGGGAAAGGGAGAAAGAAGTGGGACAGAATAAAAAGAAGAGACAAGCTGATAATTGGATTTTGGTTTAGAAACTTAGGAGTTGAAAAGAGGATATTAAAGGTGGATAAAGGCATCAGGAAAATGTGTTGCTGGCAGGAGGAACTGGCCACACAGCAGATCTGTGGTAGTTAGGATTGGAATGAAAGCCAGAAATAGCTGGGGAAAGAAAGGTGAAGTCCTTCCTTCTACTCTAGGAGAATCCAAAAACTGAGAGAGGAGACTAATGGAGACTGACAGGGATGAAGCTTGAGGATAAGGCAAGTACTTGGGGATGAGTTAAGAACTGAAGAATTTTATTCTCAGCAGCTGACTGTTGCTTCCCCATCTTTTGGGACAGCTCTAGGAAAAGTTTGTGACTCTGCTGCTAGGAGAAAGGCTGCTAGGTCTCCATGGACTGACCTGTCAGTGCCCAGCTTAGCCTCTGTCTACCTGTGACAATGTTCCCATGTTCTCCAGCACTTCAGCAAACATATGAGGGGAACAGATGCAGGATGGTTCCTATCCCACATCCTTTTCCTTTGACTGTAAGATTTCCCAGAGAGAGCCTGGCTAATATGGGATTTCTACAGAGGCAGGGTTAGGCTACTTAATGCAGTTATCCTTTCTGCCTGAGAGGAGGGGAAACTGCTGGAAAGGTGACTTTCTAACAGCTCCCTCCCTTACTAACAGCACAACAAAGAAGTTACATTCAGGCCTTCTGGAAAGGCCTGAATCTAACCTTGCAACAGACCAAGTATTTCCCAGTTGTTTCCCATTTGTTTCATCCATGTGCTGCTAAACATTTCAGGACAACAGCCAAGTTACAGAAGAGGCAGAGTTTGGGGGCTTGGAGTTTTATTTTTTGATTCACTCACAACATATTTTCCCTTTCTATAATACTCAGGTATGTCCAAGAACTACTTCTTTCTCTCAGATGCTTTTTTCCCTTCCTAACTCACGAAGCATTCCTGTTGTCTCTGCACCATGCCTTTAGAAGACAGATTTCCTCTCTTCTAAAATAAAATCCACTAGAGGGGGCATCTATCCTACCCGATCCTGGCGATACTGAAAGTCCCCGGAGTTTCCTTTGGCTTTTCAAACTCCTCCTTTCCTCTGTCTCGACTACCACCTTACTCCACAGCTGGGTAATGTCCTAATGGGGCCCTTTCACTGAAGTCTTACCCTAAGTAAATGCTTCTTTGTGAACAGCTATTTACAAAATCCAATACCTATGTGGTGTTTATCATAATTGTTTTTAAGCTCTGTGGGAAAGGCCATCTTTCATCCAGATGCTTCCCTACCCCTTTAACAAGACTAATATTGTAGAGGAAGGATATAACCTTCCTGCAAGGCTTTTGTCATCATGTATTCACTCCACTGGTCTTTCAATATCAAGTTAAAAAAACAACAACCCCAACTAAATTATATATGAGATGACAAAGTAGAGAAGTGAGTTGCAGAATGGAGAAATGGATTAGCATGTACCACATTACTGTGTCTATCTTAAAGACCGGAGGCAATCAAACATGAGTGTCCTTTTAAATTTTGAGGGGATTTTACCTGGCCACAAGACTGATTCAATAGCTTTGAACTGTCCTCTTGTCACAGGCTGCAGCAACTTTCTCTCTCTGATTGCTGTGCAGACTGTTAGAGGAAAACTTTTGCATGTGGCTTCCCACATCGGCGCTCGAGGGTGTTGCATCTTGTTGGGATGGAATTGTGGTGCGTGGCTATTCAAAGCTTGAAACATTCTTCAGTTTAGAAAGTATTGTGTCAATGTAAAATAACATTACTGTTTCCCACCTCAATGTAAACTGTTCACAAAATGAAAGAGTTTGAGAGAAATGCCAAACAACAAAAGAATTCATCTCTCCCCACGTCCCTCATGTTAAGTTAGAAACCCAGGAAGGCAATAAAAGAGAATTGAAAACAGAACTTACCCGTGGTCTGAGGTTTACCACATCCAGCAAGGCCAGAGAAGGATTGATCTACACAGTGTAGTTCTAATGATTATTTGTCAAATTTAATTTCCATAATGGATGTACCAGGACTAATGTTTTCCTGACAGATTATTCCACACTTTTGATAGATCATATTTTCCTATTGTTCAGACTCATTTTTCCTCTTCTCAATTCTGTTTCTTCATTGTGTCTCAGGTGAAATTTCACCATAATTCAAGAAAATTTTTGTTCCAGTTCTTTTACCTGAAAATATTATGGAAATTTACCTTAAGTACATTTTTTCCCTCTAAGCCTAACTTTGGAAAAAAACGAATTCTGTTCAGCACATATCCTAATCTTTCTTTCTAGTCTTTCCACCAAGAATAATAGATGTCCAAAGCTTCTAGGAAAAGCAGTTTAGTATACATTGCAAGTTGGACATATTTTGAGGTCTCTAGTGCTAGACTTACCTGAATAAGTGTAAGCTGCCTGCACTGAGTGCTTTCCAAAGCCTGGCAGCAGGGACTGGCCTCAGGGGTGCATGGCAGAGCAGAGGGAGAGCTGAAGGACTTCAGCTGGGGGCTTCAGGTGTCTGAGCAACTGCAACTCTATTATGGCTCTCTGTGAAAGGAAAGACCAAAATTACTTCAGATTAACCAAAGCTAAACACCAAATCACATATCAGAAGAAATAATAAGAAGAATAATTTAGTTTATGTGTGGAGGTGCTGTCATCAAACTACAGATTGGACCAGAAAATTTGGTTTTTTCTTTCCTGTACTCATCACAGGTGAAAATACTCTGACCACAATGGTGTGAACAGAAGCCAACAAGAGCAGTAAATATTCCCCTACTACTGGTCACCAGGTCTCATTATGTTCCCAGTAATGTTATCCCCCCCAAACACAGTCAGACACACTGGATTGTACTCTCCTCCTCTGTTTCTTACTAAAACACAATAGGAAAATATCTGGTGTTAGAATAGGAGATGTTTGTTTGGCCCTTTAGCTCATACTGCATATTCAATTTCAAAAGGCATCTGCACCGAGACACAGCTGAAGAGAACTTGAGAGACTGGCTTTTAAAACACATTGCTTTATATTGAATTTTCTGAAAAAATATGAAAGTACTACATGCAAGACATTGTATAGCACGCAATGTTTTGAAACAAAATATATTCAAAATTAGTTTTTGAACAGCAGACAAAAAAAAAATCAGACTGCATTAGACTTGAGCACAAAATGTGATTAAAATCAAATGGCATTTGATAAATTGAATATACAAAATTAAATGAGATGTCATGGTCAAATGGGAGCAGGCATGGTATGGAAGGAGGGAATACCAAATTGGAGATGATAAATACTGGTCTGAGTATGTGGCACTGAAACACTGACATCATTCAGCAGGTGAAGAGACTGGTTTGAGCTAAGTCAAAGGACAGAAGGGAAGAAAATACCCTCTGATAGACACAAAGGCACAAGTATAACACATAGACCTATCAGGTATGTCATATCTATAAACTGTTAAGATACAGATGGAAAAAATATCTGGTCTGAAAGCTGTGTACCTACCTCAGACTTCCAAAAGAATTTTGCCTTTAAATCTTTCACGAGGAAAGGTCCCAGAGAATGCATGTAAATACTATGATTTGCTACAAAATTTGGATCCAACAGTGCACCAAAGAACAATGGGAAATATGGTAATAATATATTACCTTATTCACTTGATTCTGATCAAAAGGGTTTTTGAAAATATTTTTCTAACATGACAAAGCATATATGAGAGTTTACCTGAGAAAAAGGAATGGTATTAGCAGCTACAGAAAATGCAGAAACAAAAGAAAAAAACCCTCTTGTGATTGCTTTGATAAATTACAATCTTGTAGTCATGAATGCAGCATTTTTATTTCTAAATAAAAAAGGAGAAGAAAGTTTGACACACTGCTAGCACAGCAATCAGTGCAGCCTGTGTCATAGTCATGTGCATTCTTTCTGCACTCACAGAGGATGTTTTCCTGTTCACAAATTTTACCAAATCTCCCCTCCTCTGAGCTGCATTACAGGCTGCAGTGCAGCTGCACACACATGAGGCCATTGCAGACAGACCTGAGATCCCTTTCCCTGCAGCCTGAGAAGGTCAGCTTCCCATTGAATATGCAGCTAGGTAATCCCCAAATCTCTTGGTTTGAAGATTTGCAGATCATCAATGGGAGACAAAAAAGATATGGGATTTGAAGATAAGACTTGTCAAAATTGACTATGGAGAAAGTTATTCTAAATATTAAACACATTCACTGAAGGTTGTTTTGGTTTTTGGCATTCATTGCTTTGGAACTGATGGAATAAGGGGGCACATGATGCGACTGTGGGGCGGGTTCTCCTTGCAGTAAAAGCATGTTTCATCCAGAGGGTCACGGGTGCTATGACCATCAGTGGAGGGTTGGCCCTGCTGGTTTTTTAACTCTCAGGCAGAAATATTTCAAATCCCCTCCTGTCAGGGTGGTAGTCTGAGACTTAACAAATGTTGCTTGTACTTAGATACCCATTTCCCGAGTGATTCTCCTTTTCCCAACAAGCATTCCCAGCTTTCAGTAACAACACATATTAATCTGCAAATAGGAGGAAAAGTTCCAGACCCTTGCTCCCCTCGCTGGTGGAGCTGTGGCCACCATGGGATGCTGTCACAATGAGCCCATTAAAATGCACAAGGCCAAGCCAATCTGCAGTGCATGGGAGAGGTGTAATCAGCTTTACCTTCTCATTGTAATGCTTAATAAAAATGGATAATAAAGCATTTGGAGTACTATTGAAGCAGAATGCTTTTTAAAATGAACCTGATAGTAAAAGGCTCAGTGGGCTTCCTTGAATCAAGTGGCAGCCTCAAGCAATCAAAAAGAATTTCCCAAGAGCTTGCTTAATAAAGGAATAAATGGGAACATTTATTCTACTTCACACAGCTCATTCTCTTCATCTTCTGTGGTTAACTGTCTTTGTTCTTGGGACCCATAGTGATGCCTTCCAGCCCCCCAATGGAGTGAGTGATAGTGTCCAGCACCCCTGTGTCCAGGCAGGCTGCTGACAGGCACACAAGCTGCTTGGGCTGCAAGTGCAGAAACCACCTCTGCTCATCAGACGTCCAGGAGAAGCTTCAGAAACCTTCCAGTTAAGCAAGAAGAGAGAGATAAGGATCAAGGCTTGTTTCTGTCTGCTCTAAGTGCAAGGAATTTCATCTACAGAGGGAATTGGGCAATAATTGCAAATTCAATGTGCAGTTGGATGTGCAATGTGAGTGATGTGCATCCAAAGGACATAGGGCTATGAGAAACTTAGGCTATAAAAAAAAGTATTCAAAAGGCATAAGCACTGTCTTTATTTTACAGATCCTTCAAGATGTGTCTCGGGTCACAAAATTTGGAGGGCCACTGAAGAATGCAAACAAGATATTTTTCTTATTATTTTATCATACTCAACTGTTTTTTGTTTAAAACTGCATTCTTTAAGTGCTGCCCTTTTCCCAGTGCCACCAGACCAGGAGCTGACAGTGGGTCCTGCCTGTAAGCTGGGAGGTGGAACGCATCATCCACCCAGACCCACTGAAGATTTATCCTTCAGTCAAGTACTTTGCTTTGTCAGACATTGAATCCCTTCCAGCAGACACAGACTTTGGCATTAATCACAATAGATACGGGAATTTTGACTTTCAATGAGAGGAAAACTCTTTTAGTTAAAAAAAAAAAAAAGACGTCAGATCTATATTCCATTAAAAATAAATGGAAGTGCTTCCCTAAACTTAAAAATGGAAGGGCTTTTAATTCATTCCCTCATTTCATATGTAAAATAAATGTAAATAGTCTAACAAAACTTCTGTTTACCTGCAGTACTGAAACTTGTCAGGAGATGTTATGTGCTGCAGGGGAAAGTGTCACAGTGCAAGAGAGCATGTTGAACATCCCACAGGGAGAAGAGAAACCTTCTGCATGATGATTCAGAGAAACTCTTGCAGACCTCTGACACTACTACAACCAGGGTGGGTGAACTGCTACTGTGGTTTGCTTTCAACCCCCTGCCCCTAGATGCAATATTTACACACATACAAACTCTTGCTTTAAAAGAATTCATTTTCTGTTTTCCTTATTGTCTTACATCTCTGCCAACCATCAGTAACAAATGGATGAAATCCATCTTTTCCTTGAGGACTATCAGAACAAGTTTGGAAGAGACAGTCAGGAAGAAAGGAAGATGCATCTGTTTATACATTCCAGTCTTGTGACAAAGTAGAATATTTAGCAGTTTGCTAATGAAGGTGGAAAATGGAATGTGCTTTGCAGAACAAAGCAATCCTTTGAGAACCTGCTTAATGAGATGAAGGTTAGTTGATGACACAGTCTGTGGTTTAAAGTCCCAAACTACCTGTGTGGAGGAAAAGATACAAATAAGAAAGAAATTAAACTCTCTTTTTTTTTTTTTTTTCAGGGCAGGGGATAAGACGAGCATCAGGTCCAAAAATAGCAGAAACATGAGATTCATACTTACATAAAGAAAGAAGGTACTCTCATTTAATACAATGTAGAAGAAAAATTGTACACAATTTACAATGGTAAGCTTCAAATCTGTTTGCTGCAGTTGTTCAGTAATCTAATACATTATATTTAATAGCCCTACAGTATGATCCCATATAACCACATAATATCCAGTATTATTCAGTTTGATCAAATTTAAATAGAACGGCTAAATACAGACAACATTTTCTCCAGTGGAATTAACTGAATAAATGCAAATATGACAAATATGGATAAAACTCACTGCCCTGAACTGCCTTCTAGATTGAATCAAGGACAAAAACAGCCTATGCATATGTGCACTGGGTCGAATTCTTTTTACCAGAGCAAAATTTAGAAGCATTATGTTTACTCAGACTAAAAGGGTACAGGAGCCTAGGCTATACATTCTCCAGAGGCATATTGCCTTCTTCTTAGTGAGCCATAGATTTTAAAGCTAGGAATTATTCGAGATTGAAAAAGTCAGTAAATCTATAAAGTATTTCTATAAAGTTCCTAAAAGACAAACTTGCACATATTGCTCTCAAAGTGCACTTTTGTATAAACAACTCCCCTGCAGAAAAATGTTACCATCCAGTTCTAGAGTTCATAGATCCTATAGGCCAACCAGACCCTTTTATGCCATCTCATAGTGTCTGTCAGTTCAGGTTTGCAGAAAACACCAATATTTACCTCATAAGGAAGAACTGTTAAATGGCTCTTGAAATGGCTGAGTGAAATTATTGTGACATGATGTATGTAGAAGTCTTTTATAACTTCAGACTCCTCATGCCTGGTACTTTCATGACTGGGAGATGGCAACTGGTCAGTTCTGGATTTCCCAGTTATGTATTGTGCTGTGCCCTTGGAGGCTGAATGGCACTAATAGTCCTCTGTGTATTTGGCACTGAATTACCTAATACTTTTTGCAGTAAATACTTTATCACAAAGTGAATGCTGATTTTCAGTGTATGGTGCAGGTCATGGTAAACTGACTACTTAGTAAGTACTCCCAGTTCACAGCCCTGACACATCTTTGTTTCCTTCTGTCCAGGTTATCTTCTGCCCATGTGTTCCTGGAGCACTTAAATTCTTTGTTAAGAGAGAACAGGCACAAAGCTCACAGAGCAGGAAAGCTGAAACATGCAAAACCTTCTCTGCTTTTTGTCTGATTAGGGTGTGTCAGAGGGAGTGGATGCAGCACACAGAGCAAGAGATTCTGTGTTAAGGATGGCTTTCAATACCTTCTATGTATTTTGTTTATTAGAAGTAATTCATATGAATTATCCACATTCAGTGCCACTGACTGCTACTTAATTATGATGCTATCAGTGCTGAGGGAAGAATGACTTGATGGAAAACAAAATCCTTCATACAATTTATCAGCCTGAATAACAACCTCAAATAATTAGAACCATAGACTGCCACAGCATGCAGATGGTGCTGAAAAGCCAGCTATCTGCAATCAGTCCAATCAATATGGGTTTATCTTGGCAAGGCTGTTATTCAGAGCCATAGAGAAAGGCTGTCGTGCTTCCCTATTTTGTGAGCTTCTCTGCCCTTAAACGACTGCAGAGAGGTCTTTTTGCTTTAACCTTATCATTTCCCCTGTACATGGCATAAATGATGTTCAGAAAAGTATGCTCACATTCTATTGTATCATATGACAAATGAACAGAGACAAAGAAAAAAGAAGACAAAACCCACAGGCTAATTGGTAGGACTCAAAATTCCCATTGATTTTGACACAATGAGGAGGCTAAGTTCATAGTCAAAAAACCAACAAAGAAACATAGGAAAATCAATGTTAAGATTTCCTTCACAACCTTACTTTGACTCTTTCCATGACTTAAAAGATGGTTTTACATTCTTTTGTTCAGGCAATTCTTATCTGATATTTGATTTTTCCTCCCATTTTTGTCTAGTTACCATCCCCTACTTGCTGTTTAGCCACTTTATTGAGGCAAAAAAAGCTGGCTTTTATAAAATCAGACTGAGGAAAAGGTCAATTTTTTAATTTTCACAAATCAATAAAAGCAATCTTTATAATATTTTGACTGCATAATTATTATTAACTGCTATTATTTATTATCACTATAATATTCATAATAATGAAATACATGTTTTTCTCTGTTCTGTGAAGAGTCAGAAAGGCCTACAAGACTGCTAGATAGCCCCCAGAAACCTACACCAAGATTAAAACTTTTGCTTCATCCAGTTTTGCAGAAAAGCCCTTCTCACAGCTGGTCCTGCAAGGCATTGAATGGTGATACCATTTCCTTTTCTGGAGTGCTCTTAAGAGCATTGATGGTCGATAGCATCTCATCTAATCAGCACAAAGAGGCAGGGAAGGTCTGTCAGTCTTGGTGTTTACACTGGAGAATTGTGGACAGACATCTCTGGGGACAGAAGCAGCTCCTTGGTCGTGGAGGGGAGGAAGACATGAACAAAAAGGTGAAAGGGAACGCCTTCTCCTCTCCTTGAGACAGCTCTGGGATCTCTGCAGAGCCAAAAATGCTGAGTTCAGACCTTTTCTTTCTGTACCTCTTCCTGGCCAAGGGCACTGCAGCAAGGGCACTTGGTCAAGTCTGGCTGCAGGAGACAAACGGAGCAAATTTGATTGCTCAGTGCAAAGGAAAAATTCTGCTCCCCATGAGTGAAATCCAGACCTGCTGTAATACAGCTGACATCAGCCAAGCTTCCTTCTAGGACTACAGCTAAATCAAACAAGAAAGGCTGAATAAGAAAAAGGAAAAGAGAATGATCTTTTTTTTTCCTTTATGGCAACTTTGGGAAAAAATGCCCTGAGATTTGTACAAATGTTCTGTTGTGTGTATGGCATAGACAGTGCTCTCTAGCCCTGTTCTTGATTAATTTTTTTCTCTTCTTTATTCATTAATAAAGAATTAGCTCAAACATGCATACATATTGACATAATTTGGGGTTGTCATGGCAATGATGCTATACCAGAAATAAATGCAGTGTGAAAGTATAGTGTAATTACAATCAGGACTCAGATTCAAAAGGAAATATTTCTGAGACAGCTTTAAGTCAATACAATGCAAGTATCTTATTTGTATGCATTTGCAGAGATCTTATTTTTATATCAGATCCTTAAGCAGAAAGGGCATTACTGAGGGCTCACTGAAGACAATCAGATTCTTGCTGTTGATTTCAGCAATTGTTTTTTCACGAGTGTACATTCATTTTGCTTTGAGCCTGTGCCTGGCAAAACACAAAAAGCAAATCTATTCCTTTGAGCATTTTCATTTTCAATGCTCTTTTAATTTCAGGCTTTGGCCAATGAGTATCAGGGTAGATGCAGGTGAAGGGTGGCATTCTTACAGCCAGTCTGTAAATTTCTGCCTCACTTCCACCTGCACACCAGGGCATGTAAAGGAAGACGTATGGAGAGGAGGAGGAGAGGGATGAAGATAAAATGATTTACAGTTTCCTCCATGCTGCCCTTGAAAGAACAACAAGAAACACAGAAGAATTGATGTGGGGAAATTGTGGCAGACCATGCACAAAGCATCACTGGGCAGGGGATGAGGACATATCACTCATATGCCCTAAGGCAGAGGCAGGTCTCACATCATGGACTTTCTCTTAATTATGTCATGATTTGAAGGTGGGAGTGATGTCATCAAAGTGCTTGGATTTTCTGAGCAGTAAAAAAAGGCTGAGCTTGACAATACAAGTTCAGGATAAAGGATTGTCTCGCTTGTTACAGTAAATCAGTGCCTTGCAAATATTGCTGCTGAACTGTCTGCCTGAACATCACTGATGCTTCTGTCACACCCTTTATGGCTATGTCTCCTCTTATGGCAGGTTTCCCTCAAGTGAGTGTGGCAAAGTGTCCCACAGCAGAGTCACAGAGAGACAAAAATGTCCATGGGGACAGTGCAGGATGCAGAGCTCACACTTTGGTTACGAGAGGAGAGGAGAGGAGAGGAGAGGAGAGGAGAGGAGAGGAGAGGAGAGGAGAGGAGAGGAGAGGAGAGGAGAGGAGAGGAGAGGAGAGGAGAGGAGAGGAGAGGAGAGGAGAGGAGAGGAGAGGAGAGGAGAGGAGAGGAGAGGAGAGGAGAGGAGAGGAGAGGAGAGGAGAGGAGAGGAGAGGAGAGGAGAGGAGAGGAGAGGAGAGGAGAGGAGAGGAGAGGAGAGGAGAGGAGAGGAGAGGAGAGGAGAGGAGAGGAGAGGAGAGGAGAGGAGAGGAGAGGAGAGGAGAGGAGAGGAGAGGAGAGGAGAGGAGAGGAGAGGAGAGGAGAGGAGAGGAGAGGAGAGGAGAGGAGAGGAGAGATTTCAATTGGAAGTGACCTACAACTTCTAATCCAACTGCCTGAACACTTCAGGGCTGACCAAACAATAAAGCATTAAGGCATAGAGGGCATTGTCTAAATACCTTTTAAACACTGACAGGCTTAGAGGCTCAACCTCCATTAAACCTGCTCTGGTATTTGACCATCCTCTTGGTACAAAAATTCTCTCTAACATCTGTCCTGAACCTCCCTTGCTGCAGCTTTGAGCCATTCACAAACTCCACCACTGTACACCAGGGAGGGGAGCTCAGCCCCTCCCTCTCCAAGTTCCCTTCTCAGGGAGCTCTGCAGAGCAATGAGGTTTCCTCTCAGAGCCCTTTTCTCCAGCTAGACAAGCCCCAGGCGAGCTGCTCCTGACAGGCCATTCCTTGCAGCCCTTTCCCCTGCTTTGTTGTCCCCTCCAGAGGCATTCAGGTGCTTTCCCATCCTTCTGGAATTGTGTGCACGGAGCTGCACACGGTCCTGGAGGTGAGGCTGCAGCAGTGCTGAGCCCAGGGGGACAATCCCATCTTCTGGGGCTGTCCCAGGGCTGGACATGCTGTGCCTGGGGCAGCCCAGGCTGGGCTGTGACCCCAGGATGGGCTTTGCCCCCCTGGCTGCCAGGGCTCCCTGCTGGCTCTCACTGAGCTGCTGCCCTCCAGCACCCCCAGGCCCCTCTCCAAAGGGCTCCACCTCCACTCCTCTCCCAGCTGCACATGAACCCACTGTTACTCTGCTCTAGGTGCAGGATCTGACACTTCAGTGTGTTAAATTTCAGTGCTGGCACAGCAGGCACTAAACGCCAAGGTTTCTCCAAACATCTGTTGCACTGAACACTCAAAGCCCTTTAGCAGCCACAGGAAAGGAGAGCTTGCCTTTTAGCTTTCAAGTCAGGTCACATTTTGGCATACATGTATCTGAGTATGTGTGTATGATTTTTTACCACCATATATTTTTTCATTTATTTATAATGCACAATAAAATAATATCAAATATTGGCAGCAGTCTTAAAAGGCATAGATGAAGCTAAGTAAGAAACACTTTGTATTGACATAAAGGAGACAGGAAAATAATACATTCAGTGAGTGCATTATCATTTACAGGTGATTCTGATGCATCAAATAGCAGAATTAGAGTAGCAGTTTGGTGTATCCAGAATAATCACTCAAGGAGATAGATTTCCTGACAATAAGAGCATGTTTTCAGTTCAGGAATTGATTTTAATGGATATGCTATGGCTAAAAGGCTGCACGGTATTTTGAAAATCGAGGGCTTGCTGAAGATGTTGTACCTTGCAGACAGATGATTCTTCTGAAGACTGGATGTCTGGTTTTCAAGATGCAAAAGAAACTTTGAGGGACATGAATCTTTAACTTGTAGATCAGGCACAGGCTATTACCACAGAACACTTTGGAGAAAAGAGAGGAAAAAGAGATAAATTAAAAAGCTTTACATGAAATTTAGAGAACTGAGACACAGAATTATTTTTTCTTACACAGAACTTTGTTATTTAGGGGTCATTGGGAAGCAAGGAGGGCTTCCATGCCTCTGACATTAGTTGATGAAAACGGATTTGTAAAAGAGAAATTGCATTTCAGTGGCACTTGGGCAAACTAACAGACTACTAATTAGGCCCTGGAATTAGACTCCTGAAACAGGGCAACTTGTCTGTTTTCTTCTTAAATATCACTTAAAATTTCACTGCACTGCCTTCATGGATCAGTTCTGAATACAGAGAACTGCACTACTACACTGTTTATTCTATATTTAATTTATTTGAAAGGAAAACTACTAGATCAGATACAGAAATTTTCACAGCCTACTCTTACTGTGTGTCTGCCATAAGATGTAATTGAGAAAAAGAAACCAATGCAAGAAAAAACCCTTAAAAGGTTGAGAATATGTACCAGTAATGTCAGATGTATTACAGCAGTCAAGAATACAGTAATTTTCCTAAGCAGTCATTATTTTTTAATGTAAAATTTAGCATAATAATGTGTATGAATTTGTAATTGAGCAATTAAAGGACTTTAAGTAAATCATCCAAAGTTATAACAAGGAAAACGAATTGTAAATAATAATTACAGTATTTTTCTTTAAAAAGTAGTTCAGTCTATTATGGTATCACAGGCACTAAAGTCAAAACAAATTTTTATTATACAGGTATCTCCCACATCACTGAAAGCTGAATTAAGAATAAATGAAAGATAGCTTAGCTCCAAGCACTGCTTCCTCCACACTGTTGGACTCTCTCTTGGAAGTTGCTTACAGTACCACACCCTTTACCATTCTCCTGACTTCTTAAAAAATTGTAAATGCAGTGCAATGACTTCTTTGTACTTGATTCTGACACCAAGCTGTTGTTCCAAATATCCTATCTCATTTCCTCTGCATGTAATGTATGTATGTATTTTTTTCACAGAAGTCAAATTAAAGAATTCTGTGTTCTTTTCAAGACACCTAATCTCATTTTGAAGGCTCCAGTGCAATGGAAAACATATCACTTCTCTACGTAATCTCTGCAACTGGAAGTTAACTGATAGAAAATCACAGCTAATTTCAAGTTTGAGTGTGATGACCTCAGTCCTAAGATGCTGCTTCTTGTTATTCCTTTTCACATCAGGGAAAAGGGAAAGTTAATGCTACTGTCAGTTAGCTTTTTCCTTAATACTGGTAATACTATACTAGAATAAAATAATTTCTTGCCCTTCTTATCATTTGCTGTCATAGTAGTGAAAAGTCAATAGCATCACTGTGCCTTTAGAATCCCAAGAATTTGGTTTGTGATCCACCCCATCCTCTTCAGAACTGAGGGCAGCACTGCAGTGGTGATCTTCCCTGTGAAATGGATAGACCTGCACAGCCATTAGGCAAAATGAGAAGGACCTGTTCCCCTCCTTGCCCTTAGGGGAAAATGACTCCCTGCTGCTTAGAGCCCTTCCTGCTGCCTCAACTTTTTGACCTTGAGCTGCATTAGGATGCAAATTAAGAACCTTGGTTATCTAGCAGGGAAAAGAAACCGTGACTAAGCCCTATCTCTAAATACCTTGGTGGGCAAAAGGCAGCAAAGGGTTGTGAGGGTTCCAGTCTTGCCCATATAAACATAATGAAATTAAATAGCTAGGTGCTGTAGCAAATGCCTTTGGAGTAAAAATGAGATATCCATCTTTAACAGAGAGGATTACTAATGACTGCAGCCACTACCTAGAAGTACAGTCGATTGTCCAGTGGACATTAATTGCTTGAAATCATTTAAGAGGAGTGACTCCATCTTTCTTAAGATTACCTGTCCTAATTAATATGTAAAATGTTTGGAATGCTTTTACAGAAAGGCACCAAAATCAAGCTACTCCTTTCCAACATTCAAAATCACAAATCATAGGAAAAGATGACTGATAAACCCTACCCACTACTGGAGAGCCATTAATTTACTGATGATTTAGCACATAACAAGGTGGAGTTTATCTAATTTTTAACTTGTGGGAAACACTGAAGTAAAAATGAAGTAACAAGATACTTCCAAATATTCCTCATAAAGTAATTTTACATGCATACAAAACCCTCCTGCATGCTACAGGCAGTCAACATAAATTCAGATCACTAAGGGGTCATGGATCACAATCACTGCTGCCGTTCATCATGAGACAGGAAAACAGACTCTATAAACCACATGAGAAAGGTTCATGGCACCAAGGAGAAACATCCAGAGGCTTTATCCATGTAATGTGCCCTGTTGGATCTGCTGCCAGCAGAGAGAGACAGCTCCAGAAGCAGGAGGGACTGAAGCATGGAGGCTTGGACACCTTTCAGGTGCGAAGAGAAGCTCTGCTAAATCATCCTGCTTAACAGGACAGAGCAGCTCCCAAAAGTCTCTCTGGGTATAACTGGTGGGTTTTACCTCTGACTTTCACTACTCAGCTGCATAATACCACTAAGCTGCATAATATAAGACCACTAGGCTGCACAATATCCTGGCTGTAAAACTGAAGGAATGAAGTAAAGCAAGATGGGTTTTATTCAGTGTGTTTCTTCTTGTTAAGTGAAGTGAGTTTACAGCGGCTTCCTGGAAGTTCACACTAACACTGTTAAATAGTAACATTAGTAACACAAACGAAAGGAGGCGTGAATTTACTTAAAAGGTGAAATGGGTTAGGATTTCTTACCTTTCAAGTTAGGAGAAATATTTGGAATTTGTCTCTAAAATTTCTTTAGAAGTCTAACATCAGAATCTTGAAAAAACACGGATTTTAAAACTTCCTCATGGTTTCAGACTTTTTTTGTTTCTTGGCACTCAGATTTTCAGCTGTTCAGGGTTAGGATTTTTTTCCCTCAAAATTGGTGAAAACACTCATAGGTTTCATTCCCTTTCTGAAAAATCACCAGGTGCTTGATGAATCCTCCAGGCATGAAATATGGTAGCTCAGTGGGTGGCTACAACTGATGCACTTTTCCCTTTAAAATGACACAAACTTGATTCCAGCATGAATAACATCTAGCTAAAGTAGCGATTCACTTTTGCAAAGAGCAAGTTAGAATGAGATGATTCTTATCCTGCTAATGAGGACATTTGGAAGATGAACCAGAAATAGAAGTACACTTTGTACACAGAGCTAAGCCTACCGTGGACTTGGGGAGGAAGCAGCAGAGGTTGGAAAGCTGCGTGTGGAGAGTACAGATGGAAAGTACAGCAAAGCCTGGCTGAGTCTCCTCTGCAGTCGTGGGTGGGAGTGGGATCCTCGAGTGCTGAAGGTGAGGGTATTTCTGAATTGCTTTCCCGCCTCTTTCAGCTTTCCTGAGTCCAGGAAGGTGACAGAGGAGTCCTGTTTGCCCCTGTACTGTGTACACAGGCCACGGTCTCCGATGAGACAGTCCAAGTAGTTCTCTACTGCTCACTTTCTCCACTACCCTCCAGCATGAAGCCATTAGAAGAGTAAAACAGGGCTTTGTTTACAGGTGGTGGGCCACTGCAGGTACCCAGCTGAGGTCACTGACTTGGGAGCAATCTAATCTCCATTTGACACTGTCCTGGATTGCCAAGCAAATTGTATCCTATTTGCCATCTGTGCCAGCTGTCTTCTGTTAAGTGGGCAGTTTTCCTTATCTCTTCCACAACCACTCCTCCCTCCAAGGAGACATCTGCTGATAAGGGGCTATTGAATGTCACTGCATGGCTGATGAGAACTATAACATCCCATTGTGAAATGCTCCGCCCAGAGGGAGGAGCCAAGCATTCCTACACAGATATAATCTTGAGTTTTTGGAACACCAGCATGGTTCCCCACTGGATTCCCCAGAGGAACAGCTGCCTCATCCATTGGATCTTCAGAGGAAGACTACACCCAGGATCCCTGCTCCAACAGAAGCACACCTGACACTCCAGGAGGGCTGCAGCCACAATTCCAATTGGACTGCTACCAACCCCCTGACCAACAGGGTGTCAGGTTGTATCCTAACTCAGTCAGTGTTGTTTTGGTTTATCGCATTGTTTATTTTATGTTTTTATTTTCTTCCCTAATAAAGAACTGTTATTCCTGCTCCCATTTTTTCTTTTTTTGCCTGAGAGCCCCTAAATTTAAAATTTATAGCAATTCGGAGAGAGGGGATTTACATTTTCCATTTCAGGGGAGGCTCCTGCCTCCATTAGCAGACACCTGTATTTCAGAACCAAAACAGACACACAGAAGGCTCACTGGAGTGGAGATGTAAATCTCCTCACAAGCCACTCTGGAAAAGAAAGTGGGCAAGGACAGGAGCAGTCCCTGAATCCAGTGAAGGCTTTGCCACGTCAACTCTTCTTTCTCATCTCCTGGGGTTTTGTCTGTTATATCACCTGTTCCCTCTTCTGTTGCATTGGATTTTTAGTTTTCAACTCTCTCAAGCATACTTTAATAGTGCATTAAGTAACTCTTTATTAGAGACATCTTTGTCCCTGATTCCCAGGCTGGAAATTATCACACCAAATTATTTTGGAGCCCACATGCCACAGAATATACACCAAAGCATGCAAGGCTTTGAAAGGCCTTCAGGCCTTTAAATATACACAGTTGTAATACAGAGGAAAAGGCATTTACTTTGATTTTTTATAATCTTGAGTAATAGAACACTGGTAATGGAAAGTAATTGCAATTTTGGTCAGGAATTTAAAACATGAAAATATAAAGTGAAATCCCTAACTCCTAATTTAGAGAAAATGAGTACTTTCATCTTCACATTCTGGAAGGCTTTTTTGTAAACACCAGTAAAAATGCCTCATTATCTTCTCCAAGCATCCTCTTAAAACATTTCTTGCCCTAATGCCAGGAACAAACTTAAGAGTGGTAAAATTGCTGCTGCAATGATCTAATGACACTCATGTTGGCTGATGTTGTGCTACTGATTCCTTTTTGTTTCCATCTGTCTCTTTCCATCTGCCCTTGTCCTGGATGGCAATGTCTTGAAAAACAGAACTTTACTTTTATTCTTTGATTAACTTTCTGTATATTTCTGTATATTCTGCATTTCTGTATAGTCTGCATATACATATTCTACGAAGAAGAAAAGAAGAAAATGTAATTACATTAGGACATTTGTATTGGCTCAAACCAAAGATACGTCTCAGCAAGTCTGCTGCTCCAAGAACAGCTATCACACTGGAATAATAAAAGTAGGGCTAGTGATAGCATCCAGATTTGAGCAATCTGAAGCTTTGGGACTTCCTAAACTAGAGGTGTTATTTTGTTTTTAATAATCCTGGATTATGACATTTCCCAACTAAACTTGCAATGTTCATGTTTTCCTGTGAAAATGTGTCTCATATCCTAATTAGGCTTTATTTTGTTCATTTTTTAAGCCTGCTGAACAGTTGCAGTCATCACCTGCTTTGAAAACCTGTGGTAGCATGGACAAATCCATGGTAATATTGCCTAAGCAAGGTGCTGACCCTCCAGTGTATGTTGCTGGCCCAAACCATGCATTAACTCGAACCCCAGTGATTTTGGTGAAATGCTTTGCATCTGTACAACCCTGATTGCTTGTCTTTCATGGTGTCTGAGGTATTCAGTGAAGTTCATACAGGTGTTCTTCTCTTCTTGAGGAAGTGCCTATCTCTTTTTCATTTCTCTGCACAGGAAGAGGAACAGGAGCAGGGCATGTGAGGCAGTGTTTGAGGAGCCACAGCTCAGTACCTCCACGGCTGTGCAGATTGTCCCACAGCAGAGAGCATCAGCCAGCGTCTATGCCATCACCTCAGACCCATCACCCTCATGGATGCTTGGGTACTGATAACCTCTCACACATGGGCTTGCACCCAGCCTGACATGTCTGGGAAGGCAGACAATTTTAAAAAATCCTGGGTAATCTCATTATTTGCTGAGCTTTGGAGCTCTCAAAGCATTATAGCTGTTCAGGGATGTGAGGAAAAGCCCCTTCAAAGCCAAGGTAAAATACATCTGGATGTGTCAATGGTGTTATAATATTCTTTATCTGAGCACATGTTGGAATGACTACATCAGGAGTAGTGGCTAAGTGTTTTAAATATGCACCATCTGCATTTTCATGTGTTCTTGTTTCTGTTATTGGGATACTGAGATCGCTTGTTTCTGTTATTGAGATCAGACACTGAGAGCAGGCAGTGCAGGAGAGACACATTATGCTCTCAAATATTGTTCTAAGAAGCATCTGGGGCCTTGTGTTCCTTTCCTTGATGAGCACATTTAAAAGCACTTTTGGTGGTGAGAATACCTAAAACTGCATTCTTCTAAAAAAACCCCCAGAACCAAAGTCAGAATCATCAGCCTGCCCTTTGGAATACCAGAGCCAGTTTCACTGTTTAGATCTTTAGCAGCAAAAACTGATAACAGAGTGTAGTTTTATGTGACTCTTTTGCCCAGAACAGTAGAAATTTCAGATGGATCAGCATTATCATTGAGTCATGGAATAGCTTGGGTTGGAAGGGACCTTCAAAGACCACCCAGCCCAACGCCCCTTGCAGCGAGGGTACCCAAATCCACTGCAGCACAATCTCTGTGAATGAGGGGTCTAGCAGCAACTTTTGCACTGTCAAAAGTTATGCCCTGAGAACTGAGACTGTAGTTGGCTTCTGGACCAGTTAATATTGAGTCATTTATGCATTATGAAACAGTTCCAGTTACAGTGCAAGTGAGAGAGCGTAGCTAAGGGGATGTTAATTCCCTCAAGGAATACATAGGTGAATGAATTCTGCTAAAGCTCTGAGATAGCAAATTCTGAGCAAAGGGAGCTAAATATTTTCTGCTTACCCTGTTCTTACCTGCTCAGAACGAAGAGAAAAAACTGAGTAGGGAGAATGAAAAATAAAAAAATAAAAATTAACTGTTGATGGGTTTCATTGGGAAAAATAATTATAATGTATCTGTGTAGAAGAAACCAGAGACTGCAGAAGAACAAGACAAATTTGCAGAAGGCTGTTGAGAAACCAAAGTCTAAATGCATACAGTCAAATTGAAAGTTGTGGGAAACATTGACAAAGCTGCTCAGGAGAATACTTTGATATTACCTAGATATGATAGAAAAAATGGTGGAATTAAACAAACTGGCTTTCAGGAAAACAATACTTGAGTGCAGTATGATCTCAAAAAAGTAAAAAAGCCCAACCATCCTTTGCACATTCACCTTTACTTTAAAGTTAAACAAATAACAGAATTTTTTATAATTATATTAATCAAAGTATAACAAGTTTAAGTTTAAATATGTTGAAAATAATAGAAATTCTGTTTCCTCATTAAAAGTTTTCCATTATTTTAGTGAAAATTTACATTTTATCATCAATTAAATTTAGGTGAATATATAAATTATATACAACTTTCTTGAAAAAAAAAGTAAAACATTTAAAATATTTTTTTAAAAGTAAGTCTTAAAAAATACAAGTTCTAGAGTGCAAAATCGTAAGAGTGCTGTTTGTGCGCAGAAATGAGATTTTGTATTTATTTTTTATTTATGCTTTCTAATTATCCTGCTGCTGAAAACTATTTCAACTCTGAATTTCACAGATTGTCTTTAGACATCTAGGCAAAGCCCTAAAATTGCTCTACCAGAGGCAATTTTCAGTGACAGGAAAATCAATAGTTGGCCCTTAGTGCTCTTTTCTACTTCATTTTGTGAGGTGAATAGCAAGAGAGAACAGTGACTTTTATGGGCTACAAACACAATATTCCAGCAGTGGCTCTGGCAGAACATGCCTGACCTGACCCTTACCCCTGCTGCATCCCCTTGCTGGTGTCTGTGTCACAGTCTTCTCCAGGACTCCTCTCAGCATTTTGCCCCAGTCTCTGCCCAGAGGTGCTGTGTGGCAATTTCTGTCCTCAGAACAGGCACAACCATTCCAGACAGAAGTGTTGTTACCTCTTTCCTCAGATTTCCTCAAATGTTGCAGAGCATGTTAAATTATACTGACCATTTCTATGGCCAAAATGTCAAATTTAAATATCTCATTTCATATACCTGAGCCCCTGTCATGGAGATGGGACATTTATTTACTGCCATGCTTTCCTGAGGTGGTTGATCCCTACCAAGGGTGGTTTTGCTTCTCATTCCTTGCCTGGGTCTCAGTGCTGCTCACAGTCCCCTGGAAATAATTCCTGGTAGAGACCATACTTCTCATTTCATCTGCTGGAGTAAACTGCCCTCGGTACCATTTTTTCCAGACACCTTCATTTGCTGTTGTCACTGTGCTGTGAAGTTTTTCTGGAATGATTGTTTGTAAGGAGATGTTCAGTCACACAAGATCTCTGGGAGCTGACTAACCTGCTTAGCTACTCCATTACACCAGTTTTAGGAGATATGAGCCACTTTAGTTCAGTTTTTCTCAGCAGACTAGGAACAGCACAAACCTGTTCGAGCCCATGATGATATGGGAATTACCTGGCAGAGCAGCAGATGCTGAGCACACCATGGAGCCCAGGGCAGCCAGACCTGCTGGCCAGACTCCAACACACCCTTCTTGAAGAACTGAGGGCAGAGCCACATCTCGACGGCTGATGAATCAGCCACCACCCATCACCAGGGGGTGGGGGTGAGGAGGAGAAACAGACACTTCCATATGATCCTCCTGATGCACAGAGATGACTTTATTGTGGTCATGAACAACAGGCTGCTGGGGAAAACACACTTTTTTACTGCTGGTAGAAGAGCTCTCTTCTGAGACAGTGTGACAAAGCCCAGGATCATACAGGCAAGTAAGCAGCCTAAAACACCCTTTATCCTCATGTAAAAGGAGTCCGAGAGCTGTCTCAAACACAGAGGAAGACTGTTCAGCTGTAATTCTGGATTTCAAACAATCTAGCCAAAATATGACAGGCACAGATATACAATATGCCACTCATAATCTTACCAGTACATTTATTACTAAACAGAGCACTTAGGAATGAAAAAAAATTTTTTCTCTTTCCCTGGGTTTGGGTAGATTTGGCCTTATAGCTGTTTATATAAATATGAAATAATTATCTAGCCACCAATAAACTATTATGTTTATTTTTGGGGTGCCTCTTAGTATTAGGGTCCTCCTGTGTCCTGGGAAGCACAGAGGAACACTGCTGCTCAGGGGCTGACTGTGAGATGGAGTGAAAATCACTACAAGGTACAACAATGAAGAATAAATAGCCCTATAAAGATTATTTGTGAATTTTGGTGGGTCTGTCACACGAAGTGAAAGGCTACAAATTTTTACTGTCAAGAAGGCTCATTCTTTGCTTGAAGTACCTGGTAAAAATGCATAAAAATCCTTTAGCAAAATTATGGATTCTTTAAAGAAGCTCCATTTATTTGTTCATGGACTTGAAGTTTTATAGAGTTATAAATTCATAACACTTTTCCTTTTCCTGAGTGCTGAGATTTTGCATTTGGGAATATGAGTGAAATGCAAGATGTTCACAGTCACAATTATAATTGTATATTTATAAGAAGGGCTCAGAGTTGTGACAGCATTTGCATATAAAATCCAAGATATTTGTGTATTCCTTAAGAACATAATTGATTGCATGTCCCTATTCTTCATTCAAATGCATTTTAATCTTGGCTGACAATTTCTACCACAAATTATCCTCTATGCAATTTGCAGTTTCTGATCAAATTTTGAAGGCAAAATTAATGACTTTGTGCTGTGTATTAATATTAGGTATGATGCAATTTAGATGCAATCAAACATTTAAGCTAATATTAAAAGAAAGCAAGGAAAAAATTGGATACAAAATCTGGATGATAAGTCACAGAAGTGCAATACATTTAAGTTCATGGGGAGGGTAGAGGGCTAGGAGAACAGTGGATTAAAGACATTATTCAGATTTTCAAGGAATTGCTCTTTTTAACTGCTATTCCATGGTGTTTTACAACAGCCTCAGCTCTTCCCAGACAATGAGGGATGGGATAGGCAATGCACTAACCCCCTTAACTCCCTAGAAGAGATTTCTCAACCATAACTGCCTGACACTACTCCTATATGCTCTGAAGCCAGAGGACCATGGGCATTGGAAAGGATCATGTAACAGTGAAAGAGAGAGAATGACTCAGGCTATTTTCTCTCAGTGAGTCATTCTGAGTCCCACAGTCTGCCACTTGCCTGGACCTTCCATAACCCTGACACAGGATGAATAAATTCCTGGTGTGAGTGCCATGGCATGGAGTGCCTTTTCAATGCTGTTACAAAGCCAAATAAAAGGATAATTAATGCAAGTGAAAATTCAGGAATTGTCCAATAAGACTGTTGAAGGATAAAGCAACAACATTATTGAAATTACTTTGTTAGTAGTTTGTATGGTTTATTTGTATAAAAGAATTAATGTAGTTAAAGATACAGGATTTTTTTATGATCTAATCCAACCTTCCTGTGTTAATGATATGAATACTATATATTTCGTGTCCCAGAACTGTAAGGATAATTTAAAATTCTCAGGCTGCAGATCAGTGCTTTGTTGTATCTGTAAATATTTTTCTTTTATTCAGTAAAAGACATTATTTCCTAAATCTGTAAATCTATCAAGTGTGAGAGCCAACGAGCAGTATCTAATACATACATACATACCCTACTGAATAATTCTCTGGCATCTTCTTTCTAAAAATGTATTAAAGTAATTTATTACAAAGTTCTGTTTGTTTGGTAAACAGAACTAGTTTTATATAAATCTGTCACTGAAAATGAAGAAAAAGTCTATTGGAATGAACACCACTTTGAAAACAGAGATGAAATACTATTAGAGGTAATTACATTTCAGCTAATCTGAATAGACAGCACATCTACACAACAAATTCAGAGTAAATAACTTCTGTTCATCTTGTGACTGGCGTTTCCTTTCTTCACTGTCAGCCTAGCATGCTAAAGCAAACTTTTGAAAAATTAGAACAGATTGTTTGAATTATCCAAATTAATCTTGCAAAAAGTGTCAAAGTCAGGTTGATAAAGTGTCATTGTGGATTATCTTAAGGTTGTTTTTACAAGCCATGCTGTCTGCAAACCTGGACATCTGGGGGTTCCCAGGGCAGACCTGCACCCCGGTACCAGACCTACCAAGACACAAAGTTCCTTGATTTGTGCATGGGCAGGACCACACTAAACACAATCCAAGTCTGAAAGTGAGCAAAACTACACTTTCCCATGGGAACTGAGGAGCTTAGACCTCTTTTAATTTATTACTCTCCAAACAACACTGTTTTTCACACCTGGAGCCCTACCCAAATGCAAAAATGCACTATTTCCTAGGAAAGAGCCCTACTCTTTTATAACCACCACCAAAAGGAAAATTGCCATGGTGAGTATTTGTTTCTAATTATAAGCCTGTTGCTTACAAATAGCTATTTTAACAGTAAAACCCCCCTCCTTTCACACTCATTTTCAGAAGTAGGAAGTTACACAGGAATTAAAGAACCTTATTCTATCTTCCACAAACTTGGTGTGTAACAAAGGAAAGACACTTTACCTTCATATGCCTCATTTTATTCCTCCACAAATGGAAATAACGACCCTCTTCCTTGTAGAATCCTTTAAAACCCTGTAACAAAATGTTCTAGAAAAGAGCCTGTTACTCCTGAATTGATTGTTTTGGACTGTTTTCTGTCAGTACTGCATGAGCTTGTCACAGAAAACTGGAAGGAAGCTCTTAAATCAGTGAGTCCAGTCCCCTGCTTGAATTTCCTCTTACTGTATGATTTTTTCCAGAAGACAATTGAACTCTATCTTGAAACTACTTAGATGCCTTCTATTGAAAGTCTCATTAATTGCGTGTACTGATGATAAGGAAATATTTTATTTTTATTATTTTGAGCCTAAATGCATTCTTGCTCAGTATGAATCTGTTTTGAAGTTTATTAAGGGCTGTTTTTGAGGATTGTTTTTTTGGCTTCCTCCCTCCCACTGCAATACTGTGCTTTGGTTTAAATATCTGGTCGTGTCATGTGTTTATCCCTTACTAAATGCCACATTTTCCTTTGGAACTGCAAAGGGTGCACACAGGGATGAACATAGATTTGCAGAACAGCAGAGGAAGTCTCACAAAAAACCATTAATACTTCTCACAAGAACAATTATTATTTTTTTACCTGCACTGAACTTCAGTCTGCCATGCAGGTAAAACAGACAAGTAGCCTCTGCTGGAAATACCTCTCTCACAACATCTGAGGAACGCTCTTACTTTTTTATGTCCACATCCCCGTGGTCTCCCAGAAGATACCTGTGCTCACATAACACCATTTCTCTGCCTCATTCAGCTGATGAATTCCTTATTACTGCAGAAATTCTTAAGCACGTGGTCTTTCATTTTATGCACCATTAAATTTAATTCCACTTCCATCACTGCAATCTCCAACATCACACTCTTCTTCCTGGGAAAGTCTTCCTGCCTGTCTGCTGGGAAAGTCATGATAGCAGAGAGTTCTACCATCACATACTTGTTTTTGAGATATGATAATTAATGAAAACACTAGTAAATCAATCTCACAAGCAATTTTTGAGGAGTCTCACTGTTACCTTTCCCTGGTGACTTACCCTCTGGAGAACACATTTTCATTTGGTCTTTGTGCACTTCCTGACCCACCTTAAAGTAGTTACACTAATACCCACATTACAATTAGCTCTCTTGTTCTTTAGTCTCATTATGATTTTCTTAATTTAAAATGCCTACTATATTTAATTTAAAAAAAAAATTAGCTTTTAAAGAAAATTTATAATGTTTTGACATTACTTCGACAAAACATATTGCATTTATTTATTTATTTATCCCTGTGTCTTTTGTCATTTTTTTCTATCAAAATTTGTTTCAAAGCTGTGCAATGAAATTCATTCTTCAAATTTAAATACCTGAGTTGGGCTTTCAAATTTCAATTAATTATTTCTCCTAAAAATGGGCAGGCTCCCCACATGCAGAGAATAAAAGCAGACATTTTAGAAATTCTTCAGAGGACAAGCTTGTCTGCATTCTAGGGTATTAATTAAAACACAGGCTAAAAGTATTCAAATACTATTTAAAAACTGTAAGAAAATATTTTAGGTAATTTTATATCTTTGACTTGTTTTTCTTCTTTTCATCATTCTTAAATCTGTATTTATTGTCTTTTTTTTCCCTACAGTTTCCCCCCATGTTAGAGTGAAATTCATCTCAACTAATCTTGATTACTGGATTAATTAGTTATTTATCCAGTATGTAGTTCAAAAGGCAGTGGTTCCAAATTCCCCCACAGTTAAAAGAGAGCCCAGATCTCCTCAAGGTAGCCACCCTAAAGCATTGTTCAAAATAGGTGAGATGAATTAAATTTGGCTGTAACATATTGCTTTCCACTGACTACATAAGAAACTAGACAATTATAATGAAATGAGATGCTTAAACAGTTAACATTTCATATGCTTTAAATTAGGCAAGATTAATCCCACCCTAAAAGATTGATTTTCCTTTTTATATTACCTAGTTTTTCATCAGAATAACTTTTTAAAATTTATTTTTACTATCTTGGCTGTCTGTTAAGTTCCCTTGTATTAGGTGTCTCTCCTACCTATCATGTAATTCTTCTATTTATTGCTATTCAAGTAGTTGTTATTCACCCATGTTCATCATAAAAATAAAACAGAACAATCCCTAATATTAGCACATGAATTAATGTATCTGTCTTCCTACTAGCTTTTCCCTTTTTCTCTGCTTTGACTAATTTTCATTTTTGTTCATCCATGTTTTAATTTCTTCTGTGCAAATAGACTTGAGTGGTTTAGTACATTTGTGCTGCAGTCCAGCACTCTATCGTTTCTGTCAAAATTGCAAAAAATCCATAATAAGTATTGTAAGTATTCAAAAATCATTATCCTGTCTCAAAAAATCCTTCTATTTAAATTGAAGGGATTAAGTAAAAAAAAAAAAAAGTTTAAAGATCTATTTGCCTTGTGCTTTTTAAGTCTTAGAGAATTACAATCCAATGATTTTTCACCCCAGCCATATGGAAAATGTGAAATATTCATAAATGCCAAAAAGAAAAAGAGGGAGAGATAAAGCAGTGGAGGTACTACAGAATAGCATGAGCACCAAAGACAAAGAATTAAATTTCTTGTTTCATGCTGAAATACTGAGTGATGGCAACAATGTTTGAGAATATTGTTACTTAGTTTTATCTATCTCGTTCTGTGGATGATAATTCGGTCAAATAATCCTCTATATATTTCTGTGAGTTCTTAAATTCTCCACTCATCTCATTTTGATTGGTTTTAAGGCATACTACATTTCAGGGCACCTGAGTCCAGCTGCTAGATATTTCCCCACACATAAACCTGTTTTCAGTTTTATTCCAAAGTAAATCTGTTCTGTTGAGCTCCAGGTCCACTTGTCTGTTAGAAAGTTTGACACATTGACATCCCCTCTGAAAAATCCCATTGAAGTTCAGGGCTTCATGCAGTTTTCATACATGCCTCAATCTCTTAAGCCTTTTCAGAATGCTGGAAGCATGACTGTACCCAGGCTGGGTAATGAAGCAAGCCTTACTAAATTCCCTTTAAGTGTCTGTCTTAATCCAGGTGATTGCTGAGAAAAGAACAGCAAATAATTGTTTGAAAAATGAGATACGATTGTGGATTCTCTAAGAGTGCAAGAAAAAGATAACCTGACAGGTGGGTTAAGAGGCACACATTTATTCAGACAGGCACACAGGGGTGGGTGAGCCTGGCATCCTCCCCGTGCCTTCAAAGAGATCTCTCATTAGGCATGTCAGTTGTAGTTATCTATTTCTGCTACATAGCACCAGGAGCCTCAGCAAGAGAATACTGCTGGCCTCACCACATGTCCAGCCTTGGTGGTCAGAGGAGCACAAATAATTACATTATTTGTGGGCAGGCACCCTAAGATGGAACAATTGGCTCTGCAATTTGTCCATGTGTTCAGGGAGGAGTCCTGCTAAGGCAGCTGTATGGCTTCTGATAGCCAGGGCACTTTGGGTGCTCTTTCACAAGGTTGCAGTTGTGCTTTATTCTGGTTGTGTTGTAGCTGTGTTGTTGGATTCTCAAAGACTCTCCAATAAGAGAGAGAATTTCCGTGGCTCTTCTTTAAATTCTGAGCTGAGTATCAGAGATATGCAGTGTACACACCAAATGTGCCTAGAAAAGATATCTCAAATTTTCAGCTAATGAAAAGACCTAGCTGTTTTTCCTACTGGTATTTTCACTTATATTTGTGTCTCCTTTTAGCCTGCTTTTAGAGACTTGTGGAGAAAAGGAATGCCTACCAAAGAAAGACAAATGAGATAAGCTATCAAATTAGTTCATTTCTGCTGCTTTGTTCAAGTGACAGCTCAAAAGGACTGCAGGCTAAATGACTCAGAAGCGTGAGAAGAATTTGAGTACAATTTATTATCTTGACACCCATTATATAATCTTTGTTTTGTGCTGTATATCAGAAACTGTCTCATTAAATAAATTTCCAAGGATTTTATTATTTTCTTTACTTAAATTTATTTTTAAGCAATTCCTTTTTCAACATGTAAAGATTAGTTTTCTGATGGATGTCTGGGGACAATTCACAGGATTTTTATATACCTCTACATCACATGCTGCATACAGAGCAGAGGCATATGTTTTAGAATTGCTGTTTAAATGGTTTTTGTCAACTTTTGGCCCCCACCCTTTTTTAGATTTGAGCTCTGCTGGCAAGTCCATATGTGCTGTACTCTCTCATGTCTTTTTCTTTTGCCTCAATTTATCTCAGTATTGGTGACTGGGATATTTTGGTGTAATTTTTAGTTTTCCTTTTCTTTTCCTTTCAAGGTCAGATTTTAGGAGCCAGAGAGGCAGAGCTGAACAGTAGCATTCTACTTCCCCGTGCCTCTGAAGGTTGCAGGGGGTACAGGCAGAAAAAAACCACATGAGAGATGCTTATGAATGACAGATCCAGATCTGAGACACCTGACAACTCTGATCTATGCTGCTTGAACTGAATCAGATCGAGCATCAACTTTATCCACAATTAAACAAGAAGATGAGTTTAATAAGAGCACAGATGGAGGCTGCAGTGATAGTCTGGCCTAAGAAGATGTAGAACAAGCCACTGCAAATCTTGATAAGAGGCACAGAGATCAAAAACTTAAATATCCTAATGGTCTGCACTGCCTATTCTATAAATGTTGTATAAATGCTTCCTTTTCAGTCGAATTTATTACACTATTGTTAAAAAGTGGGAAAAAGGACACATCCTTTAGTGTGTGTCGCCCTAAATTTTTAAGATTTTCTAAGCCTTCTGAATTTTACATTCTTGTAGCAAACTTTCTCACACACTTTCTGTAAATAACCTATTGTTTTGCATTCTTTTATGGATGAGGAGAAATATGATGGACTGTTTGTTTGTCCAGTGTCATTGGAGAGATGGCACTTTTACCCTCCAATCCACTGTCACTCTTGGAAAACTATAAATGTTGGAATCAGAAAATAAACTTCTCCTTTTCTTCTTCACCTTGAGAGCAGCAGTGCGTGCGCTCGTGTTGTTTCGTGTCCTATAGTGACAAGTGTGACACCCTGAAGAAGAGAGACCTGCTCTGCATTAACTTCACAGCTTCCAGCTGACCATTATACTGCTGATGGAGACTGCAGCAGGCATCCTGGTGAGCTGCCTGGCTGGTGGCTACCCTCCCTCTGGAGAACAGAACTTTATTTATAACCTGAATTTATCTAATACCAGTTTCCAGTCACTAGAGTTTGTAGTGCTTCATTTGCTAGATTCAAGAGCTCCTGTCACAAGCCAAGCTGAAATGAAAATGGCAATCTCTTCCTTTAAATCTTTCTGAAGCCACTCACTCCAAGTGCTGCTCCTCCAGCTCTGACCCCTTTGGGATGGATCCTGTGCCCTTCCCTCATCCCAGGCACTTTTTCTTCCTCCTGTCCCTGATCCCCCAGTAGGTATGGTGTGGGTGCTGGTCCTCTGCTCTCCAAAGACACCTAATGCAAAGAACACATATTTAGGTCAAAAGCTTTCCACACAAAGAGTAAACATTCCTGTTTTGTTAATCCTCAGTTTCAGAGCTATTTACTATCCCCTTAATGCAGTCCGGTCCCTCACTGCCATCCTCGGGGCTTTGAAAGGAAATTTTCATCAGCCCATCCAAATTAGCCAAGGCAAACATGGAACTGCAGCAGTTCTTTCCAGGTATTTTTTGGTTTTTGCTACCTTTTTGCATTTCATCAAAATCGGTTTATTTCATGCAGAAAACTTCTTTAACTCTGGAGACAGAGGCACTCTTTTCCATTTGGCAATTGTTATCAGGGTACTAAAGGGACAAGACAATGCATTTATGAATGCTTCATAGTGAAAGTCTGGCATCTCTTATTCTGTTGTCATTGGCTTTACTGGTCCAGGAGGACAATTCCTGCATACTGTCCTCTTTTTATAGCATGGTCCTAATTCAGGACAGCATTGAGCTGTTTTTTAGCATTCTATTCAACAGTTTGAATGCAAAAACATGACTGAACTGAGTCCTGTATTGGGACCTTTTTGGCATTAAGTTAAATGGAAAATCTGCACTATGGAAATGTAATTTGCATCAAAATTAAGAAAGTATATTTTCCTTTTGCAATTTTCTTCTGCAAAGTGCTTTCAAAATACTAATTAATTAATCCCACAGTGATTTTGGCTTCAAACTTCGATTAAATCTTTCTGTAAATGTTAATGTGCCACTGAACTTTGAAAATGTAGACACTGTGGACTGGATTGAAAATATAGACTGTACTGAAAATGCATTCTGTCAAAAATGCTCTTCTGAAGCATAGAAGGCAAAGAATGACAGATTATTCTTAATAATATTGTTCAAAGATGATTAAAGGTCAGCATTTTAAAGGTGTGCATTTTAAAGCTTTCCCCTTCTGAAGAGAAAACTCTTACCCCTCTGAAGTGTGGTTATCAAGCCCATCTTTGGACTTTCTGTGACCCAGCCCTTCCATTTCATCTCATCCACCTCTAAACATGAGAGTTTGTTCTGTTGACTGTTCTGTTCTGTATTAGTGAAATCCTTCTGTAGCAACCAAACACAGACCAAAATAAGAACTTCTTCATTTGTGTATCAACTTTTGTGTAATGATAATGCTAACAGGCTCAGAGAAAACACCTAGAAGTTGTACCAAAGCAACCAGCCAAAAATGAAACCCATGCAAAACATTGACTCTTCTCCAAGTAAACTGAGCATCCTGGGAAGTGGGAGGGGCTTCAGAAATTCCTCAAGGGCTTTGTTTGTGGAAGTATCTTGGGCCTATGTCAGTCCCTGCAAACAAAGATTTCAGTGCATTAAGTAGTATTTAAAAATTACAATTAAAGTACATGATAATAAGCAGTCAGTGAGCTTGCTCTGACATCCTCTGACGTCTTGATTTCATCCTGTAATATTCCCAGTGGAGTTATAAACAGAGTGATACTATAAATGCTGTAAGACTAGTTAGACCCTGAAACAAGACCTTATTGAATGTATGCCAAGGTGGCTTCTTGTTCCATGGGATTACCTTCCCTCCTACACAGACAAAAGGATCTTGGGTAAAAAACAGACAAAAAAGATCTCTGAGTTTCATGCCTCCTCACACAGAATTTTGTAATGAGGACCCTGTGTCATGGTTTGACCCGGAAGAGAGTTTTTTTTTGGAAAGTTATGGTCAAACCAATCAGTGGCCAGATGTGAAATTGGCATTTGGTGTGGCCACTGAGGATTTGGGTACGCCTCCGAGAACACACTCAGTGGGTTAAAAAGCAGAGGATTTAGGGAAGACCTTCCTCTTTGGAGTCCGGCCGGTGAGTTGCTCTGACCTCTCCCCTGCCCAGCTGTGTCTGGGCGGGGGAGGGGAGGCCATGCGGCCTGGGAAGGAAGGCCGGAGCCCCGGCAAGGTGCAGGGGTGGAGGAGTCCGGGGATGGTTTGGGCAGCCCCCCTGGGAGAGAGAATGATAGAGACTGTGCAAGCTGAAATTTGTTATCTTGTGCTGGGAGCACAGCCAGGAGGAGAAAGTGGGGGGGGCGGCAGGTGCCCAGCTGCCAGCAGACCGGGCCGAGCTTTTAACCTTTTTGTGAATTTTTGGAAGCTGTAAAAACACTGATCCTCCCCAGCTGAGGAGTGAGAGGGGAAAGAGGATGGGAAAGAAGAAGAAGTTTGACTAAGTGAAGGAATGCTTGCAGATGAGAGTGCCCTAGGTGGAGGAGATGATTGGAGTGGCTTTGGGCTGGACTTTTCTCTTACACAGCCACGGGCGAAACCAAGTTCTTCTGATAATACAGAGACTGCTCCTTGGGGGAGGCGGTTGGCTGGAAGCCAGGAGTGACAAGGCCGCGAGCAGAAGCGGAGAGAACAGAGACTGAGGGGGAGGGTGTGGTGGAGCCCTCTGCCTCCAGGGAAGGATCTCTGTTCCTGAGAGCCCCAGGCCCCAGGGGAGAGAATATGGGGGGGACAGGTGTCCCAAATGGTGAGAGGCGGCCACTTCTTGGAACTGGGCAAAGCATTCTTAAAAGGACCTAAGGAGCAGTTTGGATCCATGGACAGTGGTGAGAGCGCTGGACATGGAAGGAAGATGGTCACTGCTACAGATTTTCTTCGGGCGGCTGCAGCGTGTGACATGGAAGCACTGGGGACTTTGCAGTGTTTTCCTGGGGAGGCCCATGGTGTGAGAGGAAGACTCCTCTCTCCTGATGAACTGGGGAGAGTGTGTGTGAAGGAGGGTATTGGATTGAGAATTGATGTGTTAGAGGGGATTTGTTTGTTGGAGAGGTGGGGGGAGGAGAAGTGTTTTTGAAGATGTTCTAGTGTGGATTGTTGTGTGTAGGTTTTCCCTTTTCCCCTTTTGTGTCTATGTAGATTAATAAAATGTTGGATTTTTTTTCCCTCCATTCCCAAGTTGGAGCCTGTTTTGTTCTGTTCCTGGGTCACATCTCACGGTAACCATTTTGGAAAATCCACCTTTCATGGGGGCGCTGGCACTGTGCCAGGGTCAACCCATGACACCCTGTCTGAGAAATACTTCCCAGATGCTATCTTTCCTCACTGTCAAGCATTTCCAGCTGGTTATGTAAGAGCATGCACTTCTCTGTCGGGCTCAGACCCACCTTAAAAAGTTCCATTTAAATATTCACTTTCTGTTCAGCAAGCTTAATGACCATTGCAATTATTTACAACTCACACACCAGTCCTTCAGTGTCTCAGGAGGAGTCTGAGCACAATTAAGAGATGTGAACTCTTAAAACTGACTCAAGTTGTTCCAGGAACAAAACTGCCCCCACATGCTCAGACAAGGGAAGAAGAGCCCATTTGCCCTGACTAGCACCAGTCTCAATCTGATCCTCAGACCATATCCTCAGCTGATAAATTTGCCCTGCAGAAAGCTCTGAGTGTTTTTCAACTGATGAGAAGTGGACTGACAGCTGGTGTATGGTCTCCGTCCCTTAGGGGTGGCTTTCCCAAAAGAAAAGCTAGGCAACTTTCAGCATTAAGGTAATTTAAAAGAAAGAGGAAAAAAGAAAAAAAATTTCCTTCCCTGCCACAAGTTAAAAGCATAACCAGGCCACCAGGGTGTTTTTCTTATGCTGGTAAGAAATAATCTCCTTCTGCTGTTGACATCACTTAATGAAGAAAATTTTGCAGCTGGTGAACAACAAAAGATATTTTCTTAGGGATAAAAAATGGATTTTCTCTAAATAATCTGACTGAAATCCTGCTGTGGCAAATTTATGGAGACACTGGGATAAGGCAGCACAGCTCGCTCTAGAAGAAAGACTGGCAGACCAACCCATGAGTTAGATCAGAGAGCAGAGCAAATGAGAGCAGTGCTCTCCCTTGCAGAGCTGTATGAATTATTTGCTGTGATTATTTTTGTTGAATTTAGATGTTTTATGTCTTTGCTGAATGGTTCAGAGAAGATATATCTTCTAATATTTTTCAGGTTTCTTTATTTCTATGTAATGCATGTACTGGATGGGTGTGAACTGTGAAATCCTGCTACAAGCTGGTTGCAGGACAAAAAAAACCTAAACAAAACCAACAAAACCCCCCTCCCCCCCCAAAAAAAAAACCAAAAAAAACCCCAACAAAACAAAACACCCCACAAATGAACAAACAAAACACCCACCCAAAACAAACAAAAAACCCCAAACCAAAAAACCTCATCCCAAACAAAACTAACACAAATTGATAGTTTTAGCATCTTTGGAGAACTGGCAGGTTCTCATAATAAATGGTGAATGCTGGGTGTGAGTCCTAGGGAAGAAGTGTCATTATACAGATGGCTTTTTTACAGTAATTTTTGTTGGTGGAAAGGGCAAGGTTACAACTATCCCAGCCAGAAGTAAGGAAAGGGGCTTAGCTAAGGTGTACAGGCCAGGAGAGAGACTGCTGAGGTTCATGCAGTCCTTGGACTATAACTCACTGTGCTCCTCCACATGGGCACCAACAATATGGTCTGGAAGAGCTGGAGTGTGCTTGGAGTGACCACATGGCTCTGGGGAAAATAGTCAAGACCATGGGGTCCCACGTGGTTTGTACCTGATCCTGCCTGAGGGGGAAGGTCTTGAGGAGAAGGTGATAGATCCTGTCCACAGCCAGTTCCATAGCTAGCCTTTCCAATAGGGAATGTTTGGTTGACAGAGCCCTTAAAACCCCAAGACCTTGTTTGAGGCTATAGGGTAAGTGTGAAGAGAAAGGACACACCTGACTCAGCAGCCTTCTCTAATAAAATGGTTGTATTTCTGGATGAAAGGAGAACAGTGTCTCCTACAATATCTCTGGATGCACATGAGGACATGATGGTCTGCAAAGTGGACAAGCAGATGGTTTGGATAGGTGGGGAGCAGTGTTTAATGGGCTGTACTCCTTCTGGAGGCCAAGAACGAGGGGAATAACACATGTCTATCAATTATCTAAAGGAGGAGACAGAATTCCTCCCTCAGCAAGATTGCAGATAGCTCCAAACCTGGGGTGCAGCTGGGATCCAGGACCATGTGGCAGGGAAGGCTTTCCCTATGCACTCTCTGCTCTGCTTGCCCATTGTTGCCCATTGCTGATGTTACTAGAAGACTCCTCTTGCTTCTTTTGCCTGGAGGTTTCAGGAACAAAGGGACATCATGAAAATAAAAGTTTTAAAAACTTTATTTGTGTTAGCTAACTTTTCTGCTGCTTCTTCTTCTCTTCCTCCTCCTGGTAGCTTTGATTGTTGCTCATGGGGAAGATGAATGTGAGAACTCTGCCCACACATGGAAACCAAAGAAACAGATGATGAATTTGTCATTTACAAAAAACTTTTATTTCTGTTCTTGATGCACTGAAGAAAGAAGTGCCTCCTCTTGAAACCAGCAGGAGTTTCCCATAGAAGGTTTCCCATACAGCCCTTCAAATCTCCAGGACTCACTTGGGCTTCTTTTGCCCTGAGGTCTTTAGTGTTCTTTGAGGTTGGGGGTTAGAGAAGAGGAAGTAGGTTTTGAGGTTTGCCTCTCACCTGCTCCCTCTTCTCTTGCTTTTCTTGCTTTCTTTCCTTCTCATTGTATGTTTTGATGACTTATGCTTTCAGGGAAGCATCTTGCTTCCGGGAATGTCTGTTGCTATTCAGATGCCTGGAGGAAAAAAACTTTTGTAGGAAGTTGCTGAAGTTACTTCTAAAATCATATTAATTTTATGTTCTTCTGCTTCCACCATGGAATCATCTCTGATGCACATAAGGGCATTATCCTGATCAAGAAGTCTTGTCTATTGCTTGGCCTACATTTCAGTGGAATATTCACTGAACACTTTTTTCCTTTTTGGAGATTCAGGGATACAAGAGATGTGGGAAGAGCAATTGGCAGTGAAAACTGATGCCAAAAAGTTGTTGAAAACATCAATCTTCTCCATAACAGTTGTTACCAGATCCCCTGTCTTATTCATCACGAGGGTTGTTGCAAAGTCAGCAGAGCCATGCAGAAGTCCTTGAAGGTCTGACACATGAAGATACAGCCCAGAGCAGTCTCATTTTCTGTCACACACACGTCCTGATGCAGAGAGGAATGCAATGCAGAGTTGGAGGCAGTGCAGTGATTGCTTTTGAAATTAGGATCTATAGGAACTTACTCTCAGATTTCCCTACGTCATGATCAAAATGCTTACATTGTTCAATAGGGGAAGGAAGGAGATTTCCTTGTGTTATTGTTTGGGAAAGATGCCCTTAAATCTCATTATACTCAGCTTTTTTAGTGCTGAATCCCATAGTATTACGTGGCTCCCAGAGAGGATGCTCCTGGAAAAATGTGAAACATTGAGTTACAAATCCGAATGGCAGCAGCTGTGGACAGTATGGTCGCATCTTCTCAAGTCAGCCCTCCTCAGCCTTGCAGGGACCTGCAAGCCTCTACAACGAGGTTTAAAGCTGCACATCTGGCACTGTGCAGGTGGCAGAATAGCTTGCACTGTGCTGCTCCTGGGGATGCCAAGGAGAGCACAGGACAGTGACCCCCCCATGGCCATGTTGGACAAGAATATGCTTTGCAACCTACTCTGGCAGGTCAGAATCGTCTCTCAAGCTGTGCCAGCAGATTAGAGCAGACAGTATCCAAATTTACCTCAGGAGGCCATATTTGCAACCCAGCACTCTGTGCTGAGCTCTTTGCAAATGGGGAATCTGGCTTTGATTACTGCTTTGATATCACTACTTGTTAAAACTGGAGGCTTAACATTTAGACTCCCAAAAAACAATTCAGGGCTGTAATTCCTTAGGTTCTTCATTAATCTTGCAATATTTGTTGATTTTAAGGCTGCACAGATGTAGGAACATGATTAATCCATGTGCTTTTGGCTTGATCTGTAACCACATCCAGGGGTGTGAAGGTGCCCTTTGTCCATCAGTGCCAAGACACTGTGTGTGATCTTACTTCAGCCTCTTACATTCTGGCACAGAGCAGAACAAGGCAGAGCCTTTGATGCTTTCACTGATCGTGTCAGCTCTCCTTGCCATGGTCACCAGAAAGCAGGGAAATATTCGTTCCCATGCAATTAAAGGTTGTACATTTTGACCCACTCACGAGGAGGGAACTGGGCACAAGTAACAATTAATTCAATTGCCTGACTGAACTTCTGAAACTATCTAGAGTCTGATTTGATAGTGCTGGATTTTTTCCCCATCATTTGATTTTTGTGGCCATGCATTACCTCACTGGCATGCTCAGTGGAGTCAAAAAATAACAGTTCCAGCCGTTAACTCTGACAGTGTTATGTGACATGCTGCTATTAAGCTTCTAACGGAGTGAGAAGGGATTTTTTAGTATTGGGATTGACTCTCAGTGCCACAAGTCTTCACAGGCTGCCCTGAAGCATTATTTGTAAGCAACTATCTTTTCTGCATAAGAAAGTTCTTACAGTACAGCCTAGAGGGTTTTTTGTTCTTGGAAGCAAACATACAGATGCTCCTTGCAAAATATAGGCATAGGACTTCTTGAGTTTATTCTAAATAAGAAATCCTTTCCCATAATGGAAAATCCTGATCAAATTTAATTCTGAGAGCTGAAAATCAACAGCGACTAAAACTTCCGTGTCTAGACCAAAGCTATATATGTTTTACTGATAAATCCAAATGGTTGAATTAAGCAGCTATATCTGTCTAATCTTCTTTGATCTTCAAATTGGTTCTCCAGCTCCTTTTCTAGTACAGTACACAAATATATTAGTGGACTCTAATCTGGCAATTAAGAACATAACAATGTAAAATGGCTTGAATTTGAGGTAAATCAAATTCAGACTGGAATACAGCGAACAGTTTTTATAGTGAATGTTGTACCTTTTGATCAGATTATTATTCATGAACTATATAAAATGATTACATTATAAAGACACAATGATCCAATTTAATTTTTAAAATGTAAATTCCTTGATAGCCTTTTGTTACCGGAACATATCCTAAAAAATATTTTAAATGTGTTAAATCAGTGGCCACCTGAGAAAACAGTAGATCCTTCACTACTATGCAGCAATGAACCAATTGCTCATGCCCTACTCACTACATCTGTGCAAGCATGTCTCTCTTACTGAGTTGCCCCTAAAATGAACTTGCCATTGCTGGAAGAGTTCCAGTCCAATTGCATTAAGGGCATTGTCCAAATGTCTCTCAAACACTCTGACCATCTTTCCAGGAAGCCTGCTCCAGTGTTTGACTGTCGCTCTGATTTTTTAAGATTTTCTAAACCTTCTGATGTTGACATTCTTTTAGAGAACTTTCTCACATACTTTCTGTAAATAGCCCATTGTTTTGCATTCCTTCATGGAAGAGGAGAACTTTGATAGACTGTTAGTTTGTCTAGTGTCATTGGAGAGGTGGCACTGTCACCCTCCAATCCACTGTCACTTTTAGAAAACTATATATGTTAGAGTCAGAAAATAAACTTCTTTTTTGCTCTTCACCTTGAGAGCAGCGGTGTGCGCCTGTGTTCTTTCGTGTTCCATAGCGACATTTGACCACTCTAGGTAAAGAAATATTTCTTAATGTCCTGTCTGAACCTCCTCTACTGCACAGATGAACTATTCCCACACAGCCTGACCCTGGATACCAAGGAGAAGAGCTCAGCACCTCCCTCTCTACTTCCTCTCCTCAGGAAGTTGTGGAGTGAGATGAGGTTGCCACTCAGCCTCCCTGTCTCCAAACTAGAAAATCCCCAAAGTCAGCTCAAGTGTATTAACTACAAAAAATGTTCAAGCTTCAGAAGTTTGGAACTTCTTAAACTGGAAGTGTTTACCAACAAGTACTCCTTTGGGCTGGACATACAATTAAGTCCTGATCTCATAAGGATCCATCCAAAGCAGAAGGCATGCTAGTAATCCTTGTGTTATGGTCACACAAGTAACGATGGAGGCAGAATTGTCCATCATAGTGGCAACTTCAAAAGCTTTGCAAGAATGAACAGCTACAGACAGAGAATTGCAAAACTGAGTCTTTTAGGGAGGCTGGCCGTTCAACAAACACATTATCCTTGTCAAGTCCATCATCAGCTCCCTGTGTACTTCGTCCTGTTGAGGAATGCCACCACTCCTAAGCGTGGTCTGCTTTCTGTCTTCTTTATTCACTGCTCCTCTGTATTTATTTCTGCAAATAAAGTGGCCACCCCTGGGTTATAAACTGATTGCAAACTGGCCAGTGTGCAAACTGTTCAGCTGGTGCCATTGAAGAGTCTTCATTCCAGACTGTAGGACTGCTGAATCTTTCTCCTGCTCCTGATGAGGAACATATTACTCACCAAACTGACTCCAGATCATCTGTGTTCAGTCTTACACCACAGGGATTATTTCAAAGACTACAAACAGAAGAGAAATGATAGCTTGGAACTTCCTTAGTAGTTAATGAGTTGCATCCCTGTGATGAACACATATGCTTAACACCAGCAACTGTGAAGACAGAAACATTTTCATGTGTTAAACAGAATGAAACAGAACCACACATCAATCAGCTCTCTATGACAACAGAGATGAACAGTTCTGAAGCTGAGTTGCAGATTGGGGAAGCATACGAGCATGTGCAACCAGGTTGAGCCAGCTTGTTAGTACAAAAGCACATTACAAGGATTATTTTTGACACACATTCCTAAAAGTCTAACACTCGAGCTAGCTTCACACCAAAGAAGACCAGATGCAAGTCACACTTTGCAATGTTATTTAAATGTTTGCACTCACCACAAGCAGAAAGTTATTGACAGTCATTTTGTTGGACTCATTGGAACAGAATCTGTTTTCTGAAACATTCAACCATCCTTCTCCTGTCAGAATTGAAAGTAGACCATGCTGGCAGACTAAGACATGTCTTTACTGTTCTGATGATCAATGAGTAAAAAGGCAGTGGCTAATCAAGGTGCAGATGGTTGATGTGAATGTAAGCACGGAGTGCCCTAAGATGTTGTTGACTTTCCATTTTTTTGCAGCTGTTTGTTGGGTATTGCCAAAACTGCGTGTTTTGAATAAACAGCTCTGCAGAACTTTTTGTTTTTGTAAAATTCTGCTTTTGTTTCTCCAAAGCATCAGTGAGAAAAATCAGGTCTGTGGATTCTGTACAGCTCAGATAGCTCTTATACTTGCAAAATAGCACATTATAACTTTTTTGTAGTTGTTATTTCTTCACTAAAACCTAGATGGAGTGGTTATCCAAATGTTTTCCACTTCTGTTATATCTGCAGGAGTATGACTTGCTCCAGTAGAATATTCTAATGTTCAAAACCTACCAAAAGAGGGGTACCAGAAAATAATTTGAATCATAGCATTTTCTTAATAGGGCAGTAGCCACAGGCTAGCAAGGAGAAAGTTTCCAGGTCTCTGAAAGTTTGTGAGTTCTGTTAGCCCAGGACTTCAGCTGTGTTACCCAAAGGTGAGCAGTGTCGGGGCTCAGGCTGCACTGAGAGCCTCTGCAAGTCCTTCCCCTCTCCCATGGATTTGGCTGCCTGTGTTCCAAGCCTGTCCTGATACAGCATGGCTGGGTGACCTTGGCTCAGACATGCAGCTCAAGAGCTGGAAGACTTTGGGGTCCCACTTCTTCACTGGGGAGCTGTGTTAATGAGCTCAGCCCTTGCCTGAGCTTCATTGCAGGGGTTCCTGCACCCAGCCCTGTCCCCCACTTCCCCCTGCCCCAGCCTCTGACCTGAATTCCTGGCTTGGTCATGGTCCTGCCTTGCCACTGTCTGGCAGTCACTGGCTGTGCTATGGACACAGCACCTGCTCTGTCCTTGTTGTCTGGGTGCCATGGGGCATGGCCCCTTGGCGGAATGGGGACAGCTGTGCCACTGTAGCTGTCACCCTTGGCTCCCAAACTTCCTTCTTCCATGAAGCAGCCTGCAGCTGCTGCTCTCTGACAAGCAGATGGGCCAAACAATTTCAAAGTCTGTAGAGGATTTTTAATTTCAAGTACATAAAGCATTCAGAAATTTGTATTTCCATTGTTCCTGCATTTTCTTTCTAAAACTGAAAAATGAGCATTACTCCATGGGCTGCCAGTATCATATTTGCCTTTCAAGATTGTTTATCAGTTTGATGCAAAGATTTGCATCGAATCCATTTTTATCTGAATTAGGTCTAATAAGCAGACACACATTTTCTTCATGACTGTTCTATATGCCAAAACTGCTCAAGTTTAAAATCAATATTGCATTATTGTGCACCTGTGACAAGATGGCTAGTAGCTTGTTTCCCAGCTTTTCCACCTGTTGGCTGCACGTGAAATCCTTTTCAATCCAACACCTCTCAGTTGGAATTTAAGCTTGTTATTTTGGGGCCTGTCAATTTAAAACATACCCATATCACTCTGTCCAAAGGTTGCTTGGCACCCAAATGACACCATGATTGTCAAGGCTGCTTGTGTGTGGGAGTATCTTCCTCAGAGGAATGGCAATTCCGAGCAGTTTTGACACATTAGAACTAAGCATTGAAATCCAGCTGTTGAAGAGCCAAATTCAACATCAGGAGATCATATTTTTTAGCATTCTCAAAACTTACTGCTAGTAATGTTAGATGTTTTGTGACTATTTTCTGCACTGGAGCTGGTATAAAGGTCTACTGACACTTTGTGGATGTGTTTAACCCATATTTGGGAAGTCTTAGAACAGGTACATAGAACTCTTTATTTCAAAATTACAAACGAGCCCAGTTTTTCTGTTATTACTAGTTTTACATGCCTATAGTAAAGAGGGTAACTCTAAAGAGGGTAAACACCAATTACAAAATTTTTTTGATCAGTGTTAGGAAATAGCTATTGCCCCAGATGCAATATTTCTAAGTAGTGTGATTTCAGAACTTCAGAAGAAAAATGAATAATGAATATCTATGTCAAACAGTATATGTCTTTATATAAATGTTGAAAAGCACCTTGAACTGCTGGAGCAAAAAGAATGTACTTTGCTATTCCAAGACAGCATCACAACAAGATTTGAAAACAGAAAAAATATTGTTTGAGTGAAAGAATATGTCACCTTGTGGTGACTTCATGCCTAAACTTCTTGTGATGTATAAGCATGCCACCTAGACACTCACAGGAATCAAAGACCACCAATTTTGAATGTTTTTAATTCATAATCATAGAGTAGGTATCAGATGTCCAGCAGGCAAAACATGCAGATGAGGAATGGTGAAGCCTGACGTGAGCAATGACGTGAGCTATAATGAAATCATATGTACCTTGAAAAATGTCATAAGAACAACAACTATTAATAAGGCACGTGGGAAGGTGGGGGGTTTTCCACCATTTGGGGTCCTCAGCTGAGGATTTCTATTGCCCTCAGGTGAAGATATTGACGTCTTTTGGGGAAATATGCTATAGCCAAGCAAATAATGCTTTACTCAAATATACAGTTATGTGATGAAAACAAGTACATTTTTTTTGTGATTTTGTTACAAACCAGAGAAAATCAGACACTCTGTTAGATTATAATTGGAAAATGGATGGCTATCTGTCAAAGTCCTTTGTAAAAAGCCTTTCCTAAATCTGTCTGACTAGTGTTGTCATACTCGATTTTTTCCTGTAAGGAAAACAGATTGCTTGCTTCTTCATGGCTAATTACTGTGCCAATGTACTCAGAACATCCCATAATGATGGTATAACCTAGTTAGATTCACTGTATTATCAAAATTTTCATTTCTGCCTAAATTTATTGGGCGACTGGACTGTGGTAGTTTTAGAGTACCTGCCCACCTTATGTCTACTTATTATATTAGAGATGCTGCTTCTTTCATTTCTTATGTGCTTCTCTGGAGTTCAGTGTTCCAGTGAATTTGTAGTTGATATTGTAAGAGTGCAGTTTGTATTAGCTGAGCAGAATGGTTGTGCATCGCTCTCATTTTTCGTTTTTCAATGAAAAATGCACATCCAAGCACTGTTCTCCAGAGAACTCAGCAGTGACTGTACAGATGTGTAATGGTGTTGTACTAGGAGAGGATTCCTATTCTGACCACTGGAGTTAAAACTGAAATGTACAGAAGAAAATCTGAAGCATATCATGCTGGAATTGGGCTCTAGACGATTACAATAGCTTCTCCTTAAAATTAAGGGCAAATTTGTGAGAGTTCCTGTTAAATATTATTTTTAAATGATCACTGACTGCATTTCATGTCTGATTTAGCTATTTGTACAACTCTCAGACAACAAATTGGAAGCCAGAAAGCACTATAAAAACAAAAATAATTCAGAAGTGGTAAAGCAAAGCTTCACTGAAGAAATGTTTTATTTGTCACCTTCAAAACCAACAGGTTTCTTTTCAAAGAAAAGCCAAAGCTTGTTTCAAAGCTGAATTGTGTCACAATTGACTACACATTTCAGCCTTACTGAGGCAGCCCTTTCCAACAGGGAGCTGTTTAACCAGAAAACCCTTGAGGGTCTCTGACATTTGGCAAGTGGATCAACCTGCCCAGAGGTGCTGACCTGCTTGGGCAGGACGGCAGGATGTTTGTGGCTGGGGTATATCAGGACCTTCACATCTTGCTGTGGCATGTTTGGAGAAGCTCTGCTCAGCTTTTGTGTCAGCTGTGCCTTTAATGCAATGCTCTCCTTTATTTCTGCGGTCGGCTTCTCCTGACTCGATGTTCCCACAGTCCCTTGACGTATAATTGTGTTCAGGGAACTGAGGCAACCTGCTCTTTCTGAGGCTATTTTCCATGATAAACAAAATAGCAGCACGTAAAAGCTGCTAATAAATAGCACATCCCTCAGGAGAGAAGGCATTACCTCAGTATTATCTCATTTTCTGCTCACTCAAAGACTCTCAAGGTCAAAGAGACCGAGGTCTCCCTCGAGGCAATGCTAATGCCAGGCTGGCTGTGCATGCCAAGCTGCCAGCCCAAAGGTTATGTGTTACAGGCTTTGACTGTCAATATTACTATTCTGCTGCTTTTCCTTCCTATTTACCATTGCCCTGCACTGCACCAATTTCATTTCAGGCTTTTAAAAAGTCTCTTCTTCTCTTATCACCTGAAATTTTCGAAAAGTAGGTGAAGAGGCAGGGTCTATATAAATACTTACATACATTATGCACAAAAAAAAGATAGGTTGAAGGAACTATCTCAGGAGGACAAAGCACTTGAATTCAAAAATTAAGAGGAGTAGAACTATCTGTGTAGTTTTAATTTATTCTCCTGCCCTCCTTATACAAAATTGAAGTGCTGAACTGAGTTATCGTATCTCAAGAGACTTGTAATTTATTCTTTTTCTTTTTTTAAGCTCAGACTGAACCACATTTCTGATAACCTAATGCAAACAAATACTCTGTGCTGCAGTGTTCCTTCCAAGAATGGGTGTGATTACGCACTGCTACAGAAACTGATAAGCAAGCAAAAATATTACAAAGAAATTAAACCCGCATGCTTTGTATGAGGCACTAAAAAAAGTCTTCAATTAAAACATGGTTTTAAAAGGAACCCGTCATCCAGGCTGCTATGCAACACACTGACAGAAGGAAATTCAGCTTGGCAGTTCCATTCAAGACTTCTTTTTAAATTTTTCACCTATTATATTGAAAAGGACCTGTGAATGTATTTGCATTAGGAAAGGCACATATGGGGGGCTGTCACAAAAGCTGTCTGTGTTCATAAGGAGGGAGAGAACACTTGGGACTGGGATTTTCTTTCTCATCTGTCTACCCTGCGTGTAAGGGCAGCATCAGGTTGCTAAGGGCAGAGAAAGAAGGTGTGCTACATTCCCCGGCTGCCTGCTGGGTCTGCAGAGAAGGGGAACTGGGAGAGAAATGAAAGGAGAATTCCTGTACCTCATGACTGGCACAGGAACTCTGCTGTCACTGAAAGCAGAAAGTTAACATTTTGCAGTGTTGCCATTGGGCTCCCTTATGGGCTGTGCCACAGCAGACAGACGTGAGGGTGAAGATCTCTTCTAGGGTGGAGAGAAGACGACAATTCAGACCAAACATGGGGATTTCTTAACACCTACTGTACACAGTAACAGTCTCCACCCCAGCTTAAAAGAAAAATTTGAGTTTCAGAGAAAATATTGATGGGAGAAGGGACTGGATGATCATTCTTCCCTTGTGAGACAAAACCAAAAGGCTTTGCATGAGGGCATAGAACTGAGACACCACCATTAAACTTGTATGAGGTGCTGGAGAGGTTGTGCTCCTGAGGCTGGTACAAACAGTTTGCATCACTGTATATCCCAGAGGGAGCTGTAAGTTAGAAAACCTTTCACTGACCCAGCATCTTTAAATGTGTCTTTGCAGAATTCAACTCTGCTGCAATTATATTTTTTATTCTCCCTCTGTTCAAACATTGCATATTCTGGTCACAGGGTCAGATCACTTTAAAAAAACATGATTTTCAGTCAGTGCCCAGTCCATTCAAAGAATTTCAGATACAAAGTTTGCACAGCTGCCTCTGCTCTAATTCTCTGAGCAAATGTTGCGGGCTGCAAATGTCTGTGTTTGTGTCAGAGATGTTTACAACTCTGTACATGGAAAGAACTTCCCCAACAGGGGAAGTTTTTCTTAGACTGCTTTCAAGTCTAAGAAATATCTATTTCCTGTCTTTCTTGAAAATCCACTGCAAAATCTGCCCAAGTTCTTTTGTTCTGAAGAACAGAAGTTTCAATAGTTTTCAACTAAGCATTGTGGAAAACATAAGGAAAATGTTAAGATATGCACAGAACATTAACTATAGCTTATGATTTCATAAAGAAAATTTTAAAATATTTAAACTAGGTTGGCTAAAGTGTATTTCTTCAAATTCATGGTTTTATCCCTTCTGCTAATTTTGCATGAAAATCAGCTATTTCTATAATTATATTTTGTAGTGACATTTCAGATATTGTTTAATTACTGGTCACAGCAGCCTTGAAAGTAAGTGGAAGTTAGAATAAACCAGTAGATTTAAAAATCTTTAATACAAATGGTCACTATTTGTTCAGATTTTAATCTTCAAAAACCAACAATTAAGGATAAGGGGATGAGACAGCACATCACATCCAACAAAGTGGACTGAAAAGCCAATTCTGCAGATACAGATCTCCTCAGGACTCCAGCAGACAAATATTGCATTTCCCAAAGGATACGTGGGTGGAAGGTTGACCACCGAGCTGAGTGACTGTCACTAGTGTGACCTTAGTACAAGCCAGAGACATTCCAAAAAGGGGAAACTCCATGCATGGTCCCCACACCTTTTAAAACTTTTATCTTCAAACTGTTGCTAGAAGGAATTTCTTTGCTTGTATGTAGTTTCTGGAAGGTTTAATTCCTGCTTTAACCAAATGGATTTCCTTGGAAATGTTAGTTGTGAGAAGAACCCGTAAGAAAATTTATAGACAGTTGAATTAAAGATAATTCACAAAATATCTATTTTGTGAATTATCTATTATCTATTCACAGAGCTCACACCATCTATGCTATTTCCTGTTATTCTAAGATATTAAATTATTTTCCCAGTGTCTTAGGAGAAAAAAAAAAGGTTTAGAGTATTTCCTAATAACACTAATGCTGGCATACAAACTCTACCTGAATGCCTTAGGCACAGTGTATTTGGTAAAGGGCCATACTTTTCAGTAGCATATGGGCAAAACCCAAAAAATACTGTGAAATACAAAGCTGTGTTTCGTGTCTGGCACAGAAAGGAAATGTGTGTAGTTGTGATTGTGATATGTGTGGACACCAACCATGGGACGACTGCAAATTCTAATAATAACTGAGGAAAGTAAAGCATGGAAGAAGACCTCTGAACCTAGCCTTTGTTTTTAACCTGGATTAATTTAGGAGCATTTGAATTACAGCATTTGGGATGTTGCTCTTTGCTTGTAGTCAGGCCTTAAAGAGTGCTGCAATGGTAACCTTTTTAGGTATAATTTTGGAATATTGCTTGTATCCTTGAAACTATAGCTTTGGAATGTATAGAAAGGAAATGTGCTTATCTCCTTAACAAAACTGAGAAAAACAGCTTGAGAAAGGAAGAGGGACATGCTCTCAAGGATTTACAACTTCAAGGGAAGTTGGACATCACTGATAGTCCTTGTAATAACAAGGGGGACCCACATCTGGGGAGCTGGACATCACTGATAGTCCTTGTGATAACAAGGGGGACCCACATCTGGGGAGCTGGACTTCACCAGATGGGATTCATCATTGTTCTTGCGGAAACTGGACCAACATCTCAGAGGCTGCCACCACCATCTGGGGATCTTCTTTTTTGGGACACATCCTGAGAAAAACTAAATCACAATAGTGTATAGAATTGTGATGTAAACAAGTAGAAATAGAAACTGCTGAGAAAGCTTCTGAGTACCCCTATAAATACCTGTAAGCCCAAATATCGGTGTGCAGTCGGAGGAAAAACTGCCTCCACTGTACCCAGCGCTGTTTTGCTCATACTTTACCATAATTAATTAATAAATTGATTGTTGCTTGAATATTGGCCTAGTCAAGCTTCTTATTTATAACAATACTAATCCTACATTCAGGCTTAAAGTCTTTGGGATTTGCTGCCGTTGCCACCAAGTAGAAATCACATATTCTGCAGTTAAAAACTACAATTTAAAAAAAAAAAAAGTATACAAAGGTTTTAGTTTGCTCCCTTTGTGACTGCAACTGCAGATCACACAGCCTCACCTGAAAATTTTCTCCCTGAGTTAGGCCTCTTACAGAGCATTTCTGAGGACAAGAATCCGCTGCCTGGGAACAGTTGGTACAGATTTACTAAGGATAAACTCTGCCTGACCAGTTTGATGGCCTTTGGTTATAAAATGACCAGATTTTTCAAGAGGAGAGAAGTACAGAGTGCTTCAAGGAGAGCACCACACAGAGGTCTCCACTGGGACCCGTCTGCTTAACAACTTTATCATAAGCTGGAGGATCTGACTGAGTGCCCTCTGGTTGTGCTTGCACACACCAGCCCGGATTTATGAAGGTGAAATCCTACCTGACCAGCCTGAATAACCATCTGCAGTGAAAAGACAGGCTTGGTAGCTATGGGGAGAGTGGTGGAGTGTTTTTTTCGAACTCTGGAAAACAGAGAATTTAACTATAACATTACCCTATAGGTGATTACTTGCAAATTAGGTGACTGATAGCAAATTAAAATTGTTTTGCACCTATTTCCCTTAGACAAACGTAGATTTTGTTCTCAATACCAAATATTACCTCATTCTGTGCCATGGTGCTGCTTGGAATCAAATGTTGTTGGGAGTATGATGTTGGCAAAGTAGCAGTCAAAAAAAAACCAAAACAAACGAAAAGGAGAGATGAGTCACTGCTAAAGACAGCGAAAGTTACAAAGAAACCCTCTCCCCATTCTCACCTCTCTGTAACTGCAATGGGGTACCCTGGAGAGGGGAAAAGGTGAAGTGACATCTGTCTCAGGTGTCATTGACAGCAAAAGGGAGCTTCATGAAGTGAAAAATAATTTATAGGCTGAGTCTTTGAGAATAGTGTTGCTGTCAAAATAGTCTGCTTGTGGAAACAAAGAGAACAATGTCAGTGGTTCCAAGACTATCCTGTTTAAGTGGGCAGCTCCACAGGGAAAATCACTTATTCCTTTGTCCCTGCTTTCCCACCCAGTGATTCACAACTATTCAACCTCTTCTTTCATTCTGCAGTGCTTTTCCCAGGCAGTGACTCGGGCCCCTCTCAGCAGCCAAGGGATGAGCTGGCCAGTCCTGTGGAGCAGGAGCCTGGACACTAGTCCTGGGTGAAGAGCCATCAACACACAAAGGATTCATGAATTTGCTGTGCTGATGTTCCTATTAGAAGCTGATGAATGAATTAGAAAGAAATCTTCATTTCCGTCCCTTTGCCCTTTTCCACTTCCTGTGTTTGGCTCAATGCTGGATCATAGGTGTTTCTGCAGAGTGATGGCCTTTTTTCTCTATATGTTTCTGGTGTTTATTTTAATATTCACATTAATTAGTATAAACAGCCTTTTTCATGAAAAGTTGCAAAAACCTTGTAACCTGGATGCTGCCCTTGGGTCACTTGTTCACTTTCAGATGACCCCTGAACTCAAAGCAACAGCCAGATTGCATCCTCTGGCTTGTCTTTCAACCATCATCTCACTATTGACAGTCATGCCTCTCCAGACAGGAAAATTCACATCCAAGTGCAAAACATTTTTATACTGGGGATTTATTTTGGATGGGTAATTTAATTTCTTTTCTACAGTTTTGAAATGCTGCAGAGATAACGAGCAGTCTGCCCCATTTCAGATCTGGCATGAAGTGCTGCAGAATTTCCATGCTGATTCAAGTGGCACAGCCATTCATTTGTCATACAGCCAGTTGGAGAAGTTGTTTATAACTCAGCAAATTCACTTGGTTTCCATCCTATGCTATTTCCCAAAAGATTTCACACCTGATTTTAATTTCTTTTTAAAATTCTCTTTTTGCAATATCTCATACTTTTTGAAGTGACCTTTGCTTGCAAAGAGGAGAGCAATTATTTCTGAGAAACATGTAAATCTCTGGACTGTCTTCATCCTTCTTTTTTGGCCTCTACTGCTGACTCTCTAAAAATTTTCTTTTTTGGACCACTTTTTAGAACTTGTCAATAATGTTCAAGAAATGGAAAACTCATACTGCAAACAGTAGCTGTTATATTTTTGATGGTTCAGATTGTAGCTAATAGCTTCCATAGAACAACCAAGAAACAATTTTTTCAGAAGCTCTATCTTAGCTGCACATATTAACCTCTGCAATTTCACCTACAAATGCTGAATTGAAGTAGTTTACTAAAAATTCTTCCACTTCTATCAGAAAGAAAAAAATCACCCGTTATCTACTTTGTACATTCTTATTTGGTTTTATTCGAACAGGTTTAGCTATATAAGGTTTGAACAGCAAAAAGCAATGAGTTCCAGAGCTCTCTCTGTACATTGCATCTTGAAAATTGAAGTAATCACAGATGATTGTTTAAGCATGAATGGAAAACAGCTAAGCAAGATTTTTAAGAAATGCTTTTTCCTCAGCAACACTTGGTCATGGGGCTTAATAGTGACTTACAATGGCTACAGCTATTTAGTCAAGCAGTTTTGCAGGAAAAATTAGTAATAATTAGTCTTGTGTTTCTCTTCTCCTGGAGAGTGCCAGTCTAACACAAGTCAAGTTATGCTGTGTTCTGCTTTCTGCGATTTTTAGATAGACTTCTGAAATAGGTTAGAGAAATAAAGAAAGAAAATACTATATATTCTCTGAGGAAGACACCTCACTTGCAGACACCTCAGACCAGCAGTGCAGGAGGCATTCCTGCCTCCTAAAGCTATCTTCACTGGGCAGAGACTGCAAAATAAACACCTGTTCCCTACACCAGCTCTAGTGCTGACTCCACCTTAGGCTGGATTTAATTTGCCATTCTTACTGAAGTCAGTATACACTCACCAAAACAATTGTCTGACACAAATGAAATTGCATTCTTGAAGTAATTCTCTGAGCTGTCACCAATGCACCACTGTGCAAAGCACAAAGCATAATCATGCTTCTTAAAATTACAATGATGATGCAGTAACCTTACATCTGTTGTGTTTCTTAGGGGGGGTTTTAATCATATATAATACAATATCATAGATTTTAATGTACTGCAAGTCACTTAAATACTAATATTTTAAAATAATTTTGATATTACTGTTTTCCTCATTTGTTGCTGATGTAAAGGCTTTTACACATTCCACACCTTGTGCAAGCTCTTAATCATTAACTGCTCAGAAGGCACCACCTTGTTTAGGTAAGTCACTATTACATTTTTTAACCAGGAGGGTGGATGAAGACTCCCAAAGCCAAGAACATTAACATTCACCTTTCACTCAGAGTAAAGCTGAAAAGCAGCTAAGTACCTCCAAGAAATGAGAGGAGCCTTTGCCCAAAAAGCACATTGCACATTAATGTGGTTAGAAACTGAGCTGCATGGAAGGCAGAGTAACCTGGGAGGTGGGGCTGCTCCCAGGCTGATCAACAGCTGAGTGCTAAGAGAAAGTGTGCAATTTTGGGGTGGGGATTGGTGGATGGGGAATGGGAGATACTCAGAAGGAGCTCCCACAAATTGCTTGTCCCCTAAGGAAACAACTTGGAGCATCTCTTTGGGAAACTAATCAAGTCGTATGATAAATTCACAAAGCCCCAAGTACCAATAAATCTGGCTAAATAATTAGCCTTCTTTCACCATCTATGAGGAAAGCAGGCAGCAAGTTACAGCCACCCTTCTCGTGTTGGACAGCACAAATGACAGCATTTAAAGCCCAAGAGAGCACTTAGGCCCCCCAGTGCTGGGCACCAACAGATTCCATTTAATGGTGCATGTCTTTCCCCAAAGACACCCATGTGCTCAGCACTGCTGAAGGTAAAGGCACCTCACTGACTTTTCAAACTTTCCTCCTCTCTAGAGTCTGAGCTCCAGCACCAAGAAAAGCCAAATCCACTACTAGAAAAGTACCTTGTAAAAGGTGAAGGATGGGCTTAATCCCTCAGGTTCAGTTGCAGTTGGCTGTTCCCTACAAGCCACAGAGCAGGCTGAGGGCACTGCAGTCACCACCCACTCCTGGGCTGAGCAGGTACACAGACTCTGCTCTCCGTAAGGAGCATCCCCCACACCAAAATTCAGGCAAAATTTTTGTCATCCATGTGGAGAGCAAGACATCAACTACAGCTCACCAATAAGTGTGGGGCTTCAACACGAACCCTTGGTCTCCACCAGTACTCTTTTTACAACATGAAAAGATGTAAGTGATGAGGTAAGAGGCGGGGATATCTCACCACTGTTTCGTGCTGAAATAAATGTTGACCTTTAAAAATGGGCCTTTATGTCATTTGGAAGCCTGCACAAGATAAATGAAGAAGCAGTTAGAGACTGTGATTGAGAATGTTCCCTATGCCCTGTCCTCTCCCACCTAACCTCCCCTCCCAGGCAGCAGTGCTGAAGCCGTGGTGAAGGGAACTGAGCCAGCTGAAAACTGTGCCCCCAGAAATCCACAGGCTTCTCTGGAGGACACCTACGCAACACACGCTTTGTGTTTGACTGGTGTTGTCAAGCTGCACCTTTTAGAGGCGGCATCTCATTGCACTTCAGCTCTTCAGCATTGTGACAAATTCAACCTTTTGCTTGATGGATTGCAGTAGTGAAAAGGGGACAGTAGCCTAAGCATGTGAATCATGAATCGGATGAAGGAGGTCTTTTACAGCAAAGCGAGGCAAACTGGATGAACATCTATTGATTTAGCTTTATTTATTATTTTGCAATAGACCAAGGTACAGGACCTGTTCTAAACACCTAATACAGAAAACATTTCCTTAAAACTTCAGCAGTTTTTTTAGGCAAAGAGTTATAATTTAAAAAACCTCCGCATTTGTTTCTTGCACCAACCAAAGTTTTATTTTAGAAAGTTGTAAGAATTCTTTTCAGAAAATTTATCAAAGCTCTTTTCCTGACAAACTGAGACAAAATGACTAACACAGATATGAACAGCAGTGTTCTCATTTGCATTTAGATAAACATTATAAACACAGCTTAAATAGTAGCGATTCTGAGAATACTTAAATGGCTTCTAGTTGTAAATGCTGTGCTCCATTTAGCTGAAATAGTTACTTTCTATGCATCATTAGATTTGCTTTAGGCACCCTGTACTTCTACATTCAAACCAAGGCCAGCCTTGAAAACATCAGGCGGGGTGTGGATTTTGAATGGGATCATTATTTCCAGAATGTTGGGCCAAACTATAATCTGGTGGAAATTGGCTGAAGGATTTTGAAACAATTGTACAAAAGATGCGACTTGAAAATAAATTTGAAACAAAAAGTTAAATACAGCACACACTTAACTAGAGTGAGTGGATACAGCCCCTGCTCTTCCTAGGGACAGCTCCTGATCCTTTGGAAACTCAAACCCAGCGTTTCCACTGGGAGCCTTTGAGCCTGACACACCTCAGTGGCAGAGAGGTCTGCCCACATATCTGCCTTTGCTGATTCAGGGTAAATTCATTCCCAATTATATCCATCTTTTGGACATGGCTGCTCCATAGATCTTCATTTGAAGTTGCCCCAGGATGTTTAAAACCTACCAGAACAGCTGGTATTTTAAAACCTCAAAAGTATCTTTTCTAAATGGCTTCATGCTATTCCCACAATGACAATCTTAATTTCTTATGACTTATATATGAAGAGAAGCAACAACTAGTTATATGTCAAGTTTCAATGCTGCTTTGGTTACAGCTTTGTTCACTGTCCAATACAAGTCAGCAGCCAGAAAGTGAATGCCCAGATACACGAGTTTCTATCACAGATGACATAATGAGGGATTTGGACCTCATAAGTCTGTTGGACAAAGATTGAAGAGAAGCAACTGCTCAGTTTGTATTTATTGGATAATATATTCAAATATACTGAAATATTTATATTTCTCTCATGGGGAAACAATAGAAAACTTATTTTGTACTGCAGAAAATAATAAACTCGCAAGCATTTTACTTTTTATGCATAATTAAGCTAGTCACTGTTTCTGTTCCTGTGGTGTGCAACATAAATCATTGATAAGCAATTAAAATATAAAACAAGCTTTTGAAAACATTAAGCTAACATAAAATTATTCACTTGTCACATTAAATGAACATTTATCCAATTCCTACAGCTTAGCTGTGTGACCTCCAGCTACATTTTGATACCTCTGAGAAATAATTTTATCCTTACAAACTTCTAAATATCCTAAGACTTATAATGAAACTTTATATGCCCTTTATGTAAATTATCTCATCAAAAATTCCAGTTGCACTCAGTCTGCTTACACAAACCACAGGAAACCAGCGTTCTTTTTTGACTCGCCACACTGTTGGGGTACTTATTTTTTGAAGTCTTTTGGTGAGATTATCTGCTTTTTGCAGTCTTTTGGCGGGTATCAGCCACCTCAGCGAGGAGACAATGATTTTGTGTGTGATTTCATCCTTTCCATCAAATGGATAATTTGAACATTTTTGGTTTAATTGACTCGATGCCAGATTGGACCAGCCTGGGAGGTGCAAAGAAGCAGCAGTGACTCAGTGCATCCCAGAGGGCTCACAGTGGCTGTGTAGTTGGCTTCTTTGGCTCTGCCTGCACTGCTAGAGGTAAAGAAAGCAGTAGGCTGCCACCTAAATCCATTCAGGTATAGTCTAAAACTTAACTCTTATCTGCTGGTAGTGTGTGTGGATGCACTCAGAAACATCCACAGTGGATTATGCTGCTTGAACACAGCTACCAAAGCCTCTAAAATCCATTGATATCTTTCCAAAACCTATAGACCCAACCAGAATAACAATTTTTTAGGACATTTTCATCTCTTAAAAAGCTTGAATCCAAGGGCTCTGAGGCACTAAACAAATCAAACTGCCGGTTAATAGAAATGTCTCAGCCCATTTTACACGTGAGGAAGCAGAAGCATTGATAACTTGATGCAGGTCCCCTGTAAAGAGGAAACCAATGCCAGTGAGACCCATATGGCACAAACCCATACACCTTCCTTGCCTCATTATAGATTCAGATCCTGCTCCAAAAAGATAAAATAAAAAATATTTATTAAATCAGCATAATCCTAGTATGACTGCAGTTCAAAAAGAGCGAACATCATCTATGCCAGGACCTGGAAGATTCTACTCCTGTCTGAAAACAGTGTCACAGGGCAGGTTGAGTCAGTCTAACTCGATGCACCTTCCCCACCTCTCTTGCCAGCACACAGCAGTGTGAGATCTTCAGGCTGTGAAGAGGGAGAAAACTGGGAAGTAAAATGTGGATATGGTCTATGAGAAAAAACAGAAGAGGCTTTAGATAGAAGAAGAGGAAAACATATTCAGAGACAAAAAAGGAACTGAGAAAGGAAAAAGGAAAATTATAAAAGTGGGAGAGAAAATATCCAGACTCGCACTGCAGGTATTCAATTTCACTTGTACAAAATGGGAGTCTATTGCTCAGAACGCCTTTGCAGTCAAGGGAAGGAAAATCTCCTCTGCAAGGAGGGACTCAGACTCAGTCCCCCATAGAGGGAAATTAAACTGAAATGGGTAAAAGAATAGGAGCAGGAGGAAGAGAGTGCTGGTAATGTGCTGTGATTACAAAGTATTTGTGAACTGGCTTGGGATGTAAGCAGCATCACGAAAGAGACCTTGGCCAGCAGAAGATAAAAATATCCTGTCCAAGAAGTTGTAGGTTAAGCAGAAAAGCCTGACAAACAGAGGCTATATACCCTAAGCACAACTGAATTATCTTTTTGTTCATACATACACTCACATTTAATTAAGTTATGATATTGTCAAGCCTTTGGCATACTGCCTGCTGTATAAACATTACTGGCACAGATATTCTATAATTCCATTACAGACTTACTAATTCAAATGGAGGAGCAGGCAGGCATGAAACCAGCTGGAAATTTCATCTGAAACCCACCTCCGGTTCAGACAGAGAAACGCAGTGTGCCAGGGTGGCAGCAATGTCTTCACTCACAGGAGCCACCCGAGGTCTTTGCTCATCTCTTTAGTGTATTAGCAGACAAACATCCAGTCATTCCTGTATCAGCACAGCACTCAGGACAGCCCCACACACAACAACATCATCTGAGCTCGAAGGAGCTGCTGCTGGATTATTAGCTTTGCAATCCGCGGGACTCAATTATTCCTGCAATGTTTATGGAAGAGTAATGCAAAGGGGCTCCAGCTTGGACCAAGCCTCCATTTTACTAGGAGAAAGTTTCTTTCTCAAAAGGGGCTTGCAGTTTCAGCTGATGATACACAGACAGAGGGAAAACAGAGGCAACAAGAAGAGATTTTACTATGGTTGCACAGAAATACAGGCAGCAAGCAGACACTAATTCTTAAATGACACTTTTATATTAGCAGACATCCAGTTAAAACATAACTACATACCCTTCAATAGTTAAAATGGAAGAAAGGCAATTTTAGACCAATAAAATAAACAAAAAGTCATATATCATAATAACAAGAAAATGCATGTTAGACATGCAGAAATATTACATTTTGGAAGCTAAAGTAATGGAGAAAAATATTTTACCACCAGAATTGATACACTCCTTAAAAAATATTTTATCACCAGAATTGGAAGTTCCTTAATTCTTATCTCCCCACTGTGCTATTGTCCTGTACTATTAGTAATTGAAAGTCTATGCTTTGACACACATAATGAAAAACTGACAGACTGGGGCTCTTATCTTAGATTCTATAAATCCTAGAACAGTAGTTTTTACCACAAAGAGCACACTAGAGATTCCAGTTTTAGCTGCTTTTGTACTTACCTTAAGAATTAAAGCTTCTTCTTCCAAAGTCTTGTTTGATGTCAGCTCAGGTGCTAGACTGGTTTGCAGTGCTTGGCTCAATTCATTTTTCTCACCCAATTTCCCCACCTTATGTGAGTTCTCAGAGACCCTCCTGAGTCCAGGAGGGAAGCCCTGCATGCTGTAATGGACAAACATCCGACTCAGTGTCCTATGGTAGAAATGGGATACTTTAGAGCTGGGGAATCATCAAACACAAAAGATAACAGGTGTCCATTCTCAGAAGCTCAGGATTGAAGAATTCACTAGAGTTGAGATTCAGACTTCCAGTAACAGTTATGCTCTTGATTACTCTTTGACCAATAATGTTATTTTGCAGACACTAAGAGCATGTTTGTCTAAGTCCTAAGGACCTGTACTGCACAAAAAAGATGTAGACAGCATTTCTGATACCCTGCCTTACACCAGCACCATGAAACCATCTCTTCAAAGCAGGACATTGTAGTTGTTTCACTGTGATGTGCCCACCAGTTTTTCTAATTAACAGGTGTTTTTCTACCTGCCAAGCCACCATGAGCTTCTCTTTCTCAGAAGCATTTGTTTTCTGAAACAGTTGCATCTGGTCTCTCCTTTTCAAAAATATTGCAAGCATGTACTGTAAAGGTACCATGGATTTTTCCTGTGTCCCACTGAATGTTGAACTGGGAAAGCCCTTAAGAGCAATGGACTAAAGCAAAATAAATTCAGTGCAGTTTCTTCAGTTCCTGTTGACTTCCTTCATACAAAGTACCAATCATTCAATGATAAAGAAAGTACATATTTACCTACTATATTCACTCATTTTCACAGTATTTAAACTCATGTATTTTTAATAAAAGCTTCCAACAGAAAAAAAAAAAATTAATCTGCTCCTTCTCCTATTTGTTCAAGGCACTATTTTTTATTTCTCAGCTTATTTGTACCATTTGTACTACCCACTCTTGGAGCACTTGTCTGACACTTCCTGGTCACACAATTAATAAAGATGGGGTGGGTTTCTAATTCTTGTAAGGCCGACTATGCGTGTATATATATGCATATGTATACGTGTGTACTCAACATATCTGTATCAACATAGCAAACAGATACTTGCATCAACACATTTAAATTCTAATGCAATTGAATTTTCATTTGCCTTTTAAAAGCCTGTTTATACAAACTAAACAACTCAATCCAATCAATGCTGCACTCCAACTGCTGTTGCTCAAAAAAAAAAAAACCCAACAAAACCACAACCATAATCATTCTATTAGAAGACGTCTGAAGTCCCCAGATTGGCATCTATAAATAAGTATGTGTTTTAGGAGGACTTTCAGGAGGTCTTCACTCTTTCAGCAGTCCTTTAGGAGAAATTATTGCCTTCATCTGACATTACTTCCTTCCTTCTTTTAACGGAAGGCTTGCCTCAGAGAACAAAAGTATCTTCTGATTTCTTAAAGGCATTTACACAAGCAGTGCTATATAGCCCTATGGGCAACACATCTGACTTTATCCAATCCAACTGAAACTAATGTGCTTCCACTGCAATCAGCAATTTGTTATTTTCTGATTTTATCCCAAAAGGCAACCAAGAGATAACAATGACTTCTGCAAACAGGAGTTGTCTGACTGGTAGAGTTGAAATGCAAATAAATATCCTACTGCACTCTAGGGAAAACATTCTAAATTAACAAAGCAAATAATCTAAAGATTCTAACAAGCAATTAGGCAGAAACAATGATATCAAAAAGATCAGTGTCTTTGTAATACGCTGTTTTCACTCACATGAGAACAGTAATTGTGGTATGTGGAAATACAAAACCAGAGTACAACCTCTACCGACACAGTTTTACTATACAAAATTAATCTAATACATTTTTCTAATTAATTGTATTAGCTATTTAATTAACGAATTGTAATTAATTACAGCTAATTAATTGTAGACCATGTAACCATCACAAGACTAACAAAATGCTTTTATGCAGGTAGTAAACACTGCTTGCTGAAAATATTATTCTATTCAGTAGTGTTTGAACTTAATAACTGTAGGAAAATTCCATTTCTCTAACAAAGAGACCAGTGACCTTACTGAATAAGCAGTTCACTGTGCCTTTCACAAAAGCTCTCAATTAGGATGAAGAGCACATTGTACAATCAACAGCTACAAGGATTGAGAATCCACTCACCTGATGGCAGCTGTGATAAATTACTGAAAACGTTGCTACTGAAGCTGAGAAAACATAGGGTATTATGTTGAAGGCAGTATCTTTTGATTTTTGCCTGTGTGTTGTTTTAAATGCAAACCCCAAGTAATTTCAATAGGGAATAATTTAAATATATCAAAACACCCCTATGATGAAAAATAACAAATGAGTATTTCAACTATGTATAGATAATTGTGTACTTATTTATTTGCAGAGGAAAATACAGACCTGTGCTTAATTGAAAGATAAGCAGTGTGTGCATATATATAGAAGTCCACATTTATAAATGTATAACACATTTATTAAATTATTATTGTAAAATATTACATACACAGCTTACTACATATAACATGCAATGATACATATAAAATCTGTAATCATTTTTATTAAGATTATTAATATTTTGCTAGTCTTATTGCATTTCCTTTCTGCACTAGTTATTAAGATTGCTGTCTATGATACCTTAAAGCCAAAACCAGCTGTATATTGATACAAAGTCAAAACCTGAAAACAGTGGTGAAAACAAGTGGTAGCAAATTCATGGGGCAGAATGTTTAACTCCAACACTGCAAAACAAAAAATCAAAATAGTCACACCATGGAGAGTTTGCTATTCAGTGACATCAAGTAGCAACATCACTCAGCTGAGCGAGGTAATTCCAGAAACCAGGAGGCAGCTTTAGAGCCCCCGCAGCAGGAGCACGTCCTCTCCTCCTCTGAGCAAACAGCTGAGAAACCACTGCCTGCTCAAGCAGCACCAGGCTGCTGAAGCAGGGCACACCAAGCTCCTCATTTCTGTCTCTGGACAAAGATTCCCAGGGATTAAGTGGATGTGACTGGCTATTTGGGTGAACTTCAGCCTATTTCATGATTAAAGGAAAGCTATTTTTTAGAACACTGAACCACGTCTGGAAACATTAAGCTACACGGACGAGAGAAACCCACAATTAGGAAATCTTAACCGGGACTTTGAAGTTGTAACACAGATGCTTCAATTTAACCTTGAGGAGAAAAAACCCACAAACCCAAATAATAGGATTGAAGCAAGTTCAGCAGCTTTGAGAACTTAGAACAAAGCAAAACTAAGAACTTCTGTGAGTTAAAAGATAGCATTAGTATACCTTTTCTTTTACATTTACCTTTCATTATTTGTACTACAGCATGGAAGTCTTTACATGTAATTTCTTTACTCTTATTTTCTATTAATCTACTAGAGTTTGGTAATGGTAGCAGTACATTTTCTTCTCAACTCAAAGACAAATTTTCCAGCAGGAATTGTCAGCATGCTGGGACTAGCCCCACTGAAAGTTGTTGCAGCAAAAGTACCTGAGGTACAGCAAGGAGGCACACCAACACACAGAGAAACAGGACAGAAATGAGGCACCTGTCTACTCAGGTGCTTTAACAAAAAAGGGGCACGTTTGCAATGAAAATCTCAGTGCTCTTGTGGAATATGACTAGACTTAAATGCCTATGTTTATGAGGTAATTACCAAGTCCAAAGTGAGACATTTATACAACTTTAAAAGTATGAACCTGAAGAAAACTCTTATACAACCCCTTCATGGCTTTGCTATTTATAAGTATAGCATTACCATTTATCAAAGCTCTTCAAGTCCTTCCAAGTTCTGGCATTGCCTATTGGTCTGGCATTGAATCCGGGTTATGCTGGGAATCTTGGTGTTCCTGCTCCAAATGTCAAAAGGAATCACTAAATCATTAGGACATATCTGATAAGCATCCTGGCAAACCTTTGAAGTACTCTAAGAGGTGTTGAAACACAGAAGATGCATTTCAATTGAAATACCCATTTCCTTACTGTTTAACTCACTTATAAATACAAAACAGGTTTTCACATGTTTTACAGAAAATCTTGGGCAAGTAAAAGAGCTTTATTCTGTGTGAAGAAGCTCTTACTACAGCCTAAAAACCTTTTTGTTCCATGTCCTAATTAAAAAACAAATCTTCAGAAATTTCATTTTAAGCAACACTGGACAGTACTGTAGTCTTGTATTTGAAAATGTGCTTCTTCCTAAGAGTGTTAAACTTCACACTATGCCAGTTTCGACCACAAGATGAGAAACACTCCAGCACAGAATACACCAATATTACATCCTATCCATCAGAAACTGGGTTGCATGTTATAAAATTAAAACTGGAAGAAGCTAAGTAGTGGAGAACTGGTCCAGACCTTGGCTTCGTGATTCATCCAAAGAATGTCATTAAGAGTGTACAGTTTCATGGTCCCATAATTTGTTTCTAAAATAGCAAAGGAGTGCTAGACAAGTGTTTCAATAATTTTACCTCTGTCTCGATCTAAGTAATAGCAAGATAAAATAATAACCAGACAATACAAACACAAAATAGTCCACATTTTATTGTAGTAAAGAAATTATACCCAATCTTACAAGAAACAGGATTCATAATATGTGCACAGCAAGAAAATAACATATTGCAAAAAATTACTTTTGAAACAAGCCTTATTTCAAATGCTGTCTCCCTTGAAAATTCCGAATTTATTTTCATGCTTACACTTTCTACAAAGAGCAAAGTAATCAAAACTAACTGAATTCTGGAGGATAATGAAGCACACCTGCAGAATTAGGCAGCAGTTAAGGATGACAGTCTCAATTGCTGTTTTAGACATGGTTTCAATTTTGCCAAGAACCACTTATCTTCTTTGTAGAATGTAGCACTATAATCCTGTAAAGCTCTAACAAAGGGCACTCTATCCTGACTTGCATAACCATCTTTTCAACTTTTTCACAAATCATCTCCTTATTGCAGTGTCTTGGGTAAAGATGGTTGTTTAAAGTTGAGCTGTTGCCTGGATGTTTCCCAGAGCACACAGAACAACCATATATACACTATACACTACTTCTGTCGATGCATCTCTGATTTCTTGTCAAGATGAGCATACTTGATTAACATCAGTGGACTTGAGCCCATAAGATACTAACAATCTACATCTTGTGTAAGTTCACAGACTCTGTAAAAGGCTGAGTGAACTCACATGAGCCACTTTTCAGTTACAGATTTTCACATCAAATGTCACCAGTCTCTTGTCACACAGTTGCTAACTGCTTTGAACCCAGTTTTACCCCTTGAAGTTCCTAATCCACTTGACCATTTTTGATGTAAAATACAAAAAGTTTTGAACTAAACTCCAAACTAAAACACAACTATTCACTTTTAACAATCTTTTCACTGAAGACCAAAACTTTTAAAACTTATTTTTTTGTCAGAGACTATAAAGAAATACTTCTCAGAAACACTGTTTTGATATGCCACCTAGGACAGCAGATCTAATCTAAGACTGAAATCTGAGAATTTGAGAAATGGGAGGATGAGTCAATGCTGTTCCATAGGGAAAAAGTCTACCCAGCTGCAGCCACTGCTGGGAAAGGCTCATGTAGAACAGAGCTTGTGTTTTTACAGCTTCTTACCCTCACAGGCATGTGGTACAGTTATGTCAAGGACACTATGTAGAAAACAAAACAGAGGAAGGAATGGAGCTCTGGAGAAGGAAACGAAAGGCCCTGAGGCTTTTAGATGTAAATGGGACAGAAGAATGATGGGAGACAGCAAAGGTCAGCTCACCTAGCCTGGACTGGGCTGACAACTTGACCTAGTGAGGGAAGCTGGAGCTGCTCTCAAATGGCAGAGGGACTCTGTGGCCTGTATTCTGTGGAAATGCAAGTAAGTCAGTGTTGTGGCCTTGTGTGGATAAAAGGCTCAATTATCTTTTTATCAGCAAAAAGTGTGATGGTGAATTAAAAAAGAAATTTATCTTAGAACTGTGAAATAACATTAATTTATTTGTACACACTAACAACACTTATTTCAGTATGCGCCTCCACAGCACAGATATCCAGAAAAACTTACTTCTGACTTTAAGGGGGATCATTCACATTCCTAAGGAGTCAGAATGTCCTGCTGGCCTTTTAGCAGCATGCTTTTAGTCAAAAACTCCGTAACGATCCAGCTGCTCTTTCCCACTGAGGTAAAAGCAAGTATAACAATTGTGTCCATTTGCACTGACATGAAACAACCTGACTCAAGTGGCACTTCAAGAAGCATTACCATCACCTAACCTTATTGCTATTAAAATTAAAAATTATATTATTTTTCAAACAATTCAGTGTAAATTAAAAGACACAGAAAAAACCACATCATGAGAAACTGCAGTCTTCTAGAAAATTCTTTATGAGCCACTCTAAACTAAGATTTTACTTCATGGAAAACTAACTAAAAGAAACTCTCACTCATTAGATACAGTCTTGAAAACTATCACATTCCTTGCAAGAAAACCAAGCCCAATTTTCTACTTTAACAAAATTGGCCTGTCCTCTACGCAAGCACAATATTAGAAATAATTTAATTAATACTTTTAAAACTCTTTCCAATGAAAGAAAATTTCTGGTTTGTGACGCTGCTTCCATGCAAAAATAACTAATCTCTAATACAAAATTAATTCTCTTATCCCCAGAAATCTAGATTGGAAATTTTTTTATTCAGCTCATCCCATATTTGCAGTTTGATTCATTGGCCTAGCAAAAGGTTGACAACTTCAAACTGTCTGGCAAAGCTGCAATTGATGGGTCCGGTGACTGACTGGCATATACTGGACCTCCGTGGATTGCAAATTATTTATTGCAAGTTGAATTTCATTTTTCTAAAAGACAAACAATCTGGAATACATGACTTAGAATTTGTATATAAGATATTCTGTATTTTTTTAAACTTCAGATTTGAAGTTACTGAACATCTAACTTTGCCCCTGTGGAGACTGGAGGGAAGAGTCATTGCTTCACTCATTTGCAGTTTTGGAGGGGAAAAAAAGCAAAACATTAAAAACTATCATTAGCATGCAGAATGAGAGATTCATAGAAATGGAAAAAAAAATTAATCAGCACTGGAAGCAGGAGAGTTTAGCAGCATGTTTGAATTCAGAATTATTCAATGCAGTTCAGAACTCCTAGTGCTTGTATAATAGTTGTAAAAATCATCCTCTCTCACAAAATTTTCATCATCTTTGTAATAAGGCATGGATACAGCGGTTACACTTCAAGTAGATTCTCCTTTTCATTGTGTACACCAGAATACAGGGTGCAGCCTAGTTGTACACAACCCCAAATTCAATGAAGATCTATGTTTAACTGTAGGACAGAAGATAATTATTTTTGTGCAAAGATCATTCTGTTCAGTATGTTTTCTCAAATTTAGATGGACCACATTACATCTATGATTTCTAGAAAGAAGAGTGAGAAGTAATGGCACAAAACAGAGTTTATTTTGAAAAAGAAGACAAAATATTCTAGATGTGCACTCAAGATCTCCAATTTTCCAGAAACTTTCATTTGATGTTAGGACATCAAAATGTCCTGTCATCAGACATTAAAGACTATTTAGAAAAAAGTAAATAGCTTTCTTTTCTTCTTTGGGTTTTCCCCCATGACTGATGCAAGTGGCAAGCCTAGGAAAATTGAACTGCTGCTTGGCTTGCATCTATTGCTGAGGAAAAAAATACAGAAAAGAACTGTTAAAAGACAAATACTAAGTTGTGTGCAGGAAGCTTTAATAAACAAAGATAAGAAGTGAAAAGACTATGAAATATTTGTAAGTTAATTCCCTGTCTCAAACTATTTTTGCACACGTGTAGCTCCAAGACTACTACAGACCTTTACAGCCTGGCATTACACAAACACCAGTGTTGTACAGCATAAGAATTTGTAGCATTTTTTTAATTCATCCATCTGAGAATAAATGAATAATTTTTGTAAGAGAAAAAGCGGTATCATAATTTAAGCTTCAGCATAAATTATTATGGAAACACATTTTTATATACTAAACACTTGTTCACTAATAAACAACATTATTGTACAGCTGCTTTCTATTCCTAGCCTGGATAATTACTGAAGTGTAAGAACCACAGGCAAGGAGATGCAAAAAAGGCATGTTGGTTTAGGCTTCTCATTCAGATTCCTTCAGTAAGGAAACATGTCTTCCTTACAATTCCAATGCAGTGTCATGAAAATCAGGTTGTCAGGTTAAATAGAGAAAGACGCATTTCATTTACATATGTGCACTTCAAATTAAACAGGATAACAGCATAAGAACTTTGTCAAGTTTCTTTTCCTTATACACAGTCTTTTCTTGAATGTGAACTCTGTTTCACTGGACCCTCCTGCTTTGAACAGAAATTGTCCCAATATGCAGAATCCTCAGGTGTGACAGGAATACCAGATGCAACTAAATCTTCAAAAGTCAATAATGTAAATTGTGGTTGGTTAGGCTCCATGGAATGGACCTAAAGAAAACACATATTAGCATAACATGAATCAATAAATATCAAATTTTTCCTGCAACATTCTCTCTCACATTTAAACTACACAGTGCTAACTGAAGAAAAAAGGAGACAGTCCATATTTGAGAGTAATGTCACTTCCCCTCATTTAGGCTATGCAGTCACTATTAGAAGCATGTAACAGGCCACACAGAAAAATCAAGCTTTTTGTTGAAACACAGTTCATAAAACTGATGGAACAAGGGCTATGGAATGCTGCAAGTATGAAAGAATAACAGTTTAAGTCCAGTAAAGAAGAGAAAGACCACTATCAAACAAATTGTACTCCATTCTTCAGCAGATAAGATTATTTGAGACAATTGTGTGAGGATTTATTCCACTAGGTGTGCCTATTTGAACTCATTTTAATACCAGTAGTCACTGATGTTTTGCATGCTTCTCTCAGACTCAAGTGCTACTTAAAAACTAAAGTGGTCACAATCAACCTGCAATTCCCCATGTTAAAACCAATTAAATGTGGACTGAGATATTAGAGACGATGGTGTCACAGTCTCCATGTTAGGTTCATCACCCCCAAAAAAAAAAAAAAAAATCACATTTTAAAGAAGTAAAAGATTTGGGTCGGTTTTTTTGTTTCTTTTTTTTGAGCACATTACTGTGCAGCCTGCTGTATGTCATCTCCAAATGTAATTGTTTGTAGACAGCAGGGCAGATAGCACAGCCTGCATGAATCAAACATAAATATAGCTGATTCTTCTAAATGGGCATTTGCTGGAGCGACCTATTCTTAATGTTTAATATTTCTAGTCCTGATGATTTCTTTGTCCTTGCTGTGCATGGAAATGGTGTTCAGAATTAGCTGTTCTACCACCTTGCCAGCAGTCATGGTGAAGCTATCAGACCTGTAATTGCTTAGGTCCTCCTTCTTCCATGTTTTCTTCCAGTCTTTGGGCACTTCTCCCAGTCCCCCCCAATAATCTTTGGATTATTGAGAGGGGCCTTGCAATACCAGCTGTATCCCATAAATATTACTGACTTACACCCATCCAGTTTGTTCAAGCATTCCCTGACCTAATCTTCTTCCTCTAAGGGCGCATCTTGCTCCTTCCTCTTTCATCCCTGCAACCTGGGATTGCTGACATCTAGCCTTGCTAATAAACACTGATGCAAAGGTGGCATTCAGCATCTCAGCCTCTTTCAACATTTGTCTGGTTGAGTAAAACCCTACCCCTACGGCTTCTTTGCACTTACAGAAGTGCTTCTTGTTGATTTGAACATCCCTGGTCACATTAAATTCTATTTAGGCTTTATGTTTTTAAATTTCATCCCTAGATGCTCAGATATTTCTGTATTCTTCTCATGTTACCCATTCTTGCTCCCACCCTCTGTATGCTTCCCTTTCTATGTCCAAGTTCAGCTAGGAGCTCCCTGTTCCATGCAGACCTCCTGGCCATTTTTACCTGACTTCATATGCAGTGAGATGGAACACTCTTGATAGGAAAGGAGATGACCCTTGAATGTTAAGCAGCTTTCTTGGTCTCAGCTTTCCTTTGAGGCCTTATCCCACAGAACCCCTCTTTGTCCTTCAAGGAGGAGAAAGTTTCCTCTCCTCTTGTTAAGGGTTGTGAGTCCTCCTCACTGCCCTAGGATCCTGAACTCCACCATCTCGTGCTATTGGAACCCTGCAGCCACAGACAGATCTGTGACTCATCATGTTTATTCTCCATCCTAAGTGCACTGGTGTACAGGCACTTCAGAGGCACTCCAGCACATTGAGTTTCAGGAGAAGATTTGGGGAATTTGTTCACAATTGTGCCCTGTAGACCCTTCCTTGCTTACATCCAAGTGCTGGAAGTGACTCAGTCCAAGGTCAATTTTGAGGATTTTGTTATCCCTTTCTGTCACGTCACTGAAGGTAGGTCAGTAAATAGGCAAAAAGCAAAAATTCTCCACTTCAGTATTTGAGCAATAGGCTACTATTAAGAATAAATGCATAGACAACAAAATGATTTGTGTTTGTAACAACACAGAAGAACTCTTAGTTGTCAATGCAGACTGAAAGTGAAAAAGATTGAGCTGCCTCTCACTTTATGTCCTTACATAAGTGATATGGTGTTGAGACATTTCTGCTCATGTGGCATTTTGGAGATGAGGTAAAGCTGCAGGAATGGTGCCTAGAGCCATGCAAGCAACATAACAGATGCATGCCAAATATGAACCAAGCTTTTGAGCTAAGTAGTTGTTAACAGATTAGTTTGAACTTCAGCATGTGCTTGTCTGAAGGAAGTGTGTCCTAACGGAATGCATCACAACTCTTGTGCAGTACAGCAAGCAATAGAAGACACTTTATATCCTACACAGGATTTATAAAGAATTTTAAATTCAGCCATCTTTTATTGAGACTAGCCTCAGATAAATGCCTATATCGAGGTGAAGAGCACAGATAAACGTTCTGTTTCCTCAAGCATTTAGCAGTCACTAGCATTTTGATAAGACTCTTGACACTAGAGATTTTTAATTACAGTACATTGACATAACAATTGGTCTTTCCTGGGAATTGCAGGCACATGCCATCATTTTGTGAAGAAAGCTGAAAACAAGATGTTCTGCAAGCAGGCCATAATGAATTACTCCTGTGATTGCAGAGAAGGAACAGACACAAACACTGACATCCTAAAGCAAGTGGGTAACATTTACACACATGTTAAGCTAGAATTAACAACTTTTTCTTTCAACACATCTAGCAATAAATAGAATAATTTTTATGGTTCTTTGAAAAAGAGAGAAGGTGAGGTTCATTTCCTCCATGCTCCTGTTAGAAGGAGGCCTAAAAAAGCACAATGCAACAGTACATAAATTTTCACTTAATTTCCTTACTGGGGAGTCTCAGAATGCTCTCTTGTTCTGCTCAAAATGACCTTTCTTCATTGAACTGAAATAATGAAATTGAGGCCATCATAAATTTAGTCAGCAGACAAGTAAGCCTTTGAGACTCTTGATTCAAAGACTTTTCATCATAACATTTGATATCATGACTATTTTTTCTATGGTACGTTTAAGGTAGGTGACCATGATGGTGAAGGTCAATACTTAAAAATACTGGATTCCTGTAGAATATTTGGGTAATTAACTTAAGTATGTCCTTCAAAAAAAAATGCACATAATTTCTTAAAAAATATTTGTCCACTGATTTATCACAGTAAATCCTCAAAGGTAGTTTAACCTCTCTTTTTCTCAATCTAACCAATACTAGTTAAAAGGTCTGCATGCCTTTGTTATCCATGAACAGACTTTGTTACCATGACAGATAGTGTGCATTACCACTTCCATGCTTTTATCCATTCTGTACTAATTTTCTTTTTTTTTTTAGTTCCTGGTAGAATCTTTGTATCTAAATAACAGAAAACAAGTAACCAATTTTCTTGTGAGCTACCAGAACAGCAGAGAAAAATCTGGCAATTTGTCACACTCTCATTTGCTGACTGTCTGGCTGTTTTGGCTACAACTTGCCAATCTGCCCGTCCCTTAAATTTCACTTTTATTGCTATTTTCAGGACTGAGGTCTTTTTTAAATTACACAGAAAAATCATGAAAAGCTTTTAAGTAGCTTTTCTCTTTCTCTCTATAGAGACACCACATGGAATGAAGACTAACACTGCTGTTCTTCCCATCTGTTGGTTTTTGCTGCTTGTCTCAAGGGTTATCTTGTCATAATGGTGTTTGAGCGATAGATCTGCTCTGGGATACGTACGCTGACAGTCCCCCACTATAATCAACGTGGTGAGGTGTCACACAAGTTTAGCAGTCCAGATTGGCTCACTGTTTCCATTTCCCTCTGTGAAAACCATCTTTCCCACATGAGTACTAGCAGGCTGTGACAAAAATCACTTAATCTTCCCTTGAATGAACACATTAAATACATGCATTACAGACTAGACATTATCTGTTGCTGTCCTCTGAAACTATTTCTCCTTCACAGACCTTTCCTGAAATAGGCCCAGCAGAACTAGAGGAAACACTTCAGTAACAGTTCAGTAACACTGTTTGGTTCTGGTTAATACCATGCCTAGGAGAAACCTTCTTCTTGGCCCTGTATATGAGATGACACACTTTTAGCTACACCATAAGTTTATATTCAAGTGATCACCAAGAGATGAAACTACTTCACAATTCCTTACATCAGAATCCTTCTGTACAAATCCCTCCTGTTTCCCAAGCGCCACTGCAACATGATGATTGTCATCCAAGCGGGTTTCCTAGTAAAGATGAAAAATGGCAATGTAAATGCATTTTCTTTCTTCTGTTTCCAGACTATAGACTATATAAATGTTTAGAGTATGGTTCAGAACAATAGCATAAGATCATTTAAAATACTTTAAAATAATGACATTCAAAAAGCAATAGTATGTTTTAGCAGCTCTGTTGGAGAGCTCAATGATGCAGACACATTAAAATGTTCACAGGGCTGAGGACAGATTACTATAGGTTACCACCACCTTATCCATTTGTAGATATTTGCATTCAAGCTTGTGATCTAAGCATTCCTTTACCAGTCCCTTCTAAGTCCCAAACCATATAACCCATCTTAGCTATCCTTTTCCAGTGAGATGAACTGTGAACTCTAGAAGGTATTCTGAAAAACAATGATGTCAGTGTAAACTTAAACCAATGACTCTCTCCCTCTCAGCTTCGGACAGCATGTAAGAGCACAACTTTGAATTCCTGACATACTGAGTACTGCTATGTGTAAATAAGAATCAACACTGTTAGATGTATAACTATATATTTAGTAATATAGTTTTCCACTTATTTAACAGTTTAGTTTGAAAGTGTTTTCTTCTAGAAAGACTAAAAATTTATCCTAAACAATTTCAGGAAAAAGAACCCCAAAGACATTTACTATTTCTGAATAATGCTTATTCTATAGCCAAGCCATAATTCCATTACTTTTAAATATATATATCTAAGGGGACAAAATAAAATTTTCCCTGCTTATTTATTCAAAAGTTTTCATGTAATTTCTGCACCCTTTCTAAACCAGAAATCAAGAATAACAAGAATTTTACCTAGGAAGGTGACCCATTTCCATAGTGCCATTAATCTGAAAATTAAAAAGTCATTGGGATATTCTCCTGGAACTTAAGATTGAATCTCCAGTTTTGGCTTCCTTGGGAAATATTTTAACTGCACTATTTTATAATATAAAGAAAGCACCATCATTTCCTCCTCTTTCCTCTCACAGGTTGTTGGTTGCTTATTTTTCTCCCCTTTTAATCTAAGCAAAATGTCTTTTAGAACAATGGTGTCAGTGTGCATCAGGCTTTTCTACAGTTCATCTACACTACAGAATTTTCAAAGGCTTCGATTGCCAGGATACCATTTCTGTGATTACAAAACAGCCCTGAGCATGTATAGATATATATAAAAAAAATAAATATATAAAAATAAATAAATTTTTATATATATATATATATAAAGCCAAGCTGCTCAGCTCAAATCTACTCAGCCCAGCTCAGCCAAGGCAGCAGCTGCTACAGTCATGTGTAGCACCAGTACAACTGCAAGGTTGAAGGATGTGTCTGGCAAATGTGGTGCCTTGGCTGAGAGGTGCTGGTGAGGAAATAGAGCTATGTTTTTATTTTGATCTCTATGTTTTTATTTTGATCTCTTCAGCACCAAAACTCTGCCCATTTGACAGCTTTAGCAGTGAACTTTAGAAACCTCACCTACTTATAAAAACTCCATCAAGCTCATGTTGTCATACCTTTCTGCAAAGTGCTAGTAAGAAAATGAACATTTCAATTCTGTCTAGATTAAGAAAAATATTTTATATAAGAAAAACTAAAAAACCTACAGAATAAGAAGTACTTTATACGACTGCAAGAATTAGAAATCTACTTCCTATGGGGTATTTTACTGGGTTTTCCACTCCTTTACTAGGATACAAAACTGAAAGTAAGTCAAACATAAAGAATGCTGTCTCAGAGGTAACCACTTGTAGTCACTGTGCACATTTCCGTAACTTCGTCAAAAATAAGAACGACTATGAATACTAGATGCTTGATCAGGTGTTGCTAAACCATTTCTACAGTTCTGGGGTAGCAGTGTTTTGTGTTCTTTTAGATGGAAAAATTACTATATCCCCTTTTTAACTGCTTTATTTTCCACCCTTCATTTTTTTTGCATGTCTAAGAGGTCAAAGATCAGAACAGAGGGCACAGTACAGCACATTCAGCAGTGGCTTACATCTGTAATCAGAAATCTGCAAATAGCTTTAAGCACAGAATTTTCTTTTTGTAAACTGAGAGGTCAACTTATATCACTTCTTGTTTAATCAACTAAAAACATATTATAGATACTATTTCATATATTGTTAGTAAAATAATGTTTTTTTCAGTTCAAAGCTGCATTTAAAAGGCAGTGATTGTTTAGATAGACCTTCCCTGCAGAGACCCTGCCCAATGAACAGTAAATGAAAAAGGTTCCATTTCATTTATTTCATACATCTTCTGTGGTCACAAGAGAGTTTTCAGCATTTTGCAATAAAACACAAACTATGCCCTTCATCTATCTTTGCTGTTTCAGAGCAATGTAAATCCAGATGAAATACAGAAAGGAACATCTTTCCTGGCCTTTACTAGTGGCCAGCAAAAACCTTAAGCAATGAAATTAATGAAACATACTGAAACTATAAAAAACAGTGGATCAGCTTGTTTCCCTGGAGATATTGCTATACCAGCTTATAAAATTAGTATCTTAAATGGAAACAGATAATTAACAAAAAGAGGGTAATCCTATAGAATTCCTTCAGGGTAGAGAGATTGTTCTGTTAAGATTCCTCTCTATAAACCAGAAGTCATATAATGGACCAAAATTTGTTTTTGTCTGCACAGAACAAAAGTGTTACTAGAGCACACAGAGATTTACAATGATCTCATTTCAAAGACTCGGCAGAATGATGTGTCTGGAATTCAAATCATTATGAATTCACTCAACAACAGACAGCTTATGCTGGATCTGTACCTTCCCAGTCAGCAGAACTAATTGATGAGTGAATCCAGTTGGATTAGCTAGTCTTAGAAATAAAAGTTTCTATTCTTATTTATTCCTGACAATGCAAGAGGATTAACTTCTCTTACTGAGGGTGAAAGATGCCAACTACAGTTGCACAGCAGCAATTACTAAATATGTTTCAAATTGACCCAGGTAATCTCTCTTTGAAATTCATATTCTGGAAGTAATTTATTTGCATATGAACAGATCAAGCAAATATTTGTTGTGAAAAAATGCAAAAAGTTATCTGTGCAACAGCAGTCCTGCCAGGTGATTCTTAATCCCAGAGCAAAGTTAAGGATAAATCACATGCTTCCTGTATAAAATAATTGCATCCAAAGTTGAGGTAGGTACAAAAACAAATGTGTTATGTCTCTTTCAAGATTCTTCTGTAACATTGATTCCAGTAAGTACTAGCCAGTTATTCTTCCTGATCAATTGTACACAACTGAGACTAATAAGGAAAGGCTCAAGAATACAGTTAACATTTTGCAAATCACTAACTAGAAATTTATTTTTCATAATCTCACAGAATGGCTTACATTGGAAGGGACCTCAAAGATCATTCCATTCCAACACCCCTGCCTTGGACAGGGATACTTTCCACCAGACCAAGTTGCTCAGGGCCCCATCCAATCTAGCCTTATTCACTTCCAGTGATGGGACATCCATAACTTCTCTGGGAAACCTTTTCCTGTGCCAATATATTTTTCCATATTTAAGATCTGCTACAAATCTGTCTATCTTGTAAACTTGCATTGATCTCTTTAAATTATAGAACTTGTTATAACTGTTTTCAATCAACTTCTTTTGTTTTTATTAGAATGAACTACTACTTCATTCTTGTCATAGGAGTAGGCAGCTCATACCACACAGCAGGGTACTATGAGGAACTGGAGTCCTTGGCTTTGTTTCAATGTGTTAACAGCACTACTCTCATCCTGAATTCAAAACAATTACGCCAGCTACTAAGAAGAAAATTAACTGTACCAGAGATAAAACTAGGACAATCTTCCAAATTTATTTTCTTCAAAGGAAGTAAACGGAGCATATAGAATTACCCATAATAATAATCATCATCATCACCATCATCATAATGACTCCATCCTAAATCAACACCCTGACAAAATACTGGTATCACTCTTCACTGGGCTAGCTGTCCTTTGTTTAGCAATAACTAAAGTCACCTTTTTAAAATGAGGAAAGCATGTACTGTCTATATGAATAAAACATATTCAACACATATAGCAGATACATCTTAAAATTAAATTGATGCTTTTAAACAAAGCATTCTTTTCCTCCAACTCCTTCCAAAACAGCTGAAGGGACTCTGCATAGCAATCTCTAGGGTAATATACAAAAACAAGACCCTGAAACTAAATCCTTCCATCAAGACCAAAAAAGAAGAGTCTGTTTCTGATCAACTGCCTTCCATTCAAGCCAAAAAACGGGGGTGTGAATGAGGGCTTCGAGCAAATCTAAGCCCTTGGTAAAAGGACCACACACAGTCAACTACATAATGTAGTAGTTAATTTGGTATTTAAAATGAAATAAGAGAAACCTTTCTGCACTGTTCACAGAAAATTCTATCTCCAATTTGAATTGGCTTTGCTCTGACTGTGAACAGTTACAGGGTGTCTAAATAGTGCCAACTTTGATTCGTTCTGATTCATTAGTATTTCTCTTGACCTTTAAGTCACGACAAGTATAAGGTGGAGGATCTTTCTTGGTTTTTATGAATTTAAAGTTATCTTTTTCATATTACATGGTACTTTCTGTAGGAGATTTCAGAATATTTTGTGTAGTTTAAATGGATAAAATTTCCTTTATTTCTTTCTTCCATTTTTAGTAAATGAGCTTCTCTTTAAAACTGAAATGAATCAATCAAAAATATGTGATAACTGAATTTTAAACAGCCTTGCTCTCTTTGATCATTTCCTTTCACTAAGATATAGGCAGCTCTGAAATGTAGAAGTGAGGTCATTATATACTTTTTATTTGATAGAAAAAGCTCCCTAAAGTAAAATTGGCACAACAGGGAACCTAAGGAAAAGACTGTATCAGTAATATGTAGTCTTACAAGTGACACTTTCGGATTTCTCAGAATTAGTGTTTTCAACTAAAAAGTTAGTTCAAAAATCTCATGAGACAAAAAAAGACTTTTCTAAGTAAGAAAACGGACACAAAATTAAAAAAAAAAATTGGGAAGAGACAAAAAAGTAAAGCAATGCTTAATTTTTGGCTCTCCAGAGATTGGTAACTGAAAAACATTTTATTTATTTAATTTTAATGAATGTTGATGATATTTAATTGAAATTATATCCCAATTGAGCTTGTATTTAAAGGAAACTCGATATTATCAAGTTTCAAGACGACCCTTCTTTGAAGCACAAGAATCTGCCTCATTATAACACTACACTTTTGGGAAGCAGGTGGGCAAGCATTGAAGTAGAGACATTCCTTAGAAAAAAACTGCATGAATGTTCTAGAAGTAATTACTAAGTAATAGGAAAAAAATCCAAACAATTAGAAAGCATTTAAGCATTGCAGGGAGCTATCTGCATCATCATCTTCAGGCTATTTCTGTCAATCAACCACAGGCACATCGAAGACCAAAACTAGGAGTTCCAGAATTCAATGAAGACAGGCAGTTGTTCCCTTGGCCAAGGGACACTGCAGTAACACAGAAAGCATTCTGGTACAAGACTTACCAGAGCCTTTCCCAATAACTTCCTTTGCCAATGTAATTCCAACTAGTAAATTTCATGACATACTGATATTGCTATACAATATAGGAATTGATTAAGAGGACTGATTTAGTATGCATAGACTTGTAACACATAACCATAAATGGAATGCTGAATGAAGGAATGAACTAAAGAAAACAAATATACAGCAGAAATTTGTCATTCAGACAGCTCTATTGGAGCAGCTGTCTCCAACAATACAGGTATTTGCATTTTCAAAATGCAAATATGTATTTGAAACAGAATAATCTTACTGAAAAGTGCACTTGACAGTTTGTTCCATTTTTTGCTTTGTTTAAAGGGGTTGAACAAACATGCCTCTTAGGTGCAGAGATACGGTATTGTCATTTATTTTGTTTTTAAAGCTTGTTTTTTAGGTAATTAAATAATTTGAGATCATTATGAATCAGAATCATCTCAGTTGGAAGACACTTTCAATGCCAGCAAGTCCAACTGTTAACCCAGCACTGCCAGGTCCATCAGTAAATATGTCCCTATCAGTTTTTCCCCAATATCCTTTAAGCTACACAAGATGATACTGATAATTTCTTACCAAATCTGAAAGGATGGATGTTTTAGTGATAAGCCCCAATAACTTTGAAGAAGGAAAACAAAAGACTATTGAGACTAGACCTTCTGATGAAGAACTTTAAAATCTTAGACCTGTTCAAGAAATCAAGCCTGAATATATTTCTGTGAACTTCCTGCATAGGAATGTCCTTTCCAGAGTACAGGAAATATATTCCAGACACAGGAAAAAACAAAAAGACATTATGACTAATCCATCTATGGGATGTCTTTGCAATCTTAAAAAAGTTTTAAAAATGCTGCAGATTTATATTCTAAGTTTTTATTAATATAAGCTCAGTGGGGTTCTACAGAGGAAAGATGCGAAATTGCAATTAAAAAAAAAAATCAAACATGCAATGCAACGATAAGGAGTTGAGACTGTTTATCACTAGTGAAAATATTTTCTTTACCTCAAATGTCCACTCCTCTTCTTTTTCTCCATCCACAAGCATTTTTGTCTCCTTATACACCTTCCCTATTTCCAGTTGCAATGGAGACACATTAAATTCAATTCTTTGCAAGTTAAAGCCAATTCCAACTCCAATGGCCTTTAAGAAGCTTTCTTTTAAGGCCTAAAGAGACAAAAATGTATTTTATTTATACTGGCTACAAACTGTTTTTTAAACTGCTATTTATTGCTCTATAAACATTACTTCTGAGCACACATTGCAGATAAAATAAATTTAAGACTTACGCTACTGTAAATGTGAGGGTAGACTGATGAAATTATCAAGAGAAAAAGTTATCAGCATAGTTTATACTGAGCTTAACCTGCTGCTTTAAAATAAATATGCAACTAAAATCATTCAGTGGCACATACATATGAATGCTTTACCTTTTTCTGGCTATGTGTTTAAAACTACTAATAAATCCCATTGGAAATGTCAGCTGTACCATGGTTCTCAAAGTTATTCTGATATTACGATAACCACTGAAATATAAAGTTCATGAATATCTTCACATGCAATGGTATCAGGTAGCACCAGCGGAGTTTAGACTGGATAACAGGAGAAACTTCTTCATCAAATGGCATTTCAAGCACTGGAACAAGCTGCCCAGGGAAGTGATTGAGTGACCCTGAAATTCTTTAAAATACGGGTAGGGGTGGTGCTTAGGGACGTAGTTTAGTGATGGATTTAATGATCTTAGATGTCTTTTTCAACCTAAACCATTCTATGATTCTATGCAATTATAAAAAGATTACATTTTTACTATAATGAAAATATATAATGAAAATACATTTTTGCTATAATGAAAACATCAGAAAAGAATGTGAACATTTGCAGACTTTAAACAGGAAAAGAAGTATTACCCAGTGCCGATAAAACATATCCAGCTGCATCCATTCATTACTCATGGACTTGATTACATCCCACTCTGTTTCAGTAAACTGTCGCTTCATTATGTGAAAGAAATTTGGAATTGAGCTACTACCTATAAATCAGACAGAGATATTTACAGAAATTTTAACAGTGTAGTAATAATAAGCAAATTAATTACCTCATATTATTGCTCTAGAAAAAACTTGTAAGAAAAAAAAAATTATGAACCAACTGCGCTCTACGATTTGAATTTATACAGCCTCAAAGCAGTGAGCTGATGGTTGTTCAGGATGCAGTATATCCAGCATTCTCTAAAAGGCAAAGTATTGAACCAATAGTAATTTTATATAAACATAAAAAATTTATATTCAACTGCAAAAGCAGGATATACAGTCTCTGGCATCTGACAGCTTGATCTAGTAACATTTTATAAAATAGCATGCTGTTTGTCAAAATTTATCAAGCTATTCTGCCTCCCACCCTTGGATGGTGGGATAGAGAAGAAACACTTTTTTAAGCACTTGTAAAAGCACAGTCTTCCGAATTTATCACACACCTTAAGCTATTTGAATTGGATTTATTCTGGAAGAAAATGGGGATAGAGAGGCGCCCATAATAACAGTAAGAAATATACCAACAGGAAAAAAATCCTCCAAAAAACCCAGCCTCAAACTACCAAACCTTCAAATCCTTAGATTAAATTTAAGCTTCCTCTAAAGATAATCACAGCTGTGTGGCACTGCAGCATCTCTTTGGGGGCTACACCACTTTTCCCTACTACCTTATAGAAGACACTACAGTGTGTAGTTATATTGATCAATGGCATTTCTATAGTTCATTAAAATCTATGGACCTTGTTACAAGCTTGGCTACCCACAGGCTATGTTAATCAGAATCCCATGCAAGCATACAAGTCCAACTGGACTTACAGGTGGCTAAAGTGACAATGGCAGAAAACAAGCAGGGATAATAAAAATCTGGACAGAGACACGAGACAACTTCTTTGATAGGCTACTCAATGTTCTTACTAAAAATATAGTATTAGTCATATTTAATCCAAAACATTTTCCCCCTCCCAATACCACACTACTTTGAAGGACCCACTCACTAAATTATTGCTTAAGATGCAGATTCTAACTAGTTGTGCCAGTAATTTTTTGAGTTGACTGGGCAAGGAACTTTCCTTTTTTGTACTCATGTTCCCCATCATAAACCAGGTGTAAAGGCATCAAGCTTTCTCTATAAAGTGGTTGTCTTCTACAGATATCTAAGCAATAAATTAAAACAGGTACTGGCAGCAGCAATAACTGATCTGAACAAACCAATGTTTCACTAAAGCACACATTCAGGTTTTCTCACAATTTCCAAACCACACTGCAAAGTCTGACATACACATCCCACAAGACATGGCAGTGACATTTCAGAGATGCCCTCAATTGCATTTTAAAGTGAACACCTTAAGATAGAATTTTACTGACAGCTGAAGCACCAAGCTCTGAATGGAATGATCCAGAACAGTCTAAGGACCGGACTAATCTCTGGAAAAAATAACAGTAGAAGAAAAAAGGAACCACAATGTTAAGTATGCCTTGATGAATTACTGACGCAAATTCCATATCCATCTACTTACACAATCCAACTTCCCTGAAACAAAAACAAAAACAAAAAACAAAAAACAAAAAAAAAAAAAAAAAAGGAAAAAATTGTTGAACTTGGAGAAAGGTATTTTCTTTCACCTCTGTGTTTGTATGGCCCATTTTACACTCAAATAACTCAATTAATACTTGCTCTAGACAATCCACCTTTCCCCCCCCCCTTCTCTCTTTTCTCAAATATTTAAGACAACCATAGCGAGGCTCCAGGCTATTCTTGTGATTCAAACTACAAAACATTCCAGAATGTCCTGATGTACCCTTCCTCCCCTATGACTTTCAGAGAGTTCTCCTTTCAATAGTCCTCCAGGACTACCAGAGAAAACCACCCAAGACTATTCACACCACACTACCTTCAGCATATAGAGGTATATAAAGGCTCCTGCTTTGTCAGTCCTGCATCCCAGCTTCATCACAGGTGGTGAATATACTTGATGCTTAAACCATTTAGTACACCAAGTGCATATCAAACCCATATGCTACTGCCTTCTTCCTCAGTGTTCACCCTTCCTAGTCCTACGTTTCTTCAACTGTTCAGCTACCCTTCTCAACACTCAAGTTCAAATTCACACAGTACTTTCCCCTCCACTGCCACATCTGTCACATTCCTCCTATGAAAAGCTTGGGTACCACTTTGTCCTTAAGTGCCCACACTCCCTGTTTCCTTAATGCAGTACAGTTGCTTTGCTCCGAGGAGTGGATCAGAGGATGTAGGATTCCTGTTCTCCACAAGTTACCTGCAGTACCACAGCCTGCCTAGTCCATTTCCCTGTATTTGCTTCAGTATCAGAGAAAGACAGATTCACAGAACCATGAGGAAAATGTAGGTTGAAAAAGACCTTTGGAGACAACCTGGTCTAACCTTCTGTTGAAAAACAGAGCCTTATGCTGGGTTTTCCAGGGCTGTGTCAAGCAGAGTATTTCACCCCTTCTCTGGGGAACCTAGTCCAGTATTCTGCTGTTCTCATGGTGCAGACTTGTTCTACAGAGACAGAACTCCCCCTGAAGCAACCTGAGCCTGCTGCCTTTTGCCCTGTTCCTGTGCACCCTCATGAAGACAACTATGAACATTGTGTCTGCAGCTACATTTCAGGGAGGCTGCAATTAGATTCCCCTCTTCAGAACTTTCACCTCTTCAGGTTCAACAAATACAGCTCCATCAGCATTTCGACATCAGTCTAGTTCCCCAACCCTTAAATCACTTTGGTGGCCCTTTGCTAAACCCCCTTCAATTTTCCCATGTCTCTCATGACATAGGAGATATGAAGGGGACAAAACTAGAAGCAGTAGAAAGTTTATGTTTAAATGCTATGTTTTTTGCTTTTAGCTTGATTTAAAAAATCAGCCTCAAGTTGTGGCCAACTACTTGGCACAATTTATAAAAAACTTCATTTGAAAGAATTGGAACAAGTCCATATAGCAATTAATTATTTGGTTTTAAATTTGCATTTCTAAAGTAGCTCCCCCTTGTCAACTTGTTTCAGAAATAAACCGACTTCTTAAGTAAGTACGTCTTACTTGCCTATGTCAGGAAATAGAGTTCTTCAAAATAACAAACTAACTCCTTTTAATGCTGAGCATTAATCATACTGCTGTCTCTGATTTTAAAATACATGCCTTGTTAATCAACTTTTAAGTACATCAGCTCCTTAAGAATATAAACTGAGTAATCTTTCAAAAGTTGCATTCTAGTCGTTAAAAACAAACCCTAAACCCTGAGTTAAGTTTCTTCATTAAATTAAAAGCACACAACACCCTGGAAATTTCAGGAAGAGTGATGAGAGGAAATAGTGAGTAATACTGGGTAAAAGACTCGAATATTAAGCCTGGAAAGTACACATACTATGTACAGGTAAGTGTGTGTGTTCCTATCTGTGCATATATGTCTGCATTTTGGATTTTTTGCATGAGCTATTTACATTAATACAATGCCATGCTTTCCACTGCAATGACAACTGAGTTTTTCTTACATTTTTTTAAAGACTAGACAAAAATATGCTTTGCATTTTCCCTGTAGAACAGAGATGCCACAGACCAGATATAAAAGACTGATTTTAAAAAGAGGCAGGAGTGAAAAATAAGAAAACAGACTATATTCTCTAGTCCTGTTTGCAAATGCACTGTAGAAATAGCATATAAATACACTGTAATTTCCCCCCATTTTTCTGCCTGCTAAAGAATCCCAACAAGCTACATTTGTAAGAAGATAAAGGCAATCAGAATTAAGATCTATATAAACTCTGATGCTATTAATAGTGAAAATTACTACCTATAAGGCTAATACAAAAATTTTTTACATTTTTACAAACATCAGGTTAATTTTAAGTCAGCTTTGGTAATACAGTGTATGCTTCACAAAGGCAGGGTGCAAACTTGTACCAAAAATTATTAAACCATGCCATGCATTCTCAAAAACAATGAGAAGAGTAGATGAATGACCATCTCCACTTCAGGTTTTATGAGTTTACAGTCTTCAACTTGGTTTGATCAGATACAAACAAACTAGCTTATAAAGCTACTACTGCCAGCTCACTGATCAACTGATCTCCTGAAAAACACAACAAACAAACAAAACCAAACCCTCAAAGCAAACACTCAAAACAAAAATATGAAACACATCCCAGAATGTGAACAGCCTTCTCACCAACTTGAACTGCATAAAAGAAACAGGTCAGTGACTAAGAGCTAATATCTAATCAATAGTTCACTTTCAGATGGAAAACATTAAAGTGGCAGTGTGACACCTCATACATAGGAAAACAAACAACTGAAGCGTGAACAGCTCAATCTACCTAATCATGTGAAACACAAGATAGCTATGAAGCTTCTAAACTAACCAACTCTACTGGATGAATGTTTTAAGTCCTGGATTCTTGGGCTGAAAATCCTTTTAGGGTAGGACCCTAATTGATCACATTTTACCGTCTCTAAAGGAAACCAAAGTAACCTGGTACAGAGAAAACATTTCTGCTGCAACAGATGCCCAAGCCCTAATTGTTTATTAATACCAACTAACCCTTGTGCAGACATTTAGAAACAACGCAAATAATTAGTGAGATAAATGAGTAACTTACAAGAACCAGATAGAACATTAACAAGGCATGTTTTCTCAATCTACCAGCTCACACAGCTTTCGTGTGAATTGGAAATTGGATTTACATTCTCTGACCTCCACACTTCCTGTCAGTATCCCACAATTCTCCCAATTATATGTATGTTAAACATCTATTCTCATCATGTTAACATCGATGTGTTTTATCTTGGCATACCCCAGAGAAGCACTAACTCTAAAATGCCTGAAAATTTGACATCTCCTCCTATGAATTACTCAACATTTTCCAGATTATAAAAATGTCAATCTGGAAAATTCAGCCATAAAGAGACTGAAATAATTTGATAATGTTTGATATTTTCTCTGCAGATAGCATCATTAAGTCTCTGCAATATTAGAGAAACTGCTAAGGTTTCAATTGCATTAATGTGGTTGGGTCTGACAGCAGTGATGAAGCTTTAAGCAAGCTGCCTTGACAGTCAATGTAAAACAAAAGGAAGTAGAGTCATGATGGCTTAGATCTAACTCTAAAACTTGACTGGAAAAACAGCAGCTATGACTTGGTTAAAAAAACCCTGAAATAAAATTAAAAGCTGTTAACAGCATAGCTGATCAATTTAAAGACAAGTAGCACACTGTCTGCAACAGATTCATGCTTTTCATCATTTATTCTGAAAATTGAAAAAAAAAATCCAGATTCTCTCAAATTTTGTTCAGACTCCAGAATATTTCTACATGTTCTTACCATGCCAAACATTCAGCTGGAATATACACTTGCTATTGAAGAGCTTGCAGTCAAACACACCCGGATGCAAGCTCATGGTTTTAGCTTACTTCTGAGTGGAGAAAATAAAAGCATTTAAAATACAAAAGGTCTTAATCACTAAGACAATCAGGGACCTCAAATTCTTTGAGAAAAATGCACTTACAACTAAATAAGTGATAGCAAATAAGAAAACTAAAATAAAAAAAGAAGTAAAAAAGTAACAAAAAAAGAAGTTTCTTAACTTGTGTTTTGTCAACTCTTATACCTTTTACTTGCTTAAGCCCTTTGTAAGAAGTTGCATGACCACAGCTAGCAGAGCTCTAGGTAGCCATAATACTTCAGCAAAAGAAAAAATTACCCCACAAAAAAGACATTTTAATCAGTTTTTCATTATAGAACATATATCAAACAGTTACAGCAATCACTACATTGCTCAAACAGCAGGAACTCTACTTCCTTTCAACAGTTAGGAAGTTATGCTGCATCACACTAAAACACAACCCCCAAAATCTAAATAAACATAAAAATACACCTTCCTTTATAAAGCAAGTCATGAGGACAACTACAGATGTAAAAAAAAAAAAGTCCAGATGGGTTCTGACCACCTACAGCCTTAGACTACCTAGTACTACCAAGCCACCTGATCTCTGAAAGGTTTTATTATATTTTATGAAGTAATATACTAGAAGGTCTTTTTACACATTCAGAGAAATTGACTGAAATCTTTGGCAATTAATTCTTTGATTTAAAATGAACATTTTAAAGAAAACCTACAACTTCATATCATTTACTAGTCCATGAAAACAGACAAGCAAAAAAAAAAAAAAGGAGATTTAATCCCAATAGCAGATCTCCCTTTCACAGTTTATCAAGCAGAAAAAGTTAGGTATTTAGTGACAGTGTAATTATAGGGAACATAGGCCCATCTTTAAGAAGCTAACACCACTGCAGAACCTTGGGTTGCATTGGAATCCAGTTGGTACTTGGTATATAAAATACTATACTGGATAAAAGAGGGGGAGCCAATTCTCAGTACCTAAGTCATCCTCATCTTCCACATGAATTTAACTACATGATTCACACTTTCTAACACCTCCTTCTGACTAAAGCAAATTTTTCATGGGAAGCTCTGTGACCTTAGAAAGCAGAAGCTGATTCAAACTGAGCTGGTCTCCCTGAAAAAGTCTGCTGAGAGTTGCTCTTTAATGGCAGAAGTCAGGACACTGCACAGAAGCCTGTTCCAGAACATGAATTGCACAGCTGAATGCAGTAAAAATGTCCCTTATTTTTACACTTAAAGCTTTCCCACCTCTGTACACCATCATTCCTGCCTTCATAATGAAGTCCTAAAAACCCCACATGATGACAGAAGTAGTATTAGTGTTTTAAATTTGGGAATCAATCAATCTCTTCTCCATAAGGACATTCTTTAAAAACAAATGAACAAAAATCCAAAAAACCAAAACCTTATAAAGCCATTTGTTTGGCTTGCCAGCAGATGAAAGACTGTTTGCCCCACTTGACAGCTAGAATCCAGCATGTTTAGCTTTGTTTGGTCTTCCCACAGCGAAGAGACAGCAGTCAGCTAGTCATTGGCATGTTGTCACCCCATACCCCTCCCCTTAACATCACACAAATTAAATTTTGTCACTACAGGAGCTGTCTTTTATCCAGCCAAAATATACAAGGAAAGATGCAAGTGGAAGATAAATATGCTGCAACATGGCAAAAGCAGATGAAAAACCAGAGGCCCACAGATAAAAAACTGATGAACTTCAATGGTCTGTTCACCTGTATCAGCTGTATCTACTCTTGTAGATATCATCTCCAAGTGTTTGCTTTGCTTTTATTAAATTTCTTTTTACTAAGAAAGAAAAAGGAAGATATACATGCTTAACACAGAACCCAACAAGTCTGATGAATAAACCAGAAAACTGTGCAGGGCAAGAAATAACTTTTTAATACACTACAAAATTGGATTTTCTATCAAAATACAACACAGCACATAAGAGCTATGAATGCTTAGAATTCCCAGCACCAACCCAATAAATGGCAAGAAAATATCTACCTATGGAACTAGCAAATGTCTCCCAATCCTAAACGCTCCTGAAAACCTGACATAACATAAGCAACCTGTCATCTTTATTTAGGAAATATAAAAATATTTGCCTTGTTGAAAATAAGAATTTCTTTCAGAAAGCAAATAGATCAGGCAAATACAGCTGAGGCTATTTTTTCTTATATTTATGGAGAAGAGTTGTAAAATATTTAAGATAAGTTCCTAGCATTTCATAAGTCAGTATAAAAAAAATCTGCAATCTGTCTCTAAAAGACTGTCTCACAACCTTGAAACAGTAAGGGCTCCAAACTATAATACCTGCAGTCAATATCCAAATAAGCTTGTAATAACACGAAATAAAGTCAGCTTCTATGTTGCAGTCTTGCAACAAATATATGTATCTGTAGAGCTGAAGCTATTGGAACTGGGCAGTGTTAGCAAGAAACTCCTCAAAAGGCAATTTTTTAGCACCTACATAGTAATTACATAACCTTAGTCCTTGGATCAGATTTTTCTGGTACACTTTCTTAATTTGGGAAGCCAAAGCTAACTGTCAAAGGCTGAGAAGCACTTTTCATTTTGTTAAGAAAAAATCAGTTCTATTTAGCTGCTCATTGTGACTGTACAACTTAATTTCCCAAAACACCAATTTAGTAATAAATTGTGATTACTGTGCAGAATGAAAAAATACCACAACACCAAAAAAATCTGACAAGCATTTTTATAGTTACTCTTTATTCCAACTCTTATTTTTAATAAAAGCCCCTAGTTCAGGATTTTTCTTTTCCTAATCGCTAGTTTATCCCTCATTTTAAATATATATTCTTCACAGCGTAATTTTATAGTTTTGCATATTGACATCAGTTTATATTTAAATCCAAATGGTTTTACACTTTTCTATTAAAGAAATAGTCATGAAGGATTAAGAGTGCTTCTTTGAAAAACAAAGAAATTTTCCTTTAAAGAGGAGATTTAATCACAATATCAATATCTCTTTCACAGTTTATCAAGCATTGGTGCTTTATCAATTACAGAATTGTGTGATTCCCAGTTAAAACTGTGTTAGAAACATGAATAAAGCACAGCAATGAAATTGCTACATATTATACATTCTTTAAGAATATGTTTAAGATGGCTGTTTCTTCCCAATTGCAAACAGAACAAGAACAAAGAAATGCCTCCCTGTTTACCCAGTGTAAGTGCATAACATCATTGTGATTCTTTAGCTCAGCAAGGATATCAGCTGTTTTAACATCCTTCACATCTAAAAATGATGTGCTTACAGAAGTATTGATAAATTATGATTTCTTTGATCTGTAAAGAAGTAACATTTAAATCAAACCCTTTGTTAATTTCTTCATTCCAAGCAGGGCACCTACACACCTAAAGCTGTAACATTAGCTAACAATTTGATTATTATCTCTAGCAGTAAAAGATTAGATACTGATTACTGCTATAAGATTTACTGAAATACAACAATAAAAACAGAAACAGTTAAAACTTCATTTAAGGTAAAGGTAAACCACCCTAAGGACAAAAGCACTCTAAAGAATAATCTGATTTGGAATTTGTTTCTAGGTCAGGAAATTCTTATTGAAAAGCTGAAATGCAGCAATTAAAGAAGCATTGCAATTAAGAAAAAATTGAACATGGCTGCTAGCTAAAAGACATGCCAAATATCTGAACTATGATGTAGGTGAGCCTAACTCAATTAGGCTTAGCAATACACCAAAATTAACAGCACAAAGTTTAAAACTGTCTGGAGAGAGAGCTTTCCTCCACTAGCTAGACTGAAGTACGGTATTTAGCTTCTTCCTGTGGGACTTATATACATGTTTGACCTGTTTCTGATTTGAAGAACTCCATCATCTCTTGCATTACCTCACCTCAACAATGTGATAATGAGAAAAAAAAGAGAAAAATGAATCAAGATCTTTTTTTATATTTCCTCGCCTCAGAGAAAACCAGTTTCAAATAATTAGGTGTTTGCACATAATAGCCTACTTTCTTAAAAAAGCATTTATTTGAGTATTTTTAGATCAAATTAATTTTTCTGTGAAATTCACATGCAGATAATTTACCCTTTTGTGTCTTTTAACAAGCAAGCCTAGCATAAAATCAAAATATTAATGAGAAAAGCTAATTTTACTGCATGTCAAATATTTAATTCTAGAATAAAACTGAGATTGGAGACATCTGGATCAAAGTAAATACAGTGGGATATGTAAGAAAGATTGCAGGCTGATTTTCAAAGATATGGAATGAACTGTTAATTTATTTATCTTTGCAAATCCATCAAAGCTAAAAAATTGCATTAGTGAAATTCACTTGCACAGCAGGAAAGCTCTTGAGCCTAAGATCTAAACTTTTTTCAAATGCTCAAGGCAATCTTTATCAAGCTATAATTATTTCCTAAGTCACTGAAAACGTTCTACTTTACAGAGCTTAAGTGACTGGTCAATCAACATCCCACACACCACTCAAACCAAGCTGACACTTGTTGCAAAATTTCTTTTCCATAAGCTAAAAAGTCAAACACAAGCTCAGTTTTTTCCACAGGAGTTAACAGTACTGTGAGAATCTTTCTCATTTCTTTTTTGAAAAAGTTTAAAATAAACTCATATGCATTACCTGGCCAAATAATGTCCACAGACACTTCTACAAACAAATTTACAGGACAGTGTGCATTTTTCCAAATGACTCAAGAGTTCATGTTAAACTGATCTAAAGAGAAGAAAAATAACCATTGATCTCAGTAATTCCTCAAAAACAATTAAACTGAAAGATTTATTTAAATCTACAATGACCTGCCAGATAACCAAAAGGCAGCAACACACACTACCTGAAGAGGATATTTTCCTTTTCTACCATCACTACAGTATTTACTTCAGTATCAGAATAGAGGAAAAAAGGTGATAAACTGTTGCACATCTGTGGAACTGCTGCTTTTTGCAGGGGTAAGAATAGCTTCTAGTGTGCCCTGCCTTCACCTTTGAAGAAGGCTATGTGCTGTAGCAGCTTCATTTCTCAGATTTTAATAAGAAAGCACAAGTAATATGGAAAGAGACAGCTTTTTAAGAGCAATAAGTAAAACAAAAATACATAGGGGGGATTAAGAAGTGACATAAAAAATCTATGTGCACTAGGACTCCTTGTTACATAGTAGCACACAAACAGCAGACTTCTCAAAACTTTCAGCTGCATGATACTCTTGTATCTCTGCACTGCAGATTTTGCATGCTCACTGGTTGAACAATAAAGCAATATAGGAGCTACAATACTACAGACTTCAATCACGATGCTGTTGGATAATAACATCATAAGATGAAGAACTTTGTTTTTAAACAAGTGTTTGAAGAAAACAAACAAACCTACTGAAACGTACTTTGTTCATAGGGAACTCTTTGTCCTTGTAGCTGTTCCAAGGAAAGAGATTTATAGTGGATCCACTTTCAGGAATAGAATGTGCTTAGCAAGTGCAGAACAAGAGCACCACTCAGTGGAACTATCAGAGAAAATAATACTGGTAAAGTCAGTGCTACTTATTCATAGCCCAGCAACAAAAAAGAGTTGCAGGCGATTCTACGAAGACAAAAATCTTCCTCAGAATAATTCCAGGTGATAAGATGGCCAGCTGTAAATTATAGTTTCTGTAATATGAAGTTTTAACCTTAATATTACTTATGTACTGGCTCTATTTTCAACATACAATTATTACATTTCCCTTAATATCTTATTTCTTTTTCAAAAATACAAATTATAATTACAAAAAGGAAGATCCATGAGTCATTTTTCACTGTTCAGTTTTTGGAATCACCAGCATCTCCCAAAAACACTAAAGTCTGTCTGTATCAGATCTCCAAGTATTACTTAGCCTTTAGACTTCAGAAATAAAGTTTAACATGCTTCATAAAACTTGTCAGCTGGACATTGACAACATGCCTTTAAAATGCCAGCTACATTTACATCTGCATAAAATACCAGCAGAGGATGGAATATATCCCGACTTCCACATATAATTTTTTTTAATTTTTCTGTATAAATTTGAATTTTGCAGTTCCCAAGAAAAGCTTCAAATACAAGTGCTTGAATGTTTTGATTTTCACTATTTACCTGCTGAAACTAGAAACTTTTTGGAATGAGGAATTAAAATTAGTGAGTCCTGTGGTAAGGCCAGTGGCAGCCCAACCAGAGTGTTTCCAAGGGTACTGGGTCCAGTTGTTACCTTTTCCCTGGCAGCCTGTGGAGTGCTGTGTTTTAGGTCCATGCCTAACCCTGTGTTGATACCACACCAATATCAGCAGTGTTTCCACAGCATCAAGGCCTTCTCTGTAACTCTGCTCCCCCAGCAAACAACAGGATGAGGATGTGCAAGATGGTGTGAGGAGACACGGCTGGGACACCGCCATGCTTGCTTTGCCTGACAGAGCTATGATAAAAGCACCAACTTCAAGCTTAATCTGGTTATTTGGGCCCTGTGTTACCTGCAGTCCTGTCAGGTATGCCCCTGTACCAAAGCAGCCTTACCCACTGGACACAACTCCTGTCACAAAACACACAACAACTCTGGTGAGGGTGCTCCAAAGGCTGTCCTGGGGCCTCACCTGATGACCACTGTGTTCAGAGTGAGGGTCTACAGCAGGTGTGAGTCACAGGAATGAACTTCAGAATGCAGCAAAGCTTCTGTGCATCCTAGCTAAACGTGACAATCAAAAATGTACACTGGTAGTCGTCATTAAAAAGGTGTAAAGTGATCAGACAGAAAGTTATCTAGTTAGGGTTTACCTGAATCTCTCCCTTACAACACAACATATTTTGCAGCATAAAATGCCAGGCAACTCCAAAAACTGTAGAGAAAGATTCTCTAAGAACACAACTACTACTTGCATATCTGGTTAAATGTTTAAGGAAGATTCTAAAAAAAAAAGAATTCCAGTGAATCATAAATCCCAGTATGTTTCTTCTTTAACCCATGACTATGTGCTGATGAACATTTGCAAACTAAATCATCTCCATAAAACTGTATTTAAAAATACACTTTGCTACAATCCTAATTTGGATCCTGAAGTTCACTAACTTATACAGTTATTTCATACTAATAAACAGGCCAATAGCTAAAGTTTGTAAAGTCTAGTCTTTTTCCAAGACCATCTCATGTGCTCCCTCCTCATGATCCCCTCTCACTGAGGATTGATTACTGCACATTCACAGCAAATCTGTGTTGCCAGTTGGCTGACACATAAAATTCCACACATATGGGACAACTGAGTAACACAGGCTATGAAGTTCTCATGGGGATGGATCCCATTGTCCCTATTTGGAAAGATGTTCCTCCTTCTGCCTCACACAGAGCAAATCCATAATTAAAGTATCTGCAGATGCTGGCCATACGACAGAAGGATTAATAATCTTATTTTCCCACAGTTCTGCTTCTCTAAATGAGAAATATATCTGTATCTGTCCTACAAGGCACACCAAAATAAACAACGAGGAGTGCATTTAACAGCTAAAAATCCCAATACACAATACATTCACACACTCTCTGCTAACTGCACTACATTTCTAGGACACAGATTGGTTCTTTGGGAAATGTGAAAATGTTCAGTACTCAAACACTGCAGAATCTGCTTTAGTCACCACAATGAATTACCTGGTAAATCGGTCTTCATAATATCAATGCCAACTTGAAGCTCAGGCTCAGCCGCAAGGACTGCATAATCTCCTTGATGAGAGACATTGAAGTTGTAATTTGAGTTGATAGTGAGTAAGTTATTGGCAAGGAAAGGCTTTCCTTTTGGTGTCCTTTGCAAGCGTACTTCATTCCAAGGTATGCACAGCTCCTCTGCAATTAATTTCCGCATCAGCAGGCGACCAGCCTATGAAATAAAATGGAAGTAATTCATACAGATCTGTTGTGCTAGAAAACCCCTCATCTAAAAAATGTTGGTTTATTACTGTCGATATCAATTAGTGTATTTTAGCCAAATAATTTAAATTCCTCCCTTTTATAAAAGCTGTGTCAAGTAAGGTTAAGCAGAAGAGTCCATCAGAGTATCAAACGCATGGTCACTATTAGCACAACTAACATTAAGTCCCAGCCCAGACAAATCGCAGTAGCTCCTTTCTCTACCTTAGTAACTTATTTATGATACTTTATGGCACAAATAAATACTTTTTACACCACGCTAAACAGTGAAATTATCTCAATAGCCTTCCTTTTAGTACATCCATTTACTTCCTAGGTAAATTAATTCACCTAGGTGAAATTTACCTAGGTAAATTAAATGCTCAGCAGCTAAGAGTGATGAGTAACTCCTTTCAGACTAATCAGCAGGCATGTATTACTATGTTATTAGGTGAGATTTTAGGGCCTGGATCTTGTAAAACAGCTTTATTCTCCCAGTCGTTACCCCGATGTCCTACGTAGAGTCCCTCAGGGTACGCTGATTTTGTCTCCTGACTTGGTATGGCGACTTAGAAGTTGTGAAGTCTTTCAGAGTAACTACTGACAGCAGCCTGCCGTCCCTCCTGGCTCCGCAGTGAGACGGAACTTCATACTCTTATACAAGCCTTATCCTTTAGCTTTACATCCCTGAAACTCCCTGGCACGGCACGTTTTCCTACGACAAATCAGGAATTTGGGCAACGCTGACTGTGCAGAGAGACAACCGCGCCCCGGCTCCCCAGGTACCAAGGCGGCTTTGGCATCGCGGGCAAAGACAAACTGGCCGATGCGCTCCTTCTCCTCGGGCTGCACCAGCTGCGCGGCCAGCAGCCACTCGCGGCGGCGGGGCCGCCATGCGCCGCACGGGAAGGCCCAGCGCACGCTGCCCATGGCCCGGCCGCGCTCCCGGCGCCCGGCCCGCGCCGCCACAGCCCGCCCCCTCAGGCCTAGCGGGAGCCTATCGGCGTCAAGAAAGCGCGGAGGGCCCCGCCCCTGAGAGTAATAACCAACCTGGTGTCAGAGCGCTCTGTGAGTGACAGCGGAATGCGCCAGGAAGCGACCTATCAGGGGAAAGGCGGTGCCTGCGGCGGAGCTGCACCCGCGGTGTCGTCAGAGAGGACAGATAGGCGGGCTCTCACCTGGAGTGGCGGCCGGCGGAGCCATTCCGAGAGCAAGGAGCAGGAGAATGACGCCGGAAGGAGCCAATCTGCCGGCGTGGCTGCTGCGGAGGGTGGGCCAGACCGGTCGGTGAGCTGCGGGTGTTGGCTGCAGGTGGGTGTGCGCTGCTCGGAGGGAACGTTCAGGGGAGACTGGCGCCTAGCCGCCTGCGGAGAGGCGGCAGTGGCGGGGAGCGGCGCATGCCGCGGCCGGGTCGCGCTGTGAGGGAAGGGGGTCCCTTTGCCCCATCCCGCCCGTCCTGCCGGAATTAGTCCTCCCTTAGAATGAACGGAGCCGCCGCGGGGCGCAGGCGCGGGCGCCTGAGCGTGCGCAGTAGGGGCGCTGACGGCGCTGCCCTCCCCGCCGGGCGGGGCGGGGGCGATGGCGGTCGCTGCTGTCGCTCTGGGGGCAGCCGATAACCGTGGCCGTGGCACAAGGAGCGTAGGTGTCCGCTAAATTCCGCCTCCCTCGGCCCTGTGCGGCACTGGCACTCGAGGGGGTCCGGGGGAGGTGGTCCTTAGTGGCAGCGCGCCCCGCTGCGGACAGGTGATGCGCGGCCCATCTCTGCCAGCAGTGCATCCTGCTGAGGTGCCAGCGCATCCATCCTGCTGGAGAGCCGTCCGGGCCCCTGGCAGAGCTGTCGCTGCGGGCTGGGCTCTCTGTACCTTTTATTGACTATGAAGAGGAGCTGATTGTCCCGAGAGCAGATGCAGCGCGCTGCATCACCCTAGCAGGGTTCTGGCTCCTAAGGATCTCTGCAAACAAAAGCCTCTTGTATCCCGTGCTCATTGTTCTGTTAAGAATGCCAGTGGTTGTCAACTGGATTCCCCTTTATTCTCAATTTTAGGCCATCTGTAAATCCTCAAAAGGCAATAAATTTGTTTGCCCTTTGGTTCTGGAGTTGAGCCATAGCTAAAAAACTAGGGCCTATTTGAAAATTTACAACCCGTCTGTTTTTGTTGCTTGCCTTTAGAAATACTTACATGTCATCCATCCTCTACTGACCATGTACAAATGATGTAAGCATGCTGAAAATTGTATTATTGCAGGTATTTGTTACAATCCTCCTTTTTGCTATTCACCATTGCTAGCTCACTGTTAATGTGGAAAACTGCTGTTTCTGCACAGGCCAGAAGGTCTTTCTGTCCAGGATAAGTCTCAGTTATAGCTGAGTATAGATTGGTCTTTGCAAAATATTTTAAACACAGAAGTAACATTGAATAAAAAAGTGTTTAATCAAGGAATCAGTTGGGTACTTGATTTATTTCAAAATATTATTCCTATTTTCTCCATGATTTAATAAAGCAAGGAATGGCATAACCTTATGCATTATCCAAAGCCATAGACAAAGTTATCTGACAGCAAAGGAGGATTTAACTCGGTCAAGAAAAAATCCCAGGAAAATTCTCTTCACTGATTATCAAACTGTAGCTGAGGCTTACATTTCAAACATTGTATTTGGTGCACTTTGAAGAGAAAATTGTGGCAGTTTGTATATTAAGTTACTGATAGATTATAATAGTAATGAATTGTGGATCTTTCCTGGTTCCAAAAAAAAAAAAACCCTCTGGTTTGATTGATAGGTTTGGCTTTTTCATGTTCTCTACTTAAGAGATTTAAACACTTTTTTTCACTAGTGGATGAATGTTTTTTTTAAAATGAGCTTCGTGTGTAAGTGCAATCTGAAGCTCAAAATGCATTGTATAATACGTAATATAATTATGGATGTATTCAATATAAAAACACATTTTTAAGTAAAACATGCTATTATAATAAGGTATGCTAAATTAATCTCTAAAGATGCTCAATATTTCATGTGTGTTTTGATAAAACCCACATTTTAATCACATGCAAAAGTGACAGACTACAGAAGCCACTAAAAGCTGTCATTTTCTTTTACAGAAATTGCAGTTATTTTCAGCAGAATTAGAAGTACAGTGTGTCATTTTAATTCCATTTTTTCCTGAAAATTAAAATTACATTACTTGATCTTTTTTAGCTAAGGAAATAATTTGCAAAGTAACTTGATGAATTGGAGAAATTTAATTTTAAGAGAAAATCCAGCCAGTTTTACTTCTTTTAAGGGATTACTGCTTTATTTTAATGGGTTCGTGTGTTTATCAGGGAACATGCACTTAATAATCACTGCTTGCAGAGTGGGAATCTTCCACTTTGGAAATGCCTCCAGGAATTACTGTGATTTCCTTACTTCCTACTGATACCATGCTAGGTTTTTTTCCATGTTGAATTTTTTATATCACTTCTAAAGAACACAAAGCTTTAAAGTCTCTGTGTCACCTTTTAATCTAAGAATAATATCCCAACATTTATTATTGATAAATGTCATTTTTGTGGATTAAATGTCTCAACAGGTCCTGTCCTCTTTTTTTTTTTGCTTGCTAAAATGATTGACTGAATATTATTTTCCTTTGAAGTTCAGTTATTTATGAAAAACCTGTGAGACTCAGTTGCATTGAAATTTCCAGGCAGGAACTTGGAATTTTCTTCGTGTTTTCAATCTTAGGCAATTAGTGACAATCAACACATTAATGGACTATAAAAGCACAGAACTTGTACTTGGTATTTATAGTTTAATTACATTTTCAAAGACTCTTGTCTTTTTAGTCAGTCTTTTTAGTTCATTAGAAGTGTCACCAAATTCTACAGATATGTGATCCGCTCATACTCATCTTACTGAATGTTAAATAAGATACATAGGGTAGAGTGGCGTCTTTAAAACTTATTAACAAGTCATTAATTTCTCTCCTTTTGAATGGACAAGGAATGAAAATAGCAAATCATCTTGATGGGTATACAGTACACTCAATAATATAATACTTTAAATATTAGATCTTATAATGCTGATCTTCACCTTTTCAAAACATATATTAATGCACCGTTATATTTTGTATGGAAAACACCCCCTGAAAGTTCTCTAGAGAAATCGATACAATTACTTCATCTTCACTGTGCTTAATTCTTTCATCCTAGGTACATAAAGTGTTCTGTAAAATACCAGCTCTTAGATTTCCCTTTTCTAAAATCCTGGTCCTTAGTAAGATGTACTATCAAAGCTGGGAGAAGGCCATGTTCCATTGAAGAACAATTTATTTCTCATAAGTTACCTGCTATGAAGTATGAAGATTTAATTTTTTTTTTAATTGGCAAGTGCTCTCGCACAGCTGTATTGTGCTTTCAGATAAAAGCTGATAGATTGTTTTACAACTGGTTGTAAATAATAAAGTACCAAATCAGGGTTGAGTTTAGACTGGTTTTGCCAGCTGTGTTGGAAGAGGAGAGAACTCTTTCATGCATGCATGTCTACCTGCACAGTGGTACTTGTAATTTATGAATGGCCAATCCCTTGTGCCGGGTACAGTCTGGAGCCTCAGTCCCATTCCAAGGCTTTGATCCTGCTTATTGTCAGGCAGACACAGCCTTAAGGGCCTTTTCCTGGCAAAGAACAAGCTGAGCTATGTGTGATACTTATGTGTGCTCAGTGCTTCCACAGAACAGAATTCCCTAGGCTATTTCAAAGTCACACTTATTTGTATGTATATTTTTATCTCACTATTATAAAGTGATCAAACAGTTTGATGTCTTTGCCACTGTCTTCCTGGACCCTCATTCGGCTGTTCATCCTTCACTGTTATTACACATCCTCTCCGCAGTTTGGTATCTTTTCCTTGGTTATTCACCAAGAAATAATTGCACATCTTCCACCATTTTCAACTTCATTAGCATATTTAAAATTCTGTAACCATTTTATTTATCAGTTGTAATAAAATGATAAATAGCCCAAGGCTATTTAGACTGTTGGGTTAGCAAAATGTTTTCAACAAAAGTGTTTATTAATATACGTACATTATGTGAGTATGTTCCCATCAGTGCTTTGGTAGGAACTACAATAGATTCTGCACAAACAAAAGTTCATCTCTGCTCAAAGGTCACCTCACAGTTCTGTTTGCTTTACTGTTTCTGATCTGGTGGAATGAATGTGAAAGTCATTTCTTGGATGTCTATTGCAGTGGTTATGATTTTAGTGTATGCCTGAATGCTCTGAAAATGTCTGTCCTGGATGTTTTTGGTCTCCTTTATGAGTTTAACGGTATGCTGTGTTTATAGTCTCCCAGTATAGTATCTAGGATTCAACATATATCCAGGTTATTAAATTCATGTCTAAAGGTCATTTGAACTTCCCAAAGGAAAAGTATAAGAAAATAAATTACACGTTTCAGTGTCTTCTAGGTACGAAGTATAGGAACACTTAAGAAGGATTGTTGATGGTGCTAACTAAAAGACAATCATAAATATGTTACATCCTCCATATATCTTTGGAAAGGAAGCATTAGCACTGGTGAAGTGGAAAGTTCCACTAGAAATTCAGTGAGGTTTTGGCAGTTGTTTGCATGGAATCAAGATCAGTTAAACACTTTCTTGTAGCTTTTTACAAATGCTTAGATACTAAGAGGAATGTGTGTGTATCTCATATTTTGTCTATGGTCTTATCAGAGTTCTCGATGTGGTTACCTGGCATCTGGGTCAATAAGCTCATTATGTTCTAGACTGTTCTGTCCCTTAGTGTCCTGAGAAAAGGACAGCGTTAAAACTGGCAAATGGTTGTAACTAGGTGATCCCTAATGGCCCTTCCAACCCAAACCTATGCTTCTACAATAGAGGGGTCTTATAAACAGCACAGCTAATGAGGTCTGGGCCCTTATTACTAGATTTTGTGACAGATCATAAGAATGCTATTACACTCTGAGATCTCAGGGGGTCCCTTATTTCATCCACCATAATGACCAAAAGTTGCTTACTACCCCCAGCCTTCAGTTCAACTACTGGCTGCTCTGTGGCCCTACACAGACTGGCCATTGCTTGCCACTTGACTGTCAGGCATGCAGAATGCCTGGCCCCTGAACTGGACACCTGTACAGATAGTTTTGAGAGGTACATATATGTACCCTACACGTGTTATATGGGGTTGGCCTTAATAACTGTGATATTTGTAAGAGTTTTCACTGTAGTAGCCAACTGACCTTGTGATTGAGATGTCTTACAATAAAAATAAGCCAGGGCAAATATTTAAATTTTAACTTTAGGAGAGTTTAGTTTTGGAATTGATTTCAGTTGTCTTTGTCAACCAATTGTTGTTTTGTTATTTTGTTTGGTTTTTTTTTCAGAAAAGCAGGCTAATAGCTAAGGGGGCATTTGCCAGTGTGAGACTGTAAAGGTCTAGTACGCAAGTAGGGAGGTTTTGTCAAGTGGTGAGAGATTGGATCACGTTCAGCAGTACGTGTGTCATGTTCCAGGAGAGGCTGCAAGGCCAGTTGCTGAACAGCACACAGACGTGTGATAGATGAGTAATGTGATGATTGACTCTCACAATTAATGGACAAATATCATGTACATAGGTTAAGAAAAGTTTTATAGATTTATAGTTATGTTCTACCCCCTGGCGGGGTTATCGAGGGACAGCTGGAGTTGGGACATCTGGGAGGTCCAGCTTGTCACTGTGGAGACATCTGACCTCCAGTCAGGATTTGAGGAAGAGATCTCCACCACTGGACAGCAAAGAAGGGGTTGATGGACAGAACTTTGGGAGGGGTTAAAGGGTTAAAAGGGGAAACCTCCATAGTGAGAGATAGAGAGCACATGGTGGGGGAAATCTTTCGCTCCTGGCGCCCTGGTCTTTTTTCTCTACTCAGTCTTCTCTTGTATTTTTGATAAGGTTTGATAAACCTTCCTAAGCTGTGAAAAGCGAGTAGCTGTTTCTCACAGACGTGTCTTAAAAAGCAAAAGTAAGAGATCCCAGTTCTAATGAACCATTTACTGTAGCTTGGTTCTTGGTAATCCACATGAAGACAGGCTTTATAATTGGAATCCTGAGGGAGTTTATGGAGCAAATAAAAGGAGGGGTGTTCCCCTGCATTCCTGAGCTGCAAGCCTCTTCAACATATATCTGCACCCCCTACGTTTCTTACCCTTTTGTCAGGGTTGATCAGATATTTATAAAAACCCCTACTGATAATTAATATGGCTTTGTAGAAGAATGTATGAAATAATTATAAATGCCTTGTTTAACACACCAAGTTTTAGCTGAATTGTTAAGAGGGTTTGGAGGGCTCTAAAATCATCAACAGATTCTGTGAAGTGGTACATTAATACCAAAAATATAAAGTAAGTCAGGAATTGGCTACAAGACAGCTGGAAATTGAATTTATTAATATGTATTTTTTTAATGGAGAGAAGGGTGAATTAGGCTAAGTCATTGCACAGTGTTCATTAGTACATTCCTTCATCGTGGACAAAAAACATTAAAGATACACTGCTGAATTTTGCTTTTAAGAAAATAAGAAGATACTGCTATTAGAGATTAGGATTAGAATGCACTAGATGACTTGGAAATTGGTGTAGTGAGACAATGATGAGGTCTGAACCGTAACATTGTACAACAAATCTTGTATCAGTGAAAGAAATTTAGGATCAAACCAGAGTAAAGAGAAAACTGCAAGCAATAATAAGGAAAACCAGAAACTCAGCCTTATTAGTGGACCTTAGAAAGTTTGACAATTATTCATTCTAATGAAAGCTGAGAGAGGATATCAACAGTGTTGATAATTGTAAGAATGAATAAATACACAAAGGAAAAGGAAATACACAAAGGAAAATTAAGTCAAATAACAATTTTAACAGAAGAACAGATAGATGTAAGCATTAATAAATTGATGTGTAATTTAGAGGTTTACAGTCTCTACACCAATGTACTGGAATAGAGTTTTTGTGGTAATAGTGTGGTAAAAGAAAACTTTCTGAAACATTGATTGCTTGTGCGAAAGTGATCATATGGTGTCTTGCCTAAAATAGCATAGTTCAACTTGATTACAGTAGATGTTTCCATCTTCATAATACAAATGCGCATATTACTGAAATTGGTAATTTTATTATCAGAAAGCACATTGTAGGTTGAAGCTTGCCATAGAAATTACATGTAAGTGGAGAAAGATGTCTAGTATCAATTGTCAGTTCCAGAATTTTGCAGAAAGGTTTATGTTTCCTTTAGAAGGGTTATTTGAAGTGATGCCAAATAAACCTTGAAATTCACTTACTATTTAAAAAAAGTTTCATTCAAATGTGTGAAACTAATGTTATTGAAGCAACTCTGCTTTTGCAGATTCAGTCTTTTAAGGAGCAGGCTTTTAAATTCATAAGAAAAGGGTATTCTAGAGAATTCTGACATACGAAAAAGTTTCATGATTTATGGAAGTTGGGGTTTATGAGGCCATACATTATCAGAATAAATGGTGGTCTTGTTCTTCTGTATTTTCCTAGTTCCTCAGGCTTAGAATGGAAAGAGTGAATACGTTGAGATTGTCTGGCCATGGGAAGGAGAAGATGCCTGCTCCAAGGGTGCCAGTGCTGGCAGCAAGATCACTGGATCTCTTCTCTTCCAGGAGACATGGAGGTCTATTTGTGGTTGGAGCTACCTGACTAGATAAAGTATAGATCAGTCTGCTGATCAGTGTGAAAGTACCTTACATGAAGAAGACTGCCTGATGGTTTCATTTGCTAAATATACCGTGAATATATCGTGTCATCAGATGAGCCTTTTCAGAAAATTAAAAACCAAAACCAGTATTTTCTTGTTTCTGGGTTTTGTTTGGAATATTTTGTCCCCTGTCAATTCAGGTGGGCCATTATCTGTTGCTGATTTTAATTGGAATTGTGGAAGCAAAATCCTGAAATAAAAAAAAAATTGCAACGTTTCTTTAAGCTTTAAAATAGGCATTCTTGACTCAGATTTGATTTGCAGTAAGGGCAGTTTATGCATGTGCAATATATAAATAGTTCTTTAAATAGGTATTAATAAAATATACTCATGTTTAAAGTTTCTTTATATTGACAAAGTGGTATAAAATATTTTAATTGTAAAAAACATTTCAAACCAATTTACCATAGAAAAAAACCTCACTTCAGTGTAGGTATTTTCACCAGAAGAAAAACTTGGCTGCTGAAAGGGAGATGGTCTTAAATTTAAATGTGTTCTAAAACCAGATAATTTACACCACTGTAAATGAAACTTAGAGTGGGCAAACACAAAGCTTCCTAACAAGACTAGAGGTACATGACAAAATCAGTATCAAGTGACTTAAGCACTCAAAGGTGTACTGTCACCAAACTGTCTCTAAAGGACCCTGTTTGGTAAGCCCCAGCAATCCTGTTATTCAGCGTTATTCAGCCAGGCTCTTGGTGTTTTGTATTCCATTATTGCAGTCCAGAGTGCCTGATGGGAATCCACTTAGGATGCAGTCTAATAGCCTGTGTCTTCCTTCCACTACAAGATGTAGAGTGATCAGCCTTTTGGAATGTAAAATATGTAACAAAGTTTTCTTTTTCCATCTTAATTTTACACAAAATTATAAGAATTTGGGGTTTTTTGAGGGTAAGCCTAGGACTAGTCCTTTCTCTTAATGACAGTTAAACACACTCCTTGATGTGCTTCCTGTGGACTTTATTAAAAAAAATCCTACAGGTGGGTATTATCTGTAGAATTGTTCTCTGATATGTGGCAGATAATCTACTTTACAAAATTTGCCACGTGAATAAATTCTACAAAGTAGTAGCATTATCAAATTCAGTGTAAAATCACTTGTAACACAAATTTTTAACTGTGCATATGATATACAAACTAAATTCAATGCTGGGAACTTCTTTGTTTGTTTTATGGTGTATTGATTTTGTTTGGTTTTTTTAATAATAAGACTGTAGAATCAACTACTTATTTTTCCATTTCAGGAATAGATTGAAGAAAACATGGCCAATCAACGGGATTACATTAGCAGACCTATTTGCAATGGAATTTCTGTTCCTGAAAATAAAATCAATTCCTTAGTGGCTGAAGGTCATGGACAACAAATTCTAAAAGTACTACAAAAGTTCAGAGAACAAAATATATTTTTTGATTTTAAAATTCGTGTGAAAGATGAAATAATTCCCTGTCATCGTTGTGTACTGGCAGCATGCAGTGACTTTTTCAGGTAAACCTAATTTTGGTGTGAGTTTGCAGGAAATAGATTCTAAGTTCTCTGGGAGGGAGGGAGGGAATAGAATTAAAAAAAAAGAAACAATCCAAACATTAAAAAAATGATCACAATTTACATATATCTGCAGATTTTTGAGCACAGCATTCAAACATTGTTTTAGGGTATGCCAGTTATGGTTCTTTGTATTTTCAGAAAGCCATGAGGACTTTATGAATCAGATTCCAACAGCAGTTGAAACTGTAATACAAGTTTCAAATCATAAATGTGTGGTTCTGCTGTTAGGTTGAACTGACACATGTTACGTATGTCTAAGAGTTGCCTGTTCCTCGTATCAGTACTTGAAGTTCCGCAAGGATATTTTTTGACTTTTTATATAATAGTCTATGTACTTTGACACATTTATGTTGTGAAACGATTGATTACAAATACATCTTGTACTGAGCAATTGTGGATAAATTGTACATGACTTTGGAATTGAACTGGTTTTTGTTTGTCCAAGAAGAGTGGTCAGTATAATAGAAATTGTCTTCAGAGGTATTTAAACTTTTCCTAAACTACAGATTGCAGCCTTTCGGCATGAAATAGATCTTCCTTCTTGTGCTTAAAGCTATGTATTCTTAAACGACAGACTTCATTCACACAGAATATTAACTTCTAAATAAGCCTTGCTAACCTTTTTATTAGGTTCAAACTTGCAGTTCCACACTGAAAGTATTTCTGAATAGAGTTTACTAAAAACAAAGCTAAGACCCTAACAATGAAAAAATGGACTCTTGGGAATGAGTTAATAGTCTCAATTTGGTTGCCCATACATAGGTGAGTGTTATTTTTCATATGTCCTGGAACATCCCATGGTCTAAGTGAATCTGCGATATATGACAGAAGATAGCTAGATGTGTTCTAAGAATTACTGAAAAAAAGAAATGCAGATGAAATGAGCACTTTCTCCACTGTAGGAGCAGATTTGGTTTTTTCTCTGACATACAGGACCACTTTCATTTGGCTTGACAGTACCAAGATGATATGGTAGAAGGAAATACTAGAATGAAATAGGTTCCAGTGGTAATTTTTAGAACTGAAGTTAAGCACGTGGAAACACATGAGTCCTTTTCATTACCTACAGACTCTTCAGATTAAAATCTGGCAGGAGAGATCTCTCCCTGTTCCTAACAGTTGATGTGCTGGATAATAGCAGCCATCAGGTTCATAAATTGTCCTGCAATGCAAGGCCCATTTTTTACCTTCATGGAGTAAAAAGCACCTAGGTCCACTACAAACATTTTGAAATGGAACACCTTTTGTCTTACTTGGCCTTTGGACTTCTCTTAGTTTTGGCTTCATTGTGTAAACCGAACAATCAGCAACATTTTGATTCTCACTTGTTAGCTTTCAGAGTCAAAGCCTTTGCCTATATTGCTCTTCTTCTACTAGTATTGTTCAGTTGCTATTTTACTCCCTAATTAGAGATTTCATAGCTCCTAGGTTAATGAGGAAAGGATTATAAAGGTCATGACTTAGTATGCAAAGAGGTCTTCGGGACACAAGTGTCTTATTGTAATTTTATGTTCTTGTTCGGGAAGTCAGACAAGGTCCTGCTTTAACAGATGTTCCCATCCCAAAGAGTATGTGGTATACACAGGGATGGTTTTTTTTTCCTCTTTGGCTTCAGAAAAGAGTGAGATTTTAAAAATCCCATACAACAGAGCTACTAAGTGTATAACTGAACTATAACACTTTTTTTTTAATATGAATTAACTATGATGTATTAATATCCAGATTCTCTACTTCGCATTTGGTGATTTGTTCAGCTCTTCCTCCACTATTATCTTGTGTCATATTCAGAAGCCACTGCTATCCTAGCTTGAGGCTTAGTCTCTCGGAGGGTAGGGCAAGGGATATTGCAGTACTGTTCTGTTGCTAGCACTTACCCACTTGTAAAACCTTAATTATTTTATCTTGCCATGTTAGATTGTGTGAAAGGGTTAAATGTTACTACATAGTTAGAATAAAGCAGGTAAAGTTGTAATAAAATTTCTACAAATCTTCTGGTCAATAGTTCATTCCACAATTTCAGCCATCACCTTTGTTTTCAGTCACAATCTACTTTCTGCACAGTTTCATCGTGTCATGCAATCATATCAAAATCTCATTTTTTCTCTGACATTGGCCTGCACTCATACATCTCCCTGTCAACGCTAAAGCAAGAATTAAGTTTCCTTCTGTTTTTTCTCCTCATTTACTCCTTACCTACTTTTATTTCTGAGGACTACACCCATCGTCTGTCTGGCCATTTGCTCAGCCTGCAATTTGGAAGGGGGTTTTTTCCTCACATAATTTTATGTACCCATCCACATTGCATGACCTAACTCATGGGGCTTTTTTACTATGTATTTTTTTAAATCAGGCTTTTTTTGCCAAAGTTGAAACTGATGCTGTCCTGAAAAATTTCACATTTTCTCTCACGCTGAGAGCTGCAGACTTCATAATGGTTTGTGAAAATCCACAAAACACAGGTGCTGCTATGATTTTGTTAAACCATCACTTTGAATATGTTCTTATCGCCAATCATTTTTTTCTTCAAACACACCAAGTAAATTCATTGGTCATATAAGAACTTCCATATTTTAGACCAGCCACATTATTACATGCCCTGATTGTCTCCTTCCACATCAGTGTTTTCATCTGTTTGCTGAATCTTTAATTTGTGTGTATATCTTCTGTATTCTATTCACAGAGCCATGTTTGAAGTTAATATGAAAGAACGGGATGATGGCAATGTTACTATTAGTAACCTATCACCCAAGGCAGTGAAAGCTTTTCTTGATTATGCTTACACAGGAAAAACAGAGATAACCAATGATAATGTGGAAATGCTCTTCCAACTGTCGTCATTTCTTCAAGTTTCACTCCTTTCCAAAGCTTGTAGTGACTTCCTAATAAAAAGTATTGATCTTGTGAATTGCTTACAGTTGCTTTCTCTATCAGAAAGTTATGGGTCTGTCCGCTTGTTTGATCATGCACTAGATTTTGTACAACACCACTTTTCATTGCTGCTCAGATCGAGTGACTTCTTGGAGATGAATTTTGAGATATTACAAAAATGTCTTGAGGCTGATGAACTAGATGTCCCTGAGGAAGAATCAGTGTTGAAAGCTGTCCTCCAATGGACCAAACACAACTTAGAAACACGGCAGAAATACCTGCCTAATTTGATTAAAAAAGTGAGATTACATCAGTTACCTGAAAAGACTTTGCAGGACTTTCTGCATTCTGAAGAACACTTACTTAAGAGTGCTAATTGCTCAGTAATAATCAATGATGCAGTTAAAAGTGTGCAGAACTTCAGTGGATTGTTTCCAGATGCACGTCCTTCAACAACAGAAAAATATATTTTTGTCCATAAAACTGATGAAGATGGAGAAAACAGACATACGTTCTGCTACAACATCAAAACAGATAAATGGAAAGAACTACCACATACACACATGATTGATCTGCCAGGGTCAAGTTTGTCTAGCTATGGAGAAAAAATATTTATAACTGGAGGATGCAAGGGTAATTGTTATAGGACTGTCAGGCTTCATATTGCTGAACCGTTTCATGATGCCACTGACCAAACCTGGTGCTACTGTCCCGTCAGCAATGAATTCTCCATAGTGTCAGCTATGAAAAAACCGAGGACAATGCACACATCTGTTGTAACCTTAAATCAGCTCTTTGTAATAGGTGGAAAGACCAGAGGAGCTCAAGAAACTCGGAGTCTTTTGGATGTAGAATCCTATAACCCTCTTTCCAAAGACTGGAAATCTGTAAGCCAGTTACCAAGAGGTATCTACTATCCAGAAGCAAGTGCATGCCAGAATATAATTTATGTCCTTGGCTCAGAAGTAGAGATTACTGATGCCTTTAATCCGTCCCTTGACTGTTTCTTTAAGTATAACGCTATGACTGATCAGTGGTCTGAGCTTGTTGCAGAATTTGGGCAGTTTTTCCACGCAACTCTAATCAAAGCTGTTCCAGTGAACTGTACATTGTACATATGTGATCTCTCCACCTACAAGGTTTACAGTTTTTGCCCAGAAACCTGTGTTTGGAAAGGGGAAGGATCTTTTGAATGCGCTGGCTTTAATGCAGGGGCAGTTGGGACAGAAGACAAAATTTATATACTAGGTGGTGATTATGCTCCAGAAGAAATCACAGATGAAGTTCAAGTCTACCACAGTAGTAGGTCTGAGTGGGAAGAAGTCTCACCAATGCCAAGAGCCTTAACTGAATTTTACTGTCAGGTCATTCAGTTTAATAAATATAGGGACCCCTGGTCACCTGTACTGACAATTTGCTCTGGAGAATTTTGAAACTCCCAAGTCAGAAGAGTCTATTTAAATGCACAAGTTGTAGAACAGTTTTTAAGTATTGGTTTACAGATGGAGAAATATATACTCGTTTGTTTAAATTTTCAGGTTAGATTAAATGCTGTAGGATTGCTTTTGAAAGACTCCATTAAAATGTCATTCATGCTAGTTGTTATACAGACAGTATTATATACCTTATTTTATATACAACTCTTCTCTGTAATTATCAAAATAGTTTTCAAAATAATATTAATTTTCCAAAAAGAATATTAATGAGGAATTAGTTGTGTAATATGTGTCATTATTTCTGTAATATTCACAGTTGTCCCAACAGACAGATTGCTAAATGAGAAAACTGACTGTGATACTGTTTTCCCTATGTAACTGAAGTTTAAAAGACATTTTCATTAGTGTTATTTAGATTTTCTATGTTCATAAACCTGTAAGAGGAGTTCATTGTCAGCTTTATCTTACCACAATGACCTTAGCAAGGACAAGAGCCAAAGTGACCTTCACAGTATTAAAACCAGGTATCTAACTTGAAGAGATTGATAATTCCTGTCATCTTACTTCAGCTCTTCAGTTTTACCAGTTTTTCTCCATCCTTGTGCCTTAGTAGTAGCTTTATTTTCTGTTTCCATGTCATTAACTGTGGCAAAGTAAAATTCAATAACATGCTGCAGGGTAGGTAAGATTTCTACAGGACAAATGATTCATGTGATATCTTTGCTTCAGTCATGTTGCTAACTAAAGAAAAAACACTTCAGGATGTTTTCTAACAGAAGTCTTCATCTCTGAAGTCTTCAGTGCTACCTACTAAGCAGTCACTAGGCTGCTTATAGCAGCAAGCTGTAAACTGAATCGTAGCTGTTGCTTCCGTTAATTATGGGAAAAGTTTGTTATCTTGTCATACATCAAATACAAAGTTACAAAACTACACCCCCATATTAAAAGTCAATAGTAAATAGTATTTCTGAGGCGAGAAATCATCTCTTGTGGTTTAGATTAATTAAAACACGTTATCTTCAACTTCACTGTATTTTAGATGTTAAAATATTACGCAGTAAATATATTGCTTGATAAACTAAGTAGTCAGCTATGATAATGTTAAAATTGTAATGGACTTTTAGTGCTAATATTAGTCTAGCCATACATTCTGAAGTAAATTTGATCTCATGCTTACAAAGTCAGTCTTCTTTCTGACAGGAGGACCCTGAAATTAGCTAGGTTTCATAAATTAATTTGTAATCTTCCACAGCCTGAGAACTTCCTTTCTTACCAGGTATCGAGATAAGACACTGAGAGCCCTTATGTTCCAAATAAGTATTGTGAAAGCGGTAAGGTTGTCTTCTGCCAGACAGAATAATGGTTCTAAACATTTAATCACATCTTTTCAAGCAGTTTAAATAATGAATAAAATTTAGCGAGGCTTCAGAGACATCTTTCATGTGTCTTGAGACAACTGTGTTAAGTTCATTATCAGATCACTACTGCATGTACTTTTTGTAAAACCCAAACTGAATATTAATGCTTAAAGCTTAATATTGCCTAGAACAGGCTTCTGTTTTAAACAGTAAACAATGGAAGGTTCTGATTCTGTGACTGACTCTGTAATTTGTTATGAGATGCCTTTACAAATTTAGATAACATTCGTCATAACAATTTTCATATGTATGTAAAATAAAATTGTGTACATTTGGAGAAGATGTTAATAGAGCAAGACCCTTCCACTAAGTAATTTCTGTATATTAATATATGTGTCAGTTCTGTAGAAGTAAGTAGCTTGCTACAGTATTTCAGGCAACTTCCACATTTATTTTGTTTTTTTTTATAATAACTCTCCAAATCATATTTTAACAAAATGTAGCTAGGTGACTCCTACAATCACCTTGCAGAAATGCAAGTATTTTTATATTGGGACACAACTACTTTTTGTTAGTGCAAAGATAATGTACTGAGTAGAGAGAGGAAGAATACTATTCCTAGTTACTGAAACAATAGGAAAAAACCAAACACATAGGAAAATGGTAGTTTTAGTTTTAATGAAGCTACTCAGGATAGCATAGAGACTTCATTAACCATTAATTATTGCTACTTGTCACATCATTGGAATACAAGGCCCAATTCACCTTTGCTTATGTATTTGTGTTGTGTTTATACCTGAGTAATATGAGTACACATTTATGCATTGAGAAAAGTAACATATTATGCCCATAGTACATGGGTATAAATAGCTATGCAAATTGGAAGAGACTAGAGAATTGCAAGGGTATTTTAATTGCCACTGTCATGACCAGATTGCTGGGTCACATAAACAGCAAGCGAGTTAGTCATTCAGGTGATGCTCTTTCCTCTAAGTTTTTCCCTGCAGCAAATCTTTTTGGCAGTCTTCCACCCAGCTACTTGCTATAAGACTCTGGCATCTGACATCAGACAGAGCAATGAACGTATGTGAGAAATTCCTCAGTACAGAGGAATTATAGACAGTGAAAACTGACTGAAGCTGAATTGGAAAAATAGACATGCTTCTTTAATATACTACACTATACTTGTGCAGGAATTAATGTCAGTTCCAGTCTGAAAAATCATTCATGGATTTCACAGGGAGTTGAGCTCTTACTCAGTGATCAGGAAATAATGTAGTAATGTCAGTTAGTTTCTAGCATTGCTTACAGAAAAGTTACCGTGAAATGGTACTGATTTTCTGCAGTTATGCAGGTAAACCTGTACTACAGCTCTCACAGAAGGAAAAAGGATCATTTGCTACATTTCCACATACAAAGTATTAAATCTGGTAGAACTGAATGCAGAAGAAGCAGAAGTGTTAGAAAGTCATGTTTAAAAACAAGGCTTTATCATAGAAGAAAGGACCTATGTTCCAAACCCTGTGATTAATTGTTAAAGATGTAAGAAATCTCAGTGGACTACACAAAAAAAAAAAAAAATCTTACTTGCATGAGTAACTTGTAGTCTGGATCAAACAGATTTTTCAGTCTACAGAGCATTTATGCAACTAAAAACAAAAGTCACAAAATTAATGCAAAGTGATTTTTTTCTAATATCTTTTATGACTTTTCAAGGCTCTTTGAATCAAAGCTTTATGAAAAAGTACCTTCCTCTAAAAATAGTAACTAGATTAATGATTACATATGTTCTCACTGAAATAGAGTGATGTTTAAACATACAAAATGCATGTAAGATTATAATCTACTATTTGCACTGAAATTATGTAACCAAAACATTTCTAATAGTATTCTATTTTATGTCACGAAATACATTATAAGCATGACCAATATAATATACACTAAGATAATATATATTGTATGTGGGATTTTAATATCCAGTGATGATTATATTGGATAATCCTAATTTTTAAAGAATGCTATCAAAACGTTATGACACTTTGGTAATGTTATGATACTGGTTTAGTTGTTATAATAAATATCAATTATTCAGGTGTTCTATTGCTTATGTTTGCACAGACCTGATGATTATTATTTAAGGACTAATTTAATTTGTTTTCTATACGCTAAACACATTTGTAGTAAGTCAGTTTACTGCTGTTAAAAATTTGTTCACAAAATGGAGTAGATTTTCTGGGTCAGATTTATTTATGGTGTTACTCTGTGAAGAAAACTGTTTACCTCCTCTGGTTTGTATAGGGTAGTAGGTAAGGTATAGGCTATAGAATGTGCTGACTGCAGTTCCTAATGTGGAGATTAGTTTTAGATGCTTCTGTTTGTAGGTGGCCAACAGGAGGCAGCATAAGATCTATTTTAATTAAAACAGACTGAAAACAGGGATGTATTTGACAATATTTATAGTTGAACATTATGCTCAATTTACTTTTTTCCTTCTAACACCCAGTAAAGCATAGAGAACAGTAACATTTCGCTGCTGCCTGGGCTCTGCTGGTATGTGGAAAGTACGATACTACACATTTGCTGAGATGTTCATTCTTTTGTGAAATAAAGCACCGAGCAACTGAATCCTTCTTGGGTCTCTCTCTCTTTTTTTTTTTTTTTCCAGTGAGTTTTAAACGGCAGAGACTCTACAGCGTTTCTAATGTAGGTAATATCTTTTGGTGTTTGTTGTTTTGTTTTGTTTTTTTTTTCTTCAATTGGAGAACATTCTGAATGCCACAACCAAGAATGCAGTTAGCATGGATGAAAAAGTGCAGTGGGGGGGGGGGGGTTATAATTAACCTTGGACCTTGTATTTGTATTTCCTTTGCACACTGAATTACTGTTCCCATGTTAATTTTAATTGTCTGCTGAAAAGTTCTTAAGTTTACCATTGTAAGATACTCATTTAAATTGGTATAATTTTTTAAAATTAGATTGATATACATGTTTTTTAAAGAGTTAAAGTATTTCAAATGATTGGGTGTTTGTTGTTACTGAAATGGACCTTCCATACTAGTAGAAGGAGCTTTATCTAGAAGGAGATAAAAGCTACAGAGTCCAAAATTTGCATGCCAAAGCTTGCAGAAATGGCATCAATACAAAGTGATGGAGCCCAGTGTTGTCTTATATCCTTCCAAAACTTAAAATGCTGTAACCCCGAGACTCCTCTATAGATGGATTAGAGTTGTATTGTTTTGTACGGCAATACAAATTAACTGTCCAACACTCCAAGGCCTTTGCACCAAAAGCCTTTCAGCTAGCAAAAGCCTTTTGGAGACATGTGCAAAGCATTCCAGCAGCATTCACAATATTAAAAGCTTATATTGAACGAGGAAGGGATTCACAGACAAAATCTGAGAGCTTAAGTTGAATAACCCTGTGCACAATCAAAAGGAAACTGTATATGTATGTTCTACAGATCCAGGGAAATCACCATGGACTTAAACAGTTTGCATCTGAAGGAGACCATATGGTAGGGATTTTCTTCCTGTCATCAAAACCAAGCAAGAAAGCATCTAGATTTAATGATTAAAATACACATACATTACACATAAAATCAAGTCAGTTCACATAAATGATGGAGGTCCAAGGATTTTTGTTGGAGGAATCTGGTACATACCAGAATTTTTCACCAGTGATCAACCTCCATAAAAGTAGAGTAACAATTCTGGGAGGAAGTAGAGCTATTTAGGTTTATGTGGACAGCTACTCTAGGAAATCATGTGATTCCTAGTTAAAATTATTCTAATGGATACTAATCATATTTAGTGGGTTTGTCCGTCACAATAAAAGAAGGATATTCAATAGGACTAATTATTTTTGCAGACTAGTAGAGGATCAGACTGTTAATGACCTCCCCTTTCCATCATTTGTCCTCCAACTTGCACCTGAATCTAGTTGGAACTAGCTTGCAAGACCTTTATGGTGTGCTTGAATCTTACTTCTGAACACCAGAAAATTATTACCAGTTAAATACTGGTAATAATGTAAAGCCGAGTTCATGCACAGGTCTCAGTAAGAAATACCCCAGTGTTGTATTTGTCAGCAATGTGGCATGGTCTTGCTACACTACTCCTCACCGTTTTCCTTTTTAACTGGATTTTCAGTAGACAGTGGGCAAGCATGGCAGCAAAACTATCACTATCATTTACCAGTTAGCAAACTGGTAAATGAATGGTCGGCTGAAACTGGAAAATACCATTTTAGGGAGATTTGTAGTTTCATCACAGTTATGATTGCTTAAAGCTGTATTAATCAAATAACTACCCATCCAGTGAAAACTTGGAAAGACTGAGCAAGTAACTGTTAACCAATATGTGAAGTACTAAATGCACACATCAGGTTCGGCAGCCTAGAGGTACCGAACTTCGAAAAAGCAGGGTTACATCATCGAGGAACCAGGATGTAACACAGAAGGCAAGGACCAGACACATCTTGTGTGGCGGAAGGGACGAGGAGCCCCAAGCCGGAAAGCTCCAGGAAAGCGTTTTACGTGTATATTCACCCACATCAGTGGCGTGGGGCAGCTCTTCCCGAAAAATACTTTTATTTCTTTCACTACAGGATGTGATAGACGTCATTTCTCTATTTTTAATCATAAACCGCGAAGTTCAGGACGAACAGCCGGTTACCGTGCGCTCGCTCTGGGTAGTAGCATCAAAACCCTGGCGGCCACACCGGTGGTTTAAGCACGGCCATCCCGCTCGTTCGGGCTGCCCCTGCTTCGGCCTCGCTCGCAAGCTGCCGCCCGGAGGCACCGGCCCCACCCCGCGCCGCGCCCTCCGGTGAAGCGGCAGCGCCGCGCCCACCCCGCGGAGGGTCCCTCGCCGAGGGGGGCGGGCCGCCCCAGCTTGCAGCCAATCACCGGCACGTCTAGGGAAGACAAGCGGCGGCTGCAGCCAATGGCTGCCCGGCGGGTGCGCGCGGCGCGGCCCCGCCGGCGGAGGAGCGATGGGAATTCCGGCCCGCCTGGCGCGGCAGGGCGGGGCGGTGGAAGCGGCAGACACGGAGCACCAATAGGCGTGCGGAGAAGAGTGACAGGCAGGCGGCTCGCCCAATGGGAGGGCGGTGGCCGTTAAAGGGCCGGCGGCCCGGAGGGGAGCGCCGGGCGCAGGTGAGTCGTGCGCGCGGCCCCCGGGGACCGGGCGGGGCGGGCGGCGGGACCGGCCCGGGGATGGGGCGGCCGCTCCCCCCGCGGCGTGTGGGCAGCCCCCGCCGTCCCCGCGGGAGTACAGCCGTGGGGCTCCGCCGCCCTCGGCCCCTGGGGGTGATGAGGCGATTGCCCGCCGTCTTATCTCCCCACGGCGAGGTCCCGTTCCTATTTCTCCTCCTCCCGGGAGAGTCGCAGGGCCCCGCCGGCCGGAGAGGCCCTGGATTGCGGCAGGGCCCACGGGCCCATCTGCTCCGCGGGCCTTGGGCTGTGCTGGCCGGGCAGCCCGCCGTGCCCCCGCCTCCCTTTGTTGCCTCCTTGCTTTCCCTGCGGCGCTCCGGGTGGGACCGCGCGGAGCCCCGAGCCGCGGCTCCCGGTGCGCTTCCCGCGCGGGGATGGGGCCTTCTGCTCCCCTTCGTGGTTGTGACTCGCCCAGGGAAACGGGGGCTTCGGCCTGATTAGTCTGTGCCTTCAATTGCCTGAATCCTCAGCTGCTTCCCATCTTCCACGCTTTCTCCCTGCTTCGTTGAATTATCCTTTTAGGTGCTGTTGGTTCCCTTCTGTGCCTGCTTTTTAGTTTGTGTAAACCGCAGGCTTCTTGCAGGGCTGATGTGTTGAGCGCTCAGATCCTCCTGCAGTAAAAACCTTTGTACAAAAGCATAAAGTTGCTCCAAACCGATGTAGGTATCTCTTAGGAATCACAAAAAAGTCTTCTAGAAAGCCTTAGGTAAAAGATATTCAAGGCTCTAATTTTGTTTCAGAAAACTAAGAGGTAGTAGGTCCTTCTAATTTGAATTTTGTTTTTTAATTCAAGCATGACCCCTAAAAGTTTTTTCTAAAATAAAATCAAGACATCATCTTTTGTAAAGAGTAATGATTTTTGTAAAATTCAAGTTTGATGCTAGCAACAGTCTTCCACTCCTGGTGAATGCATGGATCTTTTTGTTTCCTTCACTGTTTGTTTGGTGCATTTGCTAATTTTTTTTTGTTGGTCCAACATGTGGTCAGACAAAAGAGACAGATAAGAGGCAGAATGAGGATGCTTCTGTCAATAATTATGCCAGACGGACTCAGTGTATGCATATTCTGCTTTTGGAGTTTCCAGCTTAGTTTTACAGTGCTTGTTTCTTTTCAGCCCCAACAGTTTGTATTTCTTTTGTGCAGTGATGAGAGCCTTCTTGATCACAGGTTGCTTTTGGCCTGACAGGCCCAAAATTGAAGCTCCATGTTGCCATCTTTTCTGGAAGACCTTGAAGTCTTCATGATGTCATCAGAATTGGGGTTTTTTAGCCAGCACTTCATGTTTCTACCCAAACTGTCAAAGTATGCATTCTGCATTGCAGTTCTTCCCAGCTTGTTGTGCACCTCCTCACTGGCAGAGCATGGGAAACTGAAAAGTCCTTGGTTTAAAGTAAGCACTACTTAACCACAACCACCACGTTGGTGTGTTGCCAGCATTATGGTAACAACACAGCATTGTCCTAGCTACTAGGATGAGCATTAATGCTATCCCAGCTGCTGAGGTTTGGAATATTAGTTTTTTTTCACGTGGCTATCTACAAGGTGTACAAATCCTAGCTTATTTACATTCCCATCTCTTAGATGCTTTGAGTATGTAACAGCTCATTTTTCCTCATTAAGGAGTAATATCCTGGAGACCATCTGGCAATGGCTAAGAACCAAATATCCCAAACCTCAGCTTTTGTTAGATAATAATGTTTTTTAGTTAATATATCAGGTAGGCACACAGAGCCATCTTTGGGAGTAAACACAAAGTTAAGACAATTCACTAACTCCATTTATAGTAATTAGAAAGGAATTGTCCTTAACAAAGCAATGTGCTTTCAAAAAGGGAAGAGTTAAAGAGGCACAATGTCCTTACCAATTGGAAGTTGGTAGTCATGAGTTTTAAAATATATATATTTTGCTGATGTTTCACTGGGAAAGTTAGGGGCTTGTGTCAGATGTGTTCTAGCAAAAGTTTTAAATAAAAGTCTAAAAGAAAACTTCACCTAGTAAAGGAATTGGATGCCAATAGTTTCCAAGTTAGTATTGTAGTTCTTAAAGGACATATCTCTGGCTTATGGCATAAAATCCAAAACAGAATAGACATTTAACAAAGCATGGCTGGGGACATCAGTCAGGTGATGCAGGGCACTGGTGCGAGGAGCAGTGGGCTAGCCCACAGGGTGGCCTGACATTTTTATGTTTTAACTTTCAGCCCTCTTCAGAGCTAAGGAGAAAGCTTACCTGTTAGCATTTCCATGTTGATGTAGAATTGTATGTGGAAGATGATGAAAATTTGATTTGGAAACACAGTTTATTTTTTGTTTGTTTTTCTGTGCTTGTTGGCTGTGAAAGAAAACATGGACGTGGAAAACTGCAAGTGAGCCACTTATTTACAGTCAGTAGTGTATCAGAGATGAAGCACAATGTCTAAACTACTAGACCTTATTCCCCAGGTGGGGAGTTATAGTGCGGTGTGCTGTTGTGTATGCTTTAATCAAGTTTAGGGAGAGCAATAGGAGGAAAAATACTTAATGATTTAAGAATCCTGTATAGCTGGGAGGGAGTTATTTAATAATTAAGTCCATTACTTGGTAACAATTGAATCTATAATCTGGAAGCCATTTCCCTTGAGGTGGACCAATGTCTCTACTGCATGAACAGTGAACAAACAGGACCTTGAAGCTGCCTGTAGTGTATATTGAATCCCTGGCCCACTTGACTTTTAAAGCTACCTGCAGTGGTAGGTAATGTGGTACAAAAGACTGTTCAAAATAATCCTAAATTGAACCTATTGCCAAGCAAGAGAGCAAGAGCCATTTTTGATTCTTAGTCTTTGCTTTCAGGATTTGATGGGTTGTTTGGGGTCTTTTTTGGTAATATGATCTGTTATTAATGCAGTAATAATATTCATTACTGTGTTAATAGTCCCCTGTTCCTCCCACTCAGTCTCCACTTCTCTGCAGAGTTGCGCACAGTCTGTCAGGTGAGTTAGGGGGTTCGTGTTCTCCTCAGCATCAGGCACAGGACCAGCTGGTGCTGAGGGTAGAGCACTGGATGAACTGTAATGCTGCCATGGTATTTGACAGGAATGTTCAGCAGCCTGAGAAGGACACGGGAGGGTTTTACCATGGGCATATAGTGACTTAAATCTGTTTCTGTTAAAATGTCTCTAATGAATGACATCTGTTTTAACTAGTAGTTATTTTATGACATTCAACAGGATTGCTCCAGTTCTTTTTTTTATGATTATGTTAAGTTAGAAGAGCCTCAAAAATGTCAACTTTTCATATTAATTTACTTTTTTTTAATGAAAATGGTTTCTTATTTAAAATGTTCAGTCCCCTAAACATTTCATGTTTTTGAAGTAATGATATAACAATTGCAGCTTCTTTTGTAAATAGTTGAGTATTCAAACTGAAATGTCAAATTTCAGTCTTAAGGAAATCCCGACTGACAAAACTCTTAAGAGCTGAAAAAAAGTATATGTAGTTTTGTAATGGAAGTACCAAATCAACCTTTACAGTTTGTGACATGGATATATTAATATATCCATGGTTGTATAATTTATAGGAGATTAGAGGAAGTATCTATGACTACTTTGTATTGAAAGTTTAGCAAAATGGTTTTCCTTTATCAAATAAACAGTTAGTTCAAAATATGCATTCCTTAAATGATGACTTAGGAGTCAAGTTGATAAATGAAAATATCTGGTGTATATCTTGGAGATTTATCTTGTTTGCTCTTTTTCTCTTAGGAAGCCTGACAAATAGAAAAATACAACAAAGTGAAGAGAAAATTTACTTCATGAGAACTGAGCTCTGCTTTCATTTGCTTTTAAATTTATTTTTATTAGTAGCTGATTAGTGTCAGATCATCTCTGTAGTCTGCTGTGGTGAAATTACTAGGTTAAGCCTGGAAAAAATGAAACAGTTAAAAAGAAAAAGAAAAAGCAATTTTAGTGTTCAGGAAACTCAAACTCTCCTTAAGGAAATCAGAAAAAGGAGAGAAGTACTCTTTTCAAAGCAACTTAATACAACAATTAATGAGATGAAACGGAAAGCTTGGGAGGAAATAGCAGAGTGTGTCAATGCTGTAGGTGAAGGAGAGCAGAGAACAGGGACAGAAGTGAAAAGGCGATACCTTGACTGGAGAGCGCTCATGAAGAGAAAACGTCTGAATGCAAACATCAAAGTAGTAGGTGCTGGGTTTCACCTTCCTTCATCCAATTTAGATGACTCTCTCAATGAAGACATGGATGAGAAAATGGGATTTGCAATTGAATCTAGTTTTGAGTGGCAAAATATCACTGACTTCAGAGAAGCTGGGGGATCTTTAACAGAAATCAAAGTGGAAGAAGAGGAGGAAGACCCACAGAATTTTGAAGTGAGTGACTGATATACATGAGCTGTATGCAATATGGCCTTTGCTTCATTTGCTTTGCTTTACAAAAGCATAAGGCTTTTTACTGTCTTTCTTCATAGCATCTGTTTCTGTTTTTTTCTGAACGTGTGAATTAAACTGTCGAAGTAAATATAATTCAGAGACATGGTATTCAAATCTAGCAACTTGGAATTGTCTGTAAGGTCTTGGATGTTGATTACTAATTGAAATCCCTAAACTTTGAGTATGTCTTTACACGTGTATTTTCCATTTGTGTGTGCCACAGATAAGAGTTAGTTGAGTCAATGGAAGGAAAATATGCTGTTGAAGGAAACTGGTCAGAGCTGGTATTCAGAGTGCCTCGATGGATGAACAGAAGTGCCCATCTTTAACAAATGAAAGTAAATGTTACCTGCAGCTACAGAAAGAAATAGAATACAGAAAGAAATATGATGCAGAAAGAAATATGATACTGCTTGCATTTCTTGAAATGAACCTACAGGAGATGAAAACATTACTTAAATTAGTCACTCAGTCTTTCCTCTCTGTCAGAATTTTCTCGTGAATTTGGCAAGCAGTAGTAGATTCTGGAGACAAGTTGATACTCCTAGTAGTACTGTGACTGTCCTGGGATAGTCAACCAGCTGGAGTGCAGTCAAATGTAGGGATAGTTTTGCTGTTCTTCTTTAAATACATGGTTGTCTTTTCCAAAAGGGGTACTCAGACAATTTTGTTTGGGATATTTTATTGCTTTGGGTTTTTTGTGGGGGAGATTTTTTGTTGAGGTGTTTTTTTTTTTTCTTTGAGTCAGAGGAGCAGGGAAGCAAATCCTGTCTTAACTCCTTTGAGATGTATACTGGGAGAAAACCAGTGTAAGCTGTTAGATGGTAGTGAGAACTGCTGTCAGACAGTGCTGAAGAGCAGTGTGTGTCTTCTCTATGCTAGAGGACTGGCAGTGGCTCTCCTAGTCCTAACACTTTTCTGAATGCTTGCCTTCCTCAGTTTGCCTTTCTCTTGCAGCATGCATATTGGGAGACAATTTATCTCTTTTGTACTATGAATTTGTAAGGACTGTGGTACTACACAAAATGTTGCAGTCTGCTGAGAGCAGTGGTCCTAACCACCTCATAATGTGTCACAAATAGCTTTATAGCAAATGTGATAATACAAAATGGTTAAACAAGTCCTGCTTGTTGACCCACTTAATATAGTTGGAAGAGTTAGGAGCATGTGAAAAATGTCAGTGTTAAATGTTTTTTAGGAATGGAAGAGCCCAAGTTATTGAAGGTTAGGCTAGCTTACATAACACATAGCCTATGGATCCATCTGCTCTGATAAATAATTAGTCACAACAAATGCCTGGTGGCTTACATAAATGTCACTCAGCTCTATGAAAGGTAAGAACAACATATGGTCTTGTAGATCCAGTTTTTTATCAGTTGTTCTGAATTATCTGTAATAACTACTCTGGTGTATTTTCTGGATGTTTTTGTATGTTCACTGACAAGATTTTCCATTTTTCCTTACCAGATACTAACTTGCAGATAAAGCCTGTTTCTCTTCCTGTGTAATGATAAAAAAATCTTCTGACGTAGCATGGTTATTTCACAAAATATAAGTTAAACACTTCTGAATTGCTTTAAAGATGATGAAAAAAATGCAGTATTTTTTTTCTGTCAAGTTGTACGTAACAAATTTGTTCTGGCATGAAGACTGGAATGTAATTCTTGTCTGTTGCATTCCTCTCTGCAGTTTCCTATTGAGGAAGAAGAAGAAATATTGTCATCAGTTCTGCCAGATTCAAAAAAGGAAAATGACCTACCAGACTTCCCCCACATTGAAGAGTTTGGAAATCTGAGCTCTGCTCAAGCTAGGCTAGCCTATGAAGATTCTCACTTGCTTATTAATCTGGAGAAGCAAAAGGTGGAGCTGGAGAAGCAGCGACTGGACATCGAAGCCGAAAGGTTGCAAGTGGAGAAGGAGCGCCTGCAGATTGAGAAGGAGCGGTTGCGCCACGTTGACTTGGAGCGTGAGCGCCTGCAGATTGAGAAGGAGCGACTTCAGATAGAGTGGGAGAAACTCAGGCTAGAGACTCTGCATGCTGAAAAACCTGCCCTGGAAAATGACCTCACCCAAACTGAAAAACCCATCATGCAGCCTCTGGATCTAGAAACTGAAAAGTTAAAACTTGAAAAGGAACGCTTGCAGTTAGAGAAAGAGAGGCTGCAGTTCCTAAAGTTTGAGTCAGAAAAGCTGCAGATTGAGAAGGAGCGCTTGCAAGTGGAGAAGGAGCGCCTTCGAATTCAGAGAGAGGGTCACTTGCAGTGAACATCTCAGCTAAGGTGTCAACATTAGTGTTTTGATGTTTCTAAATTAGAAGTAGTTCTTTCCTTGATACTGAAACTGTCCTAGAGGCTTAACATTCTTCTGTTCAGAGTTGAATGTTGATGTTAAATTGAAAAAAAAAATGGTGCTCAATATGTCAGTGTGCCTACATAAATGATCTTACGTGTGAAATTGCTTTTCAGTGTATCAGAACTTAAGTGTTATGTTCTCTTGTCTTCAGTATTGTGCTGTATTAGTTCGGTGTCCTCCTCTCATAGAGGCCTTGAGAAGAACCCAGGCTGAACCTTGTACTTTTGTCACTGTACTAACAGGAAGGAAGGATCAGAATAAATCAGCTTGCTGTGAGGACATGGTGCTGACAATAGCCTATATGGAAAAGAAGTATAATTTCGGCAGAACACAGGAATAAAGAGAGCGATTCATTAAATTTTATTCCCTCCCCCCCTTTTTTTCTCCACACCCATAATTGGGAAAAACAGTTGACAAGTTGCCTAGAAGTTAAAGTGCAAGTTAAATTTGTTGCAGTTGTGTTTACTGTTGTTCCATGGCTTGAACTGAATGGGACTGCAGAAAATAGGTTTGAGTTTTTGTGGTGTTTTTTTTTTTTCTTTTGGGTGATGTATTCATATTAGGCAAAGTTGCACATCAGTCATACATACTGTGAGCTGGCCTGTTGGTTTCACCTCGCCATGAATAATGCTGTATGGGGTAAAGCACCTGTGTTAGCATAGCATGGGGATTTACTGATTGATCAGGCATGCTGTCTAATGAGTCTGTGATGACCCCCTGAAGGAAATTGCTAGACCTTGTTTGATCTTGGAAGGCAGTAGCTGGTGATAGGAATCTCAGAAATGGAGACTGAGCACAGCCTAAGAGCCTCTGAGCTTGAACACTTCTGCACTCATTGCTGGTTCTGCCTGGCCAGTGCCAAGGTCTGGCTGCAAGGCAGCCAGAAGAAGCTTCTGTGGCTCTCTATGTAATATATTTTAATTAGACAAACAGAAATGGGTCAGTGCTGAAGGCTGTTAGTATTTTTCATAGGCAATGTAGACATATAGCAAAAAAAAAAAAAAAGCCAAGGAAGGAAGCTTTCTATTATTTCATATATGTTTAAATCGCAACTGAGCCAGACTTCACCTTTCTCATCTTTCTGCAAGTAACTGTCTTGTTAACTCCATTGGAAATGTAGAACTGTGGGAATACTAAGTCTAAATATATGTTGAGTGACTTAGGTGAATTCGTGTGCCAGTAAATAATATTTATACCACTACAGGTTTACTTTTATTCTGCAAAGATTATTTTTTTATTACTGAAACAAGTGTGATTCTACAGTGGAAATAAATTTGACTACTACACTCCAAAATGGCTCTTGAGGCTTTCTTCACAGAGAAACGAGGCTACATCTGAAGAGAAACCTGGATACCGAACACTGCAGCACCCCAGAGTTGCTGGTGCCTGTATTCCCTGTGTAGTGAGTCAGAAAGATGAGGCACCTCAGAGCTGGACGTAAACCACCTGGACTTGAGAAGGGAAAAAGGAAGGAGATACCAACCACTTAGATAAAAATGCCCTGGGGAAGGTTTCCCTGAGTTTTTTTGTTCCTAAGTGTGGTGGGCTGACCTCAATGGGATGCCAGGTGCACACCAATATTGCTGTGTCACTCTTCAGCTGGACAGGGGAGACACAATGTAACAAAAGGTCCATGGGTGGAGATAAGAGCCCGGAGGGATCACTCCGTAATTACAACAATGGGCAAACCTGGCTCGACTTGGGGAAATTAGTTTGCTATCAATCAGTTAAGGGTAGAGTAATGAAAAATGAAACCAAATCTTTACCACCTTTCCCAGCATTTCCTTCTTCCCTGGTTTAACTTCACTCCTGATTTGCTCTACCTCTCCCTGAAAGGGGTGCAGGAGGATGGGGAATGGGGACTGCAGACTGCAGTCACTTCAGCACACACTGTCTCTTCCCCTCCTTCCTCAAGGGGAGGAGTCCTCACACTCTTCCCCTGCTCCAGCATGGGGTTCTTCGCATGGGAGACAGTCCTCCATGGAGTTTTGTAACAGGAGTCCTTCCCACAGGCAGCAGCTATTACTGAAGTGTTCCGGTGTGGTTCCCACAGGGTGCCGTCCTTGAGGAACGGGCTGTTCCAATGTGGGTGCCCTGTGGAGTCTCAAGTCCTGCTAGCAAACCTGCTCCAATGTGTGCTCCTCTCTCCACAGGTCCTGCTGGGAGCCTGCTCCAGTGCAGGCTTCCCCCAGGGTCATAGCCTCCTTCAGATGCTTCCACATGCTCCAAGGTGGGCTCTTTTACGGGCTGCAGGTGGATCTCTGCTCCCCCATGGGCTGTAAGGGCACAGCTGCCTTGCCATGGTCTGCACCATGGGCTGCAGGATGACCTCAGCTCCAGCACTTGGGGCACCTCCTGCCCCTCCTTGTGCACTCACTCACCTTGGTGTCTGGGGCTTTTTTGCTTGGATGCTGTCATTCTTCTCTGGCTGCATTTGCTTCTGTGCTTTTTCCCCTTGTTAAATACATTATCCCAGTGTCACTAGCACCATCCACTGATGGACTTGGCCATGGCCAGGGGCAGGTCCATCTTAGAGCCCCCAGGGATTGGCTGTGTTGGACATGTGGGCAACTTCTGGCAGCTTCTCTCAGAAACCACCCCTGTAGCTCCTCCTGCTACATTACTTCACAAATCCAATACGCCAAAAGAAAGGGACAAATTGGCAACTCCATGCTATGCATCATGCAAATTGATATAAAAATTAACTTCCTGTGATTTGGAGAAAACCTTTTCCTTTTAAAGCATGAAAGAGGCAGAATTCACGGAGTTAGTCAGGTGTCTAGTGCATAGGACATTGACCATGGCAGTGTGTTAGCATGGATTTTATGACTGTGTGCCCTGAGGTGACCAACTTTCTAGAAAACTATCCTGACTGCCAAAGAAGGTCAGAGTAGGAACAAGGGGCAACATAGTCAGCTCTGCAAGAGATAGTGACCAGAAGGACTGAACCAGGGGAGAGAGAACATTCCTACAATCCTATCTGGAAGACGTGTCTTGCCAGGAGAGAGCAGATGTGGATTCTGGCTCCTGTTTTGACAGGTAGTTGAGCTGCTGCTTGATCCCAGCACCTCTGTCTTCGTGAATTACTCCATTTATCCATTAGGATAATGATTTGTATTTTACATTTAATGTCTTCAGAATTGTACCCCAAGAGCATTAAAGGTTTTAGGGAAAAATAGGTAGATAAATCTGAACCATCTCTGAATTCTTAATTGTTTCAGAAATTTGAACACTTTTCCAAATGTTAATAGAGCTGTATGTAAACAAATACTTTTCCTAACAACTGTTCAGCCTCCTAGGGAAATGATGCATCATTTGGTTATAGAAAATGTCTTGGAAAATACTGAATGATGAAATAAAGTATTGAGATAAATCATTGAAAATACAGTTTCAGTATAAAATTTAGAGAAATTTACGGAGTTTAATGCATCTATTTTATAGCTTGCTTTTTTAATAATGAAAATGCAGTAATTTTGTGATAATTTGTATTAAAATGTCATATATTTAATTACTAACCTGCAATCCCTTAAACTTTAATTGCTTGATTTACCAACCTGTGATCAGGCCAGGATGAGCAGCATCCCAACGGGACACAGCTGACAAAGCACAGGAGGATTCAAAGACAACTTCCTTTCCCTGAGTCAGTGGTCTTATGTTATTTCTAGGACATTTTGAGCAACTTTCATTGTGCATAAAGATGTGCTGCAAGCAAAGTACACAAGGTATACAATATTAGTTTATTAAGATAAACGAGAGATGGTTAGGATTTCATAAGCATTTGTATCCTTATCACCTCAAGGTATTTTTACTAGCCAGAGAATTATCAACCAGGAGAGGAGGAGTTTCTAAATGCCCCCTTGCAAGTGGGAACAGAAGGCTGTAATTTAGATTTCTTCACCTTTTCACAGAACTATTCATGCAGTTACCACAAAAGAGCATCAGTGATGAGTACCCTCTCTGGCTCATTCGCCCCCAAAAGCTCCCTGCAGAAAGGCACAGAGTGCTCCAAGGAGGTGGAGTCAGACCTAGGGCTGATATTTTACAAATACAAAAATACCCTCAAAAATCCTACTCTCTGTCAGTCAGGAGCCTTGACAGAAGTGATAGGTGGGAGAAGAGGGAGGAGGAAAGACTAATTTTTCTCTGTTGTTGCTGAAATTAATTAGTGAATTTAAACCAGACTGTGTCAGAAAATGTCACCACATGCAATAGTATTCACCTTTTTTCTCTTTTTCCTTTTTCTTTTCTTTTTTTTCTCTTTTTGTTATCTTTTTAATTTTCTTTTCTGTGTATCACTGTAAGTCTGAATACCTGCATCACTCAGACACTATTGAAGTTTGCAGCTAACATTAAGATGAAATATGAGTAGGCTGGATTATTCTGTAGGATAGTGAGTTTGTTTTGCATCAGGGGCTCAGAATGTTTCTAGTTGGTATTAGGACTATGGAAAGATTTTAATCCAAGTTAAAAAAAAAAGAAAGAAAAAAGAGAAGAAAAGAAAAATTATTGCATTTTTTAATATATTCCCACCTGTTTTTTATTTGTTTCCAGATAATCAGCTTATTGGAAGATGCATGCTTCAAGCAAATACAAGGAGCAAAGCACACCTTTAGTATTGGCCTGGGGGCAACTTGTAGTACTTCGTCTTCTCCTTTTTTTTTTATTATTTTTGTCTGTTTGGATTTTTTTGTTGTTTTTTTTTTTTTTGTTTGTTTGTTTGTTTGGTTTGGTTTTTGGTTTTTGTTGCCAGTTTGTACAAAACCCATGATTTCCAAAGCACTAGCTATGCCACTTGTGCTCTTGGCTTGGTGCCCCAGGTGATGTAGCAGTGACACAGTGATCAGCCTTTTGCCACTCAGGCAGCATCAAATGGGAATGGAGGAGGGAGCTCTGGACAATGGGAGCTCTTGCCCACGCCTCATTGGGTTTTTCTCTCTAGTCTCTTAAAGCAAAATCTCCTGATGGTAGGTCACATGATGCCAATGAATTCAAGAGTTCTCAGCCATCACAAAACATACTAGGAAAAAAAATAGGTCACCTGGCAGAAGACCAGAAGAAGCCCTTTTCCGATGCAGCGCATAATCCTTGTAAACTTGACCTGCTTTAGAGGACACTTCCATCCCCTGCTTTTACAGATTATTAAGAATGCCATTGTTATTTTCTGTTCCAGTTTTATTGGTTTTCATTTCCCTGCTTCACTCTATCAGTAGTTTTATTCTATACATTAGTAGACTGTGAAATACCTTGTCTTGTTACTTCCATACTTTCTAATTGCGACACTCCATCATTAGTCAACGGGTTCATAATGTGAAAGGCAAAGTTGCTATTTCATTTCATGCCATATAATACAATGCTTTTGGTTCAGTAATTACATTGTGCTAGACTTGTGATCAATCCTGAGATAGCTCACTTGTGATGGATAGCCCCATCACAGAGCGTATAAGAGTTAAAGGAAGAAGCAAATTTTTAATTTAGCTACTTGAATACTTCTTTGCAGACCAATATTTATCTCACTGTGGAGATTACAGAAATGAGAACTTAAAAGAGAAAATTGAAGTTTGAAAAGCATTTTATAAAGTTTTGGTTTGCAAACCAGGAAAGATAAAAATTAAATGTTCTTCCACAGAAAGCTATTGTGTGTTATTCTGTTAATGGATTGCCAATCTTCTAGTCACCTGTTTAATGTACTGGAGAAAATCATTACCTGCTTCTTATAACTATTCTAAGGTTATGTGAAATGAGCTCATCATCTTACTACTACTATTGCTCAGTGCTAGGCCTGCGAAAAAAGATTTCCAAAGGTTTTTTTTCCTCTGTCACAGAGGTTTGTGAGTCAAACAATTTCCTGAGTGCCAGCAATGTTCAAACAGTCATAGGATATAGGGAGTGCCTTTTCCTTGCTAGGAAAGAGTTGCAAGCATGGAGTGCAAGAGTGTAGCATGGGTTGCAGGGACAGCCAGGACAGCCGCGCCAATGGAGTAAGGGTGGAGATAGCTGTGGCCTTTAAGGACAAATGACATCCTAGTGCCCTGAGGTTACAGCAGAGGAAAGCCTGATCCTGGTGGGGCATGTGTACACTTTTCTGAAAAGGACCTGCTAGGAGCCATTTCACAGACAGAATTTCTGTCCAGACAGACTATTGCTTTGGTTCAGTAAAGCAAAGCTCATGTCCTTGGATATCTTTATAGATAGGAGGTCACAACCTATTCCTAGGTTTTGAACAAAAAATACAAATTTTTCCTGTTTATGTTATAAAACTCTCTAGTCTTCATTGTTCTTTGACTTTTGCTATGGGCTGCATCTTAGACTTACATCTTACATCATATCTGCCATACTTTTTGTATAAAATCCTTCTCCCAAGGAGTGCCAGCAAGATCCCACTAGTGAGAAATAACAAACTTAAAAACCCCTCAGAAAGCCAAGGTCTGGTACACTAATGGGGATTTTGTCATCTCACCAAAGCAAGGCAAGGTGGCTGTGTCTCAAATTATATCAAGGTCATTTTGTATCCAAAACTTTGGGAAAGGTCTGAGGTTCAGAATTCAGTTAGAGGTAGTTCAAAGGAGAGGGGGCAGCAGGAGGACTAGGCTGGTGAAGCAGGTAGTGCACACTCTGCTCTGACAGTGGATATTAAAACAGCTGAAAGGAGTTAACTGTGATACTTAACAAGTAGAGAGACAAGGAGGAAGGAGAAGGAGGCATCAGACAGAGCATTCTGGGCAGAAGCTGCCTTCCACTGCTTCCTCCTCTTTTCAAGAAGAAACAATACAGCATTGCTTTGGATTTTCCATTAGAGCAGCTCCTTCCAACATCCCCTACATGGCAGATGAGCAAAACCGACGTGGCAAGGCCAGCTGTAATGACAAAAGAACAACACAGAAGGACCACATCTGGAATTGGATTGCAGAGGGGGAGTCAGTAAGTGAATTCCAGGGACATGGGTGAAGGCCAAGAATGATGGCAGCTACAGAATGGATAGCATCTCACCTCTCTTCTTGGCTCTGTAGGATCAATATGGTTTTCTATTGATTCAGGTGTTCAGCTGACTTTGAAATGGAAGCATTGCTACTATTTTATGCACATGCTACTAAGACAAAAGTTTTTTAGTTGAAGGACTTCAGGTTGTTTCTGAGAACAGCAAACTTCTCCACCCAAGAGAATTTTTGAGAAGTACTGTGAAGACAGATCATTTGTTCAGTCACTCCGCTTTTGACATGCATCTTTTTTCACTATTGCATCAAAATAGCAATTAAGAAAGTAAAAACACGGCAGAAAAAGTGGGGAAATTGAATATGCAAAGGTGAAGAGATTAATTACTAATTTTACCATGCCTGGGTTCAGATATGCTGAGCAAGAACAACACTAGTGGTTTGAGCTCTTGCAGAACTGAGGTCTGTTTGGTGATATCTTCTTGGGGAATAAGCCTCCAGATTTCTGGAGAGGACCTGAGAACTGAGGAGGTGAAATAAGATGGTGGGTGGTATCAGCACAGACCCCTGGGGAGTGGGATTGTCCCTAAGCTTGGGATCCCAGGGGTCAGCCTGTGCTGACTCTGAGCAGCTGGGGGAGGAGGAGAGGGTCAGCATCCTACTGAAGTGTGGTTGTCCTCTTACAACTGCCCCAAAGCATAAGAAATTGCAAAAACTACAGAAGGGAAAGGAAACATAGATAAATGTTACTATTCTTTCATATTGGTTTTAGCATACAATAAGATTTCAGAGCTGGGGGCAGGAGACAAAAATGGAAACATTAAAAAAAAAAATGTTTTTGTTGTGTGAGTGTGTGGGTGCTACTTTTCAAGACCTGCACAAGGCTTGGGCAAGAGTACAGCTGCTTTTAGACATGTGCAGGTCTCCCTGCAGAGACCTCCCAGAGCACTGGCATGTGGTCTGCTCTAGGGATGGTGGCTGGTGCACTAATGGCTCTCTAAATCACTTAGAGCAGACTACAGTTAAAAGAACTAACACTGTTTCACTTACAGGTTGGAGTTGGAGAGATCTTTTGGCTCAGAAATATAGAGGGAAAAGGGTGGGCTAATCCAGAATGGTTTGCAGGAGAGCTCTTACTTCTAAAGGACAAGCTAAGGGTTATTGTCAGCCTCAGAACTATCTCACACACAAGAAAAAGCATTTCTGTCATGTCAAATAGGCATTTTCACATAAAGCACTGATTTATAGTTGACCTCATATAAAAGATGTAATCTGAGATAGGTATCTGTGGATAATCTGGTTTTTTTTGTCCTAGATCATCTTAAAAACAAAATATTTTCTGGAAGCAGTTCTTTCAGAGACAGGAGTGAACACAAACACTTGAACTACTTCATTTTTATAATAAAAGGACCCTTCCTGTGAATTGAAGTGCACGTGCCAGCTCCTCCTTCTTCCTGGAGCCTGCCAGCTTCCCTTCCTTCAGATTGTTTTTCCATTTGCAATGTTTATAATAGTTGCAATGTTTCTGCAAGATGGAGACAGGGCTGTTTATTTAGGAGGCTGTACTCAGAAGCTTGTCAGTTTAGCTGGACTGTTTGCCAGAAAAGAAAATTCAGTCTATTAAAAGATGCCAGCTTTTATATTCAGGATGAGCAAATCCATTCAGAAAATAAATCCCTTGTGCCCTCTTCATACTCTCTCTTTTCATACATGAGCATTTTTAAGTCTTAGTTCATATGTTTATTCTTTTTGTAGAAAAGAGTTATTTCCTGTAGAACAAAAGTCTTTTGGGAAAGAAATCAAGCTCTGTGAACTTCAGTTCACAGCTTTTTATCCAAGAGTTCAGAAAGAGGTTAGGGGAAAAACAAAAACAGTGTAAGTGGAGCAGACTTTGAAAAGCTTCTCCTGAACCCGCTCTGTCAAAGGGAGGGAACAACCTCCAGACTTGATCTGCCAGCTTCCCTTGACGTCAGCAGAACCTTCTGCATGGCACAGATGGTATCAGGGCCATGGTCCTTCTCCTGATGAGCACTGTGCTGGCATCCTCACCATGCCTGCACCAAGGGAAGCTTGGAAGGCTCAGCAGCATCTCTACTGCTCTTCACTTGGTGGAGACGTGAACAGGAATGTGTGGGTCTATGTGTGCATATAAACCAAAGGAGCTTTAGGAGAATATAGGTTCTGATGGAGAGGGACCCCGTGGACCACAAGATGAGAGCTGCCCCTCAGCCCATGGGTGATGCGATGCAATTAGCACTCATCCCAAGTGTTGGTGCACTCCTACCCATGTGCACACTACAAATCTGACACCTGTGACATTTTTGTTGGGAGGTTTTCATGAGTGAGAGGTGTGGTGGTGCATCCCTCCTTTCTTCCCAGGCCATATTATGGTCTGTAAAGGCTCATGAGGCCTCAGTCTATGATGAACAGTACTTGGAAAGAGCTCCTCTTGACCTGATCAGAACACCATCTGTTCTCAGGAACTTCAGATAGCTGGAAACCTCCCGCCCTTGTGTTTTTTTGTGATGGACAGCCTTAGAAACTTTTTTTGCCTGAGTAGCAACCCAAGTGGAATGACATTTTGTTCTCAAACTTTCAAAGAAAGGGTGCTGACCTGCAGTGTGGCCAGGATGATCCTTATGACTGGAGCCCACTCTCTTCAGGCCCTGTACACAGCAGTCCAAAATGAGACCCTTTGAACTCTCCTGGACCACAGTGTCTGTGTGCATACAAGTGTGTATGTGCTATAGCCAATGTAGGAAAAATTGGATTTTTTCCTGCTGCTCTCCTGGATTCTTAAGTACTTTAGATTTGTAAGTAAGTTAGGCTGTATGTATGTTACTGTTGTATTACTGTAAATCTCATATCAAGCCTTTTCTCTCTTCCTGTACCTCCCCCCTTTCCCCCATCTCTGCAAAGATGGTTTTGGGTTTATTTTGGTTCATTTTGGTTTGGATTGATTGACCCTGGATATTTTCCTGCTGTTTTTTCTCGCTGTGCTTAACCATCTAGTAAGCAGCAGAGTGAACCTTGCCAATGAACTTTGTTGTGCTGAAGCTTTTATAATTAATTGTCTTTACTGATACTTTTGCTGTGATTCTTTAAGGAATTTACAACACTCATTCACAAAAGGAGGGGAGGAGGTTGTTGTTTTCCTTTATTAGTCTTGTCCAACATGACACAAGCATTCTGGATCCTGTGGCAGGTTTTCCATCTGCTTCACAGCCTCCCCACCATTGCTGTGTTTCTATAACTGGAAACAGCAAAGAACCAAAGGGTGGAGAGTCAGGACAGTTGGAGAATTCAGAGATACTCTCAGGAAGAGACCAAATTAACACTAGTAACTCATAAGGAAATTTAAAGCACTTTCCCTAACAAATGACCAGGAGAACATCAATTACTCAGATCCAAAGTCTACTAAGGGAAAAAAAAGTGCCTCTTTGAGAATGAAAAAAGAAGCAAGTCCCCTTGTTAAGAAGTGACTATACTGGTTATTCAAACTGACTGTGTGATACTGAGATAAATGGATTTTGATCTGAAATCATTCCTCCAAAAGCAATGGTGAACTTCTGTGGTGAGACCTTCAGAAATTTAGTGGTGCATCCAAGGTAAAGGAAATCATAAAACTGGAAGTGCAGAAGGGAGCTGCGCAAGTTAGTTGCATAGCAGATTTTCCTGATGGGATATTTATTGTCAAAGGCCTGGTCTATGGAAGTGTCCTGGGATGAGTGTCTGAGAAGAGTGAGCAGGTCCAGGGTTGTGACAGATACAGTTTATGTGGCACAATGGCATTCTTTCGACTTAATTTTAATTTGAAAGCTAAAAATAAATGCCAGAAAGTAAAAAACCAGGGAGCTTTGAGACTATATTTTCAGGTGAACAAATATCTTCCCATCAAGCTGCTTTTCTGACAATGTTTTTTGTTTTTCAAATGTAAATTCCACATTGATCCTTTTAATCCTGTATTTTTTATTAGAGATATTTTTTCTAGACTTATCTCTGCTCCTTTGTCATATTCAGCCTGGAGTTCAAACTGAAATTTTGAATTATTTTTGAAACCTGTATAGTGAAGTGGGTAGTAAAACTGAAGTGTCCTGTATGGATTTCCCAAACCCTGGGTACAATGGCTACCTGGAAAAGTTTTGCCCAACGTACAGGTTTGTTTTTTTTTTTTAATACTGGAGAAGGAAGGGAAATAGTACAGGCTGAGCAAAGGTAGGAACTTGTTTTTAATGAGTACTGAAGGAAATTCTAACAAGGTATTTGTGAGAACAAAAACCAAATGCCTACAAAGTTTTTAAATTAAACATTTTTGGCTTGTTCCTTATTGAAATTTGACCTCCAGTGTAACTGCTGTCAACCTCTGCAGCCCTGAGAGATGCTGTATCTTAGGTGATGACAATCTCCAGGAACAAACAGGTTTACAAGAGTTGAGCATATTTCTGTCAGCAGCAGAAAGAATGGTTTAAATCAATTCTCAGGTATTCCCCTACAGTGGTTTGCCATACCTCAGCACCCAGTTTGACAACATCACCAAGCTGACCCAGGAGGGTTACAAATGGACAGACAGCTTTGTCACCATAATAGCGGGCAGTCCATCTCCAGAAGCAAAACACAGAGAAGGGTAACTGAGGTGTGGTTTTCTCTTTAAATAAAGGCTGATGTCAAGATTCACTGGTGAGGTCTGGGGGCTGCCAGCACTGTGGAATATTTTTCCCAGGGCTATACAAAAAATTTCAGTTTCAAACGGAGTCTGTTTGGTAAGTTTTAGCAGTTTCTATGTATTTGGCAAAAAATCCCTCCAACCCACCAACCATGCTACTAATATATATGAAATACAGTAGTCATGAAACTTTTTGTCCTTTGTTTTGTGTATGTGTGGGTATATAGGAAATCATCCAAAAAAAATCAAATTACAAAATGCATTACCAATTATCAAATATACATAAATTAATCTTTTCTGCCTCAAATGCCAATTCAGGGGACATATTCACCTACTCATCACATTTCCCACTGAAATTAACAGAGCAAGGTTGTCGGCCCGCAAGGAGTAGGCAGGGAAAAAGCCACCACATGTTCACTCCAGCATGTGATAATAGCTCACTGCTGAGTGTGGCTGGGCTCTCATCCCACCTTGTCCTCCCTCCGACAGTCTGTGGCTGCCTTGGGATGTGGCCAGTTGCTCCAGGATCAGCTCTGGAAGGGTAAACCTGTCCTAGGGATTCTGGCTGGGACCTTGGCTTCATTCTTCTCTTCCCTGAGTGTCCATCCAAGGCTGGTGGCTGTGCTGAGGTCTGGGCACTGCCCTCCTTGGCTGCTTTTGGAGGGAGAGGTGGCAGCAGGTGGGAGCATCTCTTCATTTGGGTCACTGCTGGGACAACAAACCTGCCACATCCCCAAAGAGAGGTCAGGCAGACCCACAGCTAAAAGCAGGCAAAGCAGAGCCTTCTGCCTGCAAGTGCACGTGTCTGAGTGGGTCTCTCATGGCTGCAGAGAGGTTTCCCTTCCTCCTGCCAAAGTGGTCTCTGATTGACAAAGCTTTTAGGAGCATGAAATATGGCTGATTAAAGCATTGTGCTGACACAGCCCAAGGGCGCATGTATCAAGAGCTGCTCCAGGTTGAAAAAAAGCTGCTGTACAATCAGCTATTTAAATAATAGATCAATTTAATTTATCTGAGAGAACATATCTTGACAGCATAACTTGATTAAGGTCTAGAAATATCTACATGGGAGATTTCAGAGGGTAGGGTATTCTAGCAGATAAAGGCAAAACAGCACAATCAAATTCCTGGATACAGAAAGTATCTGTATTTAACCTTGAAAAAAGTTAGGGTTTAAGTCAGAACTGAGTGGCATTTGGAAGCCCAGCACCAGCACAGGAGGTGCTGTGGGCTGTGACAAATTTGCCCTCCAGGCTGTAATTTCTCCCTCTCCATTGTAGCCCTGTGAGTCTTGGAAAAGAGCAATTTGGGAATGCCCAAATTGTCCGTGCTAATAAACGATCGAGGTCTAAGCACCTCAAGAAGATAAACACCCCCGGTGGTAGGTGGTTATCAGGAGATGGAGTCAGCATGTACCACACAAAAAATTAGCTTGTAAAACCAAGTGACCAGCCTACATCTCAGTTTTTCTTCCCTGTTATCTTTATATGGTATAAATTACATTGTATGCTGGCAGATGCTCCTTATGTCCTTGCAATCCTGCCAATATGATGTCTTTTTCCAAAATAAACACCAGAAAACAGCAACCTCTTGAGCTTTATGTTTTAGTGGTGGACTTGTGTTAGGTGGAAGTGTTAGGTTTAGGGTTGGAGTCACCGTTCTTGAAGGTCTTTTCCAGCCTAAATGATTCTATGATTAATTTGCAACAGTTTGCATTTACTCTGCTACAACTGTTTGCTCCCTTCAGCAGTGCATGTATCACACATCTCCTTTTCTCTGCTGGGACTTTGCCATAGCTGCTCTCCCCATTCTTTTGTCTCTATGCTTTTCCTTAAATGTCTTTTAGAGATGAAATTCTCTCTCTTTCCTGTATGTAGGGAACTGTGTGCCTATGGACAGTAGAAGTCCAGGCAACTACACATGGATCTTGTAAAATGGGGGTTCTCTTAGTGAAAGAGATTTGGGAAATATATGGTGCCTGGTCATGAAAGGAGCCAAGAGAATGAAGGGGCTGTGGGGAAGCTGGGGATTATAAGGAGCAACTGTTTAATATATGGTCCCATCCTTTTAAAAGTAATAATTTACTAGAAATGAATAATCCTTGGTGAAGACTGCTAATTCCCTACTGGGATGGACAAATCAGGATCTGTGGGTGTGCTGTTGGCTCCTAAATTTTGTGTATGATCAGCACCTTAAATTGCACCTTCCTCATCGTCTCCCAGCACACAGTGCTGTATCACATGCTAAGCATAAACCTCCTGCTCAGCAACCTGCTCCTTCTGCCCCAGGAAACTTGTTGCTTCCCTCATCTTTGTGACTCATTGCTGCAAAGGGTTTAAAAGTCAGAAAATCACACTTATGGAATGTACTTTTAAGAACAGCTCCAAAGCCTCATGTCAGCCAGTTCTGCTGCCTTTTTCTCTTTAGTTCACTACGTAGGATGTGCTTGGCCACAAAACAACTGTTTCTATCTCTCTCTAGATAGTCTCTCTCTAGCAGCAAGGAAAAATGCTGATCCATGTTGAAGAGCCAGTGACAGGAAGGAAACAGTCCTCCACTGGAAGATGTTTGGAGAATATCATTTAACTTGCAAGAAGCTCAAGGCCATTGCAAGTTTCTGTACCAACCCCCACTGAGAGCCAGGACATAGTGTTAGATCAGGCTGCTCAGAACCCCATCCAGCAACTTTTAATTACCCTGAGAATGGAGCCTCCGCAGTCCCTCTGAGCAGCCTGATCTAACCTTTCTGTAAAAATTTTGTTTACAATTGTCTAACTTTGATTTCTGCTGTTGTTACTTCTCTCCACTGTGTCATGTTCTTTCTCTGCCTGTATGTCCCCTTCAGGCCTTTGTACACAACTCTTAACTTGGCATTTCCGGAGATGCTCTCTCTTTCGTCGGAACAATGTCCCACTGGATTCATTCTAACAAGATGTTTGGATTTCTGCTTGACCACTAGGACCAGCTAGTGGTACATCAGTACAAAAGATTTAGCCTTTCTGTGACTCATTCCAAGGACCTTCTCCAAGTACTGTCCAGTTTTGAGAATACTGCTAGAATTCTTCCTTTGTTTTTGTTTCAATTGCACATTTTCTGCTTGACATTAATGGTAGCTAGAACTGTGGAGTTTGGCATTTTTCTTTTTCTTTTTTTTTTTTTTTTTTGAGGGCTGACACTGGTCTTCCCATTGACTGAAATGGTGCTCAGTGGCATGTGTTGATTCCCTATAAAAATTTCAATACCACAGTTGGAAAATGTACAAATCTTTTTCTTTCCTCTTCTTTCTTCTAACAAAGAACATAAGAAAGGAGGTTCTAGAAAGGGACATTTCTTTGTCTTAACATCATTTCACTGAATAAATGGGGGGTTTTGGCATTCATCAAAGAGTTAATTAAAAAAAGAGAAGATAAAGTTTTCTGGTTGATGACTTTATACCATGAAAGAAAAAAATATTATTCTGCCTAGAAATGACTTCTGTTTTCTAACTACTGGGAAACCCTTTAGATATAGCAAATCTACTAAAATGTGGTGTTTATCCCTTTGTAAAGCCTTACTGTATGGGTATAAATCTTATTTTCCTAAGGGATATTAAAGTAAAGGGGCCTGAAGGAGTACTGTTGAAATATTTATCTTCTTTTAGCTGTAAATTTGGTCAGAGAGAAGTTAGGATATTTAAAAAGCTTTAAGTTTGCAAAGCTTCATCTCTCTTTATTCTTCAAAGACAAGCTCATAAACAAAGGAACTGTTCCCAAAATGTCACTATAATGTCACTCAGTTCCACGAAGTCACCACATAATTCCTCTCACTATAACAACTTAATATCATCTGTTGCTGTTGCCTCAAAACCATTTCATGACCATCATTCTGAAAATAACTCTGAAGTGATGATTTTAAATGCAGTCTTTCTGCAATGTTTTGCAGAAAATCACCATTTTAATAAGAAAACTTTAGAATGAAGAATTATTTTATTAAATATTAATAGCACTGGCAATTTGTGAAAATAAATTCATGTTTCTCACTATTAAAACATACTTTTCCATTTTGTTCTCCCTTTTTATTTTCTATTTCATATGAAATGTTGAAAAGTTTTGCATGAAGCCAAGGTTTTGGATAATTAGTTTAGAAAAATTGAATGCAATTTAAGATGGACAAACGTAAAACTCTACATTTAAGTAGGAGTAATCCACATCAGAAATGCAGGATGAAGACTGAGTGGCTTTGTAGCTTTACTGCAAAAAGTCAGGAAGAAGATGCACCAACACCCTCTTACTCCTGCAGATAAAAAAAAAAAAAAACAGGAATTCTGTCTACAATGAGCATGCAAAGGAATCTTTCTGCTTTTATTGTGACCTCTCATCAGGCTGGAATTCGAGGCTTTCAAATGGGACTTCATGATTGATCTGGTTCAGTTGGAAAGAATCCCAGGGACACCAGTGTAACCAGTCTGAGGTTTAGGAATGAGTCTAAGGTTAGCTGTCCTGCAGAGCTGTAGGAATGATATTGCCTTGCAAGGGGGGCCTGCGTGGTGACAAGATCACAACCTTTATCATCCCGGCACAAAGAATAGCTGCGAGAGTGGAAGAAACTCCAGTGGGTGGGAGAAAGACTTGGGGCTTGATGTAGGTGAACAAAGGTGGAGAAGCTCAGGGCATGAAAGAAATTCATGACCAAGTGGTGAGCCACTCTTTGGCAGAAGGAGCTCTGGCAGGAACATGCTGGAGACCAGAGCTGTAGTGGGGCTTGAAATAAGGAAAGAGGTCTAAGAGGCTGTGGGAGAGAGCAAGGGAACTGTAAAGAGGAAAGGCAGCCAAAAGCAACCAGTAGAGCAGGTTCACAACTCACTCAACCAAATTTCCATCGATCCCTTTCCTCCTCACCAGCTATAGCCCACTAATGCCTGACAGGGCAGAGTTCTAGCCTAAAATCTCACAAACAGGGAAAAGGGCCAAAGTGGCCCAGCAGGGAGGGAAAAGAAGAAAGGATGGGACAGAAGCAGCACCTGAAACAAAGCACCTCAGAAGGGATCTTTCTGCTCCTCTTGATCCACAAGTGGCCAGATGAGCATCCCACAGAGTGACATGTCCCTGCACTGTGAACTGTGACTATTACTGAGACTCATAACAAGATGAGACAGTATGACTGCTTTGGGTGAACTTCATGCTGATGGAAAGTCAAAAGCCTGTGTTACCTTGTGGGAATAAAATCTCCCAAGAGCTTTTTTCAGGTTGACCACAAATTGCTAGCACTCTGTGATCACACACAGTCCCAAAGAGCTTCACCAGCCTTCAAAAAAGAGCATGATTACAACAATGCTGAGTGAAAGCATCAGCCAATTTCTTCTTTGGGTCAGGACTCCTATGATTTATCTGTAGAAACATCCTACAGAATTTGCCAAAAGTAGGAAGAATGGATTCATGGTTGTCACTTCTTTTTTCCTAGGTAAATTTAATGTCACAGTGCCTCCTGGTTTTCAGTTCCTAACAGAGGATGTGATAATCAGGTGGACAGGTCTGAAGGCATGGAAAATGTATCAGCATGATGGACCAAATCTTATCAGTTGTGCTTGCTAATGGCTTTGATGTCTTACAGCCTTCTCTCAGGATTTGCACGCCCCCGTGACCAAATAGAATAGGAGAAAAAGGAGGATGCAGCAGCATTTCCACATCACCTTCCTGCCTTCCAAGCACTGAGGAACCTGTCTGAAATCAGTGACCTTAACTGCACTCTCTCTCCTGAAACAGATTCTGTTTGATGGGGAGAAAGAGGGGACAGGTTAGAAGTTGTGCCTGCATGCTTAAAAAGAAACCTCCCCTTCTGTTTGGGAGCTCTGCAGGAATTTCAGACTCAATTGCATCACGCTTGCCACTTCAAAGCCCTCAGTGGCTGATCACACACTTGGAAAATATCAAACCTAACTGAACCTGGCATGGCTATCAGTGTAGCTCAACCTGTTTGGCAGCCTCCTTCCTCAGGGTTCCTCCCTGTACTCAGAAATGTCTCTGGGGAAAGAGCAGGCGTTGCTTCCCAACATTATACAGAGTGATAATGGCTTGTTTTAAAAGGAAGCACCTCTTTACATTTTCCGTGGGAATGATGCAATTCAGTATTTCATACAATGACTTCATTTTTTTGCTTTGTGTTAGAATTAGTTTAAAATACTCTCTAAATGAAGACATGAAGTCTTACATCTAGCCTTTATATAAATGCCATTTTTACATATATTTTCAATTTCTTTGTCATCATCCTAGATCTGATTCATGGAATAGTTCCTGTGGTGAGGATAAAAACCAGTCTGCCCCTGGCTTGGGTTTCTTCTGAAGACATTCCACTTGGTGTGAAGAAATAAGCATTAATAGAGTAACAGGAAAGTGGAAATTTCTCTATTGCCAGTAGTTAACTCACTTGAGCTGTAGGAAATCCAGGCTCAAGTTCCAGCTGTAATGAAAATGTACCTAGTGAAATGCACAGGGAGAGTGCCTCAGGCTGCACTGACCTGCCTTCAGCCCTCTTGATCCAAAATGTCATTCCTGAGGTTTGCTGAAGATGCACTTGCCACTAGGGAATTATCTCCCCACCTCCTCTCACCTCTCCTTTGAGAATTCAGATTTTGGGGTATCCAGCTGCTGCTGTAACCAGTGTTCTCACCAGCTTACCAGTGGGTTATATTAATTAAATGGCAATTTGAGCACAACGGGTACCAAGCAACTTAATCTTTTGGTGCTGGGGGAAAGCAGTCATTGCTAGAGGCTAGTGGTGTCTCAGAGCAGCTGTGAGAGCAGCAGGGAGTACAAAATTGTGTGTTTACACAGAGTGGCCAGCAAGTCACCCCTGGCATGAGGCACCGTGTAGCTGAAGGTAGTAAGCATTCAGTTTGGAAATGATGGCAGGAACTCCATCCTTGTGTCCCTGTGTCAGTGGCAGTGTTGATCAGAGCTCGTCCCACTGATGCTGCAAAGGTGCCACCCTCACTCCCTTTCCCAGTGTGCTGGCTGGCCTTGGGTCCCCCTGAGGAGGAGTCACCTGCCCAGGTGTGGGCACCTGCACCGCGAATGTCAGCTGTTGAACGAGTCGTTCTTGGCAGTCTTCACCAGCAACACTCAGGAAAGATTGTTAGGGCATAACTGTCCCACTCACAAACCATCAGCTAAAATCAGTTTTTTATACTGCATCCTACAAGTTTCTAGACAGTAAAACTGGAGATGTTTAAAGTCAGTGAGTGTCTCCCGGAATATCAGATGTTCTCAGAATGCCATTTTCTGTAGGTTTTTCAGCAGTTATTTCTTAATCCTTGTGATGGAGCTTTTAACAGATGATTTTTTTTTTTTTGTAGAATATTGATTCTGCCCTTTAGCCAAAAAACCCATTTTTTTTCCTAAAGTTGTTTTAGAAATGTCAGGGAACTTCCAGCAATTGACAGTATTGCAGGTAGCCGGAATATAAAAGGGAAGAAGGGAAAACACCACCTCTGTTATGTATTTATGGACTTCATGACTACTGTAGTGTTTAGAAAGACTCTTTTAATAGAATTACTGGATTTAAACTGCTGCAGTCTTATGACTTACAAATTCTCCACACCTTCTACACAGTTACACCAAAATACGTTTAAAAGTGCCACCAGATCAGATCTTTCCATCCACACTAGTGGTTACATTTTTACACCGTTATGCATGGATTTAGTATCATCAATTAGCATCAGGCAAATGGCTAGGTAGAATCAGGGCCTTAGTACTGGAATCCTTACAGGAACAGCTGAAATACACAAAACCTTGAAAAGTAATATAATTGCTTTTCCAGGACTTAAGAAAAAGTGTAATTTATCTTACAGAGCTTGAAAGTCCACTTCAACAGTTTAGCCTTGTTGAAGGTCTTTGGAGCTCTTAGAGATACAGCAACCTAAAAAGACAATCAGGGTCTGGCCTTTAGAACTTCATAGTATTGGTTGCTAATGGAAGATGATGGATTGGTGAGCTGTGGGCATGAATCCTTGCTTTAGCCATAAAGAAGGACTGACAGCAGGGCACACTCCTCTGAAGTGTGGTGACAACATGCCTTAGTCCCCTCACAGATAGGTCCAGACTCTGAGCTCAGCAACACGAAAGATAATGCACGTATTTAGGTAAGCAGCTTGGGATATGTGTTGCAGCTTTTGAATATACTCTCAATGCAGAGTAACAACAAAAAATTTAAGAAAATTTTGCCCTTAGGAAAATATTGAGGGTGGTCAGAACTTTTGAGGAGGTTGCCCGGGGAGATAATGCATTTTCAACACTGGAGATGCTAAAATTATGATAGAATAACATTGAGAAACCTCTTAAGCTTTGAAATTGGATCTAACTTCAAAGCTGAACCTACTTTAAATGGATGTTTGAAGGAGCTGACCTCCAGAAATCCCTTCCAGTCTAAATTATTTCATGTTTCCTATTTACTAGTTTCAGCTTGCCTGACCTTACATTTAATGCAACCATTATGAAATCAGTAAGTTGTTTGGAATCTGTGGCACTCCTCTCACTTTGAAAAGGAAGTGGCTCTAAATTTCTATTTATAATTCCACTGGTGACTTCTTACCCTTAGACATTTTAGCTGAAGCTAAACTTGCTGTTGCATACCAATTACGCATTTTGTGGTAACAGCGTTAATTAATCCATGCCTACAACAAATCTCTGCAGCTCCTTGCAGGCTGCCTTTCTTTTCTTGTTTTCAGCATTAGTGTGGTATGTAAATTCTGCAGGTTGAGAGCTTTAGGAGGTCCCTTTTGCTGCAATTTTCTAATCATGGATAAAAGTATACTTACACTGAATATTAAAGAATATTTGTTCTTCATTCTGACATCCTATCAGGGTTGTTATTACAGAATTATTAAGCAACAGAGGTAAAAAGGTGCCACTGCCCTCCTTTACCACAGGCAATGATTACAACCAGTTGTATAAAGCTATACTCCTTTCCCCAGGCTCTGTTGTCAGGTGCACCAAGGCAAATTCAATTCAGAACATGTACATTCAGTTCCCAGAATAGTCCCTAGGTGAAATTCAGCAATAACAAGTGGTTGCATAAAACTAATTCTGCATGTGAGGCTCTCAGAGAACCCAGCAGGTCTGTACTGATTTTAAATTGAATAGGTGTTTAATAGAATACACAACCAGTGTGGGAGGGTGTACTGTGTAGGACAAGAAGCTACTAATATAACAGTGAATGTCAAAGCAGGCTGGTCCTACATTATGATTCACATCAGCTCAGAAAACTTATTTTGCAGATGAGTCTAATATTGTTGTGAGTGTTAATGTTAATAATTGCCCTTGATTACATTGAAACTGAAATTATTTTAGAAGCAGATAAATGCTGCTATTATTCAGTTCATCATTAAGATAGCTAAATTTAGAAATCTGCAGGAAAATTATGTGTCTGAAGTTTTTTCGTACTCCATGGAGATCTAGTCAATGGAGGCTTGCAAAGAGCCCATCTCTGGAGTCTGGGACACAATTAATTTACTCTCCCACAGGTAGGATTTGAGATGCCTTGGGCCATCTGAGACATCTGCACAGGGGTCCTTTCTTTTCTCCAGACTGACCCCCAACTCTCTCAGTCTGTCTCACAGCAGAGGTGTTCCAGCAGAAGCTCTCCTCTGGACTCGCTCCAGCAGGTCCACATCTTTCCTGTGCTGGGGCCCCAGAGCTGATGCAGCCCTGCAGGTGGGGTCTGAGCAGAGCAGAGGGGCAGAATCCCCTCCTGGCCCTGCTGCCCACCACTGGATGCAGCCCAGGACACCATTGGCTTTCTGGGCTGGGAGAGCACGTTGCTGAGACATACCAAGCCTGTCATCCACCTGCACCCCCCTGTCCTTTTTTCCCAGGGCTGCTCCCTATGGTCACAGCAATCATGCAGCAGCTACCCTCTTGGAGTAAGACAAAAGAGTGGAGACAGCAGATGAATACCCCAAGATTGATTTCTCAACCACTTGAGCTTAGGGCAACTCTCTCTGCTGTAGCATTTTCCTATCTAGATTTTTTTCTTTTTTTTTTCTTCAAGTATTTTATCTGCTTATGACAGGCATCAGCAAAGTGAGAGAATCTTCTTTACCTCAGCTGACCAGGTTTCCTTTCAGAAAAGCATTCCCTTGGCAAAGACAAGGCTTGGGAATGGTAAGGGGATGTGGTGAGCCCCCAGTGTGGCTGCTGGCCCCGTGGCCTTGGTGGGTCACGGCACTCCGGGGCTGTGCATCTCGGGCTGCACTGCTCATGCTGCTCAATCTGAATCCCTCTGGGTGCATGGCTACTGACACTGGCCTTCTCAAAGGACTTGGGTGCCTCATTGCCAAGTGGAAACCTGGCTTAGGGAATTAACAATGAGCTAGCTCCATGGAGCAACATTCCTAACAGCAGCAATTGGCTGTTTACTGAAAGTGAAAAATAAGTATAATGTGTTAAAGAGACGGGGGAGTGTATGAGAGGAGTAACACTGGAAGACAGCAAATATCCCAAGACAGCCCTGGTACTGTTCACAGTCATGGACAAAGAAAGGATGAAGACAAGCTCCTGGAAAAACAGACAGACACAGTAAAACAAAACAGACAGCATTCTTCATACTCAGTCTCTCAATCTGTCCAACCTCTAATATGTTACTTTGTGAAAAATGGAGGCAAACACTTTTTCTTTAAAAAAAAAGACAAATTCAAACCAACCCACCCAGAAGTTGTTTTTTTAAATACAGCTGTAAAAAGAAGGGAGCTCCCAGGTTTACTCAAAAAAGAGAAAAAAACAGACAGCTCATCTAACCTAGCCAGAGAAACACAGAACAATTCACAGTAAATCATGAATGTGCTAAACATGCCAGTAAAACATGGATACAAAGTAACTTTAGTCAGTGATTCATTGCAGTGTTATCAGTCTTTTTTCTGAAGGAACCCTGTACACACTATAGTTTTTATGCCTGAGGGGCAAACATCACCTTATTTTCATGTTTGCCTGCACTGTCAAGCTCTCTGTAAGAACTGGTGTTAAGGTTACTGGAAGGATTTAGGCTGTTGCTGCTGTGGTTTAGCTGCCTGATATTTTAAGGTCTACTTTAAGAGGAAGTCATTCACTGTCATTCTCAATTTCTCCCCAGTAGCTATAAAGGGCCCCTATGGAGCATTTGGGGCAATAAACCCCAAACAATTTATATTATTGATATCTGGGGTGAAACTAAGCCCTGCTTTGCAACTCTGTGGCTGTCTGTGGACAGCAGGAGCATCAGCTCAGCAGTGTCTGGCTGCTGTTTCTGGCAGCAGCTGGGGCTTGGTCCTTGCTGGGCAGCTTTGGGCTCCTCCCCATGAGAGCCCTGGGGCTGAGAAGCACCAGCACCAGGCTCTGGGGAAAAGTCAGCCATTGGAACATGGCCCCTCATGGGCCTGGCAAACTCAGGAGCTATGCTTACTCCCAGTCTGAACTCACTGGCAGTCTGGGCTCTGACATGTGGCTGTTGCACTGCTGGCCATACTCTGGATTTGGACACCACTGAGGCCAGGGAGACTGACCATCACACTGACCATCACACTGACCATCGCTGGCTGTAACTTTGCACCTACAGACACGCCTGCTCCTGTTGACACCTGGCTTTTATTCACATGGTGGCTGCTAGTCTTTCCCAGGCATGCCCCTGAGAGGCTGGGGGATGAAAACTGAGGCTCCTGGACAGCCAGAAGGCAGCAGTTGTCATCTGTCACATCAGTCTCAGGGACTGTCATTTGTACTGCCTTGCTCCCTGGCATCTCATTTCTTGACCTACCCAGAGGACAAACACTATCACTAAATGGTTCCCTAACACTTCAGGAAGGAGTTTAGTGACTAGTACTAAAATACTTAGTGAATAATCATGACAATTCTTTAGCTGCTCAGAGTCCTTCCTCCCGATTTAAGTCCCTTACAAGCGCTTTAGAAATGTGCAGCAGGGACTCAGACTGACTCTGACAAGATTCTGAATCCTGTTGTAAGAAATGGACGGCCCTTTTCTATTTTCCAGGTGGCATCCCTAATGATCAGAAAACAACTCAAGCTCTGTCAATATTATAAGAACAATTGTTGTTTTATTCTTTTTGGTGGGTACAAAAACCACAGTTTCTTACACAGAACAAGATTATAAATAATATCTGTAACATGAGTGACCCGTAGTCTCTTTTGATTCTACACTGCAGAATGATGAAGTACTCTAAACATTTTATCATTTTGTTTCTTGTATTAGACAGATGCAAATCTGTGGAACACGGAATGATGGAACAGAATGAAGGTAACAGCAAACAAGAGGATGACCAACAACTTTTATAAAAAAAAATTCTCTGAATTTTATTACAGTGATGGCATTTTATATCAATTATTGCAATGATTTTTCCCTAAGATGGTTAGAAAAAAGAATTGTGTTGTCCTCTACTGAATTTACATCAGTTAAAAAGCAAGCATGTTTCAATATTTCTCTTTTTCCAAAGAAAATGTAAATAATTTCTTTATTTTTTTTTCACAGGATTTACATATTTATTATTTTTTTATCACAGTTTAGTGATTCATTTCTCCAGCTGAACAGCTGAGTATTCTTCCATTGTATATATTGATGTTCTGGAGACACAGGTTAGCATGTTCATTGACTTCTATAGCTATTTTTCTCTCTTTGTCAAGACAAAGACCAAAATGTTGTCCTTTCTGAGCATGTTCTTCACAGTTTAATGCGCTAAATTGGCAAGTCTTATTAGTTGTAAGTCCACTCAAGTGAAATTTGTTGCTGTTAATACACCCTTCCCAGCCCCCTCCCCCCAACAAAACTAAATTATGAATTTTCCTGATATAAAATCTGAGTTTGGGTTTCCGAGCTGAGCTCATGCACACATTGTTGCTGATGATGTCTGGCGCATTTGGACGTACTTCCCTTTCTCAGCCAAATTATTAGTTCATCAATGACACTCCCATGTCGTTACAGTCTGTGCTGTGTTCCCATCAGTCACCAACACAGTTTGATTAAGGCACTCAATTAATTTTTTGGTTTTTATGGTAGGTCCGATGCAATGACAGCCAATCCTGAACTTTGTCTAATTGCAGTTCCAGTGTGCACGGCCTTCGGGCAGTCGGGAGTCAATACGCGTCCGTTCTCTCCCACGCTCCCTGTGATGGATAATCTGGCTTTGTTTCTTATGGCTTCAGAAAAGGTAAGCTGGGTTTGATGAAAAAGCAGAAGAGAAGAAAATGTTATAATGTTTCTGTCCTTCAACCGACCAGGACACAGCAAACACCAAAATAATAAAATTTAGACATCTGCATTTTTTCATGTTAACGTTAAATATAGAAATAGTAATCATCATCAATATAATACATAGCACTTAAGTCTACTGGGGAAAAAAGACTAGTAATTCTGAGGATAAATTTCATTACAATAAATTGTTACTGATTTAAATATAAAATCTGAAATTCATAATGAAATTAACTGAAGAGGTACTACATTCATCTAAACTGCTTCAAACTAAATTTATGTACAGTGAGAAGACCATTTGGAACCTGAAAGCATTAGCATCTGTGAATGAAGTCATGCACAGGTGTTTGTAGGCTTTGACCTTCAACTAGGAATGCCAGGATTAAATATAACTACTGAAAATTGTTTATAAATTGCAATAAGCGTATCAGCTATCTGGCAATTCCGTCAGTCAAATCTAAATAAATTATTACTTATTTTCACAATGGAAATATTTAGTATCAGGAAATCTGAGAACTGTCCTCAAATCTCTTTCATATATATATATATTTTTTTCCCTACAATTAGAGAAGGTGATAACTTTCAAAGAAAATGCAATTTATTGAGAGAAAATGCAGTTTTATACCGTTTTCTACATTAGGTATAAATTTCCCGTAAGAAGGTTTAAATTTTTGTTCCTTAAAAATCTTTAATTTCAGCTAAATCAGAACAAAATATCTTGTTTAGGGACTAAATTACTCAAGAAAAAATATCTGGATTTGTTAATATTTGGATTTATAGTTATGCCATCTGACTTTAGTCATTAAATAATCAGTAGCTGAATCCAAAAATCTAATAGGGCCCTCTCAAGTGATTATAAAAAAATGCCAAGATGACTAGTTTAAAGTAAATGATTTCCAGATTACTAAAATTAGGGTAAGTATCTAAGGTAAAAAAAAGCAGCAAGGCATCCAAACTATAGTACATTAAAAGAGATTTCAGAGATAGTCATGTTAAGGTATTAATTAGTGGGGAAATCTGATTTCTAGTCAGGAGAAGCTATGTAAATGCAGGGATGCAGTCTGAAATACTAATTGGGAAGAAAGGGAGATAGGAGCATTCACATAGGAGCAAAAGGATAAGAAACATCATAAAGTCATTTTGTTTGCTTTATTACTAATCTCTACATTTTGAACTTTATCCCTCTGAGCCCAGTTTCTCCTTCTGAGGTAGCAGTGAAATCCTGAGCTGCTGTTTGATTTGTGGAGTTTATTTTATATATGAGTGTATAGGGATGAGGAATAGCCCTTAAAACTCCCAAACATTTCCACTGCTTCTGGTGCACTTCTGTGGAAATGCAGCAGTGTAATATTGCATTTTTATCAGCAGCTGCTTCAAAAAGTTGTCAAAAATACAACGGCTGTTTGTGGCAGAGTCCGAGCTTGGATTTAAAAGCAGCTTTCCAAACCAATTACCCCAAACCTTCAGCCCTCAAAAGCACCCAAATTCAGGAAAAGGCCTCAGCTTACAGGGGGCATTATGACATTCCCTTTACACCGGAAAACCTTGGCTTTGGTAAAGGAAAATTATCCCTTGAAACCTTTCCCTGCCACCACTGTACTTTGTGACAGGGACTGTTACCAAGCATATCTTGACCTAAAACAACACCCAGATACAAAAAGTGCAGCAGAGGTGATGAGGACGTGGGGAACTGGACCTATAAATTACCAAGAACTTCAACAACTTCCCAGCAGCAAATAGGAAACTCTGCATTTGCACAACACAGACATAATGAAGTGTGGTACAGATCCACATGGTGCATGTCCTGAGTCCCACTGCAGATGGATACTGGTAACTGCAGAAGTGCAGAGAACATGTTCTGATCAATGGCAAGAAAAAAACTAAAGGTGTGGCAGAGGGATGAGAGTCCAAACCAGATTAGAAAGCAAACCTGGGTGGAAAAGGGACAGCTTGCTCCAGATGGGTTAAATTTCCCAGAAAGTCATCATTGTCTACCAGAGTCCCTCCAGCACACCCATCAGCTCTCTGTTCATGGCCATTCAGAGTTTCCCACTGGGAAATCTGAGTCAGAGCACTCACATTTGTATGGGACATACAAGTTCTATGTAACTGTGCTAACTCAGTCTAAATAACTTTCTGGCCACTGACAGCACACTCAGGACAAAAAGACAATAAAAAGGTTCCAGGATAAATAAAAAAAGATAAAAAAAGAGAACAACACTTTCTCAGCAGCCTTCCACAGAAGAACAGAAAAGCTGCAAGGAAATAACTCATGTCCTCAGTGCAAGAGTAACAACAGCTCAGCAACACACCACGGGACAACTCAGACACTTACAAAGCCAGGAGGAGCAGGTCAAACTTGTACTTGGGACAGTGCCATAAAGCCAGGTAACCAGGTAGGTGTCTGCTCTGTGTTCTAAACTATGTTATAGGTAACAAGCCAGACTAGTACTCTGCTTAACTGTGCTGCTACAACTTCGGATTTATGGCCTGGATGCAGAAACAGTTTTGGGAGTGGCTGGGATAAGAGGGAAAAGTCTGGGTATTTACTGTGAATGTTAACCAAAGTGTGAAAGTCTCCTTTCAGTAAGGTTAATAGTGATAATGTGTTTTCAAATCTGTCATTAGTTTTGATTGGTTAGTTGTGAAATTCATCACGTGAAAACACTGACTGCCCTGTTCCTAGGGGGGAAATGGGAATTTTGGAAAATTATATTCTCAGTCTGTATAATACAAATATCCTAGCCTGTGTGGGTTCTTTTATTGCTCAGGCTCTAGTACTTGGGTCACATGGAGGTGACATGTTCTAGTACTTGGGTCACATGTAGGTGGCTTTGGCACAAATATCTGAGATGAACTTTTAATGTATCTTTCTCTCTTGACTATGAAATTGGAAGTATACAAGTCAAAATAAGTACATTACACACTTACTGAGCCATTCTGTAACACTTCACCTTTTTTTGTAGTTAATTGTAATAGTGATGCTTTTCATTGCTTTTTGTAGCTTTGCAATTAGTTTCATTTATTAGTTATAAACAACATCATGGGATGGGAGAGCAAGAGAAGGCAGCTGAGCTGGAAGCTGGTTCCTGAGCTTCATGGGCCACGGAGAAGGCCGTGGAGAGGTGGTGGTGGAGGCTGGCTGGATACTGGAACAACCCCTTCAAAAGCCTGTGGGTTTGGGGTGAGGAACTCAGCAGGGCTTTGCCTTAGAGCAGATGGACAGAAGGATGTTAAGCTCCTCTCTGCTCTTGCTATCAGCTCTACTTGTACACTAAGGGCTTAATACTAATGGAAAAATGCTGCCCAGAGGAGGAGGAAGGGATTGTTCCCTCCTTAAAGCAAACTTTCTTCCCTCCCTTCAGCAGATGCAACTGCCTGCCAGTGCTTCTGAATGTCTTTATCCCACACATAAAGACTAATCCATTACTATATAGGCCAGTCCACACATAGACTAGTCCTTCATTTTCTTTTTCAGCTGCCTTGCAGGCAGGGTGAATTTCCCTGAGGTAACTCACATTTAACTGTATTAAACTAAAATAAAAGGCAGGGTAATGAATATTAATTTTCAGGAGGGTTATTTAAGCTATTTTATATTAGTTTAAAACAAATACCAATAAAACTATTTGATGTTAGCTTAACAAGTCAGATGTGTTGATTACTCATGCAGGTTAGAACCACCAGGCATCTTTCCATATTAGCGAGTTTTAGTTCCAATATGATCTTTTTACTCCTTAGATAAAAAAACCAAAAAAAACATATCAAAGTTTTCAAAATGTGTAAGACAGACATATTTCTACAGAAATATGGACAGCCATCATCGTGGGCTCTGTAATGCTGCCAGCTAAACAGGGGTTTATGACTAGCATGTGTATGAACAGATGGCATAGTCCCCCTGTGCAGTGTGGCACACAGGCACCTCTCGCAGGAGAGGATGACTGGGCCTTGGCAGTCTCCCACACATCACCATAAGCATTTTTATAAGAAGTTAACTTGAAATTTCTCAATTTCATGTAAATATTATGTCAAATAAGCAGAAAGAAGCATTTCAGAAGTCTGTAAATATTTGTTCAAAATCCTAGTGATTTTTTTGGTGAATTTTAAAAGTCTGTACCCTAAAATGTTAATTATCAGAAGTTTTGACTGACCCAAAAATGAATTTTTAGTAAAATAAAATGCAACATTTTTGTATCTTTTTTGTATTGTTTAAAATATATTTTATCCAATAGGAAGTCATCTTTGTGATAAAACAAGTCCCACAGAAATCCAAACTTTAGAGTAAGATGCTTATAATCTTTCCTTTAAATACAAAACTCAGTTAGCTATATTGTTTTATTATAAGAAAACACTAAGACTGAAAAAAATTCTTCGAGTATAATCAGTGTCTGTTGCAATGAAATAACAGAGCTGGGTGGCAACTGTGGGGATTGTCAAGTCATGCCATGTTTAGCTCACTCAGCCAATTGGGGTCGGGTCGGTATTTGAATGAAAGCTTAATTTTTTTGTTTGCTTTTTTTAAGACTGTATTTTAAATGCACTGCACTCTGTAAACTTCATAAGGAATATGTTTTCTGGGATTCTTACTTTTATACCAACCTGGGGACACTTTCAGTGAGCACATCACTGAAGAATTTAAAGGAAAAAAGCACTCATCTCTTGCAGTTGGCGCAATGACGTGCAGAGGATTACTTCTTTTTAAGACCCTTATTATTGCCAGAAGGGAGTGGACTTGGGAGATTAATATTAGCGTCTGGAAGTCCTGCATTCCAGTTCCCATTAATGAACACTGGACTCCTGGAGTCCCCTTGGCACACAGTGTGCCTCACATTTTCTGGAGCAGAGAGGAGCTCCACTCCCTTCTGCCAGCAATAAGGGTCCTAAAAAAACGTAATCCTCTGCACGTCATTGTGCCAACTGCAAGTGAACAAAGTGCATAGCTAACACTTTTTTTTTTTTTAACATGGGGAAATTGGCAGCTCTGTTGCAATTAGAATATACCCAGGGTGGTGACTCTTTCTAGAAGGAGGAAGAAAAGAAAAGCCCACAGAAGAGTGCGTAGGGGACAGTTTCCCAGCCAGCCCCGTCCCTCGCGCCCCGAGAACCCACCTATTCCTCGCAGCGCTCCAGCTATCATGCTCACACACCATTCTCTGCTCACTCTGTGTTTGCTCTGTACTGTATGGTGCGGTACTGAACGGGCTGTGCCTTTAGGCTGTAAGCTCCTCGGGACAGGGACCTGTTGTGTGTCTGGCACACTTCACCTACTGTACAGCGCCGTCTACTCCAGCGCTATATAAATAATAAATGAAAAATAATAAGTGCATCTCCAGTTGTTTCCTACAAGATTTTTTTTTTCCCTAGGTGGCAACATAAGTATTATATTATTCATCTCATTTCCCTAAATTTGTGTTTTCTACTTCCGCTATAGAGGGATGGCTCATGAAAATGTAGCTGAAGATAGCTGTTAACAGAGGAGACGTGGCTTGCTATTTGCAAGGGCAAGGGAGCTCTAGCATGACAGAATAGGGTGCTAGATGCACGTTCACTTATAAAGCAGCCAGCATAGCTTGGGAGCTACGTAAAAGTTATATTTAGAATCTCAATTTGCTGCTGCGTGCCATTTCCAAAGGTCATGGAGTTGATTTGTCTAATGATTAGTTGGCAAGATGCTCACTGTATGGATGAGAGCAAGTACATTAGTAAACCATCCCTGCACACCTACTCAGGGGAGCTATGCAGGATGCAGCTCGGCAGCATCGGTGCTTCAGCCTCCAAAATCACTGCATGAATGTCTAAAATACACTAGTCTTGACCTAGGTAAGGGGGTTTGTTACTGAAAGCTGAGGATGACAATCAAGGTCTATCCACTGGTTAGTGACTCTCTGTGACTATTATAGTGGGCAAAAGTTGACCTGAAGCAGGATATTGTGGGGAGAAAAAAAAAAAAAAAAAAGCCACACAATTAGCATAAAACATGTATCAAAGGGAGGGTGAAGGCACAGGGAGAGGGAAGGAGGGAGAGAAGGTAAAACAACATTTAGACTTCATGTAACAGTGCCTTTTTCTTCCATTAGGTTAACTATGGTTCAGTGATGTTACCTATTCTAAATCTTGTTTACAGAGAGGGCCAACACTGAATAATACAGGCTTGCAGCAATTTGTCGCTAGTAGAGTGCAAACCTTTCAGAAAACAGACTTTCCAATCGAGTAGTTAAAAACTGGCCCTCTGGAGATATACTTTCTTATTTAAAATAGTTGTCATCTCTCAAATGATTTGACAACTTTGAGTTGTTCAAAATGTATTTTTCGTGTTAAAAATTCCTTGCAATGCAGATGTCTATTAGCAACATAGAATAATGTACTGTACATCTGCAGCCAAAAGAACTGAACCACTTTGCACTGAAGTTTTCCAAAATATAAAGCTCTGTTCAGAAGCAAGCACCACTAGACAGACATGTCACAACACTGCGTTACAAGATGCATCACCCACTCGCTGTAGTAGGCCCTAAGTCCTACCCCTAAATTTTAATACTTTCGGTTCCATATACGTTGTAACCTTCTCTATAAGTTGCTAAATTCTGGGTATTCTGCGAGGAAGTTGGGTTAAAAGTCTGTGCACTCTTTGCCACCTTCATTCGTTTCGCCTCTGCCCTGGACTTGTAACAGAACTCTATCAAAGCCACCAGCATTGCCAAGCCCAAGCCTCCAACCAGAATGTAGAAGACTCCAGCAACGTTGCTGAGACTCAAGGCACTCGTCTTGTCCTGGGAAAACAGAAGTGACACAGTTAACCCTGGAAAATGGATCCCAAGAAGCACAAAACACACATTAAAACGTTAGAAACAGACAGGTAACAATGTTTAGCTGAAATTTAATGACAGTCGTTTACATACTTTAACAAAATTTGACCTATCTGGATCCATAAAATATATTTTAAGCAACTAGCTTTCCTGGTTGGCATAAAAAAATATTTTAAGTATATTGCCAGCATATCAGGATGTCATTGCTTGCTTGCTGCAAAGCATTACTTCCATTACATGGAGAATCAAACAATGACAGGTCTAGCTCTATTCAGGGGACATTTCAGCACTGATACGAAACTGCATTTATGTAAAGCTCTTCAGAAGCCTTGGAATCCAGAAATCCATTTTATATCAGACAAGACTCTGCTTGATCTTTACAAAAACCAGTAATTGTACTTATGATAGGCATTGCTGTTAATTTAAAAGATCCAGACTGAGCTTCTGACACTTAAATGACAGGCAAAAATAACATGCGAGGCTTATGTTCTTTCTTTGAACAAACACTTCCTTTGAAAGTGCACACTGTACCATACACATTGTCATATATTTGCCTCTTACCTATTCCTGTGTTTTGTTTTTATTTTACTATGGATACAGTTCTGGAACATGCCCATGGACTACTAAGCTCAGTAACAGGTACTTCTAAATATCAATTTATGCAATTTAACACATTTTTCATAATTTAGATAAAAGTGGGATTTTCTTTAGCAAAGTATTAAATATTCATCATTTTAAAATCACCTTCTTGGGTGTATTGTAGTAAATAACTATTCTACATTTCTCTATACTTCACGCTTAGTTATGAATCACATTTTTTTGACTTGAAATCCATGTGCTTTTCCAGCATAGTTCTCAAGGAACTCTCTCAGGATTGACTTCATATGCTACATCATATGCCTTAAAATACTTAAAAAGCTTTATTCTTATGCAGACTATATAATCTTTAGCTAAAGTAAGGAGAGTATTTAACTTCTGATTTTAATCTCTATGAAATTTTAGCTTATGTATACTGCAAAAAATTTGGGTGTTTAATTTAAAGAGGCACTATTCATTGTGTAATCAGTAGATCAGCACAGTAAAGGTTCCCATGGATGTACAGAGGTGATTGGGGCTCATAGCTGGGTTCTGCTTTGTCTGTGCCTTTTTAGCTGGCTAGGAAGAGCCTAAGTATCTTGGAGATGACTGTCCCTCTGGTGGCAATTGCTAACATGGTGCTTGCAAACAAGGAGGAGGCAGGACTGAGAAAGACCTGCCCTAATGTAGGTGGTGGGTTGATGCTTTCTCAGCTGTTATTTACAGATACTTTGTCATCCTCTTAAATGGTTTTCACTCCTTTTTTTCAAAGCACTTGCCAGAAGAAGTGAAATGTGTTGAAAGCTTCTTTCCCACACTAATTTTATCAAGGTAAGTCTCGAGACATGCAGGCAGCAAGCAGTCAGTGCCTGTCATTCTTTCCTTTAGCTGTGGCTGCAGAGGCTGGCATGGAGTCAGGTACTGTGAGGAAATGTCAGACTCCTCAAATACAGGGCTGGCACTGACTGTGGTGTTTCCCAGCCACCAGAAAGTACCCAGTTCTGGGTCTGTCCCCATTAAGAGAAGGAGCTGTCAGCTCTCTAGATCTGCCAGGATTCCTGTTTGGGTATGGACTAAGAAAAACACTGGAAACTGTAGAAACTATTAACTGCTGAAGCCTTTCATTTCAAAGCTCAATCGAAGTTTTCCTTGGCCATCAAGGAGCCAGGGACATCCCCAAATGCTGCAAGATGCCACCTTCCTGGCCAGCAATGAAAGCTAATCCTTCCTGTTAGTATTTCTTCTTTTCAGAAAGCTGCTGAGGTAGGCCAGCTCCTAAAGAAGGTGTGAAGAGCATTTCCTAAGCAGTCAACGGGAAAAGTCCATACCCTCCAGGCAGGAAGGAAATAACTAATCCAGACTGCCTCTTCCAAACCCAAAAATCTGCTTTGTATTTCTTCAAGAGATGCTCTGACTGTGTGGGATGATGTCTGGTGATTTATATTACTGAAGACTTTAAAATGCAATAGTGCTTCCTTAAATTAAAGCGTGACTGCCATCAAGATGGGACAAAGTTGATTCATTCTGTGTCTACAGCTGCTTATTTTATTTCTATGTCATTTTGCTTATTACTTCCTCTACTGCTTTGTGAACACGATAGTTAGGTCCCGAACTGTAGCGACTGACCTTACTTCCAGAGTCCTTGGGTCCACATTCACCTTTATCGTACCACCATTTGTTTTTCAGCTTGTCTAAGACGCCTGCCTCACTGAGTTTCAAAACGGCAAGGTTTACAGGAGTTCTTCACGTGGAAAATAACATAAATAACATTATATATGTTATTTTATGTTATTCAAGTAAAACTACATAGAATCGCATTGCAAAGTGACAGAGCAGAGGCCACAGTGGGTGCTATGTCATGTACTGTTGGCCCAGGTTTAGAGACAGACATAAGACCGGGACCTGCTCCATCGCTTTAGGTAACAGGCACATACTGCTGGGGAAGGTTTGTAAATAAATAGTATGCAATTACTGTGAACCCAAAACTATTGGCTTACACATATTAACAACATACCCTTCAGAGAAATACGTAAGACAACTGTATATGTGACTTAAGAAACGTTAATTTGTGTTTCTTGCTTTCAATCTGTTTTTAGGTTGGATGCATACAAACTAATAATATGATTTGGCCATAGGTATTTCATTTACTGCCCTCAAAATTATCCTGGCAAGAAAAGAAGATGCTTCCTGCAGTGTGCTGCCCATAACAGTTTGGCACAGCCCTGTAATAGGAGGTCTGCATGCAAATAATTTGGGGGGAGAGCTGCAAAGGTCCCCTTATCCTCGGCTAAGAAGGACAGTGAGTCTTCCACTTTAATTTCCTGTTTCAACATTATTTCAAATGCAAAGTTTTTCCTAAAATCTCACATATTCATGTCAATATTTCAAGGGTCCCAGGCTGGTGATAAATTTCTACTTGGAATAGCTATTTTTACTGGTGGTATTTGCTGTGGGTGACGTAACAGGGTTTAATATTGAAATGAAACCTAATCCAATGCCTTAGAATCATGAAATGCTATGGGTTTACAGTGAAGTTGCTTGAACTCATTGAATAATCTTAGGGTATTATGGTAATGCCCCACTTCCTGCAGATCTATCACTATATGTTTTAAAAACGTATTAAATTATTAGCAGACTTATTTTATGTACTTTCTACTTCAAATCGTTGCCCAATTCTTAATGGAATTATGTGGTAGGCATATGGATATCTATTTATGTGCAGGTGTGCATGCAAATACAATATATATCAGAGAAGCAGGGAGATAAACAGAAATGGCATGTGATAGATAGCCTTCTGGTGATGTTAAATGACATGATCCTGTGTGTGCCAGCAGATTTCTATGGGAAAATTTATCTCCCATAATATGCCATAATTCATTCATTACTTAAACATTAACTTACGGATTCAAGGCTTAATAAATAAATAAGCAGTGCAAACGTTAATTAGTATAGTGTAACTGAACCTACTAAAATAGTTTACATTGACAGGGAAAGGGGCTTATTGCACTCTATAACTGGTGTAACTGGAAATCCCCAAATGCTTATGCATTAATACATTTGTGCAGGTTTGTATATAGCTATTTAATACACCAGTAACAGCTTCTGAGCCTTGTATGCTTTCTTAGCTCTAGGGACCCTGTCTCTTCATACATTCTGGTTACTCTTTCTAAAGTGGGGGGGATTCACCTCACCTCAATATCTGCACCCCTAAATTATGCCCCAAGCTTTGTCTGTCTGCCCAGACCTCCCTGTAGTTAATGGGAAAAGGTAGGTACCTCCAAATGGTGGGCCTTGATATTAACCAATATTAACAAAGGATGGTGTTGAGATGCCTGTCTCTTCATTTACTGCTGAGGAAGCCCTGGTGCCTTGGAGAAATTTTTAACAGCCACAGTTGGGTGAGAGGATTTCCCAGGAGCTCTCAAGTGATTACTCTAAGTAAAGGAAAAGCTTCATCCACCTTCCAAATCCCACACATTTAATTCATATGCAATACTCTGCTTCTAGAAACAACAAAAAACCACCAAAATTGCCCATTTTTTGCTCTTTTCCAGTATTCAAACTTAAATTTTGCCTTAAGGCTTCTGGCAGCAGGCTGTGCAGGTTGACAGTGGAACATGAGAGTCCTGCAGCTGTGAAATGAGTGGGCTTGGGGTGCTGGCAAGTTGCCTGTCAACATGATCCTCCACTGGTTACTAGTGCAAGCAAAAAATAATTAATATTATTTGAATAGCTGTCATCTGTAACACGTCATGCACTGGCACTGAGCCACATTCCCATGCTCCTGAATTCTGTCAGGGCAACAGGGCTGGTTATGACAAAGGTAAGGGGACATATAGGTACTGTTCTCCCTTGGAAAATCAGAAGTCTATGGAGTTGCTGAAGATTAAACTGATCAAACTGATAACTAGGAATAGATACATGAACTCTCAAGGCCACCAGATGCCTCCATGTCCTTTGCTTTTTTTTTTTTTTTTTTCCCTCAGCACTAATATTTTAGGCATTTAAAGCCTGAAGCAGGCTGGGGATTTTTTCTTTTTTCCAACTGTAGTTCCTTTAATGTCATCCTTTCTTCATTGTCTCTGCAAGGAAGCTCTCAGGTTTTCCTTTGGGAAAAACAATCAATTTTACACTTTAAATTGCCACGCTGTCCTCGGTTTCTAAGTGATCTCAATAGCAATGGTCAGCAGAGGAAGTTCCCATTTTTACTGGGATGCAGCAGTGATGTGTCTGATGCCAGGCCCTTGTTTCTCCTCTCCACGAATTTTGGTGGAAAACTTTCAGAATGCAGGCCCTGCTGAAGCTCAAGAAAGCCTGTCCTTGGCCCCTCTCCTTCTTGCCTGCCTTAACAAGGCTCTGTGACATTTCCTTCACTTCTGCCCTCAGACAGTCCCAGCTGTGAAGAGGGAGAAGCATTCTGAGAAAAAACTTTAAAATTATATATGACAATATTTTAAAATATTTTACTCCTTCAAAACAGGATTTCTGTCCTAATTTAAATCAGTCAGCTGTGATGGGAAATGCACATGGTCCAATATAAGAAGCCCAGACTAAGGGGCTGCAGAGTAGAAAAGGAAGATGTTTTGCTTATGTTTTTCAGAGTCACAGCATATATACAGCTCTTTGCAATCACAGAAAGTAATTGCAGGTGTTGTGAATTTTAATGTGTTTTAGGCTTTTATTTTGTTTCTTTGTTTCATTTTCAGTAGGAGATTTTCAACAGGGAGATGCATGTCCAGATCACCTTGGCTCTCGGGGCAAGTAACTTATTTTGACCCTGTCAGTCACAAACTCAGAGACTACAACTTGTTACTAGATTGCTTACACAATCAGTTGGTGAATAATCCCACTGATGTTAAAGGGGACAGAAACAAAAAAATGGTATGGTTTGCTGTATGTGAACAAGGGGAATGTACTGAAGTTACATACAGGGGATAAATTCAGCATTTATAATTGAATTTCCCATTAAGTTCAGTATGGTATACTTAATAAGGCAGTGGAAAATGACTATAGATTTTGTTTTGTTCAATTGCTTAGTGATTCCAGAATTACTAATGTTGGGCTAAATCTTCAGCTAGAGTAAACTGGCACAGTTTGTGAAAATCAGTGTAGTTTTTTCCCAGTGTACAGCTGCTGAGAATCTCTGTTGTTGTATATAAAGAGAATCCAACTGCCTCAAGTTCATGTAAAGATAATATATGAGAAATAATAACTGAAATTACCCTTTATCTATGGAGAAGAATTTGCCCCACGTAGCCACAGAGGAAAATTGCTGTGTGACAACACAGCCATGGTCCTCACCCATGTGCTGAAGTCAGTGTTGGCACAGCCTGACCTGGGCACAGGGACACTGGTTTTCTAACTTTTCATCATATTCTCAGCCCTTCTACCTCCTCTTTTGGCTTCTTACTCATTTCCTCCTATCCTCTCATCAATCGCTTGCTGTTGGAAGGGCCATTTTTTAAGAGCCTCAGACTGGATCTTGAGCCAGCAACATCAGCAAAATCAGAGTGCTTTAAAATGGTATTAATGGAGTTCTGAGCTAGTTGTGTTCAGGACAACAAATGGGCAATTATAACATTTAAATCACAATACTAAGTGATTCTGAAACAAATACAGAATTCTGTCAGACAAGGATTTTAAAAATGCAATCATGGGTTTATTTTAGGAGCATTTTCATTACCCACTCATGGCTGAGCCATTAAGTGTAAGGTCAGACTCATAGCTGACTGAAAAAACCATGTGCCACTGTGTTCTCCTGTGGGCTGCCAGCAGAGACTGGAAAGAATCTCCATCAGCACAGCTTCTGTCCACTCACACTTGGTACAAACAATGGAGCAAAGTGGCAGAAGCTGTGTTTCAGTGCCTTCCTGTGCGCCACATGAAATGATGGCATACAGTTAGGATCTGAGGTAACACTTTCAAAAACACTCCAATGACTTGAGGTACTCACTTTTGGCTTCAATGAACTAATTAATCAGATCACTAAACCACAGGTGGCTCACACAGGGCAGCTTTCTGAACTGTCTTCCTGAACTTTGGAAGATTGTCCCTTAAAGGGAACAATAAATGGGGAGGCTAGAGGCGCTCTTTTAACAGCAGAGAATGGAGGTAGGCGACATCCTGTTTTATAGAGCAATACAAGCCTGTGGAGAGCAGCTGAACTCTCTGGAAGCTCTCTCATTTCTGTGGTCCTCTGTACTATCAGGAAGGGATATTGCAGGTCTACACTTTCATATTCTGAATAATGAATCTCAAATAGTAACAGCACAGTTATCAGTTAAGCTTCAGGTGCTGTATTTCTTTCAAGAGAAAAGGAGTTTCTTATTCTCATTTATAAGGGGACAAAGCTCTGCAATTTAAACTGGAGCTGCTAAAAAAAGCTTATTTTAAAATTTGTACAATAAAAGAAGTATTCTTAACCTTCTTAAGAAGGCAAGAACTTAGTTCAGGACTCGTTGGTAGTTATCAGGTTTAGAAAGGTAATGCATAATGTCCTGGTTATCCCACTAATGAAAATTTGCTAGCAGAAAAGAAATAAAATACATAGAGCTCCATTAATTCAGCAGAAAAGGTTTTGACTTCAATTGATCAAGACTGTTTCTGAGCAAGGAAATGAATTTTACAGATGATAAATGGCTAGGTTACCCTTTGGGGAATCAGCCTGGCTGTAGTTTATGACCCAGGATCAGATGCTGCTGCAATGCAGACTTTGAGCAGCGTGGGACGCCTGCTCACCTGCACGGTGTGCCTGGTTCCACCAAACCTGGGCAGTGTGGGCACATGATAAACCTGGAGCTTCCCAGGACCACTGGTACTGCCTACTCACCCAGCTGTGCCTGGGAAAAATTGTGGCAAGAAACAGGCCCAAGGCCAGATGAATGCTCATGGCAGGCTGTGTGTAGTCCCCGAACCACAGGTTGAGCTCCATCATGTTCTCCATCCTTTGCTAACACTGTCCTGCCCACCACATTGTCTAGTGTATCCTGACCTGTCTGTGTCACCTACTGTTTATTTCCACTGGCAGTGTGTTCCTTCCTTCCTCCTGCATTCACAGCTCCTCTGTTTCCCCATGAACCACACTCCTCACCTTTCTTTTCTACTTTTCCCCCCACAACTCCTTTTTCTGTCACTTTCCACCTCACCAAACTTGCTCCTTCAGCACTTCCAGACATTTCCCTGGTGAAGCCCTGTGTGTCCCTCCACCATGAGCTGCTCCCTTTTCCCTGCTTCGTGAGTCACAGCACCTGTGGCTGGTAATCAGGGAAAGTAAGTTAAAAAACATCCTTCCTTTGCTATCTAACTTGTATCTCACTTTGCAACCACTGTAGGCTTATGAGGAGGATATTCTAGAAAATGTAAGTATTTTATTGATTTTATCCTCTGCCTGTGATATTAAAAAATAATAAATAAATAAATAAATAAATAAATAAATACCCCTCCCCCAGTAATGCAAAATCTCAGGCTTGAGTAGAGGTAAGTGCTGCTAGGTATATATATATCTGAACATTTTGGAAGAGAAAATAGAGACCATTTTTGAAACTGTGACTGCTGGCGAGCAGAGCGGTGTGGGGAAAAATAGGTAGAGCAGCAGGATTGCAGGCAAAGTGAAGAGGATTGGGAGACCAGTTCTGGGTGAGTGCAGAACAGCCCAAGGGATGGTCCCTGAGGCCAGGACACAGCACAAAAGAGCAGAAGGACTAAAGAGGGAGAGAAAATAGTAAGAAAAAAATATATGTAGGCAACTGTAAAGAAAGCTACACAAACTGTGTATGACAAATCAGTCAAATTTAATCATCTGTATCTGACTAGCTCTGTGCCTGCACAACTACCTGTGAAGCATTCTCTCATATATTGTTCACACACAAGCACATAAATAAATATTATTACATACTGCCTGGAACAGAAGGGGTATTTTTAATACCTCGATTTTCCCCCGCTTCACCGTCTTCCACATTTTTGCCTCTTTTCAGCACCAGGCAGTTTCTCAAACGAAGCTGTGAGGCAGCAAGGAAGTACTGGTACTGGCCATATGGAAGATAGGGGAATGCAGTAAGAATATGAAGCTGTTAACACCTCAGCCTAGCATGCAGCCTAAAACTCCTGTCTGATAAATTCTGGCAAATTATGCCTAGGGAACCACCATGGATTGCAACTGATTGGAAAGAAAACGGCAGTACGAAGATATTTTATCTGAAATTTGTCCTCCTATTTTGGATAATTGAGAAAATTGTAATTTGCACCAGCATTGTTTGTGTCGACAATGTATCCCTGAGCCTGGACCATACATTAAATTACCCCTCAGAGAGAGTCACAGTGATTTTTTCCCCTTTTCCTCTAATGGCAATGAAAAATATTTTTAGTAGGAAAAAAGTCTTAGCTGGTGAGCAGGCTTCTGAAGGTATTTGACAAGCTTGGAAGATGCATATTTCTGAAACCTGGTGATAGATCTGACCCCAGAGACCATTTATGAGTTGCCCTGGGGGTGCTTAACCGAATGCAAATATTTTTGCTTTGACAGTAATTGCATACACCTCTGTTTCAGCTGCAGGTACCAGCAGGGCTGTGCTGCTGGTGAAGCTGTTTGGTGGCAGGTGAGACCCCAGCAGATGCACCAATTACTTCACATACTGTTTACCCGCTTTTGGTGACATTGAGGCTAACCTTGGAGTCACCTCCCCCGCTGCCACATTCTCCTTTGTCGTACCACCATTTGTTTTTCAATTTGTCCAAGAGGCCTTGTTCATTCAGTTTTAAAACTGCGAGGTTAACAGCATTTCTTGAAACGATAAAACATATTTTGTAAGAAACTGCACAGCTGTTAAGATGTTAGAAGGAATGAGGACTTAAGCTGTTTATAAGCTTGATCCACACACTAAATAAACCTCTCATTTCCATATTTCAAAGCCCTTGGCAGCACAAATAATTGTGGTTACTTCCAAACGTGAAAAATGTGTTTCCAGTTCTAGAAACGATTTTCAGAACAGCTTGGATTTTAATGCAAAAATTCTATCAACCAACCCAAACTATTTTTGCAAAATGATGATAAAACTCTGCCTGGAATTAAAAATGATTTACACAGATTTATTTGAATCTATATTTAAAGTGTGGGCCCAGGCTGTTTTTTCAAGCAGATGAGAAGATGTATCCCCATGTACTAAAGAGGCAAGATCCAGACTGCCTGTGCTAGACGCTGCCAGTCGCTGTGTTCTGACATGTAGCACTTCAGACTGATCCTGCATGAGCTAAGGATTAGGGCTCCAGAAACAGGCTGTGGGAGGAAGAGCTGAGGAGGACTAACAGCTCACACAGTAAGATGCTGTCCAGAGCCAGTCAGCAGAAAGCACTGTACAAAAGTGCCCAGAGGTCTGTGTGTCTGTCTGAAGCCTTGCTGCGGGCACATCTGTGCATATGGGATGCAGGCTCTAGAGTCCTGCTCCCTTTGCACATTAGAGGCTTAGCTGAAAGGCAGGACCTGGGATCTAGCTTAGTGCCATGACTCTAGGGTCTGCCCTGCTCTTCTGGGAGAGCACTCTGTGTCCTAGCCCAAAGAGCACCTGAGGAATGGAGAAGGAAGGTGGTGATGAAGGGTGTCTGCACTAGGGAAACGTGGGAACAGTCTGGCCAAACTGAAGCTCAAGCACTGCTGGAAGAGAAAAGCCAGCCAGTTAGTTAAGTGCTAAGAGACAAGAAGGTTTTTTGGACATCCTGAGGACCCAAGATACAAAGAGATTTTTTGGACATCCTGAGAACTTTTCTCTGGAGAGCTTATATATATGTTATGCTACCACTGCATGAAAGACAAATCCTGCTTTGCACAGTGGCATGGGCACAACAGACTGAAAGGGGTACTGTGGGCCTGCTGTCCTCCATATCATGTTTAAAGGCTCTTTTTTCCGATGAGAGAAATACCTGACCAAGATTTTGGGTCTGTGCAGGCAGAGGGGCATTGCCAACACAAAGGCAAAAGCACAGAACCACTACTTCTGTAGGAATTCAAGGCTGCTGGAATTGTACTGAAATTCAGACACAAACTAGGACACAGCTGGTCCTAGGATGCAGTTTCTTCTGTGCTCAGAGATTTCCCTTTAGGTGTCCAGAAAGCATCAGGACTGGATGGCAGCAGTTAGACAATATAGACCACCATATAAACATGAATGTAAGGTATTTGGATTTATGATAGTGACTATAGCCACTATATAACATTTTAAAATCAGTTATTAACTAATCTTCCAAGGTATTTATGCAGCCTTCATCATCTCCAAAGGAAATTTTCCCCTTGTTTAAGTGTACATCTTCCTATCTGTATTACTAAAACCCTAATGATACACAACTACAGCAGTATCAGTAAAATTGTATCTTCCTATTTTTATGTCCAGGGGTCCCTGGTGCATCCATGCCTATGAGAAATGTACACTCTCTCTGATGGGTGTCTGCCCAGGCTGGAGTGTGGCTCTGCAGAGGCACGTGGAGCAGGGGCACAGTCCATCTCCAAAGTATTTCAGAGGTGTCAGTAGCTTACCTACTGCTCTTTGGGGATGATACAGGGTTGAGAAAGATGGAGTTTCTCTCTCTGAATTTGTTTAATGCTCTCAAGATCTGTCTGTCAGGACTGAGTGGGATATGACAAGAACTACGACTGTCAATAACATTCTCACTTCAACAACGAGAGGATGCAACACCTTCAAAGCACTCGGAGAAGGGCCAGGAAGAGATCCTCTGGCAGCAGGGCTCTATCAAATCCATATGGCACTAGAAGACACTGGGTTTGTGATTCAGCCTCTCTAGAGCTGGCTGATAGCTCATCTCTGGAGGTCCTTTCCGGTCTTAGAATGTAAATTTTTCTCTTATTAAGAGGTATCTTCCTGGCAGCCAGGTACAGATAATGGTACTTCATAGCCTATGGAGAGTTCTTTACTACTCTGGTCCATCTGTGGGACAAATGTCAGCTTCAGGACAAACCTTTACTGTCTTCTGGGAACATCTTTTCATAAAGCTCCTCCTGGATGAAAGAAAGGTACTTGCTGGCTGGTCATGAAGTTTGGAAACTACTTGTATGTAGATCTGATGTTCCTTAACTTCACTGCAGTTAGACTTGCATGAGATTTTCAACAGAGATAAAGTAATTGCTCGTCTGTCCCTGAAAGTGAAAGTGAGAACTGCAGGCTGCAGTGGGAGTGATAACAGACTGCTCTTGGTGGATAAATCTTTAAGGGGAATTTAGCAGCCAGGCTGACAAATGTGATTTTGTGTAAGTGCTCTAATTATGGTTCACACTCCAGAGGGAGAGAAGCAATTGCAAAATTGGAATGAAATTGTTCATTTGTCCCTTTTGTTCTTGGAAGCAATTGCTTTTGAATCAGTCATATTTACGACAGATTTTTCATACTCAGCTTTTCATTACAAATCCTGTGCTTTCAGTCTGTTTGCCCCCTTCAGAAAGGTAACTGTGTGGCCAGCCTTGCCATTTAACAGAGAGATTTCCAGTACACTAAATATAAATGTTACCTTTTTAAGGACATGGGGACTGGGCCATAGATGAAAGATGATCCTGGAAACACATTTCTTTGATGCTGAACAACATTACTTATTCTGAAAATTGCTTAGATATATATCTGGAGCCTGCTGTCTACAAAGTCAATGTCATAACTCCTTCTTGCTTCAACAGGATCCAAACCAAGGTCTAATTTAATGTTCTGTGTTGAATTGTCACAGTGGGCAGCAATAACACAAGCAGCTGCTTTGACAGTTCTACAGATGCAGGCAGGATTGATCACCCTCACAAAAAGTAAATGTATCTCAAGGAATATCACTAACTTTCAGTTCAACAAGCCACTTCCTCTCAGGCTGATTTTAAAGCAGATGGGAAGCCCCTATCAATCTGTCTATCTGAAAAAAACATCTTCAAACTATTTCCTCTGAGCTGTAGTCTCTCAAGTGTGAACATTAAAGCTCACCAAATTAGACAAAGTCCTTATGCTAATATTCTTAGAAAGGTTTTTTCTTTTCAATTTTTATCTTATTTTGGGTGAAGATGTTACTTGATAATTTACAACTTCTTTTTCAAGTTAATGTCTACTTACACCTTTCTCTTGGATTTTCCAAGATGAATTAAAAAAAAAACTAGGTGATGTCTTTGACAACTAACATAAGTTTTCATGTTTAATTTTCATGTTGAAGGGAAAGAGCTTTCTCACTTGCCAAATGTTTAAATTTATCTTCCAAAGTATTAAAGATTATCAAGGAAAATTTTCCCACAATCATTTAGAGAAGCTGCAGCTGGTTGATAGTAATCCTAGAGTAATAAATAAATGAATGAAACCCATTCATGAGAGGGTTATTTAGCTGGGTTATTAGCCATATCCACAGACAGTTTCACAGCACAATAGAGAAATGAAAATAAAAAGGATGAAGAAGTAAATGTGGATTTAAGCTGCAATCATCACTCTGAAATTAAACTGTATTGTTTATAAATGTAACACATTATTGTCCTCATCACGTCTAGTAGGCCATGTAAAACCAGGTTAGTTTCACACTGCTTTCTCTGTTACTTTGTTATCCAGGTCCACCTCAACATGTGGAAATAAATAATTTCCCTCTGGTCAGCAAAACACAGAGAACCTTTGCTCAACACTGCTGTACCTGCCAGGTAGGATATAACTAAGAGCCTAAAACGTGCAATGGTGACTGCACCCAAAATTATATACCCAGACCTCAGAGCCAGGCTACATCACCCACACTCATCCTAGACAGTGCTTTGTTCTGCCACAGAGGAAGGCATTTGGAAACCTGAGTCTCCATGGCAGAAACTTTTATTCCATCTTAAAAAACAGGACTGTGTCTGCAATACCACACTTAGTCCAAGCTCCCACTAAAGAAAATGTATTCCTGAATACAGGAACTGACGTCTTTGCAAGAGTCAGGGTTTAATAGTAGAAAGCAGGCAAGGCATTTAATATTTGACTCTTAATCCTTGGTGTCACTGCACAGTCCTGCCTCTTCCAATACTCTGAAGAAAACTGAGTCTTTGCAGGCAAGAGTCAAGCCAGTTCAGACAAAACTGCAGCCCTCACTTCACAAGTCCTTGGGTGCATGGACAGTGATTTCAATGCATGGATCACAGCTATTTTTAACCAGTCTTTAGAATTACAGTATGAAAAACGTGATGAGAATTAAATAATTTTCACTCATTTAAAATCACTGCCCATCTTCTTATAAATAAACAGCAGTAAGCAGTTTAAAACATTAATTAGTATCCCTTCTTTTTATTTAGAAGAGCCCATCTGTGCCCTAGATACACCTTACACAGTTATCAAAAGATAACTGTTGTTATCTACAGACAGATGACAAGGGGACTATCCAGTCTCTTGCAAAATAACATCAGTGATTCCAAATAGATACCTCATTTGTTACCCAAAAGAATTGCAGCAGGGTGTTTGCCCAAAGCCCAGGGAAGCCAGCAGACAGGTTTGCTTTGACTTCCAGTGAGTTTGGATCACATCAGTGGTTAGCAGTTGACCCATCTGTTGGACTTCAGTCTGCAAGAAGCAGTGAGGGAGGCATGCAACAAATGACCTGAACACCATGGTGCAGCACACTGTGGTACCCAGCTCATGTACATGCTCAACCACAGGAGGGGCATTTCCACAGCTGATAAAGACAACAAAGGCTCCTCCACCACAAGGAAATGAGATGGAGGTCCAGGCTAGGGACCACCACGGCCAACATCACAAGCACTGTTGGAAATCTGAGAAGGTCATAGCAGTACATGATGAAAAGGGACACAAAATTTTGCCTATTGCAACACTTTCAACATCAATTTCAGTAAAGGAACTCATCACTCCTTAGAAAACAGAAACTAAAACATGAAATGCATTCTGCTCAGTAAGATCAACTAAGATCAACTAATGCCCGGAGCTTGAATACACACAACACATAGAAAAGGCTCTCTCCAGCCTAGTTAGGCTGAATATGTATCCAGATGTATGTACACTTGTATACAAATATGTATACTCTCAGCCACAGCTGCTTTTCATTTAAGTAATTCAGTTCCCAAAATATCTGGATGCACCATGGTTCATAGGATGGGTGGAAAGCACCACCCATCTGCACCATTCAGCATGATTCCCAAATGCAATTCCAAGGACTCAGCCTTGGCCTGGTTCATGGAGACTGCCTCCATGAGGTACGGTCTCAGAATATCTGCTTTTGAATACTAAATACTGAATACTGGCATAAAGGCACACACAGGTACCTAAGCACTCATTACAACCAAAGCAGGATCTCTGCTGTAGGCATTTAATAACAATATTTTAGGCAGCCAGTAGAGCTTTGCCAGGAAAACTTAAATGTCTTAGCTATTTGAACAGCTTTGACATTTTCCTGAATCCCTTTCCTGAACTTAGTCTCATAAATTCTGTGCAACTGGCGTGTTAGATAGCAAAAATACTTCCCTGCATCCTGGGCAGACTCTTAGCACAGTTCTGCAGCTATCATCACGGACGGCGGCACTGTTGGTTCACTGCTGGAGCTGGGGATGTTGTTCACTTGCAATAATGAACGAGCAGGATGTGCAAAAATAACGTGACTCATGAGTGAGACCCTACATACACGAAAAGAGCCTTGTTTAAATTGCACACATGCTGTACAGCCCATCGTCCCAGAAATGCTGGGGCCACCGCTGCAGATGAGGAGACAAAAGCAGAGCAGAGACCCCAACCCCACTAAAGGCTGTTCACAAATCATTCCCACAAGGGATTTCAAAGTCTCAGAAATCACTCACTTGCTTAGAAGTCACATGGTGCAGAGAGATGGCATCTCTGGTTAACCTCAGGCTCTCTGAACATAGACAAAGTTCAACAAGGAATACTGAATGCTATATGAACAAAGCTCCAGAGGTGGGCCATACGTGAGGTATGGACCAACTGGCAAAGTACAGAGGCTTCCTTTCTATTAGGATAAAATATATGACCACACTGTCCTATAAGTTTGTTGCACAACCTTATAGGTACTCCTATATAACTGCTGCCTGTAAAGAAGGGGGGATCAGCAAACATGGGAAGTAAAACCACAGATGTGGTGGTGCATCACCACTAAAGAGAAAAGCTCTCCTGGGACTGCAGTATCACAGCCAGGGGTGGCAAGTGATGATGTGTCCCAAGCCCCCAAGCTCATTTCCTTCCTTGCACTGTGGATGTCCTTCCCTGCAGCTACCTGCTGGTGCAGCCATCATGCAGACTGGCCCCTGGGCACTTCTGGAGGAGGATGGAGGGCTTCTCCTGCAGGACAAGGCAGAGAGGGTGCCCAGTGAAGCCAAGGTCAGTGACCTTATCTCAGTGATGTGAATTCAGTTGTTCTCTTGTGATCTAATCTGTATCCAGCCCAGGTGGCTTGGGAAGAGGAGGCCACAGCTGCCAGGAGCCTCTCCTCACCCCCCAGCCTAGCGCTTCCTGCATGCAGCTGAGGATCTGTCTTAAAAGTGCTTAGCAAAACACAAGTGGGTGCATTTTTATAGCTTGTGTGTATCACCCATTCAAATAATTTTTAACAGGAAAAAATTAAAATGCAACCTTACCAAGCAAAAAATTAAGACCTGCACATCTTTTGAGCTGTTTATTTTATGCATGTTTTGAAAAGCACTGATGGCAGATTGTAACATGACACAAATGCAGTGTGGTTTAAGGGTGTTCGACAATTCATCAAGAGAAATTAAGTGTAAAGCTGCATGGCACTGCTGAATATGTTTAATAAATTAGGAATGAAACAAGCACTCTGTTAACGAGGAAGATGTAGCCAAAGCTTACATCACTGTGTACTCAGAAGGCTTGAAAGATCAATAACATAAATATTAAAAAGAAGAGCTAATGCATGAAGATTTTTACAAGAAAAATGATCTAAAGTTTAAAGACAAAAGGCCTGATTTAAAAGCATGCCCTCTTAAACCCATTTCAGATCTTACAGGGGAAATATTTTTACTGGGATTTATAAAGGTTTGTGTGCTGTCATGTTACTTGTATGAAAAAAAACTGTACTCAAATACTGAAGCACAGGAGTCATCAAAACATTTTCACATGTTAGTTCACACAAAATAGAGTCCTTGACACTTGCTGTCACAACTTGGCCAGAATTTATATTAAATAAAGAACTCCTAGCATTCTTGTTGTGAGTCTTCATAATATACTAGCTCTTCTCCAGCAGGTCTCTCAGGCTTTTCTGCTAAGCTCCTCCATTTTTATATTCATGCTTATCAAAGAAAGGACGTGATCAGCCATCTCAGCAGAATGCTCAGGTCCAGCTCAGGACCCACCAGAACAGTGACTGCCTCCTGAATTCCATCTTGCAAAACTCACATACCCCTGCCCTGAAGAACTGACTGGTCTGTAAAAAGCCAAAGTGTTGCAAAAAAGCTCTAGGCAGGTTCTGTGCTGCATTAGAAGCTGAAGCCGTTAAAAAACATAATTTTAAAATCCCCTGTCCAATGGCACTTAAAACACCTCTTACAGAAAAATATATCAAAATATTAGTCACACAATAGGAATAAAGTATTTTTTACAAGAATGAATGTTTATTCCTGTCTATTTAGAGATGGGAAATTTACAGCAGCGCTCAGATACTTTTCAATTGTGGCTAATTAAAATAAGTTCAGCACTCTTCATTTATCCATCCAAATAAGATGGTTAATTTCCAGGGGCAGTGAGTATTCACAGCTTCTATGTATATCCTAAGTATACTACACATTTAGTTCCTCAAGCTGAGCTTTGTAAACAAATATGAGCCAAACTGACACCTTGAGGATCAGCAGGAGTTCAAATTAATGGGAGACCCACTGCTGCTAAAAATTGCCACAGCTACTTTGAATTCAAAGAGGTTCTGACAATTTACACCAGCTAGAGGTCTGATGACTGTAGTTTAAAATATTTATATAGATTGAAAGCTATTTTGCAGCAAGATATTCCAATTACAGCATGCAAACACTTCTTGGCACAAGCAATTAAATATATATTTTGCCTGTAAAAACAACAGCAGTTGACCTGGGATTGCAACTCAGCTTGTTTCTCTGTTTTACACGAAGATTTGCTGTAAATAAAAAGCACATAAAATTGTCCCTAGAGAAACTGTTCATATTGGTTCAGTACACAGTCTTTAGCAGCAGCAGAAATGCTAGTTTCTCCCAACTCTGAGCTATTTTAATTTTTGCTAACGACTACCTAATCCTGTTGTCATTGAGCAGTGCATTTTGGTTTTTTTTTTAAAGCACAGTTTTTCTTGCTGGTTCCAGCATAAGGAGGATTATGTGAGTAGGCTGCTGCAGTCCAACACCTGCAAGTCAGAATACATGTTTTAAAGGCATAGAACCATAGAGACATAGAATAGTTTGGGTTGGAAGGGACCTTAAAGATCACCTAGTTCCAGCTCCCCTGGCACAGGCAGGGATACCTTCCACTAGAGCAGGCTGCTCAAAGCCCGATCCAATCCAGCCTTGAACACTTGCAGGGATGGGGTGTGCACAACAATGCTGGGTAACACGTGCCAGCGTCCCACCACCCTCAGCAAATCCCTCACTTGAGGGATATTTTTCAAAAGGGTCTGAGCACCAGTGTAGCACTGTCTCCATGCTGCAGGAACCACTTTCAGGATAAGCTTAGCCCACTGCCAAGAACTTCAAAACTCTCTTTCACCTCAGAAACATTATCAACTCTGAGCCATTTATGGTTTTTATATAGTTGAAATTGTGGGAAGAATTTACATTAATATTTTTAAAATTGAAATGTGTAAAGTGAGCATGTATAAGTGCATCCCTCTCCCCCACCAATACATAATGCTTTCACCTCTGGCATGGCTGGCAGAAAGCTTTTTGCTTTTTATACCCTAGGTGAAGCAGACATCAACTCACAGTTTTGTTGCAGCAAGATGTTTGGATACTGTTTGACCTGCCTCTCCAGTATCTCCTAAGTTTAGGGTCCCCCAGCTGAAAGAAAAGGACGGTATTGGCACAGACAGGTTGGGGCTCCATGGCAAAGCAGAGCAGGTGGTGTAGTGCCAGGTACAGATCCCATCTGTGTTGGATGGGCACTGCTGAAAGCAGGGAGTAGCAGCCTGAGGTGAGGGTCACAGCAGTGAAGGTCTATCATGCCTCATGCTGTCCTGCTCCTCCCCCACTTAGACTGCATTAGGGCAAGCCTCTTGCAATGACATTCTGTTTTGTTACCCAGGCATATGTTGAAACTCCTCATGTCTCTCCATCTCGAGAAAAAGCCAAATGCTGCACAACTGATCTTATTGCTTTGCAAATGGATGATTTAACAGCACTGAAAATATTATTCACCATTACTGATCTTGGCCAGAGGATTAAATTTTTCCTTTATATATTATCTTAATCATATTTCTAAGGCCTTTAAAATTTATGCTTCTGGATGCCACAGAGAGACTATTTTCACCCAGAATGAGGCTAGGGAAACATATATCTTTTGGATGCAATTCAGTGCTTATTGAATAGAAATGTGGTGTGGTTCCTTGTAACTTAGAAAGCTGTTCCATCTTTACATCCACCTCAATTCATTTGATATCACCGATGGATTACTAGAGGGCCTATTAAGATCACTGACTCTGGCTACCTGATGCAGAGGAAGATTTTACTACATCAAAATCTTTCTGAACAAAGCAGGTGGCAGCTGTTTCAGCAGCTTCTAATTTTTCACTCCATTCAACATGTCCCAGCAGTGGCAGAAATATTGTACCTTCGACTGAGCATTTCACAGCTTTCCTCTGCAGGAAGACCCAGTCCTAGGCTGAGTCACCTACCCGGAAGAAATGTTACTGTGACATCCAAAAGGAGTCAGAACTTATTGCTGAATCTCGCTACAAATCAGGAAAGATTAAATATCCTGCTGGGCTAACTGCAAATATTTGGTTTTCTGGTTCCTAACCAGCCCCATATCTCAATGTGCTATACAAATGTATGTTCTATTTAGTGGGTAGCAGGGACATAGTAACAAACCCAAGCTTTTGGTGCAGTATTGAACATACCTGGCATTTTTGCACATTTGGTTCAAATCTGGCAATATTTGAAAAGATTTCACTCTCAGACTTCTCCGGTTTTTTATTACTGTAAGGGTGAATCTACCATTTATGAACATATAATAATGGTTGAGAAGAGCTACATCTGAAATGGTCTTTGCCTGTTTTCTACTCCTTATGATATGTTGATGCATTTTCCTTCTTGCAAGCATCAGGATCTCACAAGAGCACCTGATTAGTGTAAGATGTCTTTAAGACTCAGATATGGCAGAAAAACATCAGGAGTGGTTCTATTTATGTCTCTATCATGATAGAGTGACTTCTACAAGTAAAAGTGCTCAACTGAGCATCTCTGCGTGCCTTTTTCATAAACTACCTTATCATCAGCTTATGATACTCCATAAAAAGTGACAAAAATCCTCAATCCTAGCTAATATTTCTGAGATGTCCTCAAAGAAGAGTGATACAAAAGGAGTTGCATTTAACCACTTTCAGGGTGGCAGATATAGGTACCTGTGGCAAGAACTACAGTGAAAGTAAAAACACCAACTTCTTCCATTTTCCCAGAGCTGCATTTGGGAGAAAAAAAAAAAAAGAAAGTACCACTGCTGTTCTCAGGAATTCACAGAGTAGCCACATTCAGTTGAATTCATAAAAAGAAGCACGGCCTACAAGTCAAAGGAGGTGATTCTTCCCCTCTACTCCACTCCCATGACTACCTCCATCCAGCTCTAGGGACCCAGCACAGGAAGGACAGGGAGCTGTTGGAATGGGTCCAGAGGGGAGCCAAAAAATGACCAGAGGCACGGAGCAGCCCTCCCATCAGAACTGGCTGAGAGAGTTGGAATTGTTCAGCTCGAAGAAAACTAGGCTCCAGAGAGACCTTATGAAGGCCTTTCAATACTTTAAGGGGGGCAGTAAGAAAGATGGGAACAAAGCTTTTGAGTGGGCCTGCTAAAACAAAACAAGGAGCAGTGGTTTTCAGCTAAAGGAAGTCAGACTTAGACTAAAAGAGGGTAGACTTAGACTACGTATAAGGAATAGGTTTCTTAGAATAAGGATGGTAAAACATTGGACTAGGTTGTCCAGAGTGGTGTCTCATTCCTGGAAACATTCCAGATCAGGCTGGACTGAGCTCTGAGCAACCTGCTCAGTCCCTGCACATTGCAGAAGGGTCGGACTAGATGACCCCTAAATGTCTCTTCACACCCAAACTATTCTGTGATTCTATGATTCTATGATTCTATGATTCTATGATTCTATGATTCTATGATTCTATGATTCTATGATTTTGTGGTTCTATTTATGTCTATATCTTTATGTTAGGAATAAGCCCATGTTTGTTCTCTTCCTAAGGTAACTTTTGCTTGTCTGGTTAGACCTTTCAGGCACCAAGCCCTAGTCTCACCTTAATGAGAGTGAAGCATGATATATCTGTGAAGGTAAATACCGTCAGCCTTCTGTACAGTATGAAAAGTGCTGCAATACAAGCAAGCTCTTCAATAACTTTTTCCTGGTAAGAAAAGCTTACTCCACATGGGAAGGCTGTAGGGCAAAACTGGTGTTTGCTTCTGAGGGAATTCATCCACTGACATCAATGCCCATGAAGTTATTAATGAAACATGGCCACTATGCCAAAAGCCATTGGCAGCACAGAAATCAGGATGAATTCTTGACTTTTATGGCCACCAGAAACAGATCACTAATTCATACAAATCAAAGATTTGAACAGTTGATACAATTTTGGCAGGTCTAAACTTAGACTGAAAAGAGGCATGAGGGATTTCTGTAACATTACATTCATGCTTCTTTGTGCCTCCATACTGATTTTTTTCATAAAGGCAATAAATGGAAAGATTCCAGCTAAGACACGTTTTCTTAAGCTTTGGTCTAATTATGATGCAAGCACTTTGAAATTCATTACTTTAAATAGAAGCAGAGACTGAAAGACAAAAACAGGGGAGCTATTTCTCAGGTGGGAACCGGAGCTGCAACTGTAACGCAAAAAATAAAGAACACTGCATAACTTGTGCCCTCGTGAAATGCTGGCCTGTGTTTTGCCTAATGGCAGATCAATACCATACAAATGAAGCAATTACAGTTGTGCCATATAAAGCCTTATTTGGTCAGCAGCCAAAATGGGGATTAGCTGGAAGAGTTCCTAGGACTTTCTGTCTGAATATTATTGCAGAAGTTAATGAGGAATATCTGATATGCTTAGACAAACATAATCAGTGCCAGCAACCAGATGAGATGGCAGGTCCAATAGCCAGTGTGCTGATAATTAAAATGCCCTGAAGCCAGCTGAACAGCAGCCCAAGATCAGGTGAAATGATCACAAGGGCAATCCAATCCCTCTGGCAACCAGCTATATGATGTCACCATCAATACATCCATGTACACAGCAGCAAACTCTCCACCTTCCCCCAGCATGGAAACAGATTCCACTTAAGCATGGAGCACCTTCAATTTGGCACAGCTCTGTGTCCCTATACTGCCACTGCTGGTGGTGAAGGAAAGGCCATAGTTAACTCAGTACAATGCTTCTGCCAGCACTTTCCTATGTCCCACTCATTCTCATCCACTACACCACCCGGTCTACTAGAAGGTGTCCCTGCCCATGGCAGGAGCTTGGAAACAGATGATCTTTAAGGTCCCTCTCTGAAAATGCAAACCACTCTCTGAAATGCAGCCCAAACCACTCTCTGAAATGCAAATATAGCGGCTCTCAGACCAGTTGGATCAAGCACAATCACACTGATGCGGTAACCCCTGCTTGTAACATTTCAAATACAAGCAGCCAGGCTACAGAGAAAACACAGTACCAAAAGTACTAATAGATCTCCACAGTGGATATGGAGATAGAAATAATGTAATTACTGTTGTCCTGAACACATTCCCATGTGCCAATTTTAATTAAAAAAGCCATTAGAGTAGGATCCACTGGTGACGGAGACTTCTGCCATTGCTTTCTAAATGGAACGCAAAACATGTGGTCATAGACCACAGACTGTTTCAGAAACCATTAGCTTAACGTCCAGTTTCCCAATTTTCAGTGTTTTTCTTTCCAGATCAGTTTCTCTGACCAAAGACACTGAGAAATCTACCACCGTGTTTATCCTGACGCACACACCTCCATGGATTTTAAGTAATCACAGAAACATCTGGAGTGGGAATGGGCTTCAAATAGCCACAGCCCAATAAACACTATGCTATTAATCTTCACTATTCCTCTGAGGCTGATGGGCAGTTGTCATTACCCTCAATTTGCAAAGGTGAATCTGAAGTAGAGATCTCCTCCAAGACTCCCAGGAAATCTGGGCAGGGTCATTAACTAAGCTCACCGGTATGACATGACGTCAGGCAATCAAACTTCATTTCCTCTCAGAAATCTGTGTCTTTTCAGGCAACCATTCATAGAGAATTTATCTTTCCAGTTTCCCAGAGATAGACTAAGCCTAAACTTCTGTGTGTATTTCCTCAATTCAGTCCTTAACCACAACATACTCCTAGTTTTTCTTGCCGAAAGTGGGAGACAGCCAACCTGAGTGGCCTGACTTCCATAACAAACTCTTCCACATTTTGACCCACTCAGGAGTCCCAAAAAAATCCATGCTGTCAATCACTCAGCAGCTAAATAAAGCTGCTTAGGAAGTTAACTGCCCCTTTTTCCCTGGCGAAGAAGAGGTATGAACCACTGTCACTTCACTGACTTCAAATTCTCTCACTCTATTTTGCTTTTCCAGCGAGAAAATTTTTTTCAGATAGGAATGATCTGCTTGACATTTAATTCACAGAAATTGTAACTAAAGCCTAGTGGTCAGGAGAGGACTTTCTACCATGCAGGAAACATAAACATCACTTTCCATGAGCTACTACAACTCTCCAAATACTCCTGTAGCTCCAGGAGATTCAATGTGATGAAGACATCCTTATCATAGCCATAATTTTCAAAAAAGAATCATAGCACAGTGCAGTCTGGAAAGTGCCTAAGGAGTTGTCTGGTCCAACCTGCTGCTCATACAAGGGTCAGTCCAAACTGCTCAGGGCTTCAACCAGTCACATTTTGTACACTTCCAAGGATGAAGCCTGCACAGCCTTTCGGAGCAGAGTGTCACTCTATCTTGATCACCTTCCATGAAATAGGTTCAATTTATTGATTTTTTTTCTTAAGTGAGGAGGCCAAAAAAAAAGGATGTTGTGTTCTAGATGAAGTCTGAATGTTTGCAATTATTTTATCTAATGCAACAGTATCTTCTCTTGTGGTCTACAAATTGGATGAACTAAAAGCACTCTAATTGGAAACTGCTTTGGATAATTGCCCACTATCTAAAAGAGACGCCAAAAATAGCAGCCTGCTTATTTAACTGTGACAGGAAAAAAAAAAACCCAAATCCTCAAGAAACTGGGATGACTTTCTGTTCACTTTCAACTATACTTTCATAGACTGAGTTTGCATTATTTAAACTGAAAAAGCAAAACTAATTGTCAAGTGTTCATGCGGTTTTAAACCAAAAAATATCATCAGCAGGTATAGAATATAATCAGAATAGTATCATCTACTGATTAAAACCTGAGGAGCTGGATCTTAGTAAATGCAGAGCATCTGAATGTGGGTGAGTCCCCTGGCTTTGGATAGAAAGCATTTTCTTTTTATTTAAAACCAATAAAGAAATGAACGTCCTCCTAAAACCTGTCTCTTCATATTTTGTGTTGCAAGCAGTAAAAGGCTCTTGTGGAAACCTTAAAATATGAAATTTTGCTTGAAAATGAAAAAATCTGAAGAATTGTCTAGTAATGTTTACATTAAGGCATATGAAATATGGACAATTTGGGTTTTTTAGAAAAAGCTGAGATTTTCTGTAAGAAATTACTAGATCCCATTAATTTTTCTGTAGGCTTAAAAGTTTTAAGATCCAAAATAGGCCTAAATCATGCAAACAACATAGCATAAAATGTGTGAAATCAGGTGCCTGCATCCATCTAAAGAATCCAAACATCTAATTCTACACATAAAAGCCTCCTAAAGACATAGTTACAAATCCGGGCCACACTAAATGGAACCATATCAGCAACAGATTGGAAAGAGCCTGATGTGTAATTATGTTCAGAGGAAGCTGTACATATTCTGGAGGTAACAGATGGGCTGCCAGATGTTGGTGGGGCTGCTCTCACCTGCAGGCTTCATTCATCCCTGCTGCTAGGAATGGAAGATCTGGAAGCTAGCAAGGGATCTGGATCTTCCTGCACAGAGATACTATTCCTGAACAAGACGGGAGGAAAAAAAAACAACCAAAAATCTCTATTTTCTTTGCATGCTGGAGGCAGATTAATATTTTCATGTGTTCTTTTAGAGTAGAAAGAAACACCTGAAGTGTAACAATAAAATAGGTCTCTGCACCTGGTCAGGCTTGGATCCCTTTTATCCAGTTGACTTTCGGCTTTAAAAAACTGCAGGGAAAATTTTAGTCCAACTTTGACTACAGAAAACTGCCAATCCTGACAAAAACTGTTAAAAGAGAGTCACAACAAAAGAACACACAGCATTGCTTAGCATAACATGATTTGCTAAAAGATATAGTTAAATAGGAGCTAAATCCTTTTTCAGGCTTGATTTAAGCTTTTTTAAGTGACTTGGTTGGAATAGGAAGCAGAGGAAGGAAAGCAGACAATGGGAGTAAGGCATTGAGTTATACAAGTGAAGAAACTTGAGCTAAGGATAACTAGAGATAGTTGAGAAAAAGAGTTCTAGTTTTCATTCCACCTCCTACCACACACAAAGCAGACCAGTTAAGAGGAAAAATTATTGATCAGCCACAAGTCATTATTTAATCAAACAATATTTTAAACTTGTGCTACTCAGTGAGATACACATACAGCCATTTTTATTTGGAACTTGAGCTCCTTGGGAACATTCTGATGATGGGAAAGAGTTGCATTTTAGAGCTGTTGTGTCAAGACACACAGTGGCTTAAATTATACATTAAGACTTCTGAATCTTGTTTTGTGCTGTCAACACCTTTCTACCTTTCATGCTGGGATGTTCAGTCCATAATGCCTACTCTGTCACATATTGTGCCAGTCTGAGATACTGCTCTCAGATCAAAGCAACCACAAGAAAGAAAACAAACTTTTCTCCCTACTTTTGGTTGGAGATTTCTCACCAGAATCAAGGCTGCACAAAGACTAAATGGCCATTTTATGTCTCTTGGAGTCCATCTTGTACTTTCTGTCGATTGGAAGCAGGCAGTTTTGCAACTATCACACAGATTAATTGCAAACTGTTTTTCAGGCGCTATTTGTACCCCAAATGTCATTTCCACAGAGAGGTATTGTTATGAGCTGCTGCGATGCCTTTCAGCAGCCTGCTCCCTTGCTTCAGTCTACCTACAATTTACCTGAACAATTATTATCTTAGTGGGATAGGCCTTTAAGTTGTCAGGAACTGTACCATCAACTTCAAAGGGCAGTTCCTGGGACTTGACACCTAAACAGCCAGAGACTTGTAATAAAAAGAGAAGAGAGAAATAATAATGAGCAGCATTGTTAAAATATAAAGGGCTGCATCTTGCCCTCTGCTGAGATGCTTTACAAGGGATTGGGGAAATGGCACGGAAAAGGGCAGGAGAAAATTATTTCTGAAGTGGCAAGAGGCAGCATTTATTTCTCAGGGGATCTATAGACTGGAAACAACCATAACCTTTTGTATCCCACTGGCATACAGTGGGGATTAATGCTTATCAAAGGTTTGTAAAAGTCCAGAAGATCAGTAGGACGTGTGCACAGCAATGGTATCAGTATTTTTGAGACATTATGGTCTTTGCTGATAGTCTGAGGTAAGTTCCTTGGTTATACTTGAATATAAGCCTGTCTTTACCTGTCAGAGAATTCAACAGTCTGACAAATTTCATTTGGATAGATTTGTTATTGTGAAGCTCCTATCCTGTTTGCATTCAAACAATTCTGAAACAGACAAGAAAGAAAAGAACTCTGATCTTTTTGCAGCCTTGATTTCTTTCTGACTGTAGAAAACAAGCCTGTTATTGAACTTTTTCTGGTGCTTACTACCTCAGACTGTCCCAATGCTTCTGTAAGAGAGTAAAGAAAGTTTTAGTAATCACTAAATATCAAAATGAGAAATCTCATTTATAATTAGCTTGTAAAAATATTTTTTTAAAAAGCTGCATTGTGCTTTTAAGCAAATACTAAAGCGGAAGGTACAGAATGGTTGCTTCATCTTTTACACTGATTATACTGCTAATTTAAAAATTGTTGCCACTGAAATGTTTAGATTAAAAAAAACCCCAAAACCAAAACCAACCTTTCTATGAAACGGTTTTACTGCTGTTTCCATGCTCTGTTCTTTCACCCCTGCTCAGAAACACTTCATTTCACAGCTTTTCTCACTAAAATCCCAAGACTTTCCTAGGAATAAGAAGCAGGATGATACTAGCAGAGAGGCACCAGAACCTGACAGTGTGACCAAGATGGGAGCTAAGCTTCTTGGAAGAGCTTTGCCTTCCATCAGTTGCTTCTACTGTTATTTGTAGTGCAGGAAAACAGAAATGGCAGCAGAACAAATTCCTGTGACTTTTGATTTCTCCTCCAAACCACAGAGAGCTTTGTTCAATTATGAATCATCCTTGAAGTCTGAGAGTGAAAACTTCCTGCTAGTGGCAATGAAGAAAAAGGCTCTGTGAGGCAAGGCAGGTCAGAGATGGCTCTTTGAAGTACTTGAAAGATAGAGGGATTTTTTTCTCCCCCAGGTCAGAGAAAATTCAGCAAGTGCAGCATCATGGACATTAATGAGTTGTTTTCTTTCAAAGAGACAAGTATCAGAAATTATCTCAACAGCAGTGCTCTTCACTGCCATTTGGTGACTTAAATCAGAGTTATTACAATTTCCTTCCTCTACAAGTAAAAATTGCAAGAATGGGCAAAACTCTTTCAAGTAGAAGATTTTGCCTCAATACATTTGCTTGTACATCTTGCAGTGAATCTTATTAGTCATCATAAAAATTTCTCTTATTTTTACTGTACTATTTTTGCACAGGGAAGACCCTTATCTTGATTGAAAATTATGACATTAATCCAACAGGCATCACTGGGGGACAGAGCAAGTTGGGATTCAAATCTCTGTTCCCAAGGCTTTATATTTACTTTTCAAATAGACACTCTGTTTTTTAGACAGAAATAACCCAGGTAAGCAAAATTAAGTATGCCTCCCAGGCTCATCTGAAAGAACAACTTGCTGACATTCACTGTCAGGTTCTCTTCACTGATCTTCTTTTGACCCCTGACTTTTATATTCCTTCCTAAGCATTGGCCCATTCTCTGCCTTTATACCTAGTAAGTGTTATTTTCAGTTGAAAGAAAACCCAACAAGCTTTGAAGGATCTGACCTGCTTGAGAAATGTCTCAGCTATAAGCTTTGACACTGAATGGTAATGATGTGGTAATTCAAGCCTTGTTATGCCTACAGTGAAGGGAAAAATATTATGCAAAGTCATACAGTATGATCTATACCATCAGTCAAACAGGATAATGTTTATATATGTATAAAATGCTACAGATCACCTCCTAGTTTTCATATAATTTTTATCACAGAAAGAAATGACCCTGGAAAATACTGCTAAGTTGACAAAAATCCAGTTCTTTCAAGTATCAACAGACTACTCCATAACTATGGAGGGGTTTTTGCTTTCTCCAGTGGCCCTTGCTTCAAAAGTGTAGAGGTCAAACTCAGTATTTTCACATCACTTGTTTTAATCATCAAACCTCAATTATTCACCAGTTCTTTCTATATCTTCTCTACATTGTATATAAATGACATCAGTTTTGAGGTCCTATAGTGCTTTGCTGAAACAACTCTATGAATAACACACTGATTAAGGGCAAGACCAGGCATTCTGGCAGAACAAGGGAAATGTGAAAAAAATCAAACCTGCTTCCTCTGCATCTCTCCTCACTGTGATGGGTGCTTGTCTTCAGAATGATCTGGGGAGGCCTTTATGTGCCAGTGGTGCCAACCAGAAGACAGCTAACCAGCAAAAGAAATACCCATTCTTCTCTCTGAAATGCCAGAATATGCTCAGAGGCATATGGGTCTCAGATGCTATCAGGAAAACCCAACCATGCATTACCTTTACCTATTTTGGTACCTTTCTAGAAACAGGAACCTGCCATTGAGTGAAGACTGCAGCCCAGATGCACAGAAACACCAAGACAGAATAGTTATATCAATAATATTGGTTAAAAAAATTAAAAAATCTATAAAGATCTTTGAAAATGAACAATATAGGGTACACTGAAGAGTGCTCTAGGGAAATGCTTCCTTTATGATACAACACAGTTTGTACAAGGAAGCTTCATTAATGGGAAGCTTATTTTTCTAAAGATTCATGGACTTCTACAGTACAAAACCATTGAAAAACAACAGTGGAAGAAGTCCTCTGTAGTAAACAAATGTTGACAGTGTAAAAAATTTGCGTAGCCAGCTCAAATATTTTTCCTGGTTCTTCTCTTACTCAGAGGAAGTCTGTGAATATCATACCTATCCTTTTGTACACACAAATCCAATCTTACAGAAAGCATAAAAAAACAGAGCTTGCAAGAAGTTTGGGAAGAAACATTTTTACCTGTCCTTACAGTTGACTACTGCATAATGACTCTGATGGTTTTCCCACAGAGCCTGGTGTGAATTACCAGCTCACTGACCTACAAATCCAGGGTAAAATGAGAACTGGTGTAGATCTCAGAATATTAAATTAAGTTCACAATAAACAGCTTTGGATGACCTGGGAATTCCTTCCACAATAAGCTCCTTATAGTCTGGTCTACAAAAACATTGAGGACAACATTTGATAAAAAATTAAATAGTCTCACTGGAAGAAACTACACTATCATAATGTTATTTTCAGGTCAATGAAAAAAATAAAAGGAAATATCACTTACCAGAAAAAAAAAAGTGGGGGGAATATTCCATCCTATGTAAGGTCTGCCAAAATTTTGTATGAATGAGCATGAGTTACTAAAATAAGTTTTCTTCCAACACTAGATTTCTAATGAACCATACTAGATAATCTCTGAAATGCAAAGGTAACTGCCAGCTGTAGTACCACATTGAAATGAAGCAATGAAAGAATGGAAGTTTTAGAGATTCATCTCAGGAAAACAAGAAGATTGAGTCATTGAGATCATGACAGTAGAGTACAGAGCCCACGCACGCAAAGATTCCCCTCATAACAGATCTTTATCTTATTCCCACAGATTTCTTCAAGAAAAATGTCCTTCCACCACAGATCTCTCACTTCTAGGGTAAATCTCTCTCAGGTATTGCACATTACATTATATAACACAGGAGAATCCATACACTGTTGACAGAACTCTGTTTGGCTGCCTTTTGCACCCCAAGCAATCTTCAGGGAGCTCCTTCTTTGCAGGGGATGGAAACTTAAATCCCTAGCTTCACATGCATTACACTTTTCTCTCCATAGAAGTTGCTAAAATGATGGCAAAGTTACATCTGCAACACTAGCATCCCTGATCACCGCCCACACTGCACACCTTATGTTAAACACAGTGAAAAATGGATAAAGCACAAAGAGTCAATTCACAAGATTTCACACTGCAAAAACCAGCAGATATCACCAGGAGGACCTTTTTGCCTTCCTCTCCAGAGCATAAAGAATTCTTCCTAAAGTCAAACTGAGTTAATCCTTTACTACATAAAAAGAATAGAGACTTGAATAATGGAATATAGAATCCCAGGTTCATATATATATATAAACATTAACTGTAATTCCAATAGCAGGAACTTATTAGAGCTCTGGATTTCATGAGGTTGGTGAACAAATATCACCAATCTCTAAAACACATTGATGCATCTATTCAAAGTTTTTCTATTATTTGTCTAAATCTAATCCTGCCATTCTCATCTGCCTGGGATGAAAGGGTCTCACCAGACACTTATGACCTTGCAGGTTTCACTCATCCATGCTGCATACTTTTGGCTACAGGACAGGACAAATGTCCTTAGTTGAAACAGTAAGAGAAGAAATGATAACAACTCATTTTTTAGCCCAACCTGTCATTTCCCTTTACATAAAACAGCTTCAAGGGACAAAAAGCTGAAAAAGCTTTTAGTGTACTTTTGAGAAAATATTGCCCTTAACTCCTTTATCATTACCTCTTAGGGTGGAGAACTCTTTCATGTTCTTCACTATTCAAACTTGTTTATGATGCCTACATATCTAAAACAGAAAAGCAGAGGCATGCAAGGCACAGGGCTTGAGTAGTACAAGATCTCCAGGTGCTGCCCTCTAATAACACAGTTACTGCAAGTGACAAGGCAGATGACCCAGGGGTGATCCACAAGGGCCAGAAGTCTGGCCACAAAAACATCTTCTAATGACAACACTTTTACAGAGGTAGGTCTTGCTAAGCAGACAAGCAGCACTCTCTTAACCACCTTTGAAAGCACCACCTTTGAAGAAAAAAACTCATTAATTCACACTGAGTACCCCACAGTGGCTTTGGAAGGATACCTACCGTTGTAGGAGGAGAAACAGTAAGAACAGTTGGGTAGTGCCATGAGAGAAACTCAATCTTTGTTGCCATGAGAGCCTTTGCCCTCAATCCCACATTCCTTCTCAAACACATCACTCTTTTACAACATCATATAGAAATGAATATCACTGAAAAGGAAGGAAGGAAGGAGACACACATGATATGTGATGTGGGCATAAAAGAAACACACATCAGGTATTTCCCATTCTCCTCCATTCAGTGATATGCATTAATTGTAACACTGCACCAGCACTGAGAATAAATCATTCCAATTAGCCAATAGGTACTGGTTGAACACTGCAGGAGTGTAGCATGAAACTCAACAAGGAATTAATTAAAATCCACTACCCTGCTCATGTGTACGGTCATGAGCAACAGAGAGACCAGTCCTTGCATCTCTCTGACAGGTGGATTTCATCTGCATGAACCAAGTGATGGGTATGTGCTCTGTAATGAACGTGAGCCCAGTGATGTGATGGCAGGGAACCATCCCTAATCCTATGCTACAGGAAGAACCACTTTCTGTCAGTTAGATGTGTGAAAATATATGATCTGGTTCTCCACAGACTCACATCAATTTTATTCAGATGCTACTATATTTTCAGGGAAAAAACTCCTGATTTATATCATTGTAAGTAGGAGAAGGATTAAGACTAAAATACTTCTAACGGCATAGGTATTCAAACAGTTCAGTGATTAATTTGATATTAATAATTCATTTGGAAAAATTGGGTTTTTTTCCCTAGTCCTGAACAAACCAAAGATAGCATTTGAATGTTTAAATTTTATATGCTACTTGCAATTATTTGTGAACTACATCAAGTAATTTGTGGTCTACATATAACTCAAATAGGAAATTAGGATTATTAAATAAAACAGAATTTACAATTCCCATATCAAATTATGTCTTCTGACTAATTTATGTAATGAGCTCAGCTAGCCTGCCCTTCATGGATTTCAAGCTGCATGTTCAATATTTGCAATTATCTGTGCAGACAGCAGTTACATAAGTCATCTGATCAGTGACAGAAACACTACCATGTGGGATGCAGTCAAAATAGCAAAAGCAGCATATTCTAAATCTTAAAAAATTCAGCAAATACTGAAACATGCAGATAGAATTTACAGCTTTCTCTTTCTGTTCAAAACCAGGGGGAGGAAGCTTTTCCCCTCTTCTCTAAGTGCTACTCTCCATAGATATACATGAAAGAGGTGGTACAAATGTGAGGTATTGCTTGTTCTTTATTTGTATTCAGAACATTAAGTGTGTTGCTTAATGTTTTTAGTAGGTAAGCAGCACTGATGGTTTGTCACTGGGGCTGGAGAGGGAATGGGGTGCAGCAGGAGAACAAGCAGCTTAGCACATGTGAAAGAAAGGCTCAGGAAAGGCATGGACATGGACAGCCAGTCGAGACAGCTTGAAAGAAGATTTGGTCCAATTTTCAAGTCAGGTAGGATTTCCCCTATTCTGCTTTTTGAAACATGTTTGAAGGCAGGATGTGAAAAATGAGATGGTTTTGATCACATCACCCTAGTGATAGCTGCTGACCCCCAGTTAGATGAAACTATGGCCTCACTGAACTGTTTGGGAGCTGGGTCTTTAGCTGGGATATAACCAGGACTTCACACTGGATCCTTACAATTGTGGCTGTGCTCTTCCTCTCTGCTCTTATTAGTCTTACTAGGCCCTCTTACTTCTAACTGCTTTATGTCTTGTCCCCCTTACTCCTAGGTATTTTTCTCTAGCCAACTGAACAAACCTGAAATAAGCCCAAATTTGACATGAATCAACTTCCACAGGCTATCAGTGCTCATTATAACAGGCTGTCTCTTGTTGGTATTGAATACTCTGCAGAAGAAAGGGAAAGGGACTAAAGAACACCATAAAGCACACTTAAAGCAAAGAGCCCACTGCTAGGACATATATGACAGCAGCCAAAGTACTCCTAAATTGTATGTCCTAGCTTTGACTCAGTAAAGCATGACTGTCAGCAATGGGCATTTCCTTACTACCCTAAACTGCAGGGCTGCCTACCACTTTGAGGTTGTCTGAAACACTGAAAAGGAGATATTAATCTATCGTAAATATAAAATAAAAACCAAGTGTTTTGAAAATATATCCAGATATTAGAGCAGCCTCTCTTATTAGCACTGCCTTCTACCTTTAACTACTCAATTAATTCTGGACATGTTTTTCTATAGAATTAACAATTTTATTGTCATTTTCCCTCTCTCACCTCCTTAATGTTCTCTTACTACTTTGTTCAGCAGTGAAGGTGGCAATTTTTAAATCTGATAGGTACTGAACGTTAAGGACCAAAAATTCATATTCAGTCACTGAAATAGCTGTCCTGATTTTCCCCTGCACATACAAATCTTCTTTTGCTGTGGATGGAAATGATTCTAATGATATTCCTTTCACCGTCCCTATAATGCAGTTACAGCTACTGATGTTTGTGGCACTGTGTGCAGGTTAAACTGATGAGTTATGAGTGAGTCTAGTTATCTGCATAGCGGTAATGATGTCTCCTCTGCAGTCACAGATGTAGACAAATAGGTCCTTAGTTACCTCATCCACAGACATATGGCTCCACCTGCACTTGCAACCCTTCCCCTGTATCTACTTCCTCCCCTTTGTTGCACATTGTAATCCCTTCTCATGAGCACAAATGTGAGAAATGGGGTGCAGAGCACTCTGCAGAGCATTCCCTTTCCCCACCCATGTGCACCTTATCACTGTCAGACTCCCTTCAACTGCTAGTCGCTCTTTTGTTTTGAAGAAAATTGGCAAATCTACACTGAAAAATGCAAGTTTTGTTTGCGTTAAACATTAAAGAAAAAGAATGGTAAATACCGCAATTTTAACACACGCCTGACTTTTGTCCCCTGACAATTTAAATGAAATGCAAATGATGCCTGTGAATCAAAAACTCTCCTACTTTGCTGAATGCATCTGATACCATGAAAAAGAAAATACGGGTGAGTTTGAAGGCAGTACTGAAATGCATAATGCGAGAAACACAAACATTTTTTCTAAATAAGAAGGTGCTTTAGTAAAAAAGTACTTTAATGAAGTTGCTTTAATGAAGGACTAATTACCTCCAAGTGCTGACATTTGAAAAAAGATGCTACAAGCAGCTTCTTACTCAGAAATTAGTAGCCGAGATCAATAAACAAAACATAAAATGTAGGCATATTATTGATGCAGATACTGATGTAGATAATGTAAGCATAATACTGCTATAAAGGGTTGAATTCTGTGAAAAAGGCTGATGAAATAGAATAACCAGAGTTAATTCTATTGAGGCTGACTTCAAGTAGCTAGTGTTCAACCAGTTTGGTTTTTATATGGCCTTGAAACATATGCCAACTATTATAGCTGCTCAATCCATATTGCAATTAGAAATGGTTACCTTTGTTGATCAAAAAAAAATGAAATGGAAGAAAATAAAAATAACATACCATGTTCACACACAAAACAAAAAGAGCTATATCAGGGACATCAGGGAAGGTGGAATACTATAACAACACATTTTATATTGTTATACTATTCCACCCACCTTAATGGAGAACCCTTCGGTGTGGCTACGCCATAGCCTTTGGAATCCAGATTTCCTCCCACTTTCATGGTGTCACATGGCTTTCGCTGCTCAATGTATTCATTCATGGTGGACTCCAGCAGGAAGGCAAACTTGCCCTTGGATTTGCGGACACGAGCTACTCCCTCTGCAGTAGTCCTAGTGAACACTGATGGCTCAGCTGATTTCATGTAGGTCCACATCTTTTCATACACTGCTATTTTTGATCTCTGGAGAAAATCAAAAACAAGTTAGAACAAAGGAATGTTGCAACGTTTCAAAATGGCACTGCTCAAATAAAATCAACCATACTTCATTTTTCAGACATTTGGGGTTGGGAAAAATCTTGGAGAAGGGTTTTATCTGAATTCCATTATTTTAAAAGAGACAAGAAAGAAAATTATCAATACTATAGTAGCAGATACTATTTTTGAGTTTGGCTACCCTCTAGCAGTCAAAAAAGAAACCTGCAAAGCTGAATTTACTGTTAGATAGAGGAAGTTCACACAGTCAATGTGTTTTAGGGAATGATACATGAAATAGATGTCCACAATAAGCCTGTATTCTTAAGAGAAACAGTAAAATAATCTCTCAGCTGAAATAAACACTCAGCTGAATCTTAAAGCATTTCTCTAACACCCATTTCTTCTACCATCAAAACCACAATAGCTTAAGTAAGATTTCTGCTTTCATGATTCAAAGTTCAGAACTGACCTGATCTATATTCAGAAATGCTGTACAATATCTGAAGACATGGTTCACAGTAAAAGATGGAAACAGCAAGTTGGAGCAAATATTAAAGGAAGTAAAATGTCATAAGCATCTTTCTTAAAGAATTAGGTATGATTTTAGAACTGCAGTATCAGTGGATTTATTTTAAAGACTCTCATCCTGCCAATAACTGAGTGAGAAATGCACTTTCTCAAAGAATGCACAAGAATTCATGGCTTAGAGTGTATTAGTTGGAAATTTTCCTGTCCGAGAATGCATGGAGTAACTGCAGGTAAATACTTAAACAAAAATAAAACTTCTTCATAAAAAAATTAAAGCAAATTAAAAATTCCACTAAAAGAAAGGAAGGAAATGCTGTCAGGCTGAGAAGTTTCCCATGCTCATTAGATTCACTCAACAACTCCTTGGCTTCCTCCAGCAATAGGAATACATACATGCAAACCAGCAGTGTGTCAGCTGAACCCTACACACTGTTTTTATAATAACAGATGGCACTTGTCTTCCCCTATATATGCTGCAAAAAGGACTTTTTAACCTAATGCTCAAGTCAGCTTTTATTTGAGTCAAGAGGAGTTTCTAGCTAAGCAAGATTTGGTCTATGAGCCTGTTCCTACACTGTGCTGAGCACTCCAGGAAAATATTCATTATTTTAAAGCCCCAAAACAAAAGGCCTTAGATTATTTAAACAAATACTAAATCCTATAATCTTAGTATTATATAAATTAAAAATGGCTTTAAGAAGCCTGGAACTGAGCCTTTTTTATATCTGAGAGAAATTTCCCTGAAGCACTTTTTTTTACCAATTACTGAATGATTGTAGTATTACTTAGAAAATAATTTGTTAGGGACCTAAGTCTATCCTGAAAATAAGTGGCATTTAACTAAAACTGTTCAATAAAAATGCCACATAGCAGAACATCCTAAATTATGCTTTCCTTTTTTAGTTTGTCTGTATCCATAATTTTATCTTTCTGTCAAATATAATAACATCTGAATCAACAACAGCTGTGTATGTCCATAATTACATCCTGACTTGTTACCCTTTCTTTTCACTGTAGTCACAGCTATTTTACATTTACATAATAGCGGCTGGGAGCAGAGCATAAACTAAGCCACCAATGCATTCTTTTTGCTTTACACTGATGTAATTACATGGATTTAAATTTACAAAAAGAAAAAAAATGGAAAAGAGTAGTAATAAATCAGTCATAATTTCAAGAGTATTTTCTTGCCTTTGTCTGCCTTCACTTCCAAACATTTCTCTCATCTTAACATCCATTACATCTATTTCTTTATAAAGTAACCATATATTAGGTCACTTTCATTATAACTTTATGCAGCACATAAAACTGCTTGGTTAGTAACAGGAAACACTGCCCTACATCAATTGAAAAAGGCTGCATTCAATTATTTTTTGCCTTTTAGAATCTAGTCTCCTTTGCCTATGAAAACAGAAAAGTATGGAAAGTCTAACAAGGTATCTGCTCTCTAACATCTTCTTCTCCCAAACTTTCATTTGTTTGCATTCAATTTCTACATGTCTACTCATAATGAAAATTGAAGAGTGAGCTAACAAACATTTTTTATTATCGTATGAGAAAACATTGCAGCTTTCCCTGCAGTCAGACAAGCTGGGATAATTTTAATTTCGGGCTTTTCTGAGTAGAACTGCAAAAACTAACTACTTTCCTTCTTGAGCAGTCTGCCTGGAAAATACAACTCTCACTACATGTAAACCAGAAAACAGGAGTATATAACAGCTAACAGTATCAAAGTTCCTCTTTTTCTTTATGTTGGCTTTAAAATTATTTTCCCTTTTCTGCTTTCATTCCAGATTTAAAACAGGCTGAAGAGGTGTTCAGAGTTTCTGACATTTTGATCAGAAATGACAAAATGATGAGAAAATGTCCTGAAGGCTCATCTTCAGCCAGATAATCACCACTGACAGAAATGTTACGCATGATTCTAATACCAAAAAGTGAATTGCTTCCAAACCCACAAAATGTTCGACATGGCACACAAATCTTCTGATACTATTGTTTCAGGCTAGGTCTCAATTTAAGTATTATGAAAACAGCTTTTGTGTAAACATTGTCTGTCAATATTTTATCTTTCTCCCTGTTTTGTGAAAAATATTTTTAGAAATAGCAGATAAAGTATCATTAAGAATCACCATATTGTGAGAGAGATTAGAAATAATTTGAAAACAGGGCCTCAACTGCACCATTTTAAAGAAAGTGATCAACACAGTTTAAATCTTCATTAAGCTTCACATTTTGCATATGCAATAGTATTTAGTACTTATAGTTAATTTCAAAGTTTTCCTCTGTATTTTGAAAGAAAAGAAAAAAGAAAAAGAACAACACTGGTTTTCCTTCTTTTTTCTCTTAGCCCTCTAAGACTGAAGTGAAAGAAGGGCTGTTGCCTTAGACATTTTTACTCCATCATAGTATCTTCTCTTTAAAACGAGAACTTGCATAAAATACTGAAAGAGTTTCTGTGTTTACAGGATGATTGAAAAGAACCAATTAAATTTTTGTGACCATTAGTGTTTCTACATCAAAATATCTGATCTCATTACTTCAATACAATGGCTGATACAAATATTTTGAAACTCTTAAGAAAACTCCAGTTGTTCCTTCTCTATTTCTTTTGGAATTAATTTTTGCATACCATCACCTAACAAATTTGCAAGCAGTAGACACTCTTGAAAATGCAACAAATTAATAAATACAAAGTAACATAAATCTGCCTGACCATCAGCATCATGTTTTTAAGTATCATCACATCTTCATTCTAGTAGAAAGAACTATTTGTGATGCATATATTGCGGTTACCACCTCAACTTATTATGGACTAAAACTCTAGTTCCAAGAATAAAATATCTAACTTTCCACAAAAAGAACTAAAAATGTGTTTATGGGTGAAACATAGGTGAATATATATAATCAGTAGGAGGGACTGTACTCATTAAAAAAGTAGTAAGGCAGGTGTAGTTAGAAACCTTTTAGTGAACAGTCCTCATTAAAAATGAGGTACCAAGCACCGTAGCCATTTCAGCTGGATCCTTCTTGGGTTCAAGTAAAGAGGCAGATACTTAAATGTGTGCTTTATTTCATCATAACATACACATCTCACACAGGATGCACAGGACTGCTTTTCTTTCTCCAGTGTCTACAGAAGAAATCTAGAAAACTGGGTTAAACTGAGCTCCTTGAGCAATTTCATGATGTGAAGGTCCAATCACTGTGTTTGTTAAGTGAAATCTATATCTTATAAATCATCTTTCTGCAGCTAATAGAACAGATTTGCAAGTTCTTCTATGGGGATATTTGTTGCAATAAAAAGGTTATTTCACTTGAGACACTGTCTTTGAATGAATATTGTCTACAGTTTCCAAATGGCACTGAAAATTTTGTTAATGGTTTGCTGAGTTCAGTTTGGCCAAATTGAAAACAGTGAAGGTGTGAGTGAGTACCTAACAAAACTGCTTTCAATTAGGCAATTAGAAGAAATTTTCATTCCATCTTTCTGACTTCTAAAAATCCCTTAATCTCCACATTTCAGCTAAATAATGACCTAATTAGCTGCGCAATTTTCAAGGAAGGGTCACTGACTAACAGCATTTATTCAGAGCTCTGTTTAAACACTAAACTCACTTTGGTCAGCTGAGCTTAACTTTCATCTGCTGGAGTCATGAAAAAAAGCAGGAAGGACTGTTTATTATGTGCTGCCTGTGATGTCCAAGCTCCCTGCTTTCCAGCTGGCAAATGATGAGGATTACATACCAACCACACTAATGCAGGAAAGCAAATGACAATGAAGTAATCAATAGAGACAGCACAGGCATATGAATGGCTACTTAGGCTATTTCCTAATGCTCCAAACACATCCCCCCGAGTTAAATTTTCTCTTTATTATCCATCTGAAAGTCAGCAAATTAAAAAATGCATTTCCTGCCCACCACCCAAGACCCTAAAGCAAAATGCACACAGCCAAATCCATAAGCAGAAACAAAACCTGCAAGACTCCACTTTACCATCATAGGCTTTCAATGCTGCACATCACTTCAGTACTGTAGCTTCACATGAATCAATAGTGCAATGCTGCTTTAATTATCACTTGCTTCAGTATCCCCCTGGGCATCTCTTTTGCATCTCTTTTTTTTTTTTTTTGACAGGATCAATAAGCTTTCCATAGATTAAAAAATGGTCTTGTGGGGGTAAAAATGTAGCTAAAGCATTTCAGGAGTTACAAAACCATACTGCATATAATTGCAAAGTCACATTATTTCACATTTCCAAGCATGTTATAAGAGTGGTTGGTAGGGATAGCTGCTCTAATGGATGCGCCAACTTACTCTGAAGAACTCTTTGGTTGACCCTGAGTCCAGTGTCCCGTAAGCAATTTCGGTTTGTTTGGCAAGGTCTTCTGCACTCTCTATGGGGGAGACCATTCGCTCAACAGTCAAGAAAGCAGCGAGGTTAGCAGTGTAGGATGAAATAATGATGAGCGTGAAGAACCACCAGACACCTCCGACAATGCGACCTGAGAGGGATCTAAACATGAATAAGATAATGCACATTTTCCTGTCTCCTGAGCCACGAAAAGTGAGAGAGAGAGAGAGAGAGAGTGAGAGAGAGTGAAGGCACCATTATTGCAGAACATTTGTCATTAAGCAACAATCAATGGGAGGAAGATCATTTGCATTTTAAATATTAATAGATGCTTCTACTCTAGAAACTTAATGTCTACAGTGTAGTCCACTGTACCAATGTGTATCACACATACACAGAAGCTTAAATCCTCTTGGACGGTAATCTCAGTGTTCCTATTATTTCAGGACATGCCTAAAAATAGGAAAAAAGTGTCAAAAAATACTGGGTAGGTAATCTCTTTTTGGAGACAAAAGTAAATCATGGTAGCTGAAAATCAGTAGCTTTCTTGGTTTCCTCTTAAAAAAAAAATGCAAAAGGCTTTGCATATGGATTATGTTGGCTTTAGGATTAACATGTTCCTGTCACCCAGACTTCTCAAAAATTCCACAAGCTACTGCAATCATTCATTGAACAGTCACATTTTTCTTCTTTAAGAAGCAAGAATTTTGTGATAGAAGAGACATTTTGGTTAAGTAAAAAACTGTATTTTTCTTTTCAATACCTGCAATTTGATGAGAAGGTTGTTGAGGAGCAAGGCACATCCACTCTTAATCAGTACCAGTTTTATTGCTAACTTCAATAATCAAAGGATTAGGCCAATGCTGAACACTCAAAATTTCACTGCAAATGGCTAAAATGAAGCCTTTAAGTTTGAAAGATTGGGTCATAATATTTAATTAAAAATTTTTAGTTACTGCCCACTAAAGTTCCAGAACTTCGTAAAATGCTGAGAAATTCAGGGCTGCATGTATTAGACTATTCATTTACTAGATTATCATATATTATAGGACTAATCATGTATTATAAAACCAAACACGTAGTAAATCTGAGGCATGTGCTCTGTTGCTCTAAGAGCAACACAGAGTGGCTTCTCAGAAACAGTCAAATATTGTCTCTCACAGACAGCAATATTTGTGAAGCAGCACTGTAGGTCTTGAAACAGAAGTGGGACATTCCTTGATGCAAGGCAGATATTCAGCACAACTGTGTGCATTTCGTGGTTGTAGCACCATGGAACTAATCTAGCAACAACACAGTTCTTCAGAAGTCAACCCAGTGGAATTTCCCCTGTGTGACACTGCTGTTTCTGGCAGCTGTTTGGGGTTTATGCACATTGACATTGGAAAAATTATAGTAATGACTGAAATTTAAAGTAGATTATCTGTTGCTCTTATCATGGCTATTAAAAAATAAAAAGAAAAAAAAAAGAAAAAGAAAAGGTTGAAGAATGAACTTCAAAACACTGCCCGGAAAATTAACGAAAGAAGGTTTTATGCTTCAGTGTTGAAGACAAAATAAAAATGTAAAAAGATTTGACACAAACCTTGGGGAAATATCACATCCTTGTTGCATAAAGGCACCCAGGGAAAACCAGAGGCTGTTGAATATGCCAAACTCATTGGGAGGCTGGTCACTGGGTCCTTCTTTCCCATCCTCTGGTTCTTCTGTGTGCCACTCATATGGACTAAACCTGCTAACTAGGAACAGGACCACACTGACACCAATGTAGGCAAAGACTATGCACATCCAGATCTCATACGCCAAAGGGTCCAAGAAGGAAAACACTCCTGGTTTAGATTTCTGGGGCTTTTTGATCATAATGGATATCCCCAAACTCATAAAAGGCTTAGAAAAATCAATGACCTCTTCTCGTACCAAAGTGATGGTCAGAGGCGCAACAGCAATCTCTGCTTTCTATAAAGAAAAAAGAAATATAGATGTATAGATTAATTGATGTGTGCTTATACACTTGGTAAGCAGCTAATTCCAAAGGTATGTTATTAACATCAGGACAGCGTGGCTTAAATGCTCTTTGTAGCATTTTTCTCCTTCTTTCTATCACACTCTGCATTTACTCAATATGCTTTCAGTAAAACATACACATTGCAGGTTTTTATTTCAAAGAATTATACAAATACCTAATTTTTTCTGCTAAGAAGTAGACTCTTAAATCTTATAGAGGTGAGCAGCAGTACAAGAAGATCATTTTAGGCATTAATTTAGATTTAAATAACGGAATTCAAGAAAGAATGGAAAATGAGAATGACCTTATTGTCACTGAATGTATAGAGACTTTTTAATTGTTATATTTGGTAAAACATAATAATATTTTGAGGTAAAGCAGTTCATAGACTCAAGAAAGCTCCAAATGGCATGAGGCTGCAAAAGTGATTAACTGTTGCTGTGATTTCACCAAACTGCACAGAGCTGTCTCAAGGGATATATAGCCTAATAATACAGAATTAGGTTTTAAACAGCAAAAATAGCAAATATACAGGAAAAAGGTGTGCAAAATCATGTGCTAAAAGGATAAAATGTGTGCTGAATCCATTCCCACTAGTGCCAGGAATATTTTTTAAATGTGTTTCTAACATGTTTTTTGGATGACGATGCCAATCTTGAATGAATCATTATTGATGGAGGTGATTATGGCTGCTAACAATGATGTCTGTATGCACCATAAAATACTGGAGCTAAACTAATGCATTGCTTTTCTCCTTAGGGATGCTACACTACATTAAGGTTTGTTCCTTGCCTAGCCTTGCCTTTTACACTAAAGCTGTCACTGCAGCAGTGCTTCAGATGGGAATTGTGTGGGGACCTGGGTCAAAGGATGCACCTCTGAGAGGGGAACAGATGCGAGAGCAGCTGAAACTTGTGTCCTATCCATCATCATGGTGCTGTGCCCAGGTACAGACACAGAGCAGAGCCTGTGCTCTGTGGCCAGTGTGCATTTCTATAGGGGCTCAGGAGAGTAACTGTATTTTGTCAACTCTTTTTACAAGGTTAAAACATGCTGAAAAATGAGGATGTGCTCAAATAGTTTAACCCAGTGTTATGTAAATAGCTCGTGTGCCAAAGAAAATATTGAAAAGGAGCTTTTTTGTCATGTTACAACTTTGAAACAGGTAAACGCATTCAAATTAATTTGTGGTTTTTATTTTATGTGCTAAGTCATATGGAGCCATATATGTTTTATGGAATTTAATTTTCAACCAATATTGGGTAGTTAAAAATTAAACCTATTTTGGCAGCTTTGGAATTGTAAGTAATTCAAAAGAACTGACTCATTCAATGGCCCAAAAATGCACATTTGTATAGAGTTGGCTGTATATTAATCATCAGATTATATCTGTCATTCTGAAATAGTTGTGATGCAAGCACTTACCAAAATTTTATATAAAGATATTACATTTTAAGCAATGCATCTGAAATCATAATTTTGCAAAGGTATCAGAAATTACCTCTGGTGCTAATGTCTCAGGTAAACATTATGATAACACTGCTAATTCTCTGAATTTTAATTTACATTTCGTTGTACGAGGCATTTTAAAAAAAATTGACTTCTTAATCCCTTGTGATTATCTAAATCATGCTGAAATAGATATCTTATGAAAACAGCTATTCTATGAGAAGAGTAATATGTCTTAAATATATTTTTAACTTGCCTGAAAATTATAAAGTAAACTTAGTTTCGGTCGTGTAGAGACTGTAGGATGGTTTGAGCTACTGGCTTTTCTGCATATTTTTTTTTTCATCTCACTCATGAGTAGTTTTTCTCCAGAAGAATGGTTTCCTTCTTTAGAGCCAACATCTTTTGTGTTTCTAAATTTCGATTATTGAGAATGCCTAATGTGGAGTCCTTTAATTAAGCAAAAGACTCGTGGCAACTGTGATCTCTTCCTGCCAGTCCTCTCTGTGTTTGTCACATAGTGGTATCTTCATTAAATGACAGACCTGGTCACTGCTCTTCAAAGCTGGCTAACAGCGGGTTTTTTTGCGTCTGCAGATTTCTACTGGGGTTAAAACAGGGTTTTTTCTACTTGTGGGTTTTTTTGTCTCTGCAGGTTTCCACTGGGGTTAAAACACAGATTCCTGGGGGTTGTTAGTTTTCACAGTGTGAGCTGGAAAAGTGACATCGCCATGTTAGTGTGAATTGAGGAGATTTTGAATACCTACTTAGCACATTGCATATTATATGTGAAATGCTGGAGAGGATTTATATTACCAAATTTAAATGCTCAAATAGGGTATGCAGAACTTGAACATCATCAGAACTGCTGCCTACAGTACTTGAAGGAGTTAAAGAGGAGAAATAGGAACTTAACCCATTTTTTTACAATAGTGATCTAGTATCAGATAATTCGAAATTTAGATAAATAAATTTTATGCTAAGAAATCTAAAAAGAAAATATATAGCTATGTAATAATTAAATGCCAAAAAATTGGAGAAACTACAGCCCCCCAGACTGATCATATTATTATTTTTGTAAGACTATTGTGTGCCATGTAAAGCCTACATAAACTGTTCATTGCAAAAGCTAAATAATGAAAATAGCTGCGCATTATAATTATCAGCGTTTGTGCTTTGCCCAGTTAACATACACCATGTAATTACAGATTTAAATGATTAACAATATAACCATGGTGCAAAACAATTAATGACTTTGTTGCCATTGAAATCTGTTTTGACAAAGACTAATGATACTTCACAGTTAAATCAACTGCGTCTGTAACAGCATTTCAATCAAGGCTCCACCATTACCAAGTACAGATGCATTCAGTGGAGCCTTCCAATATTATAGAAGGAGACAAGATTGATTCTGATGGAGAGAGACATTTTCTTTTCCAGAATATATAATTATTATAATGTTGTGAATAAAATTTATGCTTGGTACAAGTATTGTGAAGGTAGTAAAGCTATCTGAGAAAAATCATGCAGAAACAGATTTTAACCTCAGAAGCTCATGGCTTCTAAGGTTTCAGACAGAAATGAGTTGTGACCTTTTGTGTTAAGCAGTGAAAGAAAAGCATTCTGTGTCAGGAGAATGAATATTTAATTGGAGCTGACTGTTAGTGAATTTGGAAACACCTGTTACATGTGCTTAATGGCACTTTATTCCCAGCCAGCATTTCTCCTGTGAGCTAGATATCAAGGCAAATAGAATCCCCATGGACCACTGCATGCATGTGGATTCATCAGGGACAAATGACCAAGATTTCCTTGTTTTTAATAGTGTGCCAAAAACAAAACAGGAAAATAAGCAACCATCCCCACCATGACATTCTGTGCAATCTTAGCTAAACTGTACCCCACAGCATTTTATATGATGTTTCCTCTGGGACATGATGGAAAAATCTATCCTGGGGTTTAGAAAATTACTACCCTGCTCTGTGCACACCTGAGTGTCCAGGCACCTCTGGTGCATACAGGTCTTAAAGGAACATGGGATAAAATTTTCACATGTCCATTCTAAGTAATAAGGATAGGGCTAAGGGGCTTTGGGGTATGATGGTAAGAGCAAGAGAGCAGAGGAACTTTTTGTGTCGTACAGAAAGAGTCCAATCTCGCCAGCCAGAGCAAAACTGCCTGTTAATCCATTAACATGGTTGGGAATTAAAAGCTGTAAAATGTTTCCCAAACAGATCATCTCGTCAACTTGCTAATTCAGTTGCAAATTCTCTCCCAGTCCTGGCTGCGAATAAAAAGCCTTGCTTGAAACACAGCCAACTACTCAGACTATTTGTGTTTATGATTAGGGGATCTATCAGAGAAGATGAACATACTCTTCTTCTAGCAGAGCTTTGCAGCAAAGTCTCTGCCTGACTGATTTTTCTGTTTTCTCCTCGGCCTGGGAACCTGATGCTCTGTAAATTGTCTGGCAAGGACTCAAGGAATTTGCAGGGAGGATGCTCTTGATGGATTCCCTGTGGAAATCTTTAGCAGAAAACTTTGTAAGTAACAGAATGGACAATTTCCTTTAAAGCTACACCTGCAGAAGTACATTAAGCATGCCTGGTGTAGCTCTTGGCACTGGACAGGGCACATTGCTGCCATCAAAGTCACCCGACCTCTAAACCTGCATGGCCTCACTGGAGCTGCATGTAGGGAAAGGTCTCTGCTCTATCCCAGGGTCCAGCTGGGCTCAGGAATTGTTTTGGACAGTATTTATGGGCCAAAAATGTACTGGAGGCCATTCTTGCAATTTAGCAGTTTAATCAGGCAAATTCTGAAGCACAGGGACGTTCCCTGGTGCCGCCCATACACCAGGATCGGTACAGCCTCAAGGAGCCTCATGGCAGTGGAGCAAACGTCCTGGGCAGCAGCTGACTTCAGCCAAAAAGCAGCTCCAAGAGCTTTGCTGCAGCTCATTCCCAAGACCTAGTCCCAGAAATGCAAAGAGACCGCAGCCATCCTAAACAGACAGCTGGAAAGAGCCTCCTCCTCACTCTTTTCCATTACAAAAAATGAAGTGTTGGCCTTGGATTCTGGGCTGGCCTTCTTCATGCGGGTAATTTGCAACAGGTTACTCATGCCTGTGAACTTTAATGCTTTCAGCTCTGTTAAAAGCTGTAGGTGCTGACACATCTGTGTGAGCTTCCTAACAACACTTTTTATTTCAGTCTAGTCCTAGGACAGCTTGGGATTGATGAGGTAATTTTTTTAAGATAAAAGAAAGAAAATATACCCCATACAAACAGAAAATGAAAGTGTAATATCAAGTTTCCTCTATAATTTTCAATTAGATGATAGACCACTGAAACTGTACAGATGAACAAAAGAGATTTCTCATGAATAGTATGGATGTCTTGGATAATTGAAAAAACATTTTAGTGTAAAACAGTGCTTGGCCATTGATGTCCATGGGTTTGCTACTGCAATTAAAAGCCAGAGAAGGAATAACCTCCATACTTGATAAAATAATTCTGAAAAATCTCTACATTTAACTATCCTAAGAGTTGAGCTGTTTTCAAGACACTGAAGTAGATATACATGCTTGGTGACATTCAGTGTTCCTACCCTTTAAGGAGAAAACTGAAGATGGCTCCTTCATGAACTTCGAAGAACATGGAGGGTTCTGTGAACCTGATATAACCTTTCCATTCCAATGGGGAAGGGAGATCACCAGAATTCTGGGGCAACATTTCCCACACTCCTATGGCACAGAGACTGTTTCATTCTGCAGAATCCCTTGACCTGATGCTAATGGACAATTTATCAGCTCTGCTAACCTGGCAGGAGGGAACTGAAATGGAACTGCTACAAGAGCCACGAGGCCTTTGCAACGTATGGCCTGAACTGTCAGTGGAATTGTGAAAAATGTGACTGGGGATGGATCAACTGGTATGCAGGAATTTTTTATGAGGAGGTTGAGGCATGTTATGAGTTCATGGCTTGAAATATTCATACCTGGGTAGTTTGAGGATTTTTTTTTAATTATTCCATCACTGAAATTAAAAATTTCTCTAAGAATTCTGAATTCTTTGCAGAGTAGATACTAGCAACTGTAGCCACCAGCAAGCTCAGCTCTGAGTTTTGCTACTTTTGGTAGCACCAGATATTGAAAATATTTATTTAGATTTGTTGGAGCTATTTTCTTTTAAATATTGGAACTTTATGTGTCAACAGAATTGCTAACTATTATGGTATTCTGAAGAATCCTTCTCCAGAGCACTCTACAACATAATGTTCTCAGTTGTTAAACTTACCAGGTTTGATCTTAAGTTTTATAATTCATGGTAATCTTAAAAGTCTGTCTTCATTGTGAATTGCCTCATTATGTACTTGTCTGTAGTGGTTTATTACCTATGTTTAATATATATGATGGCGGATTTTTCATTTCTCAAACTAGACCAAGAATCCCATCATTTTAAAAAGATCTATCCACCATTCCATGAAAATGAATTAATGAGTGATATTCTTCCCAACCAAGTTTTACAGTGTGTCAAGAATAGATGGTCTCTAACATTAATGAATTTTTAAGGGATATGCAAAGTATGGATGTTCTAATGTTTCAAGGTACTAATTGAATAAATAGTAGAACTTGCATGAAACTATTAATTTTTATCTTGAAAATATGTGAAAACTCGCAGACCTGAAACAAGATTCTGTGTCTTTTCTGTGACCCCAAAATTAAATAAAATGCAAATATACTTCCTATTTTATGGCTTATACTATGATAAATTAAATCCTGCTTCAAAAATTGGTATGCTTACCCCATAAACAAGTTCTCCCACCATCCCATTCCAGATTTTTGTCTCTGGATCCCTTGCTCCATATTTTCCATCAGGAACAATGGCAATTTTGTACTTGATACCAATATGTTTTGCAATTTCTGATGCCAGATCTACACAGTATCCTTCAAACTTGTCATTCCCTTCAAACGTGTCATGGTTTTTCTTGAACATAACATATGGGGCTTCCTATAATGAAAGAAGTAGAACTGTAAAGGAGAAGTGTACCGAATATAGTCTGAAAAAAACCAAACATGTCATGAGCTAACTGAACAACACGCAATTTATAAAAAGTTCATGGACAGTATTAGCAGGTTTAAATTAAAATGTATGAACAGAAATCTTTCTGGCAAGATATAGTCTGCACACTAATTTGGGTTATACATTTCACAATAATTATCGACCTTACTTTGTTTTAAATGACAGACCTTAGTGCAGTATAAGGTAAATTTGAAGTACAAATTGAGGTTGGGCCTATACAGGGCAAAGGGCTGTGAGATCATGAAGGTACAATGCAGACTTCTGACTTCATATCCTCCAACATAGTGGGGTTACTGCCTATGTATCTTCAGATGCAGAGCCTGAGTGGCTTCACTTCTTGAGTTTTACAACGTATAGTTCCTAGGAGGCTACATACATTTTCGTGAGAACACAGAAATACACTCCCAAGGAAATATGCATCTTCCCTTTAAAATAAGCAGTGCAGATTCTGCAAGGTTGTTTAGGATGAACTTAAGTGATATGCATGGACAAGAATGGTAGTAAGTTGACAGTGACTTTACATGTTGTATGAAAAAGAAGTACCAAATATTTTGGGACAGTGAGTGCCATTGAGAACGAGTAAAACCAGTCTTGGAGAGTGGATCTTGCATTCCCTGTATAAACCATACTATCACAATAGTGACCATTATGCAACTGGGAAATCAAGGTAATTTTTTAGCTCTATGTGAATTCAGACTTTAGAAATTATTAAGTAAAACTATACTTTCTGATGGCATTTTAAATTACTTCACATAATTCATATTCAGAGCCAGTTCCAGATGAAATATTGGTCTAATATAAAGGGTAATTTAGGTCACCCTTTGTTTGAATTTACATCACAAAATACTGGCAACTTAAGTTTTCTCTCTGTTATCCCTGGAAAATGTTGATCTTTTGAAACTAACCTTGCTAGTATTCTGCCCATTCCCATCTTTCCTACAGATATAATTAGCACAAGAATAAAAAGAAATTTAAACATATACTGCAGCAATGCCTGCTTCACTGAAACTACAAGAACATCATCTGTGAGCATCAACAATTTTGTGACCTCTATTAGGTGTCTGACAAGGGAGGATTGGTGGTATTACATGAGTGAAGTCCAGTGAGTGCCTTTGCCTGTATAGAGTTTGCATCTTCAAAGGAAAACTGCTGAGTATTACCAGCAGCCTGCACTTTTTACTGTATTCCTATCCCTACTTAAATCACTTTGATCTCAACCACTGGTCACCTAGAGGGAGAGAGGGAGAAAAGCAGGGAGATCTTGACCTCTGCAGAAGTTCTTGATTTTTGAAAGTATTTTGGCCATGTGTATAAAATGTTCTTCCCTCACAAAGACTTTTTGTTCACATGAGAGGAAGAGCCAAAATCTGTGCCTTTCCCCATATGTTATCGCACACAAAAAGGTTTAAAATAAACAGAGGTAAAAAACATTCTGTCCTGTCTGTGATTTAGCCAACTGCTTCCTAGAAGGGCAAAAAGTCTGTCCACTGTCCTACATTTGTGATCTCTCCTTACAAGCTTCAGCTACATTGCAATTGCTCAAAAGTAATTTTGCTTTCCAGAGTCAGTGATTTCCAGCTCTTCTGATTGAGCCATAAATCCCCAGCCAAAGGCATGCAACTAGAGTCCCACCAGGAGATAATTCTGGCAATGGACTCAAAGAAAACAGGCACTGTGAATGCCAGATCAGCTTGCTTCTTCCTCCAAAACTCACTGTGCTTCTGCCTGCACCTCACCACTGGCAGGACTGCTGCAAAAAAAGCATTTTAACTGTTTCTGCGCAGCAAAGCCAAGTGACAGATACCTCAATTTTTCTGTTAAAAGTTAGGTGAACTTCAGCCCTACTACCCAGGAGTTCTGTGAGGGAACACTGAGAAGGGGAGTGGAGTGGCCCTATACTGTCCTTGGTAGGTGCAAGCAGAGACCATCCCATGTAGCCGAGTGACCACTAAGATTTGACAGGGATCTGTTGGGTACCTGGAGGAACTGCACTGGTCCTCTTACCCATCCACCTCCCTTTCTTACACTGATCTCGAGCAAAATACAGCAGCAGGGACTGTTTTTCATAATGCAATTAGCTTATAGAGTAAAGTAGCATGCCTTGCTGTGACTGCTTTCAAAGAAGCAGCATCTGAGTATGATCTGCCAGTGTGGAATGAAAAAATTAAAGATAACAGCAGCACCTACTATCATTTGCTTATTATTTTGATCTTTCCCCCCTAACCTATTTTATTCTTTAATTCTTGTGCCTCTTTAGCTGCCAAGTAATCAGGTATCTATTTTCAAGGTAGAATTTGATGGGGCAATGCGGGTGGGACTGCATGTGAGTTTCTGATAAAGAATGTTTTTTATAAAAAATAAATCAAATAGTAGCCCTAGTTTTAAGTCCTGTATATTTCAGACTTTGAGGATGTCTCAAATTGATGAGGTGTTCAGTTGCTATAATAAAAAGACACTGAAAGGCAAGTTTTACTGGTTTGCTAACAACTAACTTACACAGATAAACTTTCAAGGTCACACTGTGAAGTCATGAAATATCTGAGTTGATCAACAGCATGTACTTAGCCATATTTTGATGCTCTTTTCTATCTGTGGCACTGAAAAAGACCTTTTTATTTTGTATGATCCCTTGCAATAGCATTTTCAAAGTTAGTAGTAATGTTGGTGTAATCATGGTAGTCTAAAAATGCAAGAGCTGCAAATCGTCTGTGGAGAGGTATTATCTTCTATTAAATCAGCTGAAATAGCTGAAAACATAGGCCTACTTTTTAATTGTTTCCAGTTTTAGCATCTTGTCTAATACAAAGATTATCACTGCCCACCATCTTTGTGCTTACTATATTTTTGGACTATGAGCTTTTAACCTACTGATACAAAATCACCTCTGACTTACTGATGAATGAGGTTTAATATTGCAATATTTGCAAGATTTCACTGCTTAAGAATATTCTATGGAGCACTGAATCAGGGAGAAGTCCACATTGAAATGACCAATGACTAGCACGGAACAGATATTTGAAATGGTGCAAGCTTTACTTATATAATTCACAATTTCATAACAATACTTAACATTTGCAAATACAAGTTGATGTCTGCAACAATTACCTTTATAGATGTAAACAGATCATTCCACCACATTGCCACAAATTCATGTGTACAGTTAAATGCTCACAACTGATGATTCATACTATAAGGGAAGTCGGACAAAGTAACTAACCCAAATAACAAACAGATTTAAACTTGGTTCTCCTATTCCAAAGTGGATTTCAAAATATTCACCATTGCAAAAATAATTTGTAAAAGTGACAAATATCTGTGCAAGGAAATTTCTAGTTTTTAGAACAGGTGTGGGACACATTATCACACTTTATTCTGAAAGAAACTTCTGTAAATGTCAATGGAAGGTTTTTTTGGTGACTTTTTTTTCTTTTTCTTTTTTTTTTTCTTCTGAATAAAGTGTCCAGGATTCGGTTTGAAGTCTTTATTATTTTCATGCAACAAACTTCTTTTTTTTTCTCCAGTCTACTGAAGAATTTAATTAATAAAGTTTCTAATGAAAAAATATCTTTCTATTATGAGAAAAAAGCCTATAATTAGAATTTCTGAGGTAAGACTCTATCAAGAATATCAGTCAAAACAGTGATGGTGGTTCTCAGTCACCTAATGAAAGTTGCCTATCATCTTAGATGCCCTAAGGTGACCTGCTTGACCCCAAGGTGCTGTTCTGCAGGTGTTTTGTGCTTGCCTTTTACAGATAGGTCTGATATCCTCAGTATAAGGCATCCACCTATAGGCCTCTGAATCAATTTCTAAATCTTTGTGGAATTACAATCTTGGGGCAAAACTTACCCCACGTGCCTGGAAAAGTACATACACCAGTTAAAACATCCAGAGGGAGAGGGCACATATACAGCATGAGACAGGCAAGGGCGACCCTGCCAGTGTAAGAAATGGGGGACAGGCTGTGTATCCTAGAGCATCTTGAATGTCACTGAATGCAACTGAATCAATACCCTTTGTAAAGTCATCCACGTCTAGGTGACTTGGCTGTGAACTGGATCCTGCCATTGGAACTTAATCTGCCAACACCAAGGATATCCCGTTCAGATATTGAACTGTAAGCACAATTCAGATGCAGCTCACCATCAAGCTTTGGTTTTAAAGGAATTTTGTGATTTTTGAGTTTTGCAGTCTCAGAGTTAAGTACAGAGTTGGCTCTATCATGAAATGTATTGGAGAGTTTGGATTAGTCTTCTGAGCCTACTTCCCTAGATTCTCCCTAAACAACTTGGGACCGTATTTCTGAACTTGCAGAATTAGCGATGATCATTCTCCCTAGCTAGACAAGTCCCTTGCTTTACCTCAGTGTTACAGCAGGGCTGCAAAGAGCATCCCTTCTCCAGTCATGCAATGAGCCTACTATGCATTTGGAGGTGTTACAATCCCACCCCAAAGGGAATGCCTCTGGCAGGTAGGAAATCTGTCCTTCCCAGAGTACAGGAGGCTGTGCATCACATGAGGTGCAGAATAGGAACTATAAATGGCAGTTGGTAAAGAACATCAGCTGCCCCCTGCTGCCTCCTCTCTCTGGGCCACTGCTGCACCACATAGCTAATGGGGATAGGCTGAGAGCCTAAACCACATTTGTAAAATAACTTCTATGCGCTTTCACTATGTTACAAATGAAGAAAACATTTTGTCAAGTAGAAAACACTGTACTAAGTTCTTTGGGTGCAGAGCTGATTCATTATAACGCAGTTTCTATGCAACAGGCATACAGCCACACTACAGCAAAGTAAGCATAGACACATAAAAGCTGAAGAAACAGAGGACAAATTAACTTCTGCTTTTTGGCTTTAGGCAAAAATTAAAGCGAGCCATGCTGAAAACCTGTAAGCTTTTCCTATGCGGCCATGACATCTGTCTTTGAAAACTGAAAAGTCTGACAGCACTGCTTGCAGAAGCTTTTCAGTTTAATGTTGGAAACTATGCATGCAACCAAAATTAAATGTGTCATCTACAATGGTTCAACTTCCCTTCAACATGAAGAGGGCAATGAAGAGGTGAAAAAGTCTCTGTGGCATTTGCAACATAACAAAGAAGAGAAAAATAACAGGAGTCTGAAAGTTATTCTAGTTAAATATTTCTTTTCTTTGTGTGTGTGATCATATGCTTGCAGATGCTAAATACATTGTCCTAGCAAACCAATATTAAGAATCATGGTTCTATTCTGCCTTCAGCATCATGTGTGCAGCTCCCAGAGGAGTTCATGGGAGATGGGCATGATAAGGCAGAATTCACCATATATTCTTATTCAAACCAAATTCCAATATATTTCTCTTGCACTGTGATTTTGAAACATGGAAAGGGGACAGTTTTGGTCAAGAAGCTGTGCTGCTGTCAATTAATTGCATTTATCCAAAAATGACATGCTGCATTAACACAGGGCATGCTTTGGAATACTAATCCAGCTTTTTGGTTTTGCAAACGATCCCATCAGTCCCTTCAATACAGGGACTGGAAAAGTTCTTTTGAAGATAACATTTATTATGCACATCAAAATGCTTCAATGCAAACAGGACAGGCAAGATAACACATTTTAAAAGCTTTCTTGTTTTTCTTTTTTTTCCTTTCTCGTGAACAAAAACCTTTTCTATTACTTTTCATTATTATATTTTACTTGCTTCTCCTAAGCTTGGAGCTATTTATGGAAATTACAGTATTCATGTGTGAGAGCTTCAGTCAAAGGTATCAGGATTGATTTGAGAGGAAAATTTCGACTGAAAGCTTGTAATTCACATCGTTCTCTTCTCAGCTTGGCAAAGTTGAAGGTTAACATCATCTGTTCTAGACATTTCAGATTAGTCACAGAACTTTTCTTGGTGGTTCAGTGCCTGGTCATCCAGTCAGAGGTACAGTAATCCATATGGAAAAATTAGCTCAATGTTACTAGACTGGTGGTTAATACTTGAGCCTTAGTTAGGAATGTTCGCAGCATCTTGGGACTCTTTTCTTCCTTGATCAATTTCTTAAAATAGGATTCTTCATCAGAGGCTGAAAAGAGGAGGACTGTACTGAAGTATATTTTTTTCCATCACCAAATCTTTTTTTTTGTTAATTTTTGTTTTTTAGGAAAAAGATACATATATTTAAAATTTCCCATGCAAAAATAAAATTAAAAGTTACACAATTTGGTTAGGAGTTGCATTCTGAATTCCTGTATAGTAGTTTGGTTGTTTTGTATCCTGGAATGATAACCTTCAACGGGAGATTTGTTAAGACATAATTAATGCATAAATGCTGATACACACTGCTGAAAATCTGGTAATTAACTGTATTTTTAGTTAGAAAATGTCTTGATGCTTTCCTTTGGATTACTTTAAACTCTGGATTGAGTTAGAAAAATTATTTCTTTATAACACCTACAGAATATTCCTTCCCATTTGAGACACAGTTTATTGGGTAACACGTCTTGTCTAAATGAGGCAGGTGAAAAGGGCAGTGAACTGAGATGTAAAATCTTAAAAGCGGTCACGTAAAGGTCACCCTTTGCCAGTTGGCTTTGATAAACATCAGCTTTAAAGGGCATATCTGACTTCAGAGGAAAAAAAAGTTAAATATTTTGTTTAAAATATGGATTTGCAAGAAACAATTTCTTTTAAAAATTGTGAATTAAAAATGTAAATTAATGAAGCAACTCATTCTCCTTTGCAACCACTCTTTAAAAACAAAATAATCCTGGAAAATCAAACTCCAAATCTATATAGATTTTATTAAAAGGGAAATTTTACTGCAATGCTGAATGAACATTAAGAAGGCATCTACTAAATTCATGTTTTCATTCACAATTAAGAATAGATAATCCAGTTTTGACTGGCTGGCTGAACCATACTACTTAGAGCTTTAGCTCTTGCTAAAGTCAATTACTGAGTTTATAATTTGCCAAGAAAAAGGGACACTGGCATTATAGTAATCTCATTTTATACCCTCTGTTCTATTCTGTCATTTAAAAGTTTTGGGTTTTTCTTTTCTTCCAGTGTTCTGCGAATCAAGATTTATCAATTAGAGGTTGTAAGAACTCATATCTCTGAGACTTATTTTAGCAAAAAATGGAAAAGACTGAATTAAAGAAAAAGTTACCGCAACTCAATTTTTAAAACCTGATTTCAAGTGAATCATTATATTAAATGCATACCAAAAAAAATCTTTGCAGACATGACAGTCAGTGTAATTAAGATATATGGCTCTCATCCTCCCACCAACCTAGGAACTGGCAGACTAAATTAGATCACAACTAGAAATGAGATTGTGTCACACACCAGTATAAGCATTAAAAAAAGGAAACACCTTACCAAAATTGTAGTGACAACTACTGTTCTATTCTCAATGGCTGCAGTGTCATTTCCAAGAGTAGGTTCATGCTGAATCAAAACTAATTTATCCATGTCATTCCAGTAACCAACCTGCAAAACAAAATGTATATAATTTATAGTAAGGTCCACATTCTGCATAACCACCAATATAAACTACTTTAAGAACAAGAGTGATCCAAGGACGGTTTTGTCCAAAGGAAATGCTGTCACGTTAGATATGGGAGTGTGCACCTATCACTTTGGGTGTACCCCCTTGCACCCCTGCTGCACAGAGACAGACCTGGTGTCACCTCCACTTCGCTGCTCCTGAGTGATCTGACCTACTTACTTCAACCAGAGACACAGGGTAAATCCCATTTTCATTACCTTGAAGCCTTCCTGGGGCATAAATGAGATACAAGAATTTTTTCTCCCCACATGATTATTTTCATTTGTTAGTCCTCCAGATCTTTTGGTCTTAGAGGAATGAAAGACATCTGGATGACAGTTTTGCAATCCCAAGGCTGATCTCAATTCCTTGCTCCATCATGGGCTTCCCAGGAGACCCCAGCTCTGGGATTTATACCAGGCTTGTTCCACTTAACTGCTAGCACTGACCTTTTATTACCTACATTAGAAGCCCTGTTATTTGTGCTTTTTTTACACTCACAGGACAGACAGTACCAGCAGAGAGTGACTCAGCTCATGCAGGATAAGCATCCCTCCTAGAAAGGTGCTTGCTTTTCCCACTGACTGCAAAGCATGGTGAGACTGAATTCTTCCTAAATATATCTCTGGGAAGTGCCTGCAGGGAGGTGGAACAAATCGGTTTTTTCTCCTTGGCTGTATTTAGGCTGCCATAACCCTTCCCTGAGCAGCTTTAAGGTAAAACAGCTGCCCTTGTTCATTGCTGGCAATGAATTTCTCTAGAGTCAGATTTGAATCAGTTGTCCTTGTAATCCCATGGAAGAAAACCCCCAAACCTGTTCTTTCCCCCTTCTCACCCATTCTCTTTTCTACAGATAGATCATGGCTGTCTGTGCATCCACTGACAAGGCTGCTGAGGCTTTTTGCTCTGACCCAGCACTGACAGCTCCATGTCAGATGGACAACACGAACCCAAGCCTGTCAGCAGCACAGTGTTCAAATCCCACCTCAAGGGGCTCCCTGCTTGCTGAGAACCTAATGAGTTGGGAGACTGATCTTTCTTCCCAGCAGGATTTAACAGACACATGATCTAAAAGGTTTCTATCAAAGAGATGCAATTCAACCAGGCGTGGCTCAGTTTCCGGGAGCACCTGGGGACGAGTCAGCAGCAACTGCCCCTTGCTCCCTTCCTTGATTAATTAGGAGTTCATGAGACCAGGACTTGGGAGAGAGGAATGCCTTGCTTATCTTACTAGAAAAGGAACAGGAATTTTAATGGAAAGTGGGCTCCAGGCAGAACTTCAATGTGAAGCAAACACGCCCAAACCGTATGCAGACAAGTTCTGGTATATTTAGTTCCTTTTCTTTTTGAGATTGCTCTTACAGTACTGGAGCCTTGATTTAGGTGTTTGCAGCTAACAGGAAGTGTCAGCAGAGCTGATATAGTGGAGGGGAAGGTTTCCTTCCTAGTAGTATGCACTTCTAACAAATATTCTTTTTCAGCCAGATAGCCATACCGCCACAGATAAAATTGATTATTGAAAATGTGGAGCTCTTGTCAAAAAAATGTGGCCAGCTAGAGGCAAAATATGTACACCAAAATCTGGCAGTTTGGGGAATTATTATGCTAGTGAATGATGATTTTTCATTGTGCAATTCTTCACTGCTATAAAGTTCAGAAGGAAAGCAGAAAATGAATGATATACTGTGCTACAGAAGTAAGTACAGTATGAAAACTCAGACAGAGATAAAGGCATTATTTGAGGAATGACAGGCATCTTTTAAAGGAATTTTAGCTTTTGTGCATTGGTGTGAGCTTATATGAATTTGGTGCTAACCTGCACTAAAGTAACTCTGGAACTAGATTACTGAATAAATATGAAAGCCCTATCTAATACATGAAAGATATGTCATGACACTTGTATAAAAGTATAGAGATACACAGTCACTTTAGACCACTAAATAACAGTATGCTTTCCCCTAAATACCTCAGCTCCACAAGGAAAAAAAAATTCTCAAAGGATAGGATTGAATTTAGCTATAAAAATACCTCCAATTCTATTTGGGTTGCAACTGAACTTCATAGCAGTTGCATCCACTTATGCAGAGGCTGAATTTATCTTTTAGGGAAAAAGTACTGCAAAAATATGCGCCTCAAAGTAAATTTGCCATAACATCTTGGATTTGAATGAACAGTGTCCTTTCTGAAGGCCTCTGCACCTTGTAGTAACCACTGAAGTGATCCTGTTGGAGCTCACAAGCCACTGAGGACAAGAAAATACTGAAACATTTTGATAACTGGTTTTCATGTTGCCAATTTGGAATTCAGAAGCCAAATCTTAGATTGTCTTATGCATCAAATGTTGGGTTTTTTCTTTTTCTTTTTCTTTTTTTTTTTTCTTTCTCATTTTGGTGATAGGATGCATGGTGAATGACACAATTACAGATTTATTGAGCTGGGAAGGGACCTCTGGAAGTCATTTGGTCACACCCCTTGTCCAGCCTAAAGCCATTTGCCCAGGACTGTGTCTGGATGGCTTCTGAATGTCTCCAAGGATAAAGACCTCACAATCTCCCTGCACAACCTGTGGCAATGCTTGGTCACTCTCAGAGTATGAAAAAGTATCCCCTAACATTCAGAAGGAACCTCCTGTGTTTCAGTTTGTGCTCATCAGCTCTGGTCCAGTCCCTGGGCACCAGTGTAAAGTCTGTATCACTTGATCACAACCCTCCAGACACAGGAGCCATTCCATTACATCTCTGTGATCCTTGTCCTCCTGCCCTTTCCCATCAGCAGCAAGTTTTGTTACTGCTCTGCAGAGAAGAACCAAGTAAGAAGTGCTGCATAGATGAAACTAACGTGAGCATAGGCTGATATTTCCCATTTTACTAAACCATGTGGAAGTCTGCCTCTGTCTAGCTGTGCCATTTTTTAATGGTCTCTTCACATATTTAAAGCTGTGGGCAACAAAAATCACTTTTCTAAAGATTAGATCCATGCATTACTCTGACTGGAAAGGCAGCTGGGTGACTCATAAGTCATGTTATGTTGGACATGAGAAGAAGACAGTAATAGTGAAGGCCTCTTAGTTCAATTAAGTACAGTCATTTCTCACATATTATATAGGATTTGTCAGGCTGGACTACAGAGCTGGTCCAACGATCACATATAAAGCACTATCTAATACATGAGAAATAAATTCTTGTGAGTAGCCAGATCTGTCAAAGCTGTTAGGACTTGTTATGTCAAATACAGGTAAAGACTTAGGAGTAGCAGAGAGGCATGACTGAAAGGTAAGAAAAGCACCTTGGGCCTCTAGCACAGCTCAAACAAAGCTCCTCTGTTTGCAATCACCCTCCCCTTAAACTGCAGGCAAGAAGAGAAGAAGGGGACATCCCTGCAGTTGTGCCAGACTGAGACCTCCCCCATAACAGGTGACCAAGCTTGAAACATCAACTCTTCTCAAAAGTTTGCTGGCAAGTAAATTCCCTAATGAGTTACTGAAGTTAACCTTCAGTAACCTAATTAAACACATCTATTTGCACCTTGTCATCCCTCCTGTACAAGAGGGAACAGGGGATGGAAAGGGCATAATTTCCTCCAGTGTACCCCAGCCACCCATACATCCTCCTGGCTGGCAAAGGTATGGCATGGAGACTGGAAGGAAGCTGGGCTGGTAGTCAGATCAGACACATTTTTTGGCACAAGACAGCAGACTTCCCAAGAGGGGAAAGACAAACTCACCTTTCCCAATTTATTCTTCAGCCATCTGTCACACTTTCAAAAGACAACTGCAGCAACAGGCCTTACATGCAGGCACATGCTTTGCTTTGGTCTGTGACTCTATACTGGGATATAGTGGCAATTTTTTCATCCAAGTGAGTAATTCTGCTCTGGGTCTGAAGTTTAACACTCTGCCTCCTCAGCTCTGTGGCAGGTGACTGTCTCCAGGGACACACAGTTCACCTGACAGTATTTACTGCACTTGTCACTCTGGCCAGCAGCAGAGGACTATTTAACTCAATTTTGATTGCTTCTCAAGCAGCCATGAGTACCCTATTCACCATCGCCTGCCTCCTTTTCTTGTTCTGATGACCGCACAAGCAAAATAGGTCACAATGACTCAAAAAAATGAAAACTCTTGAGCTTGAGTACATTTTCTGCTTTTATTTGTTTTATACTATGATAAATGGACGAATTTCAGCACAGAAGAGAAAGAATCAACAAAGTACCCAAGCTTATATTTTCAAAGTGATTGGGCTGAGTGATAATGAGCATTCAGTCATGAAGGATCTGCTTAGACATGTATTAATGTGCATTTGCTTGCAAGCAACCAAGCCAATCAAGCACACAGGATTAGATACTGCAATAAATTTCAGAAAATGCAAGTATTCAGGTCATTCTCTCTTCTTCTTCTCTCCTCTTCTGTCCTTTCACCCTTAGAAGCCCAGTGTTAGTTACAGCCTATGGTTCATGTTTGCACAGAATGTACAAATCAACTTGCTTAAAAATGAAAGTAATTTTCAAGATGGAAATCTTGGGATAAGATACAAGAAATATCTACTATTCAGAATTCTGACCATTTTCCATCACCCAGCAGCCTGGCAACATGTCATCCAGCTGGTATTCATTAGTATGCTTGACTGACTGACATCCCACCACTCCAAGATGCACACTTGTTTTTTGTGTTCCCCAGTCTGAGGCACTGAATCATAGCATCTAGTAGAAAACGCAGATAAAAACTGCTTTCACCAGAAATATCCATGCTCTCAGCGTATTATACCTTTTCCAACTGCAGAGTCCACTTTTATATAAGTTTGCATAACCATTTCATCATACACAACCCATTTATATGATATGAGGATGGCAATGTCAGCACATACCTTCCGAGGGCCGGTGTTTTTTAGCTCAAAGACATCCATGGTGTAGTTGACCCTGCGACCGTAGTGGTCGAACTGAACATTTCCAGTCAAACCTTGTATTCGAACCTGCAGATGGAAGAAAACCCACCATGAAGATCCAGCCTTATGCTTTTTATTTCAAATGTCACAGAGCAGTACAAGTTATCCTGGCCACATCCTTAGATTACCACAAGAACCCTACTGTAGAACAGTTCAAAGAAACAAAGTTGGCTACTTTCTTTATATTCTTTTTTCCTGTTGAACCATGCTCAAAACAGGTTTAGATATGTCAGTATCTAACTGCTAACAAAGACACACAGTGGACCTTCCCTTCTTTCATGCTGTGCAGATCAACACGTTCCAGCTGCAGGTTCTAAAGAGAAATACATTTTTTACTATTCTCATCACTCCTGGGTTCATCTGAAAAAACCTAAAGGAAGTCTGGCCTGAACTCACATGTCTTTTTAGCTCCCACTCCCACCTGACAGCAAGCAAAGCAGTTTACTATAAGGAAAGATGACACAGGGCTGATATGGATAGGACTTGAAAAGGGTGTTTTCAAAGCATTAGAATGAAGAAGGCCAGATGTGAAGCCTTACAATTGGCTGTGGTAGTTTCCCACCACCAGTGCCTCAGCTGAAACCAGAACACTTTTTCTTTCTTTCAGCACTTTATTGTGTCACTGAAGGATACCCAAGCTGTGGTCTTTGTCCCAGAGAAGCCATATTGGTAATGGCTTTGATTTTACCAGGATCTGGCCATGAAAACCTCTTTGGCAGAATTTGAAGTCTCATGCTGTCTGCCTGAACACAGATGCCTGACTTAATGTTTCTCTCAATTGTTACAGATCTGTGCATCTGCACAGAATATGTGAAGCATACAAAATGCTTTATTTCTCTCCCTAAGAGTCAGGATGTGGCTTGAAATCACTTACTCTTTCCCTCTGTCCATTTCTATCTGCTGATTTTTCTCCAGGACTGAAACCTTGGCTTCCAGGCACGGAGCTGCCAGCTCTGTCAGCAGTCACTTCTCCTCAGCAGTTTCTCCTGAGTGGAGTCTGCTCATTTGCAATGATTTAAATTCTACTGCAGGATTTTTATTTTTGTTACTGTCCCATTCAAAGGAAAGGCTAAATCATCTTGACAGAGATCTGGAACTTTCTAGGCATCCATATTCATCAGGAATTCACAATCCTGAAATAACCCATAGCTCTGGGTTATTTCTTTTTAAAGAAAAAACCCCAAAACTACCTATATGATTTCCCTGGGAGAAGTCTACTTTTATTGAAGATGACAGAAACATATTTGAAAGGTTATATTATGTGGTTATACCTTTTTTCTTAAATGACAATATCTGTACAGCCAGGTTATTTGCAATAGTAACAAATGAACTCAGCAGTACAATGGAGGAAGTTCCAGCTATCTCAAAAGATCTAACAGTAGCATCAAACAGTAGTAGTTCCTCTCTGCCTTCATTCCAAGTTACAAATCAGAACAACCTGAACAGCCCAAGCTGCTTGCAATTTCCAAGTGAAAAGTAATTTTCCCTCTCCTATTACTACCCTTGTGCATACTGTTTTGCAAGTCACGTAGTGTGCAACTGGTATCCAAAATTCTAAAAGATCCCTAGAATAAAGCCACCCCTTACCTGTTTTAATGTCCTCTCCATATCAATTCCTTGACCCCATGGGGCTGCAGGGTTGGCAAGACAATCACCAGCATTTCCTCTCCTTGAAATATCAATTTTCTGTCTTCTAAGATTACGGAAAGTTTCAGCCATCACAAGTACTCCATCATATGTCAATGCCGATGTATACTAAACAGATGGACAAACACAGCCCTTCAGAGTTGACCAAAAAAAAATCTGCTGTTTCAAGATAATTCTAGTTTGATTCATTATGCAGCTGTTTCTACACCTTCGCTTAGAAAACAGCTCTCCTCAAAATCAAAAGCAATTTTATCTAAGGGACAAATGTAGGACATTTCAGTAGGTACAGCTTTAAAATTGTATTTCCTAAGGGTAGAAAAATCTGCATCTTAAGAATTAATTAAAAAGAAAACAAATTAAATTTGAAATATTCAAGTATTTTTCCTTTTTTTTTTTCCACTTGACTTATACAATAGGGAATAACTCCATCCACCCAACTTACTCAAAAGAAAAGAAGGAAAGAGTAATTCACTGAGAAAAAAAAAAAAAAAAAAAACCCTGAAAAAATGCACAGCTAATGAGCAGATATCCAGGCTACTGGAACTGTTAGGAATGATCAAGAGTATATTCTTCCTATTGGAAAACCTGTGTTTGATCTTTGCCTGATAGGTACCTGAGCAATCTGTTCTTCTACACTAACTACAGCAACTGCTCTAGGTTGATAACATGCCAAATGGAACGTTTAGAACAAGTCTTGGGCAGATGTTAGCTTGGAGCCACATAAACAAAGGGGTGCTTACTCAGCATGGTCCTCTGATAAAAACAGTGCATCAGGAAAAGTTGTTCACGTGCCCAGGGCTGCTATTGATATGCATGCTAACTTTGAAAATTGTAATTCCATTATTCAAATCTAATTTCCTTCCTTTCCTTTGTCTTGCAGATTATAAGGTCTTATAATTGAGACATGATTTATCTTTATAGCCTCAAATTTTGGTTATCCCGAGATGAATTATGTGTGATTCCAATTAATCATGCTGACTTCTCAGAAGCAGACAGAAAAATCCTGCTTTTGTCACAAGGTGTCCTATAGGTAGAAATTTTTCTGTCACCAGTAACCGGGGATGTCTTCATTCAAAGCCCTTGGTTTTGGTTTGCTTCTTTTTGCTTTTTTTTTTTTTTTTTTAACATAAATTTTTGGAGTGTCACTGAATTCTGTCGCTATGTCTTGTAATACCCATGTTGATGCTCTCTCTAGACTTTACCAAGCTACCGATGTCTCAGCCAAGGGAGGGCTGGTTGCTTATCTTTGCACAGTGCCCAGCACAAAGAGGTCCCTCTTCAAGCATGTCTGGTATGCATTAATGCATATAATAACAGAGCTACTTAGGTGAAGTCATATTTACAGCTGTACTGTGATTTGCCTGCCAGGAAAATTATATGTCAAAGAAATATTTTTTTATCGATCTGTAAAGGATTAGGATAGAGGAACTCTGGAATAAGATTTAACTTTAAAATCCCACCTGAATGTGATTTCTACATGAGGTTTTGAGGTGGAAAATTTCCAGAGGAAACCCCATATGAAAATTTAAAAGTAGCACATTTACAGTTAAAGCAATATCTCATCCAGAAGAAATAATCTGTCAGGAAAGATCTGCACTCCAAAGAAACCTAGATAATTAGACTAATTAATGTAAATTTTATTGAAATTAAGTTGTCAGTTAAGCATTTGACCTTTATCTGCTGTCGGTAATGGGGTGACGTTGGAGAATAAGTGACAACAGACATTTAAGTACATCAGCAAAATGTGTTGTAGTTTTCATTTCCACCATACAAATGTAAGGATAGGCATGATTAATGGCCAGTAATAGTAAGATCAACTGCCTTCTCCTCTGCCTAAATATTAAACTGTGTACATCCATGTATTCAACAATGTTCATCAGAAATGAGAACACTGGAGTGATATCTTTGGTAGTGCTTCAGATCAGGGAGTACCTTTGGTGGGGTCTCAGATCCTGGGTATTCTCTCTGGTCCAGTTTCTTCCAGCGCTGCATCAGCTTAGTTACCATTGGGGTACTGAAATCCACTAGCTGAAATCCAGTCACATTGGCTCCCCCATGCATAAATCTCTCCAGAGAAATATCTTTGAATCCCTAAAAAAATCAATTTAAGATTTTGTTTTCCCTCCTACACCACCACTGTGGGTCCAATCTGTTCTAGGTCAGCATGGCAGAATAAAGAATGCACAACAGCAGGATTCTGTTAGAAGGCAAAATTTAAAACCAGGGAATGATGTTGAACCTTCATTCATAACTTCCAATTGTGTAATAAAGAAAAAAAGCCAAGAAATAGATTTGCCACATTATTGCTATGGTGGTCTTGACAGCTAAGCAACACATTGTTGGGAATGGCAGACAGTTTTTGAAGAAGTGCCTTTGGCAAATCAACTGAAAAATGCCTGCAGAATATTAAAGGCTTAATCCAATTTCCATTAAAGTTGTCAGATTGGAATAAGCACTGTACTAAAGCTTTAAAAAATGCATCCCTTTCTTTTTGCATGTTAAAAAAAGAACAACCCTATTCCATAAATGCATTTGCTCCAGGATTCATTGTTTAGACTGAAAATGAGATACTATATTATACATTAGAAGGCAGAGACAGCACATGAGGATCTCATTGTTAGTGCAAGGAAAACAACATCAAAATAACACTTCTGTTAAATAGGATTGTGGTAGCTCTTAGATCTGTTACATATTGAAAACCTAGAGTGAATCCCAACACTGAAAGAGAAGATAAAGCACATATATCTCCTGACCTATTGGTTTCTCTGGCTAATCTGCTCAGCACAATTCTTTACTGGAATTTGCCTTTAGAGACAGAACTGAACTTCAATAAACTGTGGAACACAAACTGCTAAAGCACTAAGAAGCAAGCATAAATCTTTCTCCTTTCCTAGCTGCTATGTCTAAGGTTAGCTCAGAGACATCTTATTTTAATTTTCTTAAATTCCTCTGATTGATATTTATCAGTGAAAATACAAGTGAAAACACAAATCTACAAATATTTAGGAAAAAAAATTGTGGGGTACTGGGGTAAGGGCCCAATATCCCAGGGGAAAAGCACTTGTTAAGGACAGGGATTTGATTCATGTCCTAAGGCTTACTGACAGTAACTATAAAAGGTGACACATCAGGACATTATATTACCCACATAATTGAACAGACAGTAGATAACAAAGTGTGCCCCTGCTGAAGTAGATCAGATGTGCCTGTCTCCACTGCATACCTCACTAGCAGATTACTTCAACATCCAGTTCCTTGTTTACAGCAACTATTTTACATGAGAAAAATTACTTGGGGAACTATAAAATTGTAATGCTGAAAAATCTAATTTATAAGACCGAAGGGTACAAACATCTCATTTGAAACACCCGAGGTTTTAAATATAATCTGAAGTTGGACTAAGTGAAGGTTCAAGTGCAGCAAAGCACAATAAAATATTTCATGTCAACTAAAATTCCTTGAGGGTGAGTAGAAAGCAAACAGTTTAAAGCATGCATTAGACTCTGTCCTACATTCACTGTGCTTTGCCAGGCAGGTATTTTGGCTTAAAGAATGAGTCATTTAAATAATAAAATACTGCATTTGCTCTTTCTTTGCCCTCTTCTGAACATTAGCTGTGTGAATGTCCAGTTTAGCCTTTAAGTAAAAATACTGAAGTAGTAATTTGACTGGAAATAGCTGATCTTACCGGAAAATACATGTTCCCTGGGGAATGTATAAAAGTTACCTCTAGAATTCTTGTGTTGCTAATAATAAAAAGATGAGTAAAAAATCATTATAGTTCTGTAAATTTTAATTCAGCTTCAAGATACATGCATCAGATCTTTCTCCTACCCTGATTTTGACAAAATTTAGGAGTATTACTTCCTATATTACTGTGCTCTTCATATCTAGAAAGCTGCAATAAGAAACCCAAGTTCTTTTACACATCATAAAGTATGCATTATGTACAAGCATATATTAGAGACAAATGGGAAATGCTGTGTGAAATGCTGTGTGAAGTGCTATAACTTCAAAGTAAAACTGAGTGTTTCACTTACCGAGTAGGGGTATAATTCTAGAAAAGTATCTTACCAGGTTGGCAACAATATAATGGTATCCTTTAACATGCTTTCCCACGCTCACAATCTGTGGGAGAGAAATAAGACAAAAAAGGAAAAACAATGTCATACTGTTTTCTCTATGAAGGTGCTTTCATAGAAAGCTAGATATAAACTGAAATATATAGCAGTGGTAATATAAGGCTGGGAGTCTTTTTGCAATAACATAGTTATAACTTTCCAGGGGCTTAATAATGGGAAAAAGTTAAAATTACAGTGAGTAAAGTAATGAACTTGTTATCTGAGTGCCTTCTGTATTGAGAATGTTACTGTAGTATACTATTTTGCCAAATAGAGCAATTATCTATGGGTACAAATTCAAAAGGAAGAGATGTCACACCAGCTAGAAAGCCTATCCACTGATTTCTTTTCTTTTTGAATAAGTGCAGAATTTATGAATGAAAGTGGGGGCTTTGATAAGAGACTGAGTGAGCTGAGCTGCAGTCTATGAAAAGGACTGAATTTGCCATCTCTTCAGAACAGCAAGAGGTTCATTGTTTAATAGTATTCATTTTCTCATTTTGTGACTACTTTGCTTTTTAAATAAATAGATTTCTTCCACTTCTTTCCAAAGAGGTTTATGTCTCCCGAACAGGTGGGGGAGGGGCTACTTGAATTCACTTTCTAGAGGGACCCTGTTGGAGATTTCCTCCCTAAGTTGGCCCTAAACAAGGACAATAGTCTACAGCTAGAGTGCTTGTTTTTAAACCTAAAAAATCCCAAAAACCACTAAACACCCAAGCCATGACCAGATTGTTACCCTTTGTATAAATGAATTTTAGACTTAATAAAACTCTCAGAACCATTGCTACCATTTTACTGGGGGTTGTAGAGATGGAGAAGTCACAACTTTCCCTATTACAAGCTCAACACATGTGAGGAGGATACTCTCAAGTAATTAAATTTTTCCACATAATAAAACGTTTCAAATCCTGAATTGAAACTGGCTTCAGAAGAATTATGATCCCTGATCCCAATAAGGATTATGATCCCTGATCCAAATAAAGTTTATATGTCTGCATTCATTCAGCAGAGCACAGTGATGAAAATGTTTGCCTCCTCATTACAGGGAAACTGATATAGGGTAAAAAAATTACATTTTTAAATAAATACATCACAACCTGAAAGTTATTAAGTAGACTGACATAATATAAAATCATAGAATCATATAATGGTTTGAATTGGAACAGACATTATAGATCATCTAGTTCCAACACCCCCCAATTCTTTTTTCTCAGATCTGTTCTTAATCTATTCACCCTCACACTCTTGGGCAAATCTCCTTTTGAGATTTATTTCTGTGCTTGTTCCTAGGAAATGCATGTAGATACTACTGCAAAATTCTTGGATTTGATGTGAATAATACATAAAACATTTTTGAAAAACCTGAAATTTGATGCTTTCATTGTATTCTCACAAAATTTGTTTCTTTGGGTGAGCGACACAAGTACACAGTTATGTATCATAGAGTTGTCTTAACTTCCCTCACAGTCAGTGAAAAGAGCAGTCACTTTGAGGAAATGATCCAGCTTATTCTAAAGCACATGTGTAAAACTAATTAGACAGCTTGTGCCCTGAAAGTGTGTATTTTTCTGCATTGACTAGAAGGAGTTGATGGGAATTAGCTCTGATGCAGACACCTACATTTTATATCCCTCATGTTAACTGAGATGAATTTCACTCTAAAAATGTTGTTTATGTAGCCAGGAGAGAGAAGTAATGGCTTCTATTTTCAAGCAAGATTCGTTACAATTCTGATTTTGAATTTGGAAAGTGTTACAGCTATTGATCACACAGACTTTGAAAACTGGGAATTGGTTATAGTTTAGGGAAAAACGTGCCTGTTCAGTGAAATAGCTTTCTGTGAACATGTCATAGTTATGAATACCCAAAATACAGATGCAGTCATGTTTCTTTCTCAAATACTCAAAGCGGCAGATTATGATCTACAAACCAGGATATGAATTCTTGCTGCCTGAACCACCCCCTTTTGCTTCACTGCATTTCTGCCCTGAGAGACATTGAGGCAATGAACTCAAGTGTCTTTGTAACAGGGGAAAGAGCTTGACAACTTTTCAGTCTTGTCTGTGAAGTCTCTCACTTTCCTCCTCTGTGCTTTAACTGGTTGAGGGTGGCTAAAGTTTTGAGATGAGACCTCAACCATTCCATTAATGTAAGAGTAGATATTACCCAGGAGCCAAAACAGGCCTGAGATTTTGTCAGATGACAGAGTGTTCCAGAAAGCCTTTGCTACAGAAGTTCATTAAGTCTGGGGGCACTTAAAAACCCCAGGTACTTCCTTGAGGACCTGTCATTCAGACCTAAAGGCCAAGTTCAATCACAGCCCAGAGGGAAGGTAAAGTGGCATTGTCTAACACCTACATTAGCAAATAGGGCAGCTGGTGGGATAAGATTGTGCAGCAAGTGTTGTTGCTAAAGAGCTGGCATCCCTTGCATACATTCCAGGGATTTACAATGGACTCCCTCTAACCTGGTCACCAGACTGGACTCACACTACATTTCAGGGCCCATCTTGTTTAGCTTCATCCAAATAAAAACCAGTTCATGTATTTTGAGTCCAGCCTTGATGTGAACTCAGGAACCAGGAGAATGACTGCAAAAAAAAACATGTTCCAGCTGAGATACTTTGTGTTCCTGGGGGCTGCACTTTCTTAGAGAGGCCCTGAGCATCTGTGAGGCGGGTGACAGATTCATGCAGCACATGGCTGAGCAGTCAGAACTGCCTTCATTTCAAAAGCAAGGTCCTGGAAGAGAGGGCAGTGCTGTCACAGGGACCTTTAGTGGCTCTGTCAGGGAGCTTCACAAGCTTTCACACTATAGCCAGCTGTGAAATGTAGCACGGCTAAGGCATTGAAGCTGGGCTGTGCCACTCACACAAGCAGGAAACACCAGGAAACTGCAGATACAGCAGGTCAGGGTCATGGTAGGTCAGGAAGAACCCTCTGCATGTGCAACTGTGCTCTGCACTGCTCCAGGATGCTCTGATTCACAACAGTCCCAGTGCCAGCAATCGGGGCAGTACGCAGTATTGACATGGTATGGACACCAATAATTATGGGCTATGCAGCACTTCCTCACTCACACATTCTAGACACTTGGTTTTGCTCTGTACTCCCACTCTGGCTTCTTAGGCACCACACAAACATAGTGCACCTGGCTTTTGCCACAGTGGGAGTTTAGGGTGACCTCAGTTTGCCCAGGGAGATTTTAGGAAGAAACTGCTGGGAAAGGTAAACCTTGCTTCACTGGGAAAGGCTGAGAGCAGGTGTAGGCAGGATGCTGCAGTGGCTTTTGCACATTGATTTTCAGGTTTTAGTTCAATGACTAGTAACTAGAACTGGATCTTTTTTATACTTTTATTTGTAAAATTGAAGATATTATTAAATAATCATCAGTGTTAAGAAGATGAGTAAGAAAATATAATCTGCTTTCAAAATTGCTATTAACAAGGAAGACAAGAGTCATTCCATATATTACCATGTAGTCACACTATTGGTGAATATCTCATTTCTGTAAATGAAACAGAACAGAGTAAAAAAGAGAGTGAGATATTAACCTTATTAGGCTATCAAATTTATTTCAGAATCTAACACAATTTTATTTGGTTGGTTTTTTCCCCCCAAATATTACTGTTTATGTGTCTGCAGAAAGATGAACTTCAAAAAAACCCAAATCAGCATTAGGATCCAACCACGTTATATAATGCATATACATATAAGAAGCCAAAAAGTACAGTTCATGGTGAGAATTTTTAGTTGCTGATCTACTATAACACAATTATGAAAATTGTGATTATTGTGCCTTATTCTGATTTCAGAATGCCAGTGGTAATCAAAAGTATCTAGAATTACATTGACTTTGAAGTTTGATAAAAGCAGGGCCAGTGAGATCCAACTTGGGCTTTTGACACAACTCTGTGACTTTATGATACAATACTGTTCTTTCAATTTAGCTGAACAACAGCCTGGTCTAAGAAATTCAGAAACTGTTCTACTATTGGAAAGAAGGGCTACCAGTGTCTGTTTTGATTATTTTCTTTTTTTTTTTTTTTCCTGTGTGGCAAGGTCACTGACTTCGATAAAACCATTTGCAAAATTGCATCAGCATCTGAACAGAGAATCTGGCCCCAGGTCATCTTCTGTTCTCTACTACTGTGAAATGGATATTGCACATAACTCATTTTAAAATAATGCTTAACTTCTGTAGCATGAAATGTCCCTTGTTATGATTTACAGAAGATGGAGGTCAGTACAGCTTGAGTGAAAAGGACTTATTTTCAGTTAAATCTCTTCAAAGGGTGATAGCTGTGCATTACCAATCGGACTTTAACAAAGGTTTTCCTCTTTGGTATTGTGTCACAATACACTGCCTTAAGGAAAAGAACACCTGCAATAAAATGAAGCCTGTCTAATACAATATAAAAAGAGTGGAGACTTGTTAAAGATAGAAGATTGAGACCTGATCTGAAATATTGCAGCAGAAATGGTGATGATATTAACCACAACTGAAGTGGGATTTTACACAATATCTGAACCTAGGATAAACCATTCACAAAGCCATAAAAAAAGCAATTGAGAAACAAGCCTAATTCTAACAACTAGTGCTCAGAAAAGGACATTCTTCTTGGGAAAAGGGTGGACAGCCATTAGAGAGGATGCTAAAAAGGCAGAAGACAAAGCAGATGTGGCTCTGTCTCTCTTGTGAAGGGAGGTGCTGAGCAGGAACAGGGCTGTGCACACCTGCCCCTCTCATGGCTGGGCAGAGAACGATGCTTCCCACACAGACCCCAGGCTTACCACCACTGGCAAAGCAGAGAGCCCTGCTCAGTGCAGGAAACTCCTGGGGAAGAAGACCTAGAGGGGTGGCTCAAAGGTCATTAGCCAGTGCCCTGAGCATAGCTATTTGCTTCCTTCTGCTGCTAAAGTTGTTTGCATTCAAAGCCCACTCCAATCCTAAATAGGATGTGGAGACTTGTAAGGAAAAAGGAAGCGAGGAAAGAGATGAAGGGTGTAAGAAGAAGGTCACATCACAAATCCTTTAAATCATTCATATTCATCCTTTGTCTCCTACTGCCCATTGGCTCTTTCAGTGACTGAAATATCTTATTTCTCATGTCCAAACCTCATCAGTCATGTGCTGCAGTAAACAAATGAATTCTTATTACTGTGCAGTGTGGGACTGTGTGCAAAATCCCAGCTGCTTCACAGAAAGGAGCCTGTGCAGAGCTCCTCCTGGCTCTGCAGGGTGAGGAAACTGCTGGTGGCAGTGCTGGCGGCTGGCTCCTTCAAGGAGAACTATCAGTTTGCATTGACATTCCAGGGTTGCTTAGAAGCAACTCCATAAACCTCTAGGGAGAAAAAAAAAAAAAAACCAAAAAAGAAAAAGCATGGAGAATAAAGAATGATGAAGAAAAGGCACTTTATGAATCTTCCCTTCCCTCTGGGACTGCGATACGCAGAGCTGCTACTACATCCCTGAAGTGCTATGAAGTCCAACGATGCTGCTACCAGCCCACACTACTGTGTGCTGTGCACATGCCAAATTCTTTGGCTAATGATTTGCTCCTGTGGTCTGTGAGAGCACAACTAAACCTGCATTTTATTCCCACAAATCTAATAGATGTAGGGGAAAACTACAGACAGTCCACGCTGTTTCTGAAACAAGAGATAAAGAAATCTACATTATGCCACTAAACTATATGTAAAAGCCATGTTGTCTCTTGATAATACTGATCTGTGTTGTGGTAGTGATTCTTTGTGCCAACACATCTCTGTGCTCATGAAAAACAGGGAAGCAGGAATGTTGGAGCTAGCACTCTGTATAACTCATGTGTCTAATGAATTTTTGCCTTCCTATATTACGTTGCAATTTAAAAGTATCATGTTTTAATTTATTATTAACTTAAATTAAGTATGCTAGTAATGTAAATATGATTTGCAAAAGTGCCAAGTGCTATCTTCAGTTAGTAGACACACTGGAAACTAAGATGAGAAAAAAAATGGTTTTAAAACCAGCCAAATTGACAACTCAATCAATTTAGAGAAATTCAGCAGTCAAACATTACTTTTTCAAGTATAGCTCTCCTGAGACAAATTGAGAGCAGATGAAGAAGGAGAGGAATATCTTGGCTTCTGTACTTTTCTCAACACACACATTTATTAGCTTTCATTTTGATGGTAATACTAACTACTACTACTACTACTATTACTACTGCTGCTACTACTACTGCTACTAATTCTTCTACTACTACTACTATGAATTCTTGCTGTGACAACCTGCTCCATTTACCTATCAGAGAGATTTGGTTTTCAGTGCAAACACATAACATGATATTTCTCAGCAACATATCTCAAGGCTCTTTAAGGCTGAGGAAATCAGCAGTGTCAAGCAACCCACTGAACAACTGATTTAGTCAGACAGCTGTGAACAGCATTCCAGACACTGGGCAGCTACTTCCCTATTATGCTTGTTAATAACAAATGTTGGCTGTTATTAATTAGAGTTTATTGGCTTGCAGTTTTTACAAGATTAATGATACTAGTACTTTGTGGCAGTTTCACATCCATGTGTAAATTTTAATACTCACAGGGCAATGGTAATTCTTTTTATTATTATGTATCAGTTCAGCTGTGTACATTGAAGCATTAAATCTGTGCCAGATGCTCCATAACAGTTTTCACCTCTGTGTTTAAAGGCAAATAAGCCCTGGATGAGCAATGAGGCTTGATCTTGATGCAAAGCACTGACAGAGCTGAGAAAAGTGCTCATCTACTGGGAAACATCCTGTTTAATTCTTATGGTCTGGGGAGAACAGGGTGCAGGAAAAAAACGACTGGAATCAGCCTGTTTGGTACACCAGGAGCTAGACTGATGATCTCTGACAGCAAAACTGATTCACTATGCAAAATTCAGAAGAAAATGCTGTTCACAGTGGACACTGGAAGGCTCTGAACACACAGAATGCTGAGGTTTTAACTTTGTCAGATGGAGACGGTGGGAGAGGATGGAGCTGCTACAGATGGGAGAAGAAAGGAAATCCACTGCCATTCATGCAGAAAGGAGAAACACTTCTTTTCTGGATATAGTCCTCATCATGTGGATGTGTTTATGGACATATCTGTTTGTATAAATATAGAAACAAACACTGACACGTTACTGCATATGAAAAGCCCTAGAAAACAGAAATGAGGAGTAGCAGTATTCTCTTTCAGAAGGAAGTAAACATAAAGGTGCTAGGTAAATGCAATTACAGTTAGCTTGTGTTTTCAGCTAGCTTTGCTGAATTTTGCATGAAGGTTGTTATGACGACACAATTAAATTGAATTTCTGGTAAAAATCTGAGAGTGCTATCAGTAATAAGGAAGAAGAAGCAGACTACTCAGTAGCAGAGAATGAGGAACCAAAATGCTGGAGAGGAATCTGTTTAGCGAAGCACTTTTTTAGGTGCAGGCACACAATATAGCACAGAGGTTGATCTGATCACCCCGTACCCCTTCTGCCTGTTTTTGATGCGAGCACGTTATGGGTTTGCAAGGTTCAGTGCAAGGTGATACACAGTTCACTCACTCATAAGGTATTTCCACCCCAAGAGCTGTCTATAGGTGTGCAAAAAGAGTACGGTGAATCAGAGGAGCTCCTCTGTGTACATCTGTGCCTTATTTCACTCTCCGCCTGACTCACCAAGCACAGCAGGACAGGCTGGGTACACACTGCAGGGGAAGAGGCCTTGCCAGAAGGCTCCTGGGCTTCTGCTTTGAATTTCCCATGGGCCAGTTATGCACCTGTTGTATTGCACTAAATAGTTTAGTTAGTTGTTGTTTTGCACTGGGTGATGGGAAATTTTACTGAGTATATTAGGCCATGTGGATGGGGTTTTCCCCCTCCCCCATCACATGGTCTCTCCCCCACACACCCCCCTGTTATACACACCTGGTGGTCTGTCCCATGGGTGCCTGTCCCCGCCCCCCGGCCCTTGGGTATAAAACTCCAGGCACGTCGCCATCACCCGAAGTGTCCTGCCTCAAGCCAATAAACGTGGAGAAGAGTGCTTCTCCTCTTTTACCTTCCTCTGTGCAAGTCCATGTGGGCTGGAGTCTGAGCTAGCCGGATTTGGGCTCGTATAAAGCCCAGAAACCCACGGATCACTGCATGCACCCTCATGGCAGAGAATGCCAAACAGCCTCTTGAGCTGCACGGCCCTCACGGCGAGGGAGGGGATCCTGCCCCTCAGCACAATGGCAGTGGGGAGCCACTGCTGGGCCCCCAGCACAAAAGGGACACGGACAGATACTGGAACAGTCCAGAGAAAAACCAAAAGGCGTTGAAGCAGCTGTCATGTGAGGGGAAGCTGAGGGAGCTGTGACTGGAGCAGCCTGGAGATCAAATACCTCAGGCAGGTCTTAGCGATTATTTATGAATACCCAATGGGATGGTGTAGGGAAGAGGGTACCTGACTCTCCCTTGAGGCGTACAACGATAGGACAACAGGCAAGAGACACAGGTTGCAACACAAGAAATTCCAGCTAGACATGAGGAATTTCATGTTTTTCAATGAGGTAGTCAAGTAGTGAAACAAGAAATATGGGATCTCCATCCTTGGATGCATTCAAAATTAGGCCAAATGAGTAACCTGATCTAAGGTTGCCCCTTGAGCACCAGGAGTGACCTTCAGAGGAGACTTTCAATCCCAATTATTCTCTTAATTTGTGAAATAGAACTGTTTATGTCAGTACTTCACAGTCTGAATTTCAAAACCAGCTCCAAAATCTGCCTGAAAACAACTACCACCAATTTGAGAGTACATTTTTTTTTTCTTCTGGTATCTTATTTGCTCTGCAATGCTTAATACACAATGACATTGAGAATTCTGTCAGAAAAAGGGACTGGTGAACAAAACTTTTAACTTCCAACTTCAGCACTTCATGCTTTTGAAAGCTTCCTTACATCATTTTACACGTCCTTTTGGTATAGATTAACAGCAAAAAGAAAAAAGACATTGAAAGACCAGAAGAAAAGGCCTAAAATATTTATAGTTAATGACATTATTCTTCATGACCTAAATTAATCTTAGCTTACACTTTTCAGTGTAATTGTCAAATCTGTTTGGAGAATTGACTGCATTGTATACCGGGACACATTTCTGATACTGAACAAACAATAAGAAATAGCTGTGATATCAGCTATGGCTGAGCAAATGACAGTCTGCTTCTCCAGTAATAAGGGTTATTAGTCTCTGAAGAAGTAAAAAGAAATACAGTGGTTGAACAAATAAAATATGTTTTCACTGAAATCTTCAGAATTATTTTCTTTGATAGTCTTCAAATCTGATCACATTGTTTTATTACACTTCAGCATTGCTTGCAAAACATCAAACAAAGAAATAATGGAAGAAATCTACATTGTCTATTTACTGAAGGTAAACTATCCCAGCTAATTAAATGCAAGTACAATGTAGGAGAGAGCACCACGGCATTTCCTTAAATGCGTGGTTTTAGCTATACATTTTCTGTCATCATTCCTAAGGAAATCACTTTTCTGCCACTCAGCTGTGTCTGGGTCTGTTTATCAGTTTTCCAGTAAAACATTTTTTAAACACATACGGCAATTTCAGCCATATTTGAACGGAAGACAATATCTTTAAGACTCATCTAAGGCATTAAGTCAGTACACTTCTAATTAATCCTGGCTGCTGGGTGGAGAACAGAGACCCATCTGTTTTAGCCACCAAAAGGACAGGAAGCACCTCCTGTCTGTCAGCTACCAGTCAGCACATGGATACTGACACCTGCCACACATTTCTTGATTAGCCATAGCAATTGCCTTTTCTTTCTTGCTCAGTACACTTCTGGGATAAAAAATTTTATGGTGCTTGTAGAAGAGGTGAACTAGGAGAAAGACAAAGCCCACAAAAAACCAGAGGGATATCACTTGTTTGAGTAATTCTGAACACCACCATTTCTACCTGCTATATGTAGTTTCAGTATTGTTTCAGATTTGACTTGTACAAATTAAGCAATAAATAAATACTAATGTGAATAAAATTATGGGGAAATAAAAAAGATTTTGTTAGCCTGGGAAGCCTGACTTGGGGTTTCATAACTTCAGCTTAAATAGAAGTGTGGTATTAGTTTTGTTTGAGCTTTCTCAGTAATAAATAAACCCACATTGCTTTTGTTTGCCTGGATTATGCATTTCAGATAGAAATTTAGTAAATACATATAAGTTTAAAGTAATAATTAATAATTTTCTAATTTTAGTAAATATACCCTTCAGCCCTAGGCTGACTTGACTTCTGATTTTCACTGAATGAGCAAAAAATGCAAACAGATACGCTCTTTTTAAAAGGCAGGAAGAAAAATAAAATGAAAAGAAGGGCTAAGAAAAGAAGGAAAACTCTCAATGAGCAGTTGTGTGTTTCTTGCTGTGCCGTATGTGGCAAATGACTCCTTTGGCCTGGACTGCTCAGATGCTGTACAGCTTGCTGCCAGTGTTAGTGGATTAGTTGGAAGGAACTGGAAACCATCTTACAATGGCCTTCAAGCATTCGTTTCATCTTAAGCAGAAAGTTGTTTGTATTAAATTCATGGGAGCATTTTAGAAACACTGCTTGTAAAGAAGAGGCACAGAAGCAAAGAATTTTCCATCCCTTTCACTGACTTTCATCCTTTCATTCAAACAGAATATTTTTGTGCTTTTAAAAGACCACCTGCTGAAAGTGCTGTGGAAAAAGGGATGTCAGTAAACAAGGACACAATGGTCCTTGACAGAAAATGAATCTCTAGAAATGCATTCTGCTATATAAGCTATAGCTGTTACATAAAAATGTGGAGATTGTTTTCTTTCAGTGTCTTTGTTTTAGCTCTGTTTCTCTGTCTTGTCCCAGAAGTCTGTAAAGGTAGTGGTAAAAAACCCTCTTATTTCCTGCCTGTAGGAAAATGGGGCTTTGCCTCTGTTTCTAGTCACTTATGCAGCACAAATAAAGGGCTATCTTGGTTTATGTTTTGAATTAACAACTTGTTACTTTTTTTTTTTAATGGCTGTGTATGAACAGATGAAACAAAGGACTAGGTAAATTAGCTGGGAATCAGATATAGTGACATCACCTACAAGGTTCTAGAACACATTCTGTTAAGCATAAGAATTTTTCTATGACCATTAAGTGCAGATATGCTTTCTCCAAAATGGAAGCACACTTTCTGAAAGCTGTGTGGAAAGCTGACATGGAATAGATCTTTGTAAAGATCACAGAATCCTAGAATGGTTGGAACCGGAAGGGACCCTAAAGATTATTGAGTTCCAACCCCCCTGCTCCCTACTTTCCATCTTATTTTACTGCTCTTGGAGCTCCTGCTCAGCTGTGAAACACGCTGGGCTTGGGTTATTTCTGCAGGAGAGCAGCACTGGTCATGTCAAACATTGAATTCCCTTGTGTTACTGTCCGTGGGTCTGCCCCAAGCACCAGCACTGCCAAGGGTGCCCTGAGAGGCCACGGGGAGGCAACAGTCCAGGACTAGACCCACACCACCCCCAGCCATACACCAGGAGGACCCTGGTCAATAAAATTGGTGCAGGCCTGCTTCCCCTTCTCAAAGGCAAACCATGTGCATAACTTAAAGTGGGCAAGTAAACAAAACACTGCTGGCAATAGTCCTGGTGTCTGTATGGTGCCTTTCAGAGCCCAGGATGCACGACAGTAAGGTCTGCCAGAGGAGCATAAAGGATGAGTTTCACTCCCAAGTTACAAAAAGGTCTTCCTGGTTACAGTTGTTCTAAGCTGTTAAGAAGGTAAGGTGTTCTTTCACCATCCTGAAAATAAAGGATGAAAAGGATCTAAAATTATCTTGGTAGGCTTAAGTTACAGCAGATGATCAAGTGTAGGTGGAGATCTGCTGACTCAGGCTGAAGACACCATCTCTCTTACTGATCAGAGAGGCAACAACTCTTTCATGTGTGCAGAAATGGATGTCTTACTTCAGTGTTATCTTTATACAGGATTTTGAGCTGAGCCATGCCAATGGGCACTAACACCAAAACTAAGCAAAATATTCCCAAATACCTCTAAGTCAGTCTTCTGTGGGTGAACAAGACCAAAGAAGACGAGCATAGCTTTATTAAGAAAACCATCACAGCCTCAGAATATCCTTGAGAGGTAAGATCTGAAACCTTTGCTGAGATGAAGACAAGAGGGAGCAATCCAAGCAACTCAGACATAAACCCTTGTGTGCAGGCTGAATCCATCTTCTGGATTTAATGTAATGGCAGCCCTACCGTCCCCTTCTAGAATGGAAATTTGAAAATCAAACCGTATTTCTCTGTATTTCACCATAAAAAGCAATACAGACTTGGCCCTGCCCAAAACATCACAGCTACATAAAACCTAAAAGGAAGATCTCATGGTAAAAAATGCACATCCTGGGTTGTGCATGGGGGGAGTCTGGAATTCAGACACATCAGTGGGCTCCAGGAGAGAACTCTTCTGTGAAGACATGTCCCAGATACAGAGTGTGTGGGGGAGTAGCTTCTACATACACCCACCAATGTACACGGAGATGAGAAAATATATGAGAAAGACTAATGAACTAAGAAATATAGGGGACAAAAGGAAATAGGAAATGGTGACAATCAAGTTGTACAAGAAGTGAGGAAACAGCAAGGTGCTGTTTTTCTCTGCGGGCAGGTGAAGAGGGCAGCGAGCAGAAAGCAAGTGGGCAGCAGGCATGGGCAGGGGAGGAGCACACTAGCTCACTTCTACAACACAGCCAGTGGAAAAGTCTCCAGTCTTCACTGCTTGAGATACCCGGTCATGAGAAGTGTGAATGTGTATGTGCATGGGCAGTCAGCTGAAAAGAAACCCACAAGCCCACAAGCCAGTTTCCCTCCCTTCATTAGCGTAGATTTAAGGGCAAAGCACTTTGAGTTATGGTCTCATTACTGAGATTTAATTACTTTTCCTAAATGTTCTGCAGAACATTTACTTGTACATTGCAAAGTATTACAGTATAGTCACAACTTAGGCTCTCAATTACAGGAGAACTAGGCAGGAAAGAACTTGAGTTAATTAGACTCACTGAAGCTTAATCAATTCCTGGGTGTATGCAGGGAAGAACATGCCAACTTTTAGTCCATCTGTGAAGCTGTGAAGCCACCTTACCTGTCTGCTACAGGTTATAAAGCCCCCAGGTAAAGGGAAAAATTCAATGGCTGATATTTGAAAATAGCTGTTATTTTGAATTTTCTACACTTGGCTAATTTCTTTTTGCTAATTTCTTCATTAATATTTTTTTAAAAAATAAATGTTTTGTTTCTGAGACTGCTTCTGACTGCCCATGCTCAAAGCAGCATTTGGTCTTTGATGGTCATATTGGAACCCCAACCCAGCACCCCAGGCTTATTTGTAGGTCAGCCAGTTTAGGAAGACCAGAACCTTCACAGGGGAGAGCAGAGATGCAGCTCTCCTGCATACTTTCTCTAGCCTGGCTGTAATGCCATTCCTGCTTTTACAGTGATGGTACTTTAGAAGGATGGAGAGATCTTCAGGCACATTGGGAAAGAAGGGAATTAACATAATACATGGCTTCCAATTTAATTAGGTCATGCAAATATATATATATGTTAGATATGTATAGACGGTGACTACTGAGAGAACATAAAAATCTGTAAGCCTACGAGCCAGTTTCTTTCACTTCAGTAGCATGGATATAGGGCAAAGATTTTACACTTAGGAGCAAATAGAATAAACACAAGTTTAAAAAAAGCTCACTTCCTAAGTAAAATTTATCCCACCCAAACTTAGACAGTAGCCAGATAAATCACTTCATAAAAGTGATACAAGTATGCTGCATGTAAGGTGTTAACTCCTACCCTCAACTCTCTCTGTGCAGTTAATGAGAAAACTCAATTAGCTTCAAGGCTTGTCCTGTGGAGGTGTGAGACAAACTCTCCATGTCTGATCCAGCCTGTTGTGGCCACAAACTCCATTTTTATTTCTTAGCAAGCTTGCATTAGCTACCTATTTTAGGCATGCAAAATCCAGACCTGTATGAACTGACTATGCAGCTGCTGATCTAGAAAATAAGTAGCAGCTCCTGGATGAAAATTAAATGTACAAGTGAGATCAGTGAGATCCAAACATGTACTCAGTGACTTCATTTTCCTTTGCAACTGAGTGGATAGTCACTAGGAACACCTACGCAGCATGGTGGGTGTACTTCAAGACTTGTGGTAACAGAACATACTTTTTCTATATCACATTTGCATGCCATCTAAAAGAAATCAGGTAACATCATGTGCACACACAGAAGTGAGGGAGAAGTTGTTTTTCTGAATGTAATTTAGAAGACCCTCACATGGGTGTTCTGTTTTACTACAATGTAGGCTGAACTGGGGGAGGATTTCATTACAATCTGTAGAAAGTATGTGTTAAAATGTAATGGCATTCAGAATAAAGAAAGATATAATGGCCAAATGAGTATCTGTAGCAATATGCCATTGTCTGTTCTTTTCTTGGCAATAGTCATATAATAAGTTCTTGTTATATCAGTCACACTATTAATTCTCAGTTTCTCTCTTTACCTTCTGCCAGTGAAAGCAAAATTGATGTATATATGATATTGAGTACTATTTTATGCATTTATGAGTACTATTTTATGAATTTCTGTATGAAAAATGACATTTCATTTTTCAGTGACTTCAGAGGCAGATGCATCATGAAGGATTTTGCAACAAAATCTTCAAAATTCTCTAACGCATTAACCAAGAGAAGCAGAGTGGTGGCAGAGTCCAGCACCAGCAGATGGCATTCATTCCCTGCAATTCCTGCAGCAGCAGGAGGCACTGAACAGTGAACTTGCACCGCAGCAATATAATATATGGGATCATAAGAGATACAGATAGTTAAATGTAAGTTATTTTCTGGTCATTTGACAAAATTTTTCTTTTAAAGCATCATTTAATTTTTTCCATTATTTAAGAAACAGCTTATACATAAACACTATATAGAGATAGATTTGCCACATCAGAGCAGCATGGTTTGATATTCACTTTGCACGCTGGTATAGATAATACCCAGTGGAAGCCAGTCTGTCTGACCCAGTATTTTTTTCCCCAGCAGCATGTTTCCATGGATAACTGATGGAAGAACCTGACCTCTCTTCCCAGTTCAATAGCACTTTTACTGACTGCTCGTCGTGTTCCTAAATACCCTGCTAAGGTGATAAAACTATCAGTCTAAATATTTGTAACAATATTTTTAAAGCTTTTTATGGCTAGAAATACATGACCTATGCTATTTGGCAAACAGAAAGAATAATGGATTTAAAATAGATTTTTTTCCCCTCTTAAACAAAACAGAGCTTTACCCCCATGAAGGTACAGACTAAGGACACACTGGCAATTGAACCACACTAGATTGTTCCAGCAACCCTCTGACCCTGATGTAGGAGGCATCAGGCAGGGAGGTGCTGGGAAGGGGGACCAAATGTGCAGCTGCCCTGACTGCTGGCACCTTTTGCCACCAAGGTCCTGAGGGGGAAAGGAGAGGCTCCCTGCCCTGACGTGCCAGCTGCTAAGACAAGTATTGTAGATGAAAAGAGAGCAGAACAGTCAAAAGAGAGCAGGCATACAAATATAGGCTGATGAAGTAAAAAAAAAAAAAATAATAAAATAGAATCAATTTCATTTCCATTGACAAAATAAACAAAATGCGATCTCATCTGGAGTTTCAGTAATGTGTTTACAGTAACATTAAAAGCAGGTGTTACCTGTTCTAAGAGATTCTGAAGCCTCTCTATTTCACAGTCTATTACAAATTTCTTTTCTTGCCTTCGGTCCAGATCTTCTAAAAGCCGCCTGTAGCTGGCATCGTTAAAATTCTCCACACAGATGGCACTGACTTGCCAGCTATTTTGTCCTGCTTTTTCCATAATTGCTTGAAGTATTGAATAACCTAAAAGAGAAGGATACAATACACTAGTAACACAATCATTGCACTTTTTGAACAGGAATTGTCCTTAATCAATATTATGTCTCTTAACATATGCTCCTGCAGGGAAGGAATAACAGAATATTTGAGTCCTACCTATGGTGCTTGTCATGATCAGCATACAATATGCAATTAACAAAATTTCTAATCACTGGGAGTGATCGGAATGCTGAGCAGTATGGATAATCTTCATATGATTCATACACACACTCTTGCACTCAAGCATTTAGCTTCTCAGATTAGTTTTGTACAGTTTCTGTATCTGGACACAGCAAAAGAAAAATCTGAGCCTCCTCATTCAGCAGAAGTATTTGCATACCACAAAAGCATTCAAATGCTTTGGTTTGGGTTTCTTTTTTTAATAACAACACTAAATCCAAGCAGCTTCTAATGCTTCCTAGTGAGAACTCTTTGTTTAATTTAATTATACATATAAATTATATGCCAGTATAGATGTATAAATAGAAATTATATTGAACTATTTCAGAGCTTCCATACAGCTTGAATCGATGTATGCAAAGAGATTAGAGGTCACTGAATGAAGGGCACCAGAGAAGCATTAACTGTTACTACTGGCAGGATTATTGCTCTTTATCAGTACCAATATTTGGTGCCCCCTATGTTGTCTTTGAGGCTGTTCACAGATGGGAAGGGCAGTGTCCTGTCAGAGGTCTCTCCCTGAACCTGCAGGGCAGTCTCAGGCTGCCCTGGACCACCAGCCTTTCACCTTCTTCCTCCTCTTTTTTTTTTCTTTTTCCACTGGGGATGTGCAGTACAGAGGCAGCAGGGGAGCTTATGATACTTAGGACAGCTTACAAACCTCATCTTGACTTGCTCAACCAACCCATGAAGCAGGAAGCATGTATTATTCTATTTTTCATCCAGAAGAGGAAGAGAATTTGTTTAAAGCAATGAAGATTGTACACCTCACACCCAGAGTTGATGTTTAAAAAACCAAAAAGAACAGAAGGACAGATAAGTTTCTCAATAACACGTTCATAAAAATGACACAATTCAGAGAAGCTCCTCCTGTATAGAACCACAACAAGATTGTGGCTTTTAACTCATTAGCTGGCAGAATTTCCCCCACTAGTTTTAAATTAAAGATTTCACCTCTTAAAAATCTTCCTTAGTGACGTGGTTACCCAGTGGTAGCCTCCTTCTCTCATCAACAAGAGTGTCCCATGCCTGGGTGCAGTGACCCTCAGGTGTCATTTTAATGCACTTAAAGATGCCACTGCATGGCAGGTTCCCTGTAGACGAACTATGAGATATTCCCACAGATTTCAAGAAGAATCTTAGTAAGTTACACTTCAGAAAGAGCACTTTTGAGTGTGTGGCTGCTAACTAACTAATTAGCAGAAGACCTACACCACAATGGAAATCTGAGTTTGCCTCCAGTCAAATAAAACTAGACGACAGTGTTATTAGAATGTGATGTTTTTGGACACATGAGAAACTAATCTTGCAAATCAGGAGTAGCTATTTTTTTACTGGCTCCTATAACATTTGCAGTCTTTGAAATATTAACTTAAAATATAAAATTTCTTATCTTTATGACATTATGCACCAGCACTCCAAAATGAACATTTATAAGGTTTTTCCCCCCAGTTCAGATGACATATTTTAGGTAAAAATACTAACAATTATAATAGATACATAAAATGCAGAACATATTTTTTAACATAAATGAGAAATTTATTTTATGAAACAGAATTTTATTGCAGGAAATGAATTCAAATACTCAATGTATCAAGTATTAAAACATTTCTGCACTCAGCATATATTTTTAACCCGATGACTGTTATTTTTTTCAAAGAACCATCAGCTTTCCTGTTAATTGCTGCATAATTATTCTGCTTTTCCTGTTGCTATATTCAATCTCCTTTTTGCCTGTAATTATCTCTGCAAATCATGACGAGATTCTTTCCCAAGCATTGTATTTCTTGCTTCATTTCCTATTCATTTCCATATATAGACACATATTAAAACCACTCCAATGTTACAGGGGTCCCTGCTTCACTTAACATTGTAACTTTGACTTGATCTGTGCTACCAAGGCAGTCAACATTTACTTAATTCAGCTTCCTGACACTAATTAACATTTTCTTTGATTCAAAATGAATGGCGTTTGAAACAGCAATTGACATTCCCTCCTTCCTTTCTTATTTCATTTGGACAACTTCACTAAGATGTGTTTGGATCAAACTGGTAATTTATCCCAGCACAAAGCATGACAAATATCAGACAAACACATAGGAAGCCTTTTCTTCTATCTTGGATCAAGGTTTCACTTGCCACATTTCATTAGCAACTGCCTTCATTTAGGTATTTGAAGCTTCTGCAGCTTCTTGTTGGTAGCTGGCACTTAGATGAGGGTTTTCACAAGTAGGCACAACACAGCTAAACAGCACTAAGGGGGTATGGTGCAATATTCTCCATCTGAAGAGTTCAGAATCCCTGTGCAAGTCATCAGTGGCATGGTCATCTATTCACTGTGCAGGAACAATTTTTAATATAACAGACTGACAAGGATGAAGTTTACACAGAATGAATAAAAGCATTCACAGGCTCAGTTGGATAAAAATTAGACATGCTGCAGAGAATGCCTATTTGTCCAAAATAATTGGCTACAGCTGACAAGGAAATAAAATTGATTTCTGCAAACATTTTATAAGGCAAAAATATCTGAAACTAACCTGGGATAATTCTCAGAAACTGAATGCTGAAATTCTATTCAAGCAAAATTTCTAATCTTCAGAAAGATGTTTGCACAAGTAAAGACAGCAGACATGAATATTATAGTTGTCCTCTAAAAGGTATTTATTTTCTGTTTACCTGCTGGTTATCCTCAGTTATACTACAGACAGGTGAATGATTCATTTTCTGGAATACATTCCCTCCCATTTATTGTGAAACACTATTTGTTGCATACAAGCAAACAAAAAAATCACTAGGCTAGCTCGAATCAGCTGAGCTGCACAATCCATATTTTTTCTAAACACTATTATTTAACAAAATGTTTAGGACTATGCCAAAATGTAAAAGTAAGCTCTCTTACAATTTTTTTTTAGTTACCCTTACTCATCAACTAATTCAACCTTGAAATGCAGACGACTCATTTATTAAAAAAAGACAAATGGTTGTGCCCAAGCATAACTTTGAAGCCTGGAAATGTGTATCAAGAAGTTCTTGGTCCTTTATGGAGCTTGCCTTTTTTTTTTTTTTTTTTCAGTTACCAACAGAACTTACTGAAAGCTCAACTAAGTCCTTCCCAAATGCAATGACATTATATGCAAGAAGGACTTCTTTTTCCTCTTTATGGGACTGCATTCTGGAGAATTTTCCTCAAATGACCTGTGATGAGAAGTCTGCCAACTGATTTTTATAGGTCATTGCTTAAATGTAGATACTATTAACAACTGCTTAAGGACAAGTAATACCAATTCTACCTCAAAATACTTTAGCTAAAACAGCAAAAAGGCAACCCTGCAAAGATTTTGTTTTCTTGATCTCTTGATCCCTTCTGTTGTCTGGTCAGGTAGAATTGTGATGACATACCATACCGCTATTTTCTTTCTTTTTATTTCTTTTGTCCCAAAAGATAACACACTGTCATAATGCTGGGAAAAAACCCCATGACCCCAACCACCCCCCCCCCCCCCCCCCCCATGAAAATTAAACTTTACTCTATTTATTTCCTGTAAAATGAAAGCTGGAGATGCCTACTGCAAGAAACCAATGCACTGGGGTCGATACTACAGTTAAATATACTACAAACAAAATCTCAGATTCTTTAAGCCTTCTTCATTCCACAACCCAGTGGCAATTTTTAATCAAAAAATGGCTCAGTCACAGAAAAATAATAGTACATGTGCACCTGGTGCTGTAGAGATATTAGTACTTCTTCAGAGTCAGATATCTTCTGGAGGCCAAAGTGTGTAAAATGGGTAATTTTGTAGTTCAGATTCAATTCCTCCTACTCACTGCAACATTCCTGTAATTGAAGTCTATACACAACCTTCCTCCACCCAAGTAGCTGAAACCATGAGAAATATTTTTGAATTTAAAATTTAAGTTAACTTTCAGACTTTTTTATTTGTCTTCAGGCTTTCCCCTAACCAATTTCATTTCAGCAGGATATGATTTGATTTCATTTATTTCAATTTAAATAAAAAGTAAAATTTGATATCTGTATCTCTTCAGCATGTTCAGAATAACTGCAGAGATATAGGATTACCATCTTGACTTATTTTTTCTGCTGGAATGCAGACATTTCCTTTTTTTTCTCCTTTTTTTTTCTTTTTCTTTTTTCTTTTTCTTTTTTCTTGCTTGCTTGCTTTCACCAGAAAATAGTTCAGTGATTAATTACAGTGATATAATAAATTTCAATAACTTTGATCTTCCAGCAGTCTTTTCCTTCTGAGAAACCATTTCCCCAACCCTCTAAGCACAAGCAATCATTCCTGATGGGCTTGCCAGGACACAGACAGAGAAGTGGCTGTTTGCTCCAAACAGGAGCACCCCCCATAATAATTCTTATTTTGGAACTTTTGTCCAGTAACATATTACTAATTTTATAGTAATATAGAAGAGGATGCAATATTAACATATTCTGAAGAGGATGCAATATTAACATATTATGACTGTACTTTACAATGGTTAGCAGGCTAACAATACTGAATTAGTAAGTTAAGAGGTTAATAAACCTGGAAACAGCATACGCAATATATTTGTTATGACCCCAGGCATAGAAAACATCTCTGACAAACATGGGTCTTCTCCAAAGATGGGCTTAGATGGACTCATATGCTGCAAATTACTGAAATTCCAAAAGCCCCATACACTGGTGGAGCTACTTTATGTAAGCTACTTCCAACTATAGGAATTAATATTAGGGTGAGTTTTTTATAAATCCAACTCACAGCAGAAGTGAAGAATGACCAATAAATCATTTGGTAAGGATAAGCCAATATATTTAAAATTCAGGACTAGATTAATGTTGCTTAATTCTAGCTGTTTATAGAGAGTTGTCTAAGTTAATAATCCAAGCCTTCAAAGGAGAGACATGTGACCCATAAAAACCCCAATTTTTTTTGGCTTAGATATCTATCTCAAAGGTGCTTTTTCTTCGTGGAATACTGAAGGAATTTGGACATGAGGCTTAGTAAAAATACTTACCATTTATTTTATCTGGCCAAATCTTGCTGAGATGAATCCAGAAAATACAGTGATGAAAACCATACAAGAAATTTACAGTATGAGTGATGCATGACCATACATTCCACCAGTAACTACAAGCACTCAAACTCATGCATATTTCATTTTTCCTTGTGTTTACTACCTTTTTATTAACATACAATTTTGTTTCAAATTTTGGTCAGCATAGAATTTATAGAACCTAAACAAAATCACTTGCACCCCTGATTTTTTCTACAGTGTGAGCTGGAACCAGAAATTTCAACAAACAGCACATACAAACTGGCCAATTTGTATGACAGAGTGGAAGCTAGAACTATGGGTGTGTTCTGAGTCCTTCTTGGGTCTGATTCACAGAAATGATACAGAGATTGAAAAGTAACACAGGGAACTCAAGAAATAGTTTCATCTATTCCTCTCTGACCCTCCATCCCCCAAAGAATAAAAAGTATATTTAAATATAATATAATAATATGAAGTATATTAAAAAAATCTAGACAGATATCTTTCTTTGTCCTTAAAAATTTTTAAAGAGGATTCAGTCACATCCTAGGTAATATATTCATTGCTTAATTATCCTTATCATTAGGAGATGTTTTCTAAAGTCTAACCGAAGTCTCCCCTGGCATAATTTAAAGCCACTCGTTCTTGTCCTATCTCTAGTAGGCCTGGAGAACAGTTTGTTCCCTTCTTCCTTAAAGCAATACTTTATGTAACTGGAGACTGTTGTTACATTTCTTTTTTATCTGCACTTCTGTTTCTGAAACATGATTCTCTTGGTTTTTCCTTGTGGAAAATGTTTTAGTCTCAATTCTGACAATTTTCCTTGCTTTCCTCTGGATATGTTGCAATTGATCCAAGTTTTTCCTGAAGTATGTTGGTGAAAATGTGATGTATTTAAAAAATATATCCCAGAGCACACACAGTCCTCTTAAATTTTTATCCTCTACAGGCTTAACAAATATATTTTTTATTTCTTCATACAAATCATTAACAAAGACACTGGAAAAAATAACCTGCAACCAGAATGGATCAATACTTAATACCTCTTTATTTGATAGTGAATCTCATATACTTCTTTCTGAGTTTGAATGTGATCAGTGTTTGATAGGTCTTCTAGAAATTTCACCAAGAAAAAATTTCTTTAGCTCATTGCCATGGGTTGACCTTGGCTGGATGCTGGGTGCTCACCAAGCCTTCTATCACTCTTGCTCCTCAACTGAATGGGATGAGGGAAAACGTGGGTCAAGACAAAGAAAGGGAGACATCAATCAGCAATCACTGTTGTGGGCAAAACAGTCTCACCTGTGGAAAATTAATTTATTGCCAATCAAATCAGAGTAAAATAATGTGGAAAAAAAAAATCTTAATACCTTCCCTGCACCTCCCCTTTCTTCAACTATGCATATGGCTGTAATAAATCATTCTTGCCCAGAGAAGCTGTGGATGCCCGATCCCTGGCAGTGTTCAAGGCAAGGCTAGACAGGGCTCTGAGCAACCTGGTCTAGTGGAAGGTTCCCCGTCTGTGGCAGGGGTGTTTGAACTAGCTGACATTTAAGGTCTTTTCCAACCCAAACCATCCATAATCTAATTCTATAATCTGCTTGATTCTAAAATCTGTGGACCTCCAAGGGCTGCAGGGATGCAGCTGCCTCACCATGGTCTGCACCATGGGCTGCAGGGGAACCTCAGCTCTGGGGCCTGGAGCATCCTACTCCTTCTTCTGCACTGACACTGGTGTCTGCAGAGCTCTTTCTCTCTCATATTCTCACTTCCATCTCTGTTGCACAGCTTTTTCCCCTTCTTAAACTCAATATCCTAGAGGTGCTACCACCATTGGGGATGGGCTTAGCTTTGGCCTGTGGCAGGTTCATCTTGGAGCCAGCTGGCTTTGGCTCTATCAGACATGGGGCAAACTTCTGGCAGCTTCTCACAGAAGCCACCCCTGTAGACCCAATGGCATGCCAACCCAATGCACTGATCTAGCAAAATTTCACGGAAATGTAAAAAATTGCCTTAAAATGAGACACATAATTTTTTTCCAATGTCTAGAAAACAAAATAATTTTGTAATTTTATTTAGCTCTCTCTTCTTTTGTATTTTTGTTTCAAGTATTTTGTAACATTTGATGATAAAGAAAACTACCTTTGAGATCATGTTTCTTGCCTCCTTGACAACTATGACCTTGAATATTTTCTTGGTGTTTGAGAGACACCTTCAAAACAAGATCCTGCAATAGTGTATGGCCAGACTTTCTGCCATTCTCTCCCTTAATCCTTTTGAGACTGGTACCTGTGCAGCTTCATCTGCAGTATTTAATAATCCTTCTTTCCTGAGGACAACACAAAGCTACAAGAAAATGCTGTCAACATATTACAACCACTACTTCTTTTTTTTTAAAAAGAAAGTCTTAAGTGGAACAACATAGCCTAAGAAATGTGCTTTTAGGGAGCATATGGGAGGAGGCTTGGCTTACACCACAATGGGAATTCATGATCAAAGATTCAAGCTATGTCAGGTCCCATTAATGCTACACCCACTCAGCAGCAAGATTTTTCTCCTTCTTTGCATTTCAGAGCCTGCAGCCTTCATATGAAAAACACTCTAAAGGTGTCTCATCAAAGTGCCAAGTGATAGAGATAACTGGGAACTTGAGAGTGACTGAAGAAAAGCCCTGGTTTTAAAGCCAGTCTTATAGTTTTGGTAGGGCTTTCACAGTTTTCAGATACCATTACCCTTCCCATGTCACTAAATGCCTTCAAAATAAGATTGCAGGCCCATAATCTTTCTTATGACAAGCATGCATGGAGATAAAAACATCCAAAGGCACTTACTGATAAATGCCAAAACCAAATTTTTGTACTTTGTTAGCATTTTATGAATTATTTGCTTTTATTTGTATATTTTCAGTTATGCGTAGGCTTCAGCTACAACTGGCTCAGGTGAGAGGTCATTGGCTCCTCTGTAGTTCACAAGCACTAAGGAGACAATTTCTTAGCAAATTTTAGCAAATTCTTACTACAGAACTTAAAATGCTGAATTAGAAACTGCATGTAATCACAGTGCTATTAAAACTTTACAAACTATTACCTAAAAACCCCCAGCAATTGAGCTAACATGTGGAATGAAAGAAGGAAAAAAAGAGAAGCATGTGTTACGCTTACCCTCTGTCAAAACATCTATGTAGTCTCTATAAATAAACATTTATCTGATATGTCATCTTGTGACAATCAATAGGGCTAATATGTATCAGTATTTTTAATGAAGAGGCAGAAAAGAGGAAGAAATGAATCCACTTTGGAAGAAAATAAAATAAGTTCAAATGTTTACCTTGTTACTTTTTGCCAAAATTCTTTCTCTAAAACCTATAGTTTGTAACACTGATAGTAATAAATCATCCTTCTGGCACAGTATCTTCACTCAGGCAGAGCTAGTTTCCAGAAGTTGCTAGCTTGCCAACAATTTACCTCTCTAGTCTCAATTTGATAGGATTTACTTTGCCCTGTGATGGTATACAAATGTACAAGAGGTTTGTGTAAGTAGCATGCTAAAGAACAATGTCAAAGGATATTAGAACTGCGAGCTAAAACTCTCAAGAGCTGGTATATCTTCAAATTAGCAGTACCTTGATGTATTCTGGTTAATATATTGTGCTGCTGTCTTTATTTTGGCATGTACTACTTTTCCCCTTAAGGCATCTGCCTCAATAAGATACCTGTGCCCTAGGACAGAACTGACTGTGGGTACTAAATGAAGATCTTGATGTCAGCTCTTCTGTCTCTTTTCTATAGGGATTTGTTAGAAAAGTAGTGTTTTACTATAAAATACCTGTCAGTCTCTGCCTATTGCCTATGTCATTTCTAACACCTGCCTGAGAGAAAATAAAAAGAACAGTCTTCAGACTGAAACAACAGGCATTCATATTATCAGATTCTTTTGAAAGAAGTCACAACCTTAATTCTATCTCCATGCATTTGTGGCCATGTCCATATTTACTGGCAACTAGACAGCAAATAATATTTAGGACCTTACTCCTCCCATAAGTTCTATTTGTAGATCCCAGGCAATTTTTTTCTGATTTTAAATTTCATTTAAGATGTTTCTGAAAACTACATTTTAAAGTATTTACCTCTATCAGAAAAATGTAATAATCCCTGGGAAAACAGGACTTAAAATTTGAATGCTATGATCACGGTTACCACTGATCTGAAGTGAGTTTGAAATAAGTCTTACTATCTTTTAAGCTGATAAATGGACCACAAATTTATTAGAAGTTAACTGCTCCCCCAACAAAAAACCTATTTGGAGAAAATCCTAAAGACCTATGATTTTCGTCCAGCTCCTAAAATGAATTCAGTGCTTTTCTTATGTAGACCAGCATTAAGATGAGGCTCACAAGTTGGAGCAGCAACTTGTGAAACACCTGAAGATTTCATATAGTGGCTTTTATTGAAGTGTAATGACAATGATCATTCCCCTTACCTGGCTTCAAATTCAGTTTTCGGTCCCTCACTGCAAGACAAACATTGAGGGGCTGGAGCAGGTCTGGAGCTGGGCAAGGGTCTGGAGCACAAGGGCTGGGAGGGGCAGCTGAGGGAGCTGGGGGTGTTCAGCCTGGAGAGAAGGAGGATCAGGGGGACCTCATCACTCTCTGCAACTGCCTGAGAGGAGGGTGCAGCCAGGTGGGAGTTGGCCTCTTCTCCCAGGTAACAAGTGACAGGGACAAGAGGAAATGGCCTCAAGTTGCACCAGTAGAGGTTTAGATAGGATATTAGGAAACATTCCTTCATGGAAAGGGTTGTCAAGCCCTTGTACAGGCTGCCCAGGGAAGGAGTTGAGTCACTAACCTGGGAGGCATTTAAAAGCTGTGTAGAGTGGCAGTGAGGTACATGGCTTAGGGGTGAGCACAGCAGTGCTGGGTTAATGTTTGGACTAGATCTTAAGTTTTTCCAACCTAAATGGTTCTATGATTCTATGATGTTGAATAATGCACCTGCCAGGCACTTAATCTTAGGGACTGCAAATATCACTCTCAACTAAATCCTGAAAAGGGCTCAGAATCTGAGTTTCTTAAAAAAGCCCCAAATCCTACATTAAAAAAAAAAGAAAAAAAAGTGAGAAAACATTTTAGTAAGTTCTTTTAAGTATTTCAAGACATTACAAGTGTACATATATATGTCCATAATAATGAGTAAATACCTCTGTATGTATGCATATCCGTAACTGCTTTATATGAACCTGTGCAAACCAGCATGCAAAGAAATAACGAAAATTTCAAAGAAAGGAAATGAGCAGAGACTGCTGATTGCTTTGACTTCCTCCTCTCTTCCAACTCTTTTCAGTACTCCTTTGAAAAGAATTGGCAGAGCAGAAGCTACATGGCTGAATCTCCTTTTGGTGTACACATTTAAAAAATTAATGCTAAAATATTTGACAGAGGTCAAAGAAGCAAATCAAGATGATTTGAGGCCAATATATAAAACATGCCTTAGAGCAAGAGAATTACAGAATTTATCTCAACTGAAATTTTGACTAATTTGAATTTGGATAATTCTGAGCTAGTTCATCCAGTATCCTTTGTCATGCAGCAGAAGGAAACAGGCACCTTCTTGAAGGCAACTCATAAAACCCTCCATCATGTGTCTCACGTACTTTTTGGAGGAGAAGACACTCCACCATGATGGATTTTAAAATGAAAAATCCCAATATTATTATTTCTCAGGTTCAATGAGAACATTGAACACTATTAACATAGTGTTATGCATATGTAAAGAGCAGGAATAAAAGCAACCAGCAATATTATCACAGTATCTGCCACTGACAGGCTTTAAATTTAGTTCTACTATTTTGTATCTACATTTCACATAAGAAGATACAACATTTCATTTAAGTGGAATTGAAAGTTAGGTGACTTTTATGCTTCTCTTGCGGAGGATGGTCAGCTACACATAGGTTTCCTTTGATTATTCTGGTGAAGGGATTTGCATACAATTACAGAGACAATTTCAGTTCTTAGCAGGAACAAACACAGAATGAAGTAAGTACTCACCATATGATTAGATTAATTTATTACATCCCACTAAGGCAAGCTATATGCCAAGAAGTAATCATAAACTCATGTTCAAAGCTCTGGTAGAATGAATATATTTAACAATTCAAATTAAATTTCAGCTGTAGGAAGTGACATTTAGTGGGAAAGATGGAAATGGGCAAGGTATAATGAAAGGTTAACAGGTAAAGAAATACAGACATTGAAAGCTGTGGCTGGCCTGTCTGAAAAAAGACCAGGGAAGAAAATTGTGAACAAAATCCGAGCAAGTTTCTGGTATGAAATATATGTTGATCTGGACTTTGGTTAGTTTTAACTGACCTTGGCATTAATGTCTGAAAATGAACACAGTGACCAGTCAATAACTGCTCCATAAAAGTTAAGTGCCTGTGACGTTTCATTATACAATGGCACTTGCATTGACCATTTTGAAAGGAAATGATCTTAAGAACTTTGTTCATTTTAGAGCTGGGTATTTTCCTTCCCCTGAACAGCTGTTTATTTGCAGAAAAGCACACTCTGGTGTAATCCCAAGTCTTAATGAGCAGAAGTGAGCATTTCTGCCTTGGACTTGCCAGGAGAAAAAATTACTAAGGTTTCAAAAGAGTGGAAACATCTCTTTAATAAAAATGGATGTTGCTTAAATATTTCCATTTAGGGCATCATCATGAATAGAAACAATAGGCACAATTTGGTACCTGCATAACTGTTACCTGCAGTGGCAGCAAGATACCTGCTCTGTATTCCCAGTCAAGAAAGCAGGGAATTCTGCAAGTGCCACTGAATGCCCCTGAGTACACTGTGTCATGATCATCAGGACTGAGCACATCCTGAGTGGTTTAGTCTAAACCTCTCCAGCAAACCCACAGTATGAAAACAAGGCTGAAATAGTCACCAAGGCAGAAAAAGACAGAGAAAATTACTCTGCAGCTTGGTACAAAGAATATTTATCAGAAAGGTGGGAAACATTTAATGCAATCTTGTCTTCACTGGCTAATTAGTTTATAAAAGAATATCTGAAAAAGCTGCAGAAGATATGGAAATTGGCTGAAAAAACTTCGCTGAAAAATAAGACGTTACAGAGAGACTTTCTGTATCTGAGAGGAAATGAGAATTGAGAATGCAGGAACTGCTCACTGGATGTAAGATACTTTTTAAGTCCTAGAATATGTATTTGGCATTTTAGATTTTAATTTAAGTTGAAAATAAAATAGTAAATAAGGTTGAATTTCAGTTGCACTAGTACAAAACCAGAAAAATCCCACTTTGACCATTTTTTTTTGATGTTCCCACTTCTGTACTTGGAAATTAAAATCTACTTATTGGAAATGAAAATCTGTTTCTAAAAATCTACAGCAGATGATAATTCATTTAAAAAACCTGTATTATTTAATTTTCTTTACACACTGCTGCCAGGAACAACACTATCTATGCTTATTGCTCAAAAACCACTGTAGGAAAACTTACTGCCCACTAATAGTCCTTTGTGTATTTCAGCTTGTGCTTCCATTGCCCTTTTCAATGTGATTGACAAGATATTATTTCACAGTATAGTATCTTAAATGCTATAAACGACCTCAACTGTCTTAATTTCCTAAAGAGATACAATGTAGATTTGAATTTTCCAATTTGCTTAAAGCAGTGACATCCAACCTTTTCAACCTGAGCCCTGAAGCATTATTCCAAAAAGAGCAGTGGGCCACAATTATTCCTTGAGGGCATTTCCTCTGGAAGCAGAGTGGAAGGAAGTGGGCATCACCCCCGGCTCCCTTGCTGGAGATCCTAAAGTATCACCAAGAGACCAGGCTACGGCTGTAAAATTGCACAGAATTCCTTAAGCACATTGTGTTTTGCTTGTGATATTGAATTATGCCCAGTGGCAGCCTGAAGGAGCTCTCACATGGCAGCTTTGTGCCGCGACTCCAGGCTGGGATGCACATGGTACAATGTCCCAAAGTACAAAAGACAGGGTGACCTCATTCCTCCTGCTAAAGTTACCTGCTAACTCAGGTTCCAAACCATTGAGCCAAATCTCAGGCTAATTAATTGCAAATAAACAAACATCACCATTACAGAAACTGGACATTTGCCTACGTCCCTTATGAGACGGTTTCATAAGAGACAATTTGCACAGATATAAGCAGCAGCAGCAGGCGCTTCCCTGCTGAGCTGTTAACACTGGAGATGATAGGAGGACAAAAATCTCAATATTGACACACTGCAGGACATTTACACCAAACAACCTTGCTGCAGTTGGGAGGACTTTGTGCATTTGCAATGTCGCCCTGCGTGGTGTTGTTCCCCACGTCCCCTCCAAGGACCTCTGTCTGGAGCCAGGCTGCTTCCATGGCCTGGAGCTACTCTGAAGCATCATGCTGTGTCCTCTGGGGTTGTTCATGACAGACACAAAGGAGAGATTTCTCCTTAAAATAATGAAGAAAATCCTCTATTTGTGGAAGAATACAAGATACCAGTTTCAGCATACATTTAGGATTCTATTGATGATGTCACCTTGACTTGTGTATCAATAAATGAAGACTTAAAAAAACCCTTAATGTCTTCATTTAGGAAGGTATTTGTACATGAAAAAGAGTTATAATTACTTAACAGATATTTATTGAAGGTTTTCTCTCTGCTTGAGAATGTTAATATTCACAATTTAGCTTTCATCTTTATGGCAGTTAAAATGAACAAGTCCTTTTCCAGTGAAAGAGTCTAGTGTTAATGCATTTTTATGATTAAAAAGGTTATTCTGATCCTGAGACAACTATCTGAAATATAGGCCTGTACAATGTAGCCTGTAGTAGAGAATGTGGATAAAATTTTAGGCATGTTGATAGGAATAATTATATTTACATAAGCGATGTTCTGCTCAAAGGCCTCATTGTTCCAGGTGCTGGACCAAGTACATGTGCAAAAAAAGGTCTCAAGAAAGATGACTTTGTAAACCAAATAGACTCGGAGGTAGGACAAGTTGTTTATTCCTACTTTTGTTTTTAATTAGGTGAACAAGATATTTCAGAGGCATTTTTCATACTTATGAGTCTGAAAATAAAACAACTTGCTTCTAAATGGATATGCAATAATTCATTTAAAAGTAGGATGATGAAAAATATGCAATACAAATTAGACATGTATTGGATAGATATATATTCTTATTTTTATTTATATTTCTTTCTTTTGAAATATGCTTAGGAGCAAATAATTTAAATAATTTACTTTGCAATTTCCTTTCTATCATTCTTTTTCAGCATAACAGATAAGTCACTACACAGTCCATATTCTAACTTGCATTTTCACAGAATAAGAACTAGAGAAATACTCTGTGTGTGGGTGTTAGGATTACTTATAAAAGGCAGGACAAATCCCGTTGCATAACTCATAAAATATTCGTATTGACTTTAGCTGGAAATACTCACGGGAGAAGAAGCTGGTTCAATATTTGAAATCTGATATAATTAAAATTTGAGAGCATTTAATTCCAAAACCCATTTAATACATTCACTGAGTTTTAACTGTAAAACAACTAGTTCTGTGCCAGGTGAAAATGCAATTGACAAAAAGAAGTTAAAGATAACGAAGAACCAGATATGAAAACGAAATCCCAGTATGCTGGCAAAACTTTACATCTGGAGGGAAGGCAGGCAGGAAGGGGACCCTCCTTTGAAGGACTAGGACTGGACCTAAAACTACTGTCTTGTCACAAAAGATATTAAATGTTATAGGTGAATTTGGGTAGTAAACATGAAAAATCATGGTCTGGACTGGAACTGATGTTTTATTCTTATGTTAAATATTGTCTTGATATACTTTCTTCCCCAAGAAATAGATTATTCACTTTTTTAGACAATGTTCACCTGTTCTGTGCAACTTTTTGTAATTTATCCTCCATATATGTACAGTTTTACAACTTCAGGGTGGTCACAACATATGTGGCACAATTTTGGCACATGGTTTAAAAAGCTGCTGCATATGTTTTATGATTGTTTCAAAAAGATATAAAGCGACATGTTCTGATTTTTAAATGACGTGCCTTATTTGGAAACTGAACACTTAAAACAGGGCCAAACATCTCTACCATAGATAAGCATAGTTGTTTTATATAGGATTCATGCAATTTTTGACAGTTTATAATGAGCATGCCAGTATGTCAATATTAGCTGTTTCCTGGCTGAGGAGAACTGTGCAGGTGAAGTGTATGAAATATTCAGTGGACTGCAATAGCCAAAGCAGCCTTCTACCCTGGAAGATATTCAGCCACTTAATACTCAGGTTAGTTAATAGCTGGCTAAGAAAGCAACCTTAAAAAAACCCCAGCTTCCCATGCTAAAACTAAAATGCTACAGAATATTTACCAGGGAGGTAAACTGCAGCAAACTGGTATTTCACCATTCAGTTTGAAAAGCAACTTCCATTGTTGGCACAGTAACTTGCTCCAGGCATGCTCCAGGCTTGCATGTCAACTGAAACCCACGAGGAACTGGACTTGTGGTCTCATGCCACTCAAAACTGGTACCAGAAAAGGCAACACAGTAATATTCAAATCTGAAAACTACCGTGTCTTTAGGTACCTCATCATATCTTCTTGCACATTCTCACCTAAAAGACACACTTTTCCATTACACTCTGGCACTCCAAGGGTTTTCTATCCTGCAGGTTTATTACAGGTCAGGTTAAAAAAAGCTACACATGTATTCTGACTTGATGCTTTTAAGATACATAATTAAAACACGGCAAAATACCCTACTCTCCTATATTAGGAAAGCCTGTGCCAATGCCTAACCTTATCCTTGGGAACTTCCATCTGTGTTCTGAAAAGGCACCTTGGAATCTGCTTTTATACACTAACCCTAATAACAGCAGACATGTCCAAACAAATAGTTCTCATAAATGTCACAGGCCAAATTTCAAAGTAATACAACTTGCAGTACAAGCTACCTGGATAAACTTATGAAGAGTGATTTAAGAAAGAATGAACCTCGAAGGTAGTGTCAGTCACTCAGGATTGCAAAATACACTTAAAATTTTACTCTTAAAATTTTTACTCTTTGTGAGTTTGCAAAATGTCTTGATTTTCCAACAAAGTGGAAGGAGATAATTTAACAGAAAACCATGCATCTGAAAGAGCAGACAATAAAATGGGCACATCTGATAAATTAGCACCCTGGGATTTTCTTTCCTGGTATTGCTCCTGATATCAGTCTCTTCAGGATTTGTGAGCTATTTCCATGTTGGACTCTCCCTGAAGATTAAATCCATGCTTCATTAGAGTACTTCATTGCACTTAAGAGGGTTTATAGGCACCTGAGTAAATTTACAGAAGTCCAGATCCACAGATTTTGTGTTGGATCTGAGTATCTGTTTTATGGTGCTTTTTAAGTATAAATGCTTCTTTTCAAGAAATACAAAGACTTAATCCACAAATGTAATGTATTCACCTGAAAAAGGAAAAAAGCCAGTGGAAGTGCCCAACAGCCTCGGAAACAAGCCTACATTCTATCTTTGTGCAACAAAATCACATTCAGTAACTTATTCCTCATTTTTTAGAAAGCAGAGTGCCAAGCTACTCTAAGTGTCTAGCCACTCCAAGGCTGAAATTCAGGATTAGTGAAAGACTGAAGTAATCAAGTTCAAAGATACTGGTGATAATCACATGAATCCCATGACTGTTCCTCATTACCTAGCATGGGGATATTACCCTGAGCTAAACCTCCAGTTCTCTGGAGCGTTCATTATTGTTACTCTTGCCCACTCAAATACGCCGAATCAGGAAAAGGGAATTAAACCTTTCTATGCTATTTAGTCCCACCTCACCTCTAACAATTCAATAGACAATTTCATCTGGTGCTTTTGCTTGCAATCTGATAAAACAGAGAGGGCTTGTTCCTGGCATTTGGAAGCAGCTGGGCCCAATTCTGGAAACCTGCTGAATCCTCTTCTCTCCCCATAAGCAGGACTTTGTACCAACTCATTATCCCAACAGGATGTAGGTATCTTTTACAAACTATGGAAGAAAAAAATGAACCTAAAACCAGATTAATTTGTGTTTGTGTGTGTATGTCCCAGTGAAACCCAATGTCCTTCCAGTAATTACAGATGGGACTCAGTCCATTAGATGTCAATACAGGCAAAATACAGTCAGCAAGATAGAAAATGCTTTTCAAAAGGGGCTTTTGCCAAATAACAGGGTGTTTTTGTTTGTTTATTTGACTGATTTTGTGGGTTATTTTTTGGGTTTTTGGTTTTGTGTTGTGGGTGGTTTGTTTTCTTTTGTTTTTGTTTTTATATTTTTTTTATTCAAGAGGCTGTTTCATTTGACTGGTCAAAATCTGAGTTTTTTGTTTTTTTTTTTTTTATCTGACAAGTACACATAACATTCCAGTGAACAGCAAGAGGAGAAAAGGTCTTCCTGAAAATATAGCTTAGGTGTTGGGCATAGGATGAAGTCCAAAATGAAGTGAATTAATTTCCTAAGAGCCCTGCCAAAGACCAGTGTATCTAATAAAAGAGAGGAGTTACTTGACCCAAACTGTCAGAAGAACTCCCCTCCAGACAGTGAGATGCAAAAAGAAACAGAGAGGCAAAGTCTATGAAAGGGTCAGGCATCTCATTTTCAGAAACTTACTTTTTTCTTGACAAGTAAATAAAAGTTCTTGGTTTTTTTATCTTCTCAGAAGCTTGATCTTTCTTTTACTGTAGTGCTGTTTCTAGACAATATTTCTGACCCTTAGTTTACAAAACTAAATCCGAGATTTCATGGAGAATTTTAACAGGATCACTTTCTATTTATTTTGGACTCTTCTTGGATTATTCAGATAATGTTGATTTTTCCTAATGGCACGGACATTTGCAAAAGTAAGACGACACAAAGCCCAGGACTGGGGAACACAATTTTACAGAGAGTAAAACAGGAGAATTTCTTATTTTGTACTATAAGTTCATTGACTGGTTATTGATAATGGCATATAGTATTTTCAAAGTCTTCTGCAGTATTTGTCACTACTGTATGTTTGAATCTGAAAGATGGATTTTATCCATACAAAACCACCACTATTACTTAGAAATTACCAAATATCTTTGCTCCCTATCTCTGCACTGCTGAATACAGTATCTTTCCGAAAAGCATATGTATGCCATTTTCAAAAGTTGGTATAGAAACACTCTACTAGAAGCACATGATATTAGAACAACTCACAGTTCTTTTTTTCAAACATTGAAAGTCATTCTGTGACAAAAAACCTGGACAAAATCTAACCTTAAGACAAGAATCATCAGTTTGCCTTTTAAAAGTACTTCACAGTCTTTTCACCATAAAGGTCATGTGGTGCTTCTTCCACAACCTTCTTCCATTTTTACTAGATAATTGTATTTCCAATATAGATTAGCTTTTTTGGCCGTTTCTACATTACTCTGTGTTTGACTCAACACTGTTCTTTAGTTTAAGAAGTTTTATTTCTTCCATTACTTTTATTCTCCCAATATATTGATGAACCCCAGTAATTTTTCAACTACAGATGAGCCTCTTTCTGTCATGACACAGATGGTGCATAGTGATGATTATCCTAGAAGTTCTTTTCAGAATGCCTCTTTCTCCAAGAGAAGCCACAAGAATTAACTGGCTAAAAGTCTTCAGCACCAAATAATAATAATAAAAAATATTCATCCTGATCAGCATTATGCACATGAATGCTAACAATCATCCTTTCAAAGCACAAACCATGTATTTGTTTTTAGTTTAGAAAGAAATAAAAAAAACATTAAGAAGTGCTGGGAAGCACATAGACTATTTAACATAACTCAGCATGAAATCTCAGGAGATAATTGAATACTACAGCACCTTGAAGAGCGGTATCCAAGTAAATTCAGTTCTCCAGAGGTATGATAATCTAATATCCTTGACACTTTTCTCAGGGCTGTTTGAAAAATCTTTAATATGCAAAAAACCCCTGATACTTTAGAAGAAGGCAGATGAAATATGGAGCTCAGAGAGCAGAACAGTGGTTTCCAATGAATCAATGAACATCGTGAGTTACGCGCAGTAATCTGCTACTCTTTGGAATGTGTACTAATAAAGACGAGTGGTTAAAAAAATCTGTTTAGGCAGCCTTTTTGGTGGGGGTAGGGAAAGGCACAACTCATGCATGAGAAATACTTTCACATGCCTGTCATTTCATCAGTATTGCTTTTTAAGAAACCATTATGTTATATATTGTAAACATTAAAGATGAAGAAATACAAATTTTTTCCTCCTTTTAGTAATGTACACAGATGTGGTAAGATTTTATACAGGTTCAAAATTAACCTGTAATTGCCAAAAAAATTACTCCTTCATTCATGTTTTGAGGAAAAAAAAACAACAGAAGGCATGAAAAGGAGAGTAAATTGAAAAAAAAATTCTTAAAGAGACTTAAAAATAAAAATGCACACGCATGTAAATTTAGAGAATAATTAAAAGACACAAAACTATTTTAAGTGCCTTAATATAAACTATTCAAGTCTTTCTAACACAGTTCTCTGGGGAAGAGGAATAAAAACAGTAATGCTTATAGCACACAATATCATTACCAGTACTTAATGTGTCCCTTTCTCTGCATCCTAAATTCTAAATGCTAAAAAAGGTAAAAATTACATTAAATTCTCCAAATCCTTTGCTATCATCCTCCCCAATATTCTCATTTCTAAATTTGAGAGATATACATTTGATGCCTGAACTGTCAGAAGGATAAAGAAATATATGTCTGTCTGCATTGAGCAAAGATTTATTGCCAATGGCTCAATGCCCAAATGGACACCAGTAACGAGCAGTGTTCCTCAGGGGTTCATGTTGGGACCAATAGTATTTACTATCTTCACTAAGGACACAGGCAATGGGACTGAGGGCATGCTCAGCAAGTTTGCACATCATACCAAGCTGATTTGGTAGATGGCCATCCAGAGAAACTTCAAAGACTTGAGAAGTGAACCCACGAAAAACTCAAGAAGTTTATCAGGGCCAAGTGCATGGTCCTGCACCTGGGTCAGGGCAATCTCAGTATCAATACAAACTGGGGGATGAATGGATTGAGGGCAGCCCTGATGAGAAGGGCTTGGCAGTACTGGTGGAGGAAAAATTGGACATGATCTGACACTGTGTGCTTGCAGCCCAGAAAGCCAACCATATCCTGAGCTGTACCAAAAGCAGTGTGGCCAGCATGTCGAGGGAGATGAGTTTTCCCATCCACTCTGTGCTTTCCTGAGATCTCATCTGGAGTAGATGTCCTGCTCTGGGACCCAGTACAGGAAAGAATGGGTATGTTAGAACAAATCCAGAGGATTGCCACAAAAATGGCCAGAGGGCTGGAACAGTCAGAGATGGAGAGAGCTGGGGTTGCTAAGTTTAGACAAGACAAGACTCCGGGGAGACATTATTACATCTTCCAATATATAAAGTGGGCTTATCAGAAAGATGGAGAGAGACTTTTTGCCAGAGCCTGAAGTGGCAGGACAAAGGACAATGGTTTTAAAATGAAAGAAGGTAGATTTAGGTTGGATGTAAGAAAGAAATTCTTTACAGTGAAGGAATCCTTTCCAGGGAGGCTGGTGGGGCACTGGAAGAGATTGTCCAAAGAAGCTGTGGATGTCCCATCACTGCAACTGTTCAAAGGCCAGGTTGAATGGGACTCTGAGCAACTTGATGTAGAGAAAGATGTCCCTGCCCATGGCAGAGAGGTTGGACTAGATGATCTTTATTAGTCTTTTTCAACCTCAACCATGATATGATTTTATGAAAATAGAAGTATTTAAATTATAGGCAACAAGACCCACTAGAGAAAGAAAGAATATTTATTTCTCAAAAGGATCTCCTCAAATGTAAAGACCAGCACCACAAAATATTAAAAAAATCCTACAGAAAACAGTGGGAATTATGTGTTCAAGTGCTTTTGCAGACATAGTCTTACATGGTCACCATGTTGCTGGGGGATGGGCTGGGCATCAGCCTGCAGGTGGTGAGCAATTGTATTGTGGATCGCTTGTTTTGCTTGGGTTGTATTCTCCCTCTCTCTTGTTTCATTACTATAATTATTGTTAATATCATTAGTATTATTTTTTTTATTCAAGTATTAGAATCTTATTATCTCAATTCACAAGATTTACTTTTTGTTTCTGATTTTCCTCCCCACTGTGGGGTGGGGTGGTGGGCAGTGAGTGAGCAGCTGCACGATACATATTTTCTGGCTGGAGTAAAAAGCCCAAGAGCCCCTAAGGCACACCACCTAGCACCAATACTTGGCTGCAAACTGGGGTTTGTACAGATTATCACAACCCTTTCAGCATAATTAATGTTGCCCACAGTACACCCACCTCAGCACTCACGCACCCAAACTATATCCCAGTTGTTGATAGCACAGAAGATAGGGTGAAATGCCCAGCTAAAGTCCAACTAAACACATCTACTCACAACAGTACTGGTTTCACCCTTGTCCATGCAGTCAATATTTTGATCATAGAAAGCAGTCAAATGGTTCAGGTACAGTCTTACTCTGGTAAATCCATGCTGGCTATTCCAAATCACCTCCCTGTCTTTCATACATGCAGAACAGTTACTCCATGACTGTTTAGCAGACTGAGCCTCTTCCCCAAATCCTCTTTCTTCCCCTGCTTGAAGATGGGTATGAAGTTTTCCTTTTCCATGTCATCATGAACCTCCTCTTGAAAAACATGATCTTTCAAAGACCACAGAGAACAGCCTTTAAATTATCTCAGCTGGCTGCTTCAACACCCTTGGATAGAAACCATCTAGTACCATGGGTCTGAATAAAAACAATTGGCTTATAAGGTCTCTGACACAGTCCTTCTTCATTCCAATTCTGCCTCTATGCTCTTTGGTTTAGAGGGCCTGAGGACAGATCTTCCCCATAAAAATCAAAATAAAAAGGCATTGAGATTTTTGTGCAGTTTTCCACTCTTCCACTGCTCATTGGAGAGTGGGCTCACATGGGGTTTTTTTCCTCCTTCTGCCAATACACTTTCAGACGCAGTTTACACCCTTTTTTGACCTTGTTCTACTGTACAGGTCCATGCTTGAGTCATGTACTCTAGTCCTTCAGAGAGCCTGTCCTTGCTTCCATTTTCAGTGGACCTACTTTTTATGTTTGAGTTCTGTCAGGAGTTAACCATTCAAGCACCTGCCATGCTTGCTTGACTTGCTGAACATCCAAAAGGATAATCTCTGTGCTTAGGGGAAAATGTCCTGGAAGATGAACTGGCTTCCTGGGCTCCTTCCTCTACAGGGTAGAAGTCTGTTGGACAATGCCAAGAAGATCCCTCAATGAGCTGCTCTCCTTAAAGCCAGGGTTCTGACCCTATTTCCACTTTTTGTTAACTTCATAAACACAGAGTTACTACTTATAAAGCTGCCATTGCCTTGTCCACCTCCATCCTTACTCTTCCTTGCTTGTAGCTGCAGGTTTAACAGGTCTACCCTGGTTATAACCTTCACAGCCTGTTTCAAGAAATCATCTGGATGTGCTTCAGAAATCTCCTATTTTGCTTGCATTATACCTTATTGCATCTTGACCATTTGTCAGGGCAGCTGAAGTTCCCCGTGCGAATCAGAATTTGCAATTTTGAGGCTTCCTCCAGCTGCCTAAAGGTTTCCTTCACTTCCACTTCTTGACTGCCTTTAGCAGAGGTACCATCACACCTGCTTATCTGTCTTTTGCTCCTCCCCCCCACACTCCAAGCCAGATTGTCCCACAGGGAATTTCCTGGACAGTGCAGTAACCCCTTTGCACAGAGCACAGCACTGGATCCTGTCCATCTCCATCATGTCCTGTAACACTCCCATCCTCTCAGTTGCTGCACTTTCTGTAACCCACCACACTGGTTGCCATGCAGAGACACCTAATCCCACTTGCTTGTTCCACATGCTCTCTGAATTCAGGCACAGACAACTGGGGGGAGATTACAGCCACAGTTTTTTCACTAGGTGAGAACATGAGAGCCTCTCCCACTGCTCTGTTCCCCTGGTGCTTTCTCATAGCCTGCTTTCTCATGGCCTCCCAATCCCTCTTCAAGCCTTCTGATACATTCCTAAATAAACAGATATGCAGATAATTTCGATTTTTAGGCCTAAATGTGACATTTCAGACTAGGAATCAAATTAATTTTTATGTTATCAGAACATAAATGTGCCTCAAATTATTGCTATTGCTCCTTATCTTTTTCCTCCTTCCTTTAAAATGAGCTGATTTAGCTTACATTTTAAAGTAAATTCTTAGACTAAAGAAAGGCCTCAAAAGCAAATTGTAGACTTCTAGTAATAGCATTATAAAAGAATATTTCCTGTTGTAGTATAAACAACAAATAATTACGGTGTCATGAAGCATCATTGCTAAGGAAATCATATTTGTATTAGTTCCTATTCATTGTTCGCTTTAGATCCTTATCAAAAATATATCACTTTGCAACACTTATTGGAGTATCCTCTAAAATCCCTGTATATGGCTTAAAGCTGAAAATCTGAATACTTGTCTGATTGGATTGGATTTTTTTTTCCATATAAAAAGACCAATAATAGGGTGAGATTCAACTTGCCAAAAGTACATTACATATATTCCATTTTCTCTCTTTATTTCCCCATTAATTTCTTTCTTTTCATTTCTAGGCATTAAAAGTGGTATAAAACAATCAGCAGTCGATGCAATATGTCTCTAGCCTTGCATTAGCTCACATAGCAGGCCTGATAAATTGGCTATGATTTCAGGACTTTATATAGCTCTCATTATCTTTTTCTGCAGCAAAGGAGGTTTGGAAAAGCAACATCCCTCCTTCTGCATATTGTACTGTAAATGTAATATAAACCAGTTATATTAGCATTTACCTATATAATTAGTGGAACAAAGCTCTTAATAGAACAATTTAATACAGACCCTTCACACATTAAGTTAGTGTTATGCCCTTTTTACTCTCAAGGAATTGCTGAATTCCCAACCCACATACTTAATATAAAAATAAAGTGGCAATGAGGCTACAGTGAAAGAAAAAAAAAATGATTGTGTTTGCCTCTGGAGTACTTATTTTATAAGCTTATAAGTATGAATAAACAGGTATATGCTCTTCATACACATTAGGTATCATCCTTTCCTCCCAATCAGAACTTGAATTTGCACCAACCCTACATCCATTTGCCTTTACAATTACTATTTTAATCTCCTTTCTTTCTAAGCTTTCTGAATCCACTGCTTACATTTCCTTTAAGCATATTTGTCTGCCAGGTCCCTCTCAGATCATCTTGTCTGCTTTCCCTCCTACCTGTCTGTATCAGCTAAAGTTTCTGCTTAAGTATTTAAATCTGTATTCTGTCCCTACTTTCCTAGATATTTAACCATTGTCAAATGTATAACCTGTGCATTTGTGAATCTAGCCTGCATTTATGAAAGATGAAAATTGTCCTCTGCCTTTCTTCTCTTTCCTCATGAACTCAGGATCAACATGAATAATTTTCATTTTTGACCTGCCTATTGACTTAAATAGCATGATAACATAAATGGCATATCTTATTTATAAGGCAGGCTCTTAACCTACACATCAGAACTCTAATAATTTATCGCATTAAACATGCTAATGGTACAATATTATCCTTGCAGTTTAAAGTCCTTAATATTTGCATATTGTATCCAGCCTGCAGTCCACACTCACCATAGCTCCCATCCTTTTTCTCATCTATTTCAACATTAATTTCTGAAATACATAATTTTTTCCGCACTCATATCCATCCATAATATCACTCAATGTCTCTTTGCTTATTGTTATGGTGATAATATCCCTTTCTTTGTATTCCTGTTATTCTGCTCTTCTTTTCTTATGGCATCAAATTTAAATATTTCTCTCCAGTTTCAAGGCCCTTTCTGACAAGCTCCACCATATTATCATTTATTTTAGAGATGATGATGATTGGTGAAGCTAATCTCACATCAGCTTACTAAATTTTCCAGCTTTTAACTCAGCTTTCTCCTTTGTGGCTCTGCAGAATCTGTGAGGCTGAGCAGAATCCCTGCGAGCATTTGCTTAGTCACCTTGTTACCCTCCCTCAAATGCTGCCTGCAAGAAGGCTCGACAATGAGCAGGCTGCCATGATGCTGAGAATACTTTTCATGCCTCCCTAGATGACTGAATTCTCCCATCTTTTGCTCTTGCTGTCCTGTTTATTGCCTAGATATAATCACTATAAGCAATGGTGATGTCTTTCTTTTGTACTCCTGTGTGTAGGACAGTACTAGAGTAGTACTAGAACTCTAGTAATTTACTAGAGATCTCAACTGCTACGATGATACCAACAAATAATACTCATATGAACATACTACTTCCAGTTCCTTGGTAGCTTGCCTTTGCGTAGTTCTGCTGTTAATTCCATTCTAAAATTGCCATGCTATCAATTCACTGAGGTTTCTGAGGAAGACCCATTTTTGGAATGTTTCTTGAGCAGTCAGGAAACCTCCATGCAATATGACAAAAATGGTCAAAAAAGCAAGCTCCCAATTAAAGCATAACTTGAAGTGTAGGCATAGCCCACATTGTCTTGACTCATTTCTTATTATGTTTAATGAATTGCTTGACAGCTATCTATGCAAACCAAGAATCCTATATGTGAAAAGCTGGAATCTTAAAAACAAAGGCTTTGAATAATACTAGCTGAAAGAATCACCTGGATATTTTGTTAGCAGCTATTCTGTCCTACCAGAGGCAAAAGCTAGTCATGACTACGCCACACTCCCACATTAATTCCTTTCAGCAACTCTGCCATCTGTAAGTGAATCTTTGGGATTGAATGCTCTTCTACAGAGCAGAAAAATCAGAGCACTGTGCAATGGTCCTCAGCCATTTGTACCTGGGCCTTGTTGCCACCACCTTCTCCAATTTTGCCAAGACTCCCTCAAACGACTTCGCAGCCATATGAAGCTAAAAGCTGTATGCTAGAGTACATTGAGAATCAGTAGGAAAGCATGAAAAAGTTAAAGAAATAAGAAAGAAACCCACTGCTGTTCATTTGCTAATGCACAGAGTTTACCAGGTAACAGTGACAATTCAGTACAATCAGTACTTGTATTTTTTCTAAGTGCAAGAGAAGACAGAAAGTCAAATTACAGCTGCAAGAAAAAACAAAGTGGGATGACTCAGTGTGCTCCTCTCTCTATGTTTCTGCATGTAATCTATGAAATATATTTCAAAAGAGGAGTGCTAGTGAGCAAGCTGCAGTTTTCATGCTTTGGAAAATTGTATCTGACAGATATTGAAGAAGAATCATCTACAGTTGGTTGTTTTGGCCTTCTAAATGTAGCTGACATCACTTTATTAATTCAGGGGCGGAGAGGTTTAAATAAAAATGTGAAATCTTGTAGCATAATGAGTAGTTCAAAAAGGCAAAAAAGGGGCATCAGTTTATGTCATAAACTGGCTTCTTGCCTGCTCCAGGGATGTGACAGAAGACATACAGACTTTATTCTCTCCACAAACAAAGTCATTTGCCATGTGATTTGACAAATCACAAAATAGAGGAAATGAGGAATAAACTCTCTCTTTTATATTAATTATCATTTCTTTTATAACGTTCGGAGTTCTTTTTCATAGACTTAATAGCTGCTAGCATTCCTGTATCTCAGCATCTCAAAAACTGTGCATGTTTTTGCAACAGAGAGATGGTATTAACCCCATTTTAGAGACAAAGAACTTGGACAGTCCCTATTCACTTCACTGAATATTAATGTTTTTAATATGTAGCGGTATGCCAAGGTCTGGTCCTGAATAAGTACCTAGAGATGATTTATTTCAGTGGACCCAGGGTAGGTATAATGTAGCCATTTGTAGGATTCTTGTATGTTATAAGGCAACATCATTCTGTTTTTCAAAACAAAAGGGAGTTGGGTAATAAATAAAATTAATGACTAAAAAATTATAAATAAACTCTGCTTTGTCATTATTGAACTATATGGGACAAGTTATATTACTGTGATTCTCTGAAGACTATGAAGGGTTCCAATGACTGCTCACAAATATGCCCCCTTTATTGAATAGGATTAATTTGGCCACTGCTAAAAAATACTGAAGGAAAATTTTGTACAAACCATTTCAGAAACATAACTATATTTTCTGCTCATACTTTGTTGCTTCTTTTTTCTCAAACCCATGCAAAACTTATTGCTGGATTTTTTTTTTTATTTTCATCATCAAGGTCCTCATTAATTTTGTTATTTTAGTACTTTAATAATATTGATTCCATTCTGATGATGCAGCATTGCTGTTTGCATTTCCAAAGCATGCATGTCACTGTTCTATACCTGACTGACATATTTCCCTATGCATGTGAGATAGCCTACTTCCAAAAAGGAGGATGATACTTTTACTTCTCAATCTCCCTCACTTTCAGTTTTTACCATTGTCCTGGCACAATGACTCTAAATCAGATCTAGAAAAAATGCATCTGTTTTAAAATTGCAGCCTGGCTGTTGTTGTCAATGCGGTATTGAATAAATGTAGCTGTGTTTTTCCTTCCCTCTAGTGCTTTCATCCTAAATTCACAGAATTGTCAGCCTTTACATACAACAGCTGCACACAAGCAGCGACAAGGAGAGACTTCAGTGGCTACAAGTGCTTCTGCTTCTCATTATACTATCTCATCATTTCCTGCATTTTTGCAAAGTCACAACACAAATGCATCCAGATCAGATGTTGTCTCAGTTACAGTATAGGGCCTGAAAGAACATCAGTTCAGGGACAGACTTCTGACATAATCACACATTTCCTTCAGGAATGTACACTGCTATTTGCCTAATTATCCCCCCCTCCTTTCCTGACTTTGATCCTCCTTTCACCCCCAAATCAGGACCCACAACACCTTTCTGTTTATAACACTGGAAAAATTTACTGTGTGAATACATAAACCAATGAAAATCCGAATGAGCAACTTTCAGGAACAATAAATCACACAAAAGGTAGCTATGAAATGATAATTAAGCACAATAAAGCAGTAGTGAGAAATGCTAAGTTCTGCATATACACAGCAAAAAGAAATTACAATCTGTGAGAACAATAGTTCAAATTTTCTGGCATATAAACACTTATAATTGTCTGATGTTGGACGTTCTGCATTGGTGTATTTATGGTTTCGAGGAGCTATACTAAGATCAAAAATTTTCATGCTGCCTAGTAATTCCATCAGGGAAAAACACAATAAAGGATACTTTTGCTGATGTTCATAAAAGCATTAAATTCAGTTATGAAGCCTTATGCTGTATAAAAGGTGCTCAACTTTTCAAATAAAAGAAATAAAGAGCTGTCTTTGTTGGAGGAAAGTTAAATTGTTACAAGCAACCCATCAGGAGCAATTATGCTGATTCATGTTGTAAACGTCATTCCAATGTATGCCCACCTGAAAATGCAGAAGCATGACATTTAGTGCATCAAATTTAGCTTTGTCATTGCCTTATCTACAGGGTAGAGAGCTTTGCACACATCCCCCAGGAGAGAAAAACATCCAGTTAAATCTTCAAAAATACTGTTTATTAATAACTTGAAAACCAAATTTCAGTCGAAGAAAGAATTATCTCAGAATTTTCTTTTCAGCATTTCTCTACACTCTACATAGAGTGCACTGCAGTTCTATAAAACAGCCATTGTGCCAACTTATCTAATCACAGCTACATGAAAAGAAGCCTCTGAAATTTATTTAGATCACATAGTCAGCATGATCCCTGAATAAGGAAAATGTGTAATTGCATAGCTCAGGGGCAGATTCGGGTGTGCACGGTGACCCAGAAAGTCACATTTCAGTCCTTGCAGCGGGAGCAGCCGGAGCCAGGCATGCACCAGGTGTACTGAGATGCCCTCCTGACAGCCCAGCTGCTGTGAGGAGAGCACTGAGACACAGCAGGCTTCTCACTGCTGCCTCCTTTACACTTCCTCCATTAGCTCACATAGGTGCAGCACACTGGGGAAACAGCCCCCATCTACAAAGGCAACGAAGCAAAAAAATTCAGCCCTCAGCATTGTGTGTTTGCATATCTAAGAAGTGGGACATTTCCATGCCATTAGATTATTCCTACTCCTTATGTGACCAATTCCTCACACAGTACTCACTGAAGCCAGAACAACTTCAATCCTGACACTCACTGGTTTTTCAAGAGCTGTTACTGCATCAGGTGTCTCAGAAAAGGATGGGCTGAGGTGGAGGGGAGATGATAATCTACAGAGTACAGAATGGAGCAGTGCCCCAGCTTGTTTTTCCCCCTGCCAAGAGGGTATATAACCAGCAAAGTCTAACACAATGTGCAGTTTCTGTCTCTGCAGTTAGTTTTACCTCAAGGCAGAGGAAAAAAATTGTCATATTATAAAATTATACTACTGACACCATAACTAAGATTGAAAAAGGCTATTACTGTTGTAAGTGACTCCAAATAAGGTTTTTTATTCATTTTGAATAGCTATGCACAGTAAAAGAAAGGCCCAATAGATGCAGGCTCCAGACCCAGAATTTTCAATTCTTATAATTAAGGTAATCAAAAGGGGAGATTTCTCAGAGATCTGGGATTCTTACAGTTGGAGATACTAAAAACTGATTAGAGAAGGTTTTGAGAAACCTTTCTAAGGCTGAATTTTGCTCATATATTGGGGGTGGGAGAATTTTCACATGACATCCAGAGGTCTTTTCCAACACAAATTATTCTGTGATTCTGTGATTTTAGCAGGGACATCAGTCTGTTTTGCTGTCAACTCAGATGTGTGTTTGCATTGGGTTAGCATGGCCGGGTTTTGGTGGCAGAGAGAGCTGCAAGGGTGACTTCTGTGAGAAGCTGCCAGAAGCTTTCCCCATGTCCAGCAGGGTCAGTGCCAGCTGGCTCCAAGAGGAACGTGCTGCCAGCCAAGGGCCCAGCAGAAGTGATGGTAAAGCCTCTGTGATAACATATTCCAGTAGAGGGAAAAGAAGTTATGGCAGAGATGTAACTGCAGCCAGAGGAGAGTGCAGTGAGAACATGTGAGAGGAACAGCCCTGCAGACAGCAAGGTCAGGGCAGGAGGGGCTCCAGGCACTGAGCTGAGATTCCTCTGCAGCCCATGGCACAGACCACAGGGAGGCAGCTGTGCCCCTGCAGCCCCAGAGGACCAGGGGATGCAGAAATCCACCTGGAGCCCAGGGAGGAGATCCACACCAGAGCAGGGGGATGCCTGAGAGGGAGCTGTGACCCAGGGGAGGCCCGTGCTGGAGCCAGCTCCTGGCAGGACCTGCAGATCTGTGGAGAGAGGAGCCCACACTGGAGCAGGTTCCCTGGTAGGACTTGTGACCCATGCTGCAGCAGCCTGTCCCTGAAGGATGGGCCACACTGTGGCCCATGGTGCAGCAGTCTGGGGAGCACTCTTGCCTGCAGGATGGACTCACAGTGCAGCAGTTTGCAGAGAACTGTTGCCCATATATGGCAAAATGCCCAGGTGATGAACACAGTCCACTAATTCATCTCTAGAACCCCTCAGCTCTCGTTAAGTCAGATTGACGGGAGCAGTAAGAGGTGCTGCATTTCTTCACCGTTTATGTGGTGAACATCGGAAATGTGATGATTTACAATCCAAAGGAAAGTGGAAACAAGACAGAAAGAATGTAATGTTAGAAATTCTGCCCATGTCTAACAAGACAATCTCTCACCCTCTTTTCATCTGTGCTCCCATTTTTTACATTGCATCAAGTCTACAAGTCTACAGAACTAAGAAACCTGTATAAAGACAAAATACATATATGTAATCCAAGGTGAACAAAACATCCAAGACTTAGCAGGGGTGTTGATCAAAACTGTAGTAGCTGTGGTATTTTCTCAATGAAGAAGACAGAAGTTTTTCTCATATACTAACTCAAGGCTTAAAATGAATTCTAATAGCAACTAAACAGGGCTTTTTTTCATTTATTTTTTTGTTTGTTTGTTGGTTATTCTTTTCCCTTTTAGCAGCCAGATTAATCCTTTAAAGGGATTAATCCCCAGTTTTTCACTTTAAAACTGCAACTGGGGCAGACCCCAGTTAAGAATCAGCCAAAAGGAAAACTATACTTCATTTAATTTAAATACATGTTAACTCTCACAATTTAATTTGTACATGAGCTGTTTCCAAATGAATGTCTGTTTCTAGTAAAAAATTACTAGGAACATTTTAGAGCATCAGCTTTTTAGTTAATATTCTTTCACTCATTAACAAGAAATACCTTTTTTTATTTTTGCAGGCTCTCAATGTGAACTAGTGCTTGGGCTGTTCTGGTTATTTATAATGGCATTATTCATTATTAGGATGTTGCTATTAAGCACTTTGTTGTGACATTGAAAATCTGCAAATACATATATACTATGCGAAAAAAAAGTTCCAGAGGGCAGAATTTGGCCTGTTTAGCAGTTCAGCTGACAGAATCCCTTGGGAGGCAGTCCTGAAGGGCAAAGTAGTCCAAGAAGGTTGCACATTTTCCAAGAAGAAAATCTTAAAGACACAGGAGCAGGTCCAAATGTGCTGGAAGATGAGCTGGCAGGAAGACCCACCTGGCTGAGCAGAGACTTGGCCAGAACTCGGGGTAAAAAGGAAACTTTAAGAAGGGGCAGGCAACTAAGAGGGGCTACAAGGATGTTGTGTGTTTATGAAAGGAGAAAATTAGAAGGTCCAAAGCCCAACTACAACTTAATCTGGCTACTGCTGGAAAAGTCTAAAAGATGTTTCTATAAATGCATTAGCAGCAAAAGGAGGGCTGAGGGAGAACCTTCATCCTTTACTACATGAAGGGGCAAACATAATGACAAAGGCTGAGGCACTTAGTATTAAGTACCTCTTTGCCTCAGTCTGTATTAGTGAGACCAGTTTTACACCAGGTATGCATCCACTCCCTGAGCTGGAAGACAGAGGTGGGGAGAAGAGTGAAGTCCCCATAAGCCAAGGAGAAAGAGTCAGCAACCTGCCACAGCATGCACACAGGTTTTAGCTTCTTTCAGCCAAGATCTGGCAGTCATTTGACTGTTGTCTAAATAATTCAGCTGGAGTTCAGCTGTGTGTAGTGATATGGAGCAGCCCCTATTCCTAATTTGTGGATAGTGATAGCATCGTTATTCACCACAGAGTGAGCAGCCCATAACTAGAATAAAAGTGTCATGTGCAGCAGAACAGGTAGAGGTGAAGTGCAGGTGCCTGATGCTGTAACCACAAATCACAGTGGTCAGTGGCTGGTCACTCTGTCAGCTGAAGTGACTGTCAAGGATAACAAAGAGAACAGAAAAAACAGGTAGGACAGAATTGGAAACCAGTGAAGAAAGACCAAGTGAGATAATTTTTCTTAGAGCAGCTTGGAAATTGCCAGTTTATCACAAGCATTACCTTTAGATGAGTGCTAAAAATGCACACAAATACTCTTTGCTAAGCAATGTAGATGTGTAAGACCTGATAACAACATCAAAGATCTATGAAAAAATTGGTTTAAAACTTCACTGAAGGTGGTTTTAGATTTTTAGATTCATTTCCCTCTTTACAAATATGTGTACCCTGTTACATTTGAAGCACGGTATTTTTGAACTACCAGAAAACAGAATAATTTGTCTGCCTGTTTGTCTGATTTTCATTAGACACTAACTATTTGCTACAATATTTGCAGAACTTTTACTCCTCTAGTTCAGAAAATAAGATTCTATTTTTTTGTGGGCTGATGGCTGTCCTAAAGACTGATTATGGAAGAAGCCTCAACATTTTCTAGGATATGGGTTCTCTTTTTTTTTTTCTTGTTCTATATATTTGAGTAAGTTTTTCACTCTATGGTTAAAGAGTTTGCAATAACTTTGACTGTCATGGCACCAGATATATATTAGCATCTTTCACACTGCTTAGGCAACATAATACCAAATTATTCAGGAACACACACATCTTTTTTTCTATTCTTTCATCATCTACATTTACAATTTTATTGCTCCCAAACCCAATAATATCAGCTGTTCAAAAAGCAGCTTGATATTTAGTTTTTAGCATTTAAATGTTCAGATTTTCCAAGCAAACATTAGCCAGCTGTACTACCTCAATGGCATCACCTGATGGTGAGTTTTACCAGTTAGCTGAGAGCTGCTTCCTGTGAGGAAACTACATGATTTGTCTTGAAAATCACAATGAAATGTTACTTCCCTACAAAAACTAGATTTTCACTTCATGTTGTCATTAGTTTTAAAAACAATTTGTTAGATTTGTGCTGTTTTTCAATCAGGAGTTAAAAGATTGATTAGTTCTCGGTGGTTTTTTTGCTGAAGTCTCTTCTCTTATGTAGCTTATCTTAAAACTCTAAGACCTACTGTCACCTAGGATAAATTACCTCAGTCCTACCACACGGAATGCATTTGGGCAAACTATCCAAGAAAAATTTGGGCCAGAGAATTTTTATGGACAGGTTTTATATCACCTGTGTTTGAGAGTCATTGCCATATTTTTCACTTTGCAGCTTATAATATTTGACACTAAAGCCCAATCTGTCCAGAATCCTACCTCTTACACCATGCAACACCAGCTGCTTCACAAGAAGGCCAAAAGGCAGTTGCTATGTTTTATATTCTCTATCAGTTTTTTCATGCTCCCTTACCTTCAGATACTGGCTTGAAATCTGCCATGAGTTGTCTTCCTTGTAATAGCTCTTCTTTGGCTCTACTCAAGAGTATAACTCAAGATATTGTTACTCACCACAATCTCCAATAGCATACTGAGGTATGCTACATTTATACCTTCAGCAATATCCTGTAAATGTCATTTTTGTGGTATACTTCAAAGCTGTATACAAAATTCAAGAGTTTTGAAATGGCCACCTTTCCATGGCTGTTCCAATCTAGAATATCTATAGATCTATAAATCTACCATATCTTTGTTCATATGCACTCAAATGGAGAAAGAGAACTGGTCTTTTGTAACAATAGCTTTATTCTCTTTAATAGCTTCTGTATTTCCTCTATTAATTTCAAAGGCAATGAATAAAATCTACAGCAATCTGTGCCTGGAATTCAATTGTTAGCTTCCTTTCCCTTTAGTGGTAGTCCTGTAGTTACAACATTTTACATTTCCCAGCTTCTGAATTCATCCCACATTTTCTGAGTCTAGGACTGCTTTTAAAGGTTTTCTTTGGTTACTTTAAAATAGGGCTCCAAGTAATTTTCCATGTAAGTTTTTGATACTTAAATCCCTCATCTCAGCAGCTCTTTTGTAATCTTACCAAGCAAAAAATAAGAGTTTGATATCATTATTTTGCTTTCCGTTCACTAAATTTATTGACGTCGTGTTGGCTATTAAAATTCTCTCACTGAGTTAATCCTCTGCCCTCTGCATTTTAAGCAGTTAGACTTAGGTGTCAGTTTGCACTTTGATTCATTAGAAGAAGAATATAGAAGCACTTTGTTGCTGAAGATCAAAACCAAGTGTTAGATCTAATTTGAAAAGGAAAAGGGACAGCAAGAAAAAGATAAATGAAATGGCTTATTAAGTTTTACTAGCAACAGGTAGTGACTGGCACTGTTCACTGTTAACCAGATGTAAGCATTATACCAACCTGTATGCATGGAAAGTTGAGAGGGGTTACAGCAGTTTGAAAAAAACTCTGGAACTTAAAGTCTTCATTGATCTGGTTAACTGAAAGTCAACCATCATTTATTAACTAAAGAATTAAACTGTCAGAAGAACTGTCAGAAGATTGCAATAGTTCAAAATTACATACATTAAAATATCCTAATCTGAAAATAAAGAATATTTCAGACAGTCCCTGCCACACATTTCTCCAAGTTGCCTGCTACCAGGCAGACTTTGTCACCACTTTCAGAGACATACATTTTCCTTTATAAAAAGGCAAAATATTGTGTTCCAATCATTAAAGTGAAAATATCTTTGCAAAAGATCTTCACATCTAGTACAACTTCTTTGTACTTTTCAGTTGTTTCTCTGCATAAGAGCAGTGGCTAACAATGGCTCTACTTTTGTTCAGCAATGGAAAAAAAAAAAATCAATTGCTCATAGGCCACTGCTATTTTTCCTTCCTTCAAGCTGTGTCATAATCCATAAAGAAATAATCCATCACTGCAGTATATTTTCTTCACAGCTGTGACAATAAATTCCTCATTTTGTTCTCATCTTATCCCAAGTAGCTCCACTGCCTTTGCTGGAGTTACTGCTGATTTTCACCACTGTCAGTGAAGGCTGAATCAGGCTGAAGAAGTAGCCACTGCCATGTGATCCACTTTATGAAGTGTATCTATGAATCCCAAAGTATTTAAAAAGCTTTGTATCCCTTGTTTCATTAATTGAAGCCCAGTTCATCTAGGATTTCATTTTCAGCCCCCAATGGTCCTTTTAATTCAGAAGGACAAGACATGCACATATATTAGCCATGCATTGAAAAGCTTTCACATTTGCAGAGCTGATATTAACTCTTTGCACACCGTGATTTATTTTGATTGATGTGAGCTGCTCTAAATTTCTTGTCACACAAACCAGTGGCAGACCAAACCTAAGACTATGACGGAAATATTATGCTACATAAAATATAAACAGGGATAAGAAAATTCACCATAAATATTTATGTGTTGTACTTGCAGTTTTCTATTTTTATAAATCCACTATGTCTCACTAGAGTTCTTTAATACATTATTTTAATTTCAAAAACCCTATTTGAAAATTCAAGCATATGTATGATTCAAAGTAGGGCCAAGCTAAATTCATGGGTTGTCATTTATAATACAATAATCCATGAGGAAAAAAGGAGAAGTATTAAGAAGATATATACTTCTATTTAGATGAGACTAGGATTTAAATGTTTTAGGAGATAACATTGACCATAATCAAAGTGAAGGTCAATATTCACTAGCCAAATGTACTGTAAACTTCAATGATCTGAAGAGTGAGGAATCAATATATAAGGCCTTGCATTTTCATGATCATTTACGGTAACAAAATGCAAACTTGGTGTAGTGTGTTTTAATTCAGACAAATAATATTTCACCTGAAAGTAATACTACTTTATCTAGAAAGTAAGCTACTGAGCATTGCAGAACACCTGTACCAGTATTGCTCAAAACCAGTAAGAGCTCAACATGCCCAACACAGTAATGTCCTCTCCTTGTGCTTAGATTGTAGGGTGCTGGAGGAAAAGGTGTTTGCTCAGGGCCCAGAAACACCATCCCAATGGGAAAATGATGGGAAAAAAACATCTCACCAAGTTTTGCCAAGGGTGACTCTGATTTCCCTGAGTTCCTGGAAATGCAGAAAGCAAATTCTCTAGTTATCTCAGGCTGGTATATGTATTTTCTTTTCCTGCTCAGGTTATGAAAATTCTGACAGCTATGCAAAAGATGGTACCAAGATGCTGGAAAACATCTCTCTCACTTACAGCAACATTATTATCTAGAAGATAAGAAGAAATCAAAGAGAATAAGGGGGTAGGCGATAATCCCAATTAACTAAACTGTCAGTGATCGTGGATTTCATAGGATCTTTAGCAATGCGTTGACTTTGGGGGTTAATTTGTTGTTTTTGGTTTTTTTTTTGGTAGGATCTTGTTAACTTAAGTTTAACTAAGCAAAAAAACTTCCAAAGGAATTGATTGATTAAAAAAAAAATATTATAAGACTAATAAAAATAAAGGGATTTAAAGTAAATGTTTTGTCACCTGATTTCTGTAGTCACAAACTCTTTTACACAATGGAGGAGGACAGAAATTTCCTTTTTCATGTTTTCTTTTTGGACAGAAAGGAGTGCTGAGAGCTTCACAAAACTGCCTGGCTCTCCAAGCAAGACACTCAAGGAACAAAACACTAAATACTGTTGGCTTTGAAATTAAGTTACATGGTTTTGCAGAATGGGGTGAGGTAAAGTGCTATGAAGTCAAGAAAAAATGGATTTAAACAAAGCTAGATAAAATGAGAATTAACTATTTAAGAGCTCAAACAGCCTCAAGGGAGATGCATCTTATCATGATGTGGCAAAAAAAAAAAAATCTTTTGATTACAGCAATGCTGTTTATCAAATTCTAATATAACAGATTTAGTTTGCATTGTTTTTAGCATCAGAATCGGAAGGAAACATGGAAAAGTAAAATGGGAAAAATTCCTGACAGCATTAAACAGCTTTAAGGCTTCAGGTCCCATTAAAAGGCCTCAGGTCCTATTCTTCACATTGGACAGCCTGATGTCAGAGAGCCATGTGTAAATCCACCTAATAGGATTTTTAGTTAAGTAGATCAAATTTTATAACTTCAGTCTCTGCCAGAGAGTGGATTTTTCTTTACAAGCCAGATAACTTTTTAGGCCTTCAGAAACTGCCTCTTTACTACAAATGGAGCAGAGGACCAGAAAGAATTTAGTGTCTTGTGCCAGACAGCTCTTTCAGACATATCAATTAAGGTACTCTGTTATTATCACAGCCAATGTGGTATAACACCTTGCTAATAAAAGCAGTAGCCAAAGGGGATGTGATGCAGTATTATATGCAACTCACACACTTAGGGCAGGACAAGGGCAAGGCATAGCCACTGACAGGTGAATGCCAAGGGAGCCTGTTTGCATTTCTACAAAGAGGTTTGCCTTTTAGCACACTAAAGTCTCAGAATTGCCACGCTGGTATTTAGGGATGCTCTTACAAGCAATCAGAAATGTCCTTCTTTCCAAACAGCAGACAGAAGATGTAGGCTGCAGAAACAGAAGCAATGAGCTGCAGAACTGTTGCCTCAAAGTCTTCATACAAATGAAAAACCAAAAGCACTGCAGAGCACTGGAGACAAGCAAATGATACCATGCAAATATGAAATAAAGTTCATGGCTGATGTGTGGTAGAAGAGAGAGAGATGGAGAGGAGAGGAGAGGAGAGGAGAGGAGAGGAGAGGAGAGGAGAGGAGAGGAGAGGAGAGGAGAGGAGAGGAGAGGAGAGGAGAGGAGAGGAGAGGAGAGGAGAGGAGAGGAGAGGAGAGGAGAGGAGAGGAGAGGAGAGGAGAGGAGAGGAGAGGAGAGGAGAGGAGAGGAGAGGAGAGGAGAGGAGAGGAGAGGAGAGGAGAGGAGAGGAGAGGAGAGGAGAGGAGAGGAGAGGAGAGGAGAGGAGAGGAGAGGAGAGGAGAGGAGAGGAGAGGAGAGGAGAGGAGAGGAGAGGAGAGGAGAGGAGAGGAGAGGAGAGGAGAGGAGAGGAGAGGAGAGGAGAGGAGAGGAGAGGAGAGGAGAGGAGAGGAGAGGAGAGGAGAGGAGAGGAGAGGAGAGGAGAGGAGAGGAGAGGAGAGGAGAGGAGAGGAGAGGAGAGGAGAGGAGAGGAGAGGAGAGGAGAGGAGAGGAGAGGAGAGGAGAGGAGAGGAGAGGAGAGGAGAGGAGAGGAGAGGAGAGGAGAGGAGAGGAGAGGAGAGGAGAGGAGAGGAGAGGAGAGGAGAGGAGAGGAGAGGAGAGGAGAGGAGAGGAGAGGAGAGGAGAGGAGAGGAGAGGAGAGGAGAGGAGAGGAGAGGAGAGGAGAGGAGAGGAGAGGAGAGGAGGAAGAAGTTCAGAGTGTACCAGGTTATGTTTGTTCTCCAGCTCACTGGGGAAGGAAAACTCGACACCCAGCCAAAGCAAGCTGCAGCAGGAGTGAAAGGTGCCGGGAGCAGAAACAGGCTCCACAGTTCACTGGAGCATGATCCACTCCTTTGCTCCTGCTCTGCACACATTCATGCAGTTTGTAGAGGTCTCTGGAGACTGAAGACCAAGTTTTCCTCTTGATACAAAATATTAAACACTTCTAAACCTAAAAGGAGTGTGTTGTAGCTCTTCTTGAAGGTGTGGCACTAACTGAGCACGGCCATCCCAAAGCATCTTCCACTATTAACTTTTGACAGTTCATCTTGACTTTTTAAGATCTTTGCTTTTGCTTCCAAATGGAACAAAAAGGATGAAACAAGATGAAAGAAAGAGAAACAAGTTAAGCCCACACTGCAGCAGAAAGTAGCTGCTGGAGATAGAGTAGTCATGTATATTGCAGATTTTTATCAGCTATGGTTCAGATTTAGTAGTTTTTTTTCCTATTGGTTTAACCTCCACTCAAACCCTTCAATCATTTCAACTCTTCTGGTTTTTAGTCTAAAAACCAAAAGCTCTGCTCTAAAACTTGGATGCCCTCAGAGGGGCCAATGTGAGCCATGGCACGATGGGTTGCCAACCCCTGCCCAGGCTGAGCCCAGCCAGGGGCTCCCCTCCAAGGGTGGGGGTCTGTCCTGGGCTGCCTTGCCCGTGACACCACGGAGCAGCCACGGGGACACTGCCCTGTCCCAGCTGTCATCGTGGGCACGAGGGGAAGGCTGTGGCCACTCGCCAGCTCTGGCTGCAGTCCATCCACTTTGCACCAGCTGAGCAGTACGACATGGACTGTAAAATCTGGCCTGAAGGTTTTTAAACATTTAGAGCTGCAAAGGCGAAAGGGTAGGCTGAAATAATGGTGTGGCCTGCCCTGACACACTTCTCAGCTCTAGGGGTATAAGAGATCCTTCTTTTCATCCCAGACAGGAGCTGAAAAATGATATCATACTGGAGGAATAGGACACAGGGGTTACTTTAGAGATGATTCAGATCTTGTTATTAATTCTCTCTACTTGGCAGAATGTTTAAAAACTGGCAAAGGAGCATTAGCATTTCTGGCAGAGCATTGTAACAGCTGCACAGGTAGTGAGAAGTCAGCAAGAAGCTCTTTCCAGCCTTGCAAAAAAGGAATAAAAAGCAGAAAAGAGTACTGATCCCACATCCGAATGACAAAATCATGTGACAAAACTCAAAAGCAGGTCAAATAAAAAACAAACAAGTGTTCCATCCTACAAGGTTGGGACAACAAAACTGAAGCACGCCATATGTTGATATTTGGCCTCGCTCCATAGCAGAAGTCCTTTCCACAGGTCAAGCAGAGGGGGTGAACAACTGATCTGATGGCTAGAAAAATGCTGAGAGAAAGAGAAAAAACCTGGAGGTGGTCCAGTGTGTAGTACACGTTTTATAAGTGTATCTATGAGAAAGAGAGATAATTTTCTTCACAGTTCTTTCAGCAGGTGTTTATCCTTTTTGGCATCGACAGCAATATTTTGTAGCTACACAGCAGACATGCAGAATAAGATTCTTTTCCACACTTGAAAAGAATAATTTCCCCTTATGCGACTTACAGCTGCTCCAGTCATTCATAGCTGATGTCCTCCTTCTCCAAACCAACACTATCAAAGTATTGCTGCTTCTGGAATTTACTAAGAAAAAGAAAACCTCCAAGTTGTGTCCATAAGAGAGTTGTCAAGGTGTTGGCTTCCCTTAAAAGCCAAGGAAGATGCCTCCCTATGAACACAAACTGAAAAGCCTCAGAAGAAATATTATGTGCTGTTTTGATGCTAAGATGATAAGAACCGCTGAAAGCCTGAATAAGACAAGGATCAGTGTACAAGTACAAATTAAAATAATCCCTTTGCTCCCTAATAAATTTTACTCCAACAAAAGCAAATTTTCTTTCCCTTCTGATATGCACAGAGGTGTGAGGACGTCTGCAAGGACAAACTCAAAGGACACTGTTTTCTCACTGCAGCTGAGGTGAACCCCTTGCTGAAATAACTGAAGGAGCTCAGGTCAGTAACCACCTTTTAGTTAACCACTTCCTCATGTAATAGTTTGCAGCTCTACAGAAACACCAGCTGCTGAAGAAAAGGGCATCTGAGCTCTTACTATGGGCAAAGCTGAAATCAGACCTCCTGTAAGGATGCACGTACCAAGACCTCTTGTAAGGACACATGGATTCATAAATCCTGCATGAGCACGAAGTATGGGATGGTCCTGTGGAACAGAAAATCTATATAACATAGATGCTCCAACCCACTGGCCCAATTCCTTCTCGGTACAGGATGCAGTCAGTAGGTTATGCTGACCTGCTCTGAGGATCTGATCCTGCATTCCTTACATGTGAAAATCTTCTCACATCTCTGATGAATGCATTTACACCAACTGTGTTTTCTATTATCCCCGTTTCTGCATTTCCTAGAACCATTTTATCTTCAAAACAAATTAAAATACTGTTTAAGATCTTGTACCTTCTTTTAGCCAGCTTGGATTTGAAGTGAACAGCATTTTTTGAATAACACTGTAGCACTTTATGCTAAATTAAATAACAAAATGGCAGAGAAATACACTGTATTTCACATATTTTGGGTAGATTAGGCCAGTTATTCTGAAAATGAAATGGACACTTCATACCAGCAATATTTTCCAGTGATCTCTAGCCTCATTAGGCATTCTCAGTACACCCAGAAGAGTAGTGTAAATAAAATACACTGTTTTCTGATGAGCTTTGATGAGCAGATGTTTGGGGTTTTTGTTGATTCATGTCTGGGATGTTTTTAAAACTTTTCTGCTTGTGCTCCATTTCCTGTTGAAGGAATTCAGAATGACCCAGATGAAAAGAGACAATTGTGACTGTGTCTGCCTGGATGTCGCCCAGGCCAGCAGCTGTGCAGTGGCCACCGCAACGTGCCTGACTTGCAGGAGGAGAAATTATGTAATTTTTTGTTTAGACTACTTGTGAATTCATCTTTTGGTACGGATTAAATACTGCACCTCTATGCATTTCCTAGTATCACTTGTCTGGAAGCTTGGAAGTGCGGTTGAGAGGACAAGATAAAGCACTTGGTGAACTTCTCCTCTTGCTGTTTGGTGATTCATGCACATGAAAACCATGAACATTTTTAGCAGAAATAAAGTAAGTAAATAAAAAGTGGAATTCTTTCTCATTCTAAAATGACTTAGGGTAAAACCAAAACCAATTGGTATCTGGTTTCAGGTTTTGTTTTCTATTTTTGGTTTTATGTCTTTCATTTCATTCAACCTGAATGCTGATGCATTAAAATATATTGATAACTATTTGTTCACCCTGAGACAAAACTGCAGGTTTTTTCACTATGACAGCCACAGACTAATTTTAGGTCTTATTACATGTTTCATTTTTCAAGCTAAAAACCGTGATCTGTGGTAATTGTAAATAGCAGAGATAGAAATAAATGACAGTGGGATGCTCCCAGTCTCAAATAACGTGAGAATGAAAATGGATCAAGCTTACTGGAATTTACTGATAGAGCTGGAAAACGTGGCAAAAGGATTGGAAGAAGGTGTGGAAAAAAAGCCAATATAACTTATCAAAGAGGAAAAGAAAAGCAGAATCAAGCCCATAAATCTGGGCAAATATGTGAAAGCAGGAATGCAGAGGTAGATCCCGAGGTGATACACAAGATAATGCAATTGAAATTAATTAAACCTCCCTGAAGCAGTGGAAATGTGAGCAACAAAACAGCTGAGTTTTGGGAAGCCCTACCAAACAGTTTCTGAAGGGACAGAAGATGAAGCTGCTGCAGTTCTACCCCCAGTCCACAGATTGAGAAGCCGCAAGGAGATATTCTGACACAGAGGAGAAAGGAAGTTCCTCTTCCCACAAGGGGTAATGAAGAGATCACCAAAGAGAAGGATGCATCCCGTGGGGGGGTCTAGGGGATGTGTCACAGAATAATAGAGGTCCTGTGCAGAAAGGCACACTGTGAACGTCACCCTTGGCTTCAGAACAGAGATTTTCATTCTGCCTCAAGATCAAGAGCATGTAGCTGCATTAGGAAATACCTGGCAGAATGCTTTGCTTATTTGAGGAGGAATTGGATGTGAAATCAATCTAGCAAAAGGCACAAATGAAAAGATATATACAATGGTCTATATACTGGTCTTTTAAAACACATTTATTAAACACTTCAGAAGAAGGATATTATTTTCTCAGTAAAATAATTATATGGTAATATTAGCTGGGACATTTTTTCCCCAACTTTTTCTTTGAAAAACAAATATCAAAACACTTTTAATGGGAAAAGGCTATTTTAGATGAGTTTCTTCTTCTGAATAGTTTTAAAACAAAATAATGGAGATGTTGAGACAAACCCGTTGAACGTTGTAAAAAAAGTTTGGTTTTAATCAAACGCTTAATGAGAATAAAAATACAAATTAAAAAGAAAATGGAATCTAAAATTACTGCCATAATATTTTTCAGTAGCATGATTTGAATTTGTAAAATATGAAGATTTTTGATATTTAAATTACTTCAGCTGTTCTGCATCCAGAGAAACTAGGAGATATAATTAATATAAGGCATATAGATAAAGATAGATAAAGATATAGATAGATATAGGTATAGGTATAGACAGAGATAGATAGCTAGATAGCTAGAAATAAATTTGGCAAAGCTGCCTTATTTTTACTACTATTAGTTAAAGATTTTAAAAAGAGTTTTGAACATTTTAGACCTCTCCTTATACCATTATATAAAGGAGAGTACTTTTGTTTTTTACAGGAAGGTTATAACTGAAGTCAGAGATATCACAATGCCTTACTTTATCAAGTTTACTAAAATAGTAAACTGTTTTCTTTCCACTTAATTTATCCATACATATAAAATCATTTTATAAGAGGCATCTGTAAACACATTTCTCTGGTATGAGAGACTTCTTTGAATAACATACTTAAAAAATGTTGCTTATTATTTTTCTCTGTTTAATACTTATTTATTATGTTATCTACACTTGATATTTTTTATTTAGTTTTCTTATTCGGAACTCACTACAGAGGAAATTTGGCTCCAATACCTTTTACGAAATAAAAGCATGTATTTAGGATCTTCCCAAGCTCACTGTCCCATGCTGACTGGACTCACCCTTAGGAGAGTTACAATCTAGGATACAAGTCCTTACTCCCAGGACAGTTTCTTTCCATATTTCTTTTTTCCCAGTGAGAGGTTAACAAAAAATGTGTATTTTTTCCAGGAACCTACACTAGCATCCAGTTTTGTATTCACAACCCTTCTCTTTGGTGACACTTCCATCATTTATTATGTCCAGATCTTCAGAACCACATTAAATGTCCTGCTTGCCATTTGCAGACGAAGTCACACTGGAACACAATGTATGCCCCTTGTCCAAAGGAAAAATGTCCTGCAGCATCCAGGTGTACATTAATATTAAAACCCACCAAGGCAGTTGTACAAAAAAGGGATTTTGAGACCCTAGGATTAAAGGACCCTTTGGTAACTCTCTTTCCAATTGCAAAATGCTAAATACCTCAAACATGCATTGCAATTTTGGTAACAGAAGCAGCTGCTAATGCTGTTATCTGTAAATACTAGTGCAGGAAATTCCCTGTACAGAGGCAGAAATAGCATCTGTAGCACTGTGATAAGCAGTCAATCATTTTAAAAGGATGTCTACACTTCAAGCACCCCTTTTGGAATTGACCAAAGACAAATTATTTGTATAAATATGTATGCAAATAGGATTCAGCTGTAATTTATGAGGGAACCACCTAAAATATATTCCATTTACAGGGAAAATGCATCTCAGACTAGTGAACATCTAAATACATTGGCATATGCTTCTTTACAGAAGCAGAAAATGTAGCCCTAAAATCACAGACTGCATAAATGATAGAATGACAGTTGAATCTGCTGTATTAAGAATGTGCAACTCTAGAAATACCCTTCTGTACAAACACAGATTTACACTAAAGCGGAAATACCTTCACCTCCTGCTCCAGCTCTGGAGAAGTAACTCACACTACAGAGGGATAAATGTCTCACAAATATGCCAAGGAGGGATCATGAAGAGTTAAATTAGCCTCATACATTTTGGTTATTTTTTATACAATAGGTGCATAAAAAATGGAATAGTATGTCTTGATATTTGTAAGTCTATATCTTGTTTATTTATTTTTATTTTTAAAAAGCCTGCTTTATACTCTATTAAAACTTGGAACATTCATCTACACATAGATGATGCTCTCAAAAGACGAGCTAATTTTTCTAACTAAAAATGCATTTAGAAACAACTTGGCACAAGTGTTTGTTTTACATTCAGTATTAAACTGGCACCACGTCTGGGCTCTGGCAGCATTGACTATGCTGCCCTTTGTTTGCTACCACTTGGTGCTCCAGCCCTGAAGCCAACACCTGTGGCCATATAAAAGGCTACGTTCAGCAGCTGCAGGACTCGGATGTCCATACTGAAAGGAATTTCTAAAGCATAAGCATTTGGATGTGTGGCTGGCTTCCTCGTCTGAGCCCATTCACGGCCCCCTTTGGCGGGCCACGCTGCTGGGCGCTGGATCCATCCACTGTCTGCAGCGTTACTGCTGGCCCTGTGCAGCGGTGACAAGGCACAGCCTCACACCCTGAAAAGATGCTCTTGGCTATGCTGATGTAAGGCTGCCTTCACCGAAGGCAGTTTTCTTCTTATCAGATGTGATACCCTGGATATAGATATATGTAAAGAAGGGCAAGGTCTGCCCTAAATATTAATATCAAAGCTAAATACTAGCGAACCATAACAAAAATTTCTGCTTAACAATTTGCTCTCTGACAGTAATTGGTTTGATCCACAGAAAAGATGAACACAAGTCCAATAATTACATATGTAAAACACCTCCTCTTATTTGGGATCGAATAATAATAAAATCAGAAATATGCTCAGAGTTGCTATTTGAAACTCATAAGAGCAGCTGAACTTAATTCTACTATTCAGCAAATATAGAACAGAAATGCCAAGAAATGAGCTTTTTTTCAGAAAAAAATGGCAGGAAGTCACTTTTTTCCTTAACTGCAGCCTTGTGTGGAAAAGCTCTTAAGCAAAGGGAAACAGACATTCAGAATTACAGACCATACTGTCCCTGCTCTCAAGTAAATACAGAATGTGTGTAAAAACCAGATAAAAATGACATGCTTTCATTTAAAGGAATGTATTACATATGCAGGTAACAACAAATTAACTATTCTCTAATTCTCTGATATCGTTAGAACAAGCCATTGAAGTTGCAATGTTATTTACATTTGGATGTTGGAATATAAAAGCATATAAAAGTTACAGGCATAATCTTGTATTACACATGTGCAAAACTGAGATAAATGCTACTGAGAAAAGAACTTAGCTCTAAGGATTCTACAACACTGTCACAAACAAATCATTAGAAAGGGCAAAGATGATTCACTGGCATGGCAACTTAAAAAGCAATATTTAAAATTATCATGAGTCTCTTGTCTTCTCCATGGCACCCACTAAGTCAGAATAAAGAAAAGCGAATTCTTCAGACTAAGAATATAATAAGCAGCCATTTATTTCATGTTTTAGGATTTATATATTTCTATGGTATTTGCATATAAGACTGCGCTCCATTTTCTGAGTGTTTAGCCAGATGACCAAACACACAGAAAAGTTCTTATGCAGCATAGTTTGAGCCACATCTGAGATGGAGTACCAAAGTCAGGGGACTCATCTGTACACTTGATGATCGGCTTTTGATTCCAATACCTGCATTTTCTGTTAATTTCAACCTTGATTTAATGTTCAATCATTTCAATCAACAAGAGGAGCACTTTCGTTAAATGAAGCATTCTGAAAGCTCTTGGAAGATTTTTCACATGTATTAAATTAAATGGTGACCCTGTTGATTTACCAGTATTGCTCCTCTTTAGTGGCAAGACAAGGGAATGATGGAAAGTCACAGTATCATTAGTAATGCTGATTTTAGGAACCAGCTGCGTTTTAGTTTCACATGTGCATTTATTACCTGTATTTTCAAGCTGCTACCACCTGCTGAGAAGATGAGGATGAGCTGGCATTTTGCTGGTATAATTATTAATGAGCTAACACTGTCAAAACAAAATTTGCTGCAAGCCAATTACTGATGGATAAAGCACGTTGCCCTATTTCATTAAAAACATGGAATTTACTGTCACTGAGTATGGACAATAGTAGATCATGTGACAAAATTACTGCAGCTCTCTAAATTTACTGATATTTGAAAATATTTTTTCTATGTTTTTTTGTATTGGTTCAGATTGGCCTGCATTAAATTACAATATAAATTTGGTACAAAACAAACACAGTGGTAGCTGGATCCCAATGTGTGTGTGACATGATTCACTGCCCACGTAAGAGTGTTTGCTGAAGACAAACAGCTTTTTATCACATCTAGGGAGGAATATGGAAAAGTTCAAACCTGCAGACCATGATGTTAGAGCAGTCTAAGGACTGTGAGAGCAGGTATTGTTTGCTGTTACTTTTATCAATATTTCTTCAATGTCATGATAATACTGATCTTTATTTCCCAGAAGTTTGGTGCAAAACTGCATGATGCAAGTAAGAACCTCCCATTTTTAGTGGACCCATTCATGAACTTATGTTTTTTTTTTAATTGTCCAACATTGTGCCAAAGATCAGTAGGATGAAAAATTCATATTGTGGGAATCCTACCTAATTCCTCATGGTGATAGTTATGAAAAAAGGGCCCAAGACGAGTGGATGACTGCAATTGAACAAAGTCAGATTTCCAACATTATGTTCTTTACAATCCTAGACATAACTTGTTTTTTCAGGCTTACCTGTGATATTATTCTAGAAGTTTAAGGCAAAAGTAATGTAGGTTTGGGCTCAACAGTGGTATGTAGAAAACAATAAATACAGAGCGCTTGGTGTCAAAACCATTTTTTTTCAGTATTGTGTTGTAAGGTCAACTTCAATTTGCTTTTTATTAGCAAAACTTGGTCCTTTTCACTTATTTCACAAATAAGAGCCTTGACTCAGTATTTTTATGCACATAAAAATGTAAGTTATATGTTTATTTCACTAGTGACTTTAGGAAGTTTAGCTCTTTCAACTGAGGTATTGAAATAACTTTACAACTTGCTAGGATATTACCACTACTTTCACTAGGGAGACATCGAAAAATTTGTTCAGAAGTGCAGTAAAAATATTGAGTAAAGCTTGATGTAGGGACAATTCTTTCAGCACCTAAATGCCCAGCTAATGATAACTTGTTGAGGACCACATTCTAATGATAGTCCTTCAACCTGACTTTACAGTGTTTTTATCTAGGTCACTTAGAATATTTTTGATCTGATTTTTGAATAATAGAACACAGTAAATGTTTTACAAAGGCTACATATATATAATTGAATAGAAATAATATTTTATTGAAAGTTGTTCCACAGTAGAAAATTAAGAAAATTATCTTTTCAGCATCCCAAGTACTGTGAAGAAGCCATTCCCAGTTTCCTAGAGAAATCAGGACAACTACACAAACAATCCTGAGGGGACATAAGAGATCATCTGAGGTGAATACAACAAAGCCCATCACCACTGCAGATATTTACTAACCTATTTAAAACCTCTGAAGTGGTAACAATCTTACCCTAGTGGTAAGAACCTCGTCAGCCTATTCCAACTTTATTGAAACATTTTTTCCTAGTAGCACTTCAAATCTGCCCACATAATTCCATCTTGCCTACATCTCATCAGGTACAAACAATTGATCTTTGCTCCTTAACAGTCCTACAATTAAAAAAATTAAAAAAAAAATCTCATTTTGTAAAATTTCTTCTCATTGGTCATGTCTTTTTTTTTTTTTTTTTAATATTCTTTCTCTTCAGTGGACCCTTGAAACTTCCATCTGTATGTGGTGGTCAGTGATTGCAGCGCTATTCCAGCAATGGATCCTTGTGCTACATTTGTACTGAAGGCTCTTGTTATAGCTGAAAACAGTATCTGGTGCTTCAAAAGGGCAATGAAAAATTCTTTTGAAAATTTTTTGATTTTTTTTTTGCAGTAGAAATCTCAACACGTGACACAGAAGCATGGCCAGCTGGTTGAGAGCAATATTCAGCTTTCACATCTCACATGCAACATTCTTTTTCGAAATTTCAAAATAAGCTCTACCTTATTGGACTCAGTAGGGCTTTCTGTACTTACATCACACTTATGGCTCACCACAACTCCTGAAATATACATTTCACCTCCTTGAACTGGCAGACCACTTTGAACCCTGAACCCTTTTTTGTGCCACTCATACCTTGGCCAGGCTCATAAACCCACCGAAGCCTTTCTCTGTGCTATCACGCATATTCAAAGACAAATCCCTTGCACCTCACCTGATACCTGCTCTTACTTTTAAAATATGTTATTAGCAAAAAAATTTGGGGTTATGGTTTCTACTTTTCAAATTGTCATGCTATAGTTGAACCTCTATTTTCTATTTTTTTCTGTGAAAAAGTCAGGCCTGAAGCAGTATCACTGGAGGTACCAAACAGGGATACACCAAACTCAATGGTTACTGCTGAGCCAGAAGCTTTGCCAAAGCTGGAAATTAAATTAGCCTGATAAACTGATTGTAAATAAAATCCTTAATCCCCTTCAAAATAAGAGGGAAAGCTTTACATTTCCTATACCACTATTTGTCTTCTCCAGACATCATCTGTTCTCTTCTGAGACTCACTTTTCCTCCGCAAGCTCTTAGAGACAAAAGCATAGAGATTGTTACTCTGTCTGTAGGGTTAATTCCAACAGGCCAGCAGTACTTGTATAAACCCTCTGCCAGGTTTAGGTTGTCACAGAACAGTTTCAACTTTAAAGGAGTTGCTATTAAAACACTATCCAGAAATGTGGGAAAATTAAATTTACTTTGTGCATGGTGAGCTAATTTTCCTCATCTGCAGCCATGACTGAGTTGGTTTTATGAAGATGTAATTAAAAGGAGTGGAAGGAAAGAAAAAAACATTAGCAAGGTACATAAGCAGGCTCTCACATGATGCCTAATCTCTATAGAATGTAACTATTTTACAGCCCTTGCCTCTGGTGAACCAACTGCTAGGCCAGCTGGTAGCTCTACCCTTTGTGCTCCCCACTTTATTCACAGTTAGGGACTCAAAACTTGCTGGGAAACACAGCTGAGTTCAAATGGATGCTGACATTTTGTGAAAGCAGTTTCCAGCTTGCTTGATGCCATCCTCCCCAGTGTCCTATGTGTTCCCATGCTGCTCCACAGCCCCTCTGCCACTCTCCATGCTGGGACCTCTCAGCTCTGGGCAATCCCTGGAGTTCAACTAGCAACTTCAGCCATTCCAGCTCTCACTAAGGCTGCACATGGTGTGGAAATCTGACACTGACCTCTTGTAGTTCAATTCTTGCACTACTCAACTCTATATTGGATATTGAAAGTGCTAGGTGAATGGTTGGACTTAACCTTAAGGGTCTTTTTCAACCTAAATTATTCTATGATTTTATTCTTAAACAGCTTCTCATATGTCACACAAACTCCTCCAGCCTTCTTCTCTGGATTCAGAGTCCAAATTTTTCTTTCTTGTGCCAGAAAATGTTGTCACCAACTAGTGGAATCACACTACATGCATATTTGTGCTAGGTCAAAAATCCTATGGAATTACAGGTACACATCTCCACTTGATTTTATGCCTCTTTTTAAATTAAATGGCTCTCAGTCACAATAAAACAACATATATAAACTGAATGTTCTTCTGCTCTACTCATTTGGTTTTTTTCACTTAATTCCCTTTAGAGATGACATCAAAGATTACCTGAGCTCTTTTTCCTGCTGGACTTCCCTTTCCTATGGGTATCTCAAGGAGGACCATGGTTTTTGTCTCAGCCCTTTCCTACTATGCTTTGCATAACTCAAATAAATGTTCTTCAGCCTCCTTTTTCTTTGTCCTGTTGTGTTCCTGGCACTTTGCTGTTAATATTAATTGTATTAGGCATCAGGTCATAATTAAAGCTTTTTAAATCTGGAAGGAGGATAAGAGAAAGAAGAATGTATTGAAACAAAAGGACCCTTCAGGCTTTAGCCTTCTGTGTCATTCCTTAGTTGCTGACTTTCCCCTGTTAAATAATGAGCTGAATTTTCCTTCATCTTTCTCTTAGGTCTAATGCCTCCTGCAAAACCTGCTCTCCTTCTCCATAAGGTCCCCTGCTAGATCCATATAATTTTGTATTTTTGCCATTCTTCCTGGTATCTTCATTCTGTCACAGGACAGTGATTTTCCAGACTGTGACTTTGGCAGAACATCAGAAAGAGAGATTTAACATCATAGCTGAAACCACCACCTCATCATAGTTTGTGTGGTCCACGACTGCTGCAGAGTCTAACCCCAAGTGCGGTATGTGGGAATGACTGGCAGAGATGTAACAAAAGTACATTCCTGGCCTAAACTGGAATGTTAACATAGGTGGCTCCAGCATTGAAGACTGGGGTTCTGAAGGGAGCCTAGGGGCTGTCAAAGAGATGAATGGATTGATACAACAGAGAAACCTTCCTTGATAATAGGATTTAATTGTTCAACCCCCGAGAGTGAGCAGCAACTGAGTCACATGAAACAGAACTGAGAAGCAAGCAGGACAGGATGTCTCAAAAGCAGGTCTGAAAACAACACTCGTTTGTCCACCACTGCTGCTGAAGTGTATTTTGTCATTCTATCTTTTGTGAAGTACTTCTGCCTTTTAAAATACTGACAGCTGCTAAATACTGCCTTCTTCACAGATAGCTACTGTGTCAGGCTGGAATTTAGGCTGATTGCTTACTTTCCCTCTTAAGAGCTTATTCAGAGCTTCCCACTTAAGCTGCAAAGATCAACTTGCAAGCCCAACAACAAAATGCTGAGGGGGGTCCCCTTCCTTCAATTTGCTTCAAAGGGGCTGCTCAGAGAAACAGGGAGACATCTGGCAGGTAAAGGAAGGATCTCTGACAAAAATCTGGACAAGTTTAATTTCTGGCCTCACTGACAGAGAGTCTGTGACTTAACATTAATGATTTTTTTTTCTTTCTACAGTTATTCTGATAGTAAGGTGATGCTTACTTTTTTTCATAGTGTATCTGAGGTCCACACTGAAATTTTGTCTTGTGCCAAGGTGGTGAAAATTTACCCAACAATTATGTATCTTTACAGTACTCTTAATACCAAAAGATACATTGAATCTTATTTTCTCCTGCATGAAACTGCATCACAAGACCTATTCAGAATTTGAGAGACTACCCAATGTAGCATCCCCTGAATCCAAGCTGGAAAATATCACGTCTTTATCAAAGATGCGCTGATGAGTTCAGAGTGGGCAGAGTTCACTGCCATAAGAATTAATTATTAACCATGCTGTTATAGACTCTGTTCTGAAACTGTCCTTGGTGTGATATCACCTGCTTAAAAATGATGCCTCAATCTAATTAAGTGTGTGAATTTAGATGAAAAAGGTAACTACGGGTTGTGCACTTCTTTACTTATTAATCTGTTGAATTTGTAAGACCACACCTGTAATTATGTACTTGCTTTCATGTTACCCATAACTATATGTTGAGTAGAAATACTTTAAAATTCTGCTATTTTTTTCTTTTTCCCATTTCTTAATACATTCTATAACACTTCCCAGAACTTCCTCTATGGGTCCAGCAAGCATTAAAAAAATATTTAGTTAAAAAAACCCAAACAATTATAAAACAATAAAAATTCTTTCATTTTCTTCTATTATTAATTTTGATTCAAATTCGGGTATTTAGGCAGCATATCAAGGTAAAAACTCTCTAAAATGTACTGCTTGTATATAGGAGAAAATTAACTTCTATAGCCATAATCAAGTAATTAAACAGATTTAGTTAGGTCTGTGCAATTCCCTACTTCTTCTGTAGAGTAATTATACTGGAAGGAAGCCACTTTAATTCTGGAATAGACTCTCCACATGGGGAACTATATTGAAACAACTGCAGTAAAAGAATTATTTGATTACAGCTATGCTTTTTCCCCCAAAAGCAAGGAACCCTTGCCTCCTTTGCAGAAGCTCAGGGATGCCGGCTCTGTCCTCTTCCACAAACAAAGACTTTGCCAGCAGAATGAACACACAACTCAGAGAACAGCTTTTACCTCTCAGCTCCTCACTGAGAGGTGACATGCAGTGATGCACTTACAGTTTTTTATCCCTTAAACAGTTTTGAGATGCATTGGGATGTGGCATGGAGACCGTGGATAGAAAATACACCCTTTTCTGAAATTAGCTATGCATTTTGTAAAAGTGTAGTCCATCACAGAGGTAACCCCAAGTGAAAGGAGCAGAAGATGGGCTGCAGCAGCACTCCCTCCCTCTGCCTGTGGATACCTTGTGCCTTGCAAGCATTGCCTCTGACCTCCACTACTCTGGCACAGCCTGAGGGCAGAGCCTCTCTCTGCCTTGACCTTCCAAAGCTTGGAAGTCCCACAGGCTTGCTCTCATCTCAGCTTACAGCAGTGCAGATGCAGTGCAGATACAGAAAAGAGGCTGCTCCTCTCTACTTCTTTGTACTGCTGTCCCTTACGAAGTGAACTGAAGAGAGAATAGAGCTGTAGCATTCTGCTTATTGAACTGTATTTTTGTTTCACTACCATTGGTTTAAAGATTTTAGTATTCTAGACTTAAAGCACAGGCTTTGGCAGGTCGATTACATCCTATGTGAATCCAATACCCAAATTTTGCAGACTAAGGAGTTCTTCCTTCAGCCACACAGCTATTTCACCTCAAAGGCCCTCTAAACTTTGGCTCCCCAAGCTCTCCACGGGACATAAAAGTTCACAGCCCTTGCAAAAGTGATTTGAAGGATGCAGATGAGAAAGCCGGGTGCCAGCTTACCTCGATCTGTGTCGTAGAGGAAAACGAAGCGGTTCCATTCGTAGTGATCCAGCAGGCTCAGGAGGGCTCCCCGCAGGGACGGCCGCAGCTGCAGCACGAACTGGCTCTCACCCTCCGTGGGGAAACTCGGCGTGATCAGGGAGATGTGCAAGGCGCTGCAGAATGAGGTCAAGGTATGTACTGATCTCTTGTCATATAGTCCAAAAATGGCAAAAACTCCTCTGGAATACTGGGAGCAAACTGAAAGAGACAAGCAAGCAAACAGAGTCTAAGTAGTGACAAAATCTGGAGACGTGTGCTTACACACTCCAACATCCTCAAATTTATAATTTGAAGATTTGCATTTCTGCTTGTGCAGTTACACTCAATTTTCACATGTGTTTTATTATGGAAACCAATAAATTACACTCAATTTTCACATGTGTTTTATTATGGAAACCAATAAATTACACTCAATTTTCACATGTGTTTTATTACGGAAACCAATAAATAAATAGCTAAATAACATTTTGTGACTTTCTGATCCTATTCATAGAACACTAAAGTATCCATAGTGGTTTTACTCTAAAATAAAATGTAAGACAAATAACACGTGTTTTTGCATACCAGTGAAAAAAACCAACATATGCTGTTTTAGCCATAGCTCTGCATAGTATTAGGCATTGAGCATTTCCATTACCTTGAACTGAAAAATGTTCACTTTCTAAAATGTGAAAATTATCAAAAAATGTTACTGACCTTGTAAGTGAAATTTGGACATTTTGAATTGTAATGATGTAGAACCTTTGCTCCCTTTTAAACAGGAAGCCCTTGTGGTACATTAAAACACTTCTAGAGACATTGAGTAAAACCTACCTCATGAATAATCTCCTTGACTTTAAGAGGGCAGTTTAAGTAAAATGTAGTAAGTCAATGTGATCTGACTTTTGCCCCAACCCTTTTATTTCTACTCCGTGCTAACTGGAAACCAGAAAACAAATGACCTCAATATATATTCTGAGTTTTGATTTGCTCTTGGACTTATTTAAGACATAAGGAGAGACTTCTATTGATTTCATCACACTGGGTAAGGACTTCACTGATCTCTGCACAGAAAAGCAAGCATATGGGTATTTTCTTGAGCATCTACTGCATTCCTATCAATTCATAAAGAGTCTAACAAAAAATACCCAATTTTTTTGAAGTACAAACCAAGTTATTAGAAACAGTGTGATCATTAATAGTGTTACCTCTCCCAGACACACAGAAAATGGAGAAAGGAACAGTCAGTTAGGGGATCATCATATTTTTAATGCTATCCTCTCACTGTTTCCCATGCTCTCCTGTTCTAGATGCTCCCTTCTCAGAGTCCTTTCTTACATGTTGCCTAAACATGGGAAAACTTAAGGCACCCTCCCACTAGCTGGGAGTTCACAGTCATTCTGCATGTGCAGCACACTCAGGGAACAACATACACCCTTACGAAATTCTAACCCTTCCAGCTTTAATTTCTTCATATTATATTTAATGCATAAACAGCTGAAAATAAAAATTGTGCATTTTTCTCCTAAGACTTGGGTGATTTACCCAGTTCTGGTGCCAGAACTAGAGTAAGAAGCTCAAGGGCAGTTTTGTGATTTTATGTTCTCCTCCACTGTTATGGCTCCCATCCTACTGATTTTTAAAGTCAGATTTTATATCAATAAAGCTTTTTTAAAAGCTTTCTTCCTTCAGTTCACCTTCAAAGAGTTCACCTTCAATATACCCAACTCTTACAAACCCTCTTAGTAATTTTCTTTGCTGGACCACACAAAACAGATTCCCACAGACACCTCAAATGCTTGGCTTGTCATTCCACTAATCATCACAGGGAGCATTGCTCTCTGCTTTCCCAGTTCCATCTCATCTGGCTTGAGCACAGATGACTGACATGCTGGGAATTTCAGTTAAAGGTTTCCTGCCTTTTCTTTTTACATTATTTCCCCATCTCGACCAGACAGTATCTTTTCTGATATATCCTAAGATAACACTGTGCTTTTCTAAAATCCAAATCTCAGTGATGGCTGACGATCATGTTGGGATCAAAAGTCTGCTCCTTCTTCCTTCTGGGCCATTTGCAAATGATGAGTTTCTGCTTATAGCAAAGTGTTTTCATTAGTCACTATTACTGGTTTTCCGTCATGCCCAACATATTTCTGAACTCCTTGAAAATGATTTACGTCTCTGCTTACAGTCTTAGTCTGCTCTGCTTGATGCACTTATCTGCCTCTCCAGCAAATTCCATTATGGTACCCTGAATTTTTATTTCTGTGTCTTCTCCAGCCTGGTACTTCCTCTTCTACCAAAATTTGTTGCCACCTTCTCCACAGTTTCATGCTTGCCTTTTGACTCTGTTTGTCTCCATTTCTAGAAATCACTTCTCTTAAGACCATGTCTATTTTATTACATTCTCTTGGAAGATAGAGATCAATCCTATACTGTCCACCTTAGAAATTTCTGGTTGCATTTTATGCCATTTTCAATCTATATCCATATTTTAAAGTTTTCTTTCCATCAAAATCTGTTCTATAACTTCACTGATCATACATATTACAGCTCTAGTAAGAGGCACTTGTTATTGCATCTGCCCTCCAGTAAACCAGTTATTGTAGAACCAGGGAAGAAAGATATGACTTCTCTGTTCCCATTAGTCATCACACCTCTTTTAAGATCAACATTTCTCCTTGAAAATCAATGTGAAATATCTATTAGTTTTAGATCTCCAACTAGATTTTCCTGCTTTTCTGTTACATAACCAATACAGAACAGCTTCGCTTATTTTCCTTATCTCCTGTATTTTTATTAAAATATGTAAACGAACTTCTACTGTTGTTTTAATGTTCTTTAAAAGTTTCATTTTTCAGTGGAAGCTCTAACTAAAACTTTCATTTCTGCAGCAAATGTCCTTTTTATCTCCTTTTTTTTAAACACAACCTTTCTTATTAATAATCTTTTCTGAACACTTGTTTCTTGTATCTTCCTTCTATAATCATTCATTCGGTCTCATCCTTTACATTACTTTCCTTTGCAAAGGGAATTCGTCATGTTTTACAAGGATTTCTGTGAAAATATGGCAGGCCTTCTCTATTTTTAAACACAGTTAAATGAACTCTGACAACTGAAATAATTGAACACAACCCTCATGTAAGTGGTAGTTACTATATGTGTTTCTTGTTTAGACAAAATCTTTCCTAAGGCTCCTTGCTGTTGTACTTCTTTGCAGTTTTACAGGGGCACAGAGTACTTTTTGTAACACATGGTCCTTACAGTAGGAGTCCATATGATGAAAAATTCAAGAAATCAATGACAAGCTGTAAAATGCTATGCTTAGTGGAGTTAAAGCTCAAATTCATTCTCAGGATGGAGAAAAAAGTCAAACTTGAAATTTCATTAAATAACATAATATGACCCTCACATACTTATAACTTAGAGTAACAAAATAATAATTTTTCATGTTCAAAGCAAACTATCCTTGCCCCAGTCTAAATACAAATATGATAAAACATTATCTGAATACCATTAAAGTCCTGAAATAGCCAATCCAAGAAAACTTGTGCTATTATACTTGAGATCAAGACTGGAAAATAACTGAAGAGTGTCCTTCTTTGCTCCTTGGTAAGAAAAAATGCTAAGATGATGGTTATGAGACTTTTTTCTTACTCAGTACAAAACCCACAGAGAGGAAAAATGCCTGAGACACTATGGAGATGAAGCTTAAACATATGCAGAGATGCTGCAACACTCCTGAATCAATTTTACAGTAATCAGCAGCGACCACAAAATCAGCAAAGCCATGAGTATTTGCATTCCAACTCACTACGGTTCTCAGAAAATGCCTCCCGGCAAACATGACTACCTGAATTTGCCAATTCTTTTTCCAGTTCTCTTACACTTCTAAAGGCATTTTACTTATTAAAAATTAACTAAACTATGCTTTGTAAAACAGTTGCATACTAGCATTCTAAGAAAATTGTTTTCAAGATTTTTCTCCCCCATAAATACAAAGCAGTGACAAATACACTTTTATGAGCATACTTTGAAAAATATTGAACAATAATTTTTCTTTAAAACAGATACCTCTTCATAGCTGACAACTTACTATCTGTATTACACATACCATTCTCTCCTGCATATTTTTCAATGCCAGTGGTCTCACCAAAGATGAGATGAATGTGGAGGTCAAACTCATAGAATCACAGCGTGGTTTTGGTTGAAAGAGACATTAAAGACCATCTAGTTCCAGTATTCCCTGTCATGGGCACCTGCCACTAGATCAGGTTGCTTAGGGTCCCATTCTGCCTGGTCTTGAACATCTCCAGGGATGGGGAGCCCACAAATTCTTTGGGCAAACTTTTCAAGTGCCTCACCACTGTCACAGTGAAGAATTTCCAACCCTCTTAAAGTTGAAAGCCATTCCCCCTTGTCCTGTCACTACATGCCCTTGTAAACAGACTCTCTCCATCTATCCTGTAGGCTCCCTTCAGGTACTGGAATGCTGCAATTATGCCTCCCTGAAGGCTCCTCTTCTTCAGGCTGAAACCCAGTTCTCTCAGTCTGTCTTCACAGGAATGGTGCTCCAGCCCTGGGAACAAGTGTCCCACCTCTGGACTGTCTCCAACTGGCTCCTTGTTGTGCTGGGCACCCCAGAGCTGATGCAGCCCTGCAGGTGGGGTCAGAGCAGAGCAGAGCAGAGCAGAGGGGCAGAATCCCCTCCCTGTCCCTGCTGCCCACGGGGCTCTGGATGCAGCCCAGGACACATTTGGGTTTCTGGGCTGTGAGCATGCATTTTTGAGACATGCTGGGCTTCTCATCCACCAACAGCTCCAGGGATTTCCCCCAGGGCTAGTCTTGATGCTTTCTGCACCCAGCCTGCTCCCCTTGGAACAGGCTCCAGAGAAAACATTGCATTGCACCTTAAATCACCAAGAGAGCATGATTGCAGTCGTTGTAATATGATTTAGATGTGTTCTATTCTACCTGATTGTACTACATGATAGTACAATCACTTTAAAAGAATAGATGCCTCACAGGACCTTCACTTAAGAAATAACATCATAATGCCAAAATGGCAAAAAGCTGCATATACTGAAGGGTTTACTGAGACACACATGATCTTTCTCTGTAAGGGGAATACTTTCCAAAGTTCCTGCTACAGCTCTAAAGACAAGTCCCTCACTTAAAACACAAATCTTATCTTGAAAACCAAAAATCAAAAAAATTCCAACAACTTCTTATTCCCAAGTTATGCCCATATAGTTTAAATCCTCAAAACAATATATTTACAGAGAATAAGTAGGGTACAGCTGGTCTGCCAACAATGCTAGTTTTGCTCAGCAGCAAACAGGCACCAGGTATAGGAACCATACATGTAGGAACCTGGAAGACCTGCAGCCTAATACTAAAGTCATGACTCACTGACCCTGAGTGTTCCAGGACACAGGTTCTGGGATGAGCATTAGAAAATGCCTTCCCCTATGTTTCCAACTCTTGTGTGGGAAGCCCTGGCATGGTTAGCTATTACAGATATGTTGACAGACACACTGATCTGTCATAAAAACACAAAGTGTGGAACTGCAAAAATGGAAAGACTCAAGACTAATTACATTGTGGAAGTTTTCAGATATGAGGACAGGCTTTCATTGCTGTCTCTTGCCTTCCTCCTATGCTTTGGACATCCAAATGGGGCTTAGGGATAGTGACTGGTCAGTGACTACTTGTGTCTGACTCTCCTTCCTCCTCAGGCTGCTCACCTAATCCAGCACTGGGTCTCCCCAGGAGATACTGTCCTTTGCAAGTTTCTCCAGCACGGCCTGTCTATCCAAATTGTGTCATTTCATTTTGCAGTTAAAAAGAGAAATGTACTTCTAGTGCATAAATTGGTACACACAATTTATTACCCATTTTAAGATCTATCTTTGGAATTTTTTTTTTCTTCTATTTTAGAGACAGAAAACAAAAGCCCCAGAAATTAAACCCACTTTTGGGTGGTAAGAACCAGGTGAGACAGACTCCTCCACTCTCCATGTGCCCCTATACATGCAAAGACACACATGCTTGTTTCACAGCTTCTGCAATCAGCTTGGAGGAAACTTTAATCAATGTTTTAATTTGAGGAGAGAAAATCTGGCCTCCATATGAAGCATGGAGAAGAGTTCAGCAGGTGGACTTACAAGCCAGTCTTTCCTGGTCTCAATAGTCTTTTATTGGGCATCTCTCAGGATAACCTTTTAAAGTTAAAGTTCTGTAGCTTAGTGATCTGGTATAAGGCATTGTACACAAGTACACAAAATACTATATCACAGAATGGCCTGAAGTTGTGTCAGGAGAGGTCTAGGTTGGATATTACAAAAAGCTTCTTCAACTAAAGGGTGGTTGGGCTCTGGAACGGGCTCCCCAGGGAAGTGGTCATAGCAGCAAGCCTAAGAAGAGTTCAAGGAGCACTTGGACAATGCTCTCGGGCACATGGTGTGACTCTTGAGGATGGTCCTGTGCAGAGCCAGAAGCTGGACTTGATTATCTTTGAGGGTCACTTCCAACATAGCTTATTCTATGCTTCTTTGATCTGGTAAACTCCAGAGAGCAACACATTTAAAAAGTGCATTTAGGGAGTCACATTTCCTTGTGCCACCATAATAGCGCATGAAAACTTTCATTTGAGTGTGCCTGCAATGCCATCTTCATGTCCATGTCTTCATGGGTCGCAGTCACATACACTGTTTTGTTCAGCTGCTGGGCACCTGCCAGCGCTGATGTAAAAAATACTGTGAAAATTTTTCTGACCTGAAGAACTCCTTCCAAGAGGATCAGCCTACCCATATGGAGATGTAAACTCTACATGTGAGGATAAGTACAGAAGGGAGAATCATTTAATCTAAATATGAAACACCTCCACAGGTCAAATGATTTATAAACTTATATTTGCAACAACTGTGACATTGGAGATGAGATTAAGCAGTATTTCTAAAACAGCTGAGATTGGTGTTTCCTATTAAAATGTCCAATGATCCTTCTGTTAATTTTGCACAGATCATCCCAACAGTGTCTTTCTCCTCTCTCTCTCTGCTTTCTCCTCTCTGCACAGATCATCCCAACAGTGTCTTTCTCCTCTCCTCCTCCTGATCACTCCACTGACCTCCACCTCCTGGAAGAGGACCCAGGGCTAGTTAGACCACTGAAACTAAAAGACAAATTATCTAAATTCATCCCTCTGCAGTTTTAAGCTACCTTGCACCCAAATCCAGAACAGATTTGAAACACATATGCTCTTCCTCAGCTGGGTTTGAGACTGCTGATTTAATACTAAATTATGCTCTTGCATTAAGAAAAATTCCCAACACTGAGACAAACGTAATGATCTGAACTAAATCACTGATCTAAGATGACAGGATTATGAAAGAAAGCAGTGTTACATAAAGTGGGTAGATGAAAAACATTATAGATATATTAGGACCAGTTTACTACTATCTTAAAAATTGTCTGGAGTAGAATAGGATACCTCTAAATATAGTTATCCAAAATAAGACAAAAAGGAAACAAGGAGATTTTAATAAATTATATAGTTAGTACATCCAACAACATCCAACAAAACCCTATTCGTGTTCTATTTATAGACCCTGCACCCTCTAAATCATCATCTACCTTTGTCATTTGATCACAAACTTCTTCAAGCAAATTAATGATCTTGCATTTAGGAGGCATATATCACATGTCAGGTAGCAACATATCTAAAGTGTTATAACCAGAAATAATATCACAGCATTTAACCAAATGATAATAATATTTGGTTAAATAATATCACACTTTAACAAAAACCAGCTTATTGCTCTAAAATTTAACACTGTGTTAAAGGTTGAGGTGAACAAAAAGAGACTACATTATGATCTTTCCAGCTTTAAAAAAAAACCCAAAAAAACAAACAAAAAAAAAAAACCAAACCAAATGAATCACAAGTATTACTCTCTTCAGTATTTATTCCTCTCAAACATTTGTCCTCCTATAATAAGACACTGCATAATGAGAAGTCTGGCATGTTGGGTACTGAATCTCTGAAACTAAATTCATTCCCTGGAGCAAGTCACTTTGCATTCTCATGTCTCAGTTTTCAAGGTTTAAACTGTCTGTTCTATGGAGGACTATAAGCACTTGACAGGAAGGCCAGTCTCCTATTAGGTATCTGTAAAAAGTTTAGCACAATGGTCCATCTGTCTCAATGTGGCTTCTGAGTGCTACCCCAATGTGTATGAGTGTTACACCTAGTGGGCCTGTCTCTTGCAGTTCCACAGTAAATTCTGAAACCCTAAAACCACGTAAGCCTTTGCCCTAAACATCATTGTGTTTGGCTGTATGCATAAGATGAAGCACTTAATAAAAAGTGTGCAGGAGTTTTTAACTGGAGTTCTACACCAGATCAACAAAACACAGAAAATTCATGAGTGTTTTCTACTCACAGCAGTGGATTCCTTCTAGTACTCTCTTCTAAGCAACTAACCAGCTCATTTAAAAATACTCTCCTAAGTACAATGAAAGCCTTGGTTTAATGTGGTAGATCAAATGGTAATGTGGGAAATGCAATTCTGTTTGTTCAGCTGCAGATGTCAGAACATATTGCAAAACAAGATACAAACTTACTACATTTTTTAATTAATTGCCACATTACCAGAAATCATTTTTGTGAATTGTCTCTAAAAGACTATTTCTGCTCAAAGAGAATTCCTGAAACAATATCAGAAAGTGATAGTGCATTGCTTGCCTGTTGAATGGAAAATGGAACTGAATGAGCTTAGCTAACATGCACGGTATTTTATTCTTTTAAAATAAATTTAAACTTTGTGACATAGTATTTTGTGTACTTGTGTACAATGCCTTATACCAGATGACTAAGCTACAGAACTTTAACTTTAAAAGGTTATCCTGAGAGATGCCCAATAAAAGACTATTGAGACCAGGAAAGACTGGCTTGTAAGTCCACCTGCTGAACTCTTCTCCATGCTTCATATGGAGGCCAGATTTTCTCTCCACAAATTAAAACATTGATTAAAGTTTCCTCCAAGCCGATTGCAGAAGCTGTGAAACAAGCATGTGTGTCTTTGCATGTATAGGGGCACATGGAGAGTGGAGGAGTCTGTCTCACCTGGTTCTTACCACCCAAAAGTTGGTTTAATTTCTGGGGCTTTTGTTTTCTGTCTCTAAAATAGAAGAAAAAAAATTCCAAAGATAGATCTTAAAATGGGTGATAAATTGTATGTACCAATTTATGCACTAGAAGTACGTTTCTCTTTTTAACTGCAAAATGAAATGACACCATTTGGATAGATAGATTAAAAACTGTTCACAGAATCTCACTTTAGGAAAAATACCTCTGTATTTTTAATTCCTTTTCCATCCCTAGATTCAATGTGATTTGGAGCTGCCCTTCTCTGAGGCTCATCTCATATGACTGACACAGATCCCTTGCAGCCAGGGGCTACAGGCATTTCTCACACAGAGATCATGTATCTCTATTTTCCTTAAAAGTGCTCACAACTCTCATTTCTTGATAACGAACACAAAGTAGCTTGGCCATTTATAAATTTCTGAGAGCAAAACTGCTTTAATCTTTAAATACCTCCATCTGAAAACTTGGGCACCACTAAAGTATTTTACTTTCATTAATATATAATTCCACATAATTTGAATCCAATTGAATGTTTTTACAGAACAAGAAAAAAATTTCCACTGGGTTTATTTACAAAATTTCCTTTTCCTCTGTGCCTTGGCTAATTTCTTTGATAGAAAGCCCCTCATGAATTTCACATTTGCTGAACAGCAACAAATCTTTTCTCATTTTTAAAAGCCCTTTACAGCTCTACAATAAATCATCCAGTCTTTGTGCCTTTGTCCTCCTGTCCTGTGCACTCCATGGATCTGATATTTATAGCTGCCTGGCAATGCACATACACGTGCGTATCCCTAACTCTGCCAAAACTTCCTTTTTGAAAGCTCCCCCACAGAGAATCCACATGCAGCATTTACCTTTCATAGTCACATGAATGAGAATCCACATTGGTACAGAAGTTCTTTTTTGGCTGTTTTTAAAAGCTGATAAAAATACCAGTAACATGTGAGAGTTCCAAGCTTTTCAGAGCTACAGAAGTTTTTTAAAAAGTTTAACGTGATAGGAAGTTCCTGTGGCACTGGCAGGTTTTCTCAAGGACAAATTCTCTACAGCCATCTTTGAATTTTTTTTCTGCTTCAGGATAAAAGCTTAGAGAGGCATAACAGATTGCATGGAAATTAGATTGGACTACAGTAAAAAACTGGTTTATGGAATCAATCGTAAAATTCCCAGTTGCTTAACTGAGGTGAACATTTCACCTCTGATACTCCTGGTGGTTAGAGATTTTCTTGCAACATCCTATCACCTTTTCAGTTTGCCAGCTGAGGGAAAACTCATCCTCATTAAATGAATATCTAGAGAAATCCTGTTTGATAACTTATCTAGATTGCCTGTGTGATTAAACATTCTTTTCTTCTCTAATTAAACATTTCCCCTCTTTCTTGGATTGATTCATTTTCTTCAAGACATAATACTTCTTTCAGTTCAAATCTGAACTTCATCCAAACATTTCTTTGTGGAGAAAACAAATTATTTGCAGCTTGTTTTTCCCCCAAAATCTAATATTTTATAAAACATTGCCCCATATCCTATTTTAATGAAATGGAGCAAGAAAAATACAAATTTTGTTTTAAAAACTGATCTTTTGATGGCCCACTTCTCTACAATGCTAGCTTCTTATTTTTAATTATTATTTATCTTTAAAAGGTAAAAAATAGGCATATTTAAAAAGAAATTTTTCTTTCCAGAAGAAAAAGAGCTGAAAAAAACCATCAGTTTAATCAGTTTTAAATAGGAGGGGAGCTTATGAAGCAGACAGTTAATTACATAAAAATAGCTTTTTATTCATAGCTACGTAATCACAGGTTTTTTTACCCATAAGAAATATTTGCAGTTTACAGAAAAAAATAACTACAATTTTTTTCTTCATTTTGGAGAAATGCATGTTAATTCTGAAGTACTCCTGCCAGCAAAACTGTTATTGACAGGAATTAACTGCATTTCATTTGAGATGTGAGGTGAAGCCATACAACTTGGCTCTTAACCTGAATTGTTTTGATGAAGGCTTTAGCATAATTTGTACCTCAAATGCTGTGTTCAGCTCTGGGTCCCTCACTACAGACTACAGGAAAGACATTGAGGGGCTGGAGAGGGTCCAGAGAAGGGGCTGGAGCACAAGGGCTGGGAGGGGCAGCTGAGGGAGCTGGGGGTGTTCAGCCTGGAGAGAAGGAGGATCAGGGGGACCTCATCACTCTCTGCAACTGCCTGAGAGGAGGGTGCAGCCAGGTAGGGTCAGCCTCTTATCCCAGGTAACAAGTGACAGGGACAAGAGGAAATGGAAAGTCGTGCCAGGGGAGGTTTAGATTGGAGATCAGAAAAATTTCTTCACTAAAAAGAGGGTCAAGCATTGGAACAGGCTGCCTACAACGTGGTTAAATCACCATACCTGAAAGTGTTCAGAAAAGATGCAGATGTGGCAATTTTGGGACATGTTTTAGTGGTGGACATGGCATGCTATGTTTATATCTGGACTCAATGATCTTAGAGGTCTTTTTCCAACCCATATGATTCTATAATTCCATATAGAATCATGGTTTTCATATCTCTTTTGAGAAGGTTAGAGTACTGGTCTTAGAGGTCTTTCCCAGCTTTAATGATTCTGTGATTCTGTAACTCACATTTTGAACCCATATTGCTTCTTTATGTCAAATGTTGTGTTCTAATTTAACTGAACTGAAAAAAAAAATCAGGGTTGCTTTAATTTGAGGAAGCTCAAGTACAGCATTTTTTAAAGTATTGGGGAAGCTTGGTACAACACTTCCATGTGACTTTAAAAGGGGACTGGACAATTAACTGCTCCCTCTGGCTCAGGAAAAATCTCCCCAGATCACTGAAAAATTTGGCAAAGGAAGACATAGAAGGCAAGTAATCATGAAAGATGTAACTAACTTGGTCCACCATGAGGATTCATTCCAGCATACTTTTCATTGAAACTTGACCAAAGATGGGGTTTTTTTTGGTCTGGTTTGAAGTTTTATATTAAGAAATTACGTCTGTCCTTAGGGGAGTGATGTCATTTGAACCATCACTAGAACTCTATTGTTTTTTGTTGGTGAGTCTGTTTCTCAAATTCTTATCCTTCCACCTTAATCTTCCAGCCACTGCAGCTTGTCCCCTGAAGTGCAATGATCTCTGTCCAGTCCAGGCTTTTGAATGTGTTGGCCCAGATGGGGCTGAGGTTCTACTTTCTCTCCTCAGTAACTGATTTCACATCATCAGGAGTTCACATCTGATTTCACAACTGATTTCACATCACATCAGTTCCCTCACTAGCAACTGAAATCATTGCTTACTTTCACTCATGCTATTGTGCAAAGATATCATCTTAAATAATTTCTCCCACTTTGCTGTTTGCTATTTAGAATGAGTGAAGCCACGGATTCCTTTTGGCCTCAATAAGATTAACAACCATTCATCACACGATGTTGATTAAATAACATTAGATAAAACACTGCTTCCTTGGCCAGTCTTAGATCTGAGTATCTTATAAAGATCCAGAAAATGTGGTTTTTAATTTCGGAAAACAATTCTCATGTTAGGAGGATAAGTGTGATGAAAATCTTATCTGTTTTTTTTCCCCAACTTCTCATGGGTTAATAACCACTAGTATATAATTTAACATACTTCAACTTAAAAAAAGAATTTTCAGTAATTTTTTGGTCCCCATAACTGGGATTTACATTAAAAAAGTTTCTGAATGCTTTTGAAAAAATCTGTTTGTCTTTCTCTTACTTGCTTTCTCTTGATGGTAGGAAGCACCACTTGGAACCAGTGTTACTGTTCTGTAAATGGAACATGATATCTCATGATGACATTACATACAACTTGATCAGAGAGACAGAACTTCAGAGGATCTAGGAAAACTACTGCTGCCTTCTGCAGCCTGTGACTGGGTATTGGCAGGACAGCAGCTGTTGACAAAGTGCACAAGGCTCTTCTGAAGCTATTCCCCAATCAAAGAGGATCTTCTCAGCTCTCATTTCAGGGATGAAGATATATCAAGTGCCAATTGTTCATTAGTCCATCCACATTTGAGGACCTTTTACTTACAGTGGATAAGAGATTTCCAGGCTCCCATGAGTTTTATTCTGTGATGGTGCAAGTGTGCTCTGAAGAGCAAGTAAATTTTAAAAACAATGTGAAATTTGCTTTACCATGTACATCTAAAATGTACTTCATGATTATTTGGATTGTTTCTTCTTCCACATGAGGATTGGTAATGATGGCTTTTTCAGAACTCAGGTGCTTCCAACAGCCCAGAATTACCTCATAAATGGTACTATCTGTTCTCACTGCTTTTCCTTGCCTTGCTCTAATGAACTGCCTTAATGGTACCTGGAAGGATAGAGAAGTAAAAGCCAAGGAGTTTGTAAATTTTCACTCAAGGTCCTATTTTAATTTCCAATAGACATTTCAATTAGCTCTTCTGAGTTTTCTAAAAACCATTTTCTGAAAACCAAAATTAATTTAAGTTAACTAAGTTCTAACATTTAAGTTCTTCATATAATTGAAGTAAAGAATAAAATATTATCCAAGAATCAGTAGGATGACTGTAGATACCCTTATTATCCATCACTGGCCTGTTCAGCAAGGATTCTCGGAGGTTTCTTTCATCATTCTATACTTCACACTTCATGCCCTCCCTCAAAAATCCCAGGCATTTTACTCTTAAAATCACATAACCAAAACCATACCAAGAGATTTTCAACCAAAACCATACCAAGAGATTTTCTCTCTAGAATTTTGGATCTTAGGCTGCTTGGGTGACAACACACACCTGGGAATCACAGTTACTTCAGACATCTGATGATGCTGAACACTCAAACAGATTGTGTTTTCTGTTCTTGTACTTGGTCCTTCAGGTTGCCTTGTGGTTTCAACCATCTCACTGCATTGATGTTTTTCCAGCATCTTGTAGCTTGCCTGTTTTCCACAGATAATGCAGTAATCATAGCTAAGGAATTTTTTCAGATGTAGACTCTGCCTACTATGGATATGTCTGATCAAAATGACATTAGGGAATTACTGTCTGTGGAGGGCTAGAAGTCCAAAATTTAAGAAACCCCAAGCTAGCCCCCTACCCTTTGCCCATTTTCTCCCACTGTGCCTTGCAGTTTCTCATCTATTCATTTGATGAAGGGTTCTTCTTAGCTTCTCTTTATTATGCCAGTGGAAATCAGCCACAGTACAAATGGGTGATTTTAATATCAAATGCTTGGTATGAATGATTGGAAATGCATGTTCCACTGCCTTCCATTCTTGCCACCAAGCTGTTTTTAATTTCTCTAAAAAAACTAATCTTTCAACTTATTTTATGTATAAAATACATTTTTCAACAGCTATAGGTCTCACATAAAGTAATGAGAAGAAGGAATTACTTTTCTAAAAATAAAACATGGCTACTCCTTTGACCAAGGGTATTTACATGAAAGTCATTCACCTTCTAAAGGGAAGAGCAGTCTCAGTAGACCTGAGTGCAAAATATATTCTGGATGCACTCTGTTTAATGACTCCAAGCTCCAGCTGTTTGATATGAAAGGCAGTTTTCAGTGTCAAATGCCATGAATGGGTTATGCTTTCTAAATAACTCTTTTCAGCTAAAAAAAGACTTAAGAAAAAAGTTTAATACCTACCCAAGCATACCTGTCTACATATCATAATATGTATGCATTTTCTCTCTTTCTGTGGGTCACAAATATTCTATTCTGTACAGCTGCTTGTTTTAAACACATAAATCAAGAGGCAGATGTTAACTTAGATGTCTCTAAAAGAAGTATGCAAATAAGCCCAATAAAGTACATCACTTTGTGTCTAACATATTTGTCTTACATATTTCTCCATGTTTACTTTACATGGAGAGTTTATTTCATTTCAGTTCTGGGGCAGGAGATACTTATGGAAATGAATGCACTATTGTCTGAGGGCCGAGCAGTTGATGAGAGGAGAATGTTTATCCTGTCTCACAAAGCATTGTTACCACACACAAAACAATTTTTCACATGAAATAATTAACTTCTACATTAAACCACTAACTTCTGTTATGAATGAGCACCTCTTTTGTAACTCTGTACTTGTAAAACGTTAAACAAAATGTTGTCTTCACCCAAAAACGAAGCTCTTAAGGGCTTCCAAACTTAAAGCAGACTGTAGAACAGAGGTACAGGTTTTGAATGCTTGGCATGACCTACCTCCCCTTGGCTCAAGTAGCCATTCTGAAACCCAACACTGCCCTTCATAGGCAGAAATTGCTTAGCCTACCTTGTGTGCTCTTCTAAGAGCAAAACCTGCATTAAAATCAATGGATGTTACTAAATTTAATTATTACACTCTTGACTACAGTAATACCAGCATCTTTCTTGCAACCATGCAAAAAGATGTCAGTTCTGCCTACTGACTTGAAATCCTAAATCTGAAGAAATCAAACTGCTTCTCAAAAACTATCAGCCCATTGCCCTCCTTAGGTACAACGTAATGCAGATATTTCAGCTCCCATCCTGCTTTTGGCTCAACAATCAAAAATGCTGCTTCCATCCCTCTTCCTATGATATTGTCAGGTTGTGAGCTTATAAATGAGAATAGTCTGTAGTGCACAACAAAAAGATGGCAAAATGTATTTGAAACCATTTAAGTGAGAGGGCATTGCTGGTCCAAGCCTAAAGCAGCTGTCAATATTCAGTTTTATGCACCAATTCACATCTTTCTACATGCAATGAGTTTTCTTCATTTTCCAAAAAAATACACCTTCTGAAGGCAGAGCTCCTGATTTTTGTAGTTGGAAAATGCTCAACAAAAACAAAACAAAACAAAACAAAAAACAAAACAATACACACAAACAACAACAACAAAAAAAACCAACCAAAAAAAGCAGTGACAAAGATATGTGTTCAGTTATCTCCATTTCCTCCTGAGTTTTCAGCTAATTCTATCTTCTCTATGCCTGGTTTTGGTTTTCAGACACCATCTTAAGTATTTCCAAAATTTCACTAACTTTAAGCAGGAGCATGAGCCCTCTCCCTTTGTTCTCTCATATCTTTGGCAGGAATGGGGCTTCTTCCAAAGGCATTTTGAAATAGACTATCTATAATTGGGATTTCTACAGAGCTGGCAAATGTGCTGGTGATAGTTTTAGAAAAGAATACAGATAAGAAGGGAGTTGAGATTGTTTGGCTGGCACCCTGCTATCTCTGTGAATGGACCAAAGGAGGGTGTACTCTGGGGTCTGGGGGAAAAGGAGGCACATTGTCAAACAGGCTTTGCCATTACAAATTATTTTTTTTTTATCATGTTTACCACAAGAGATTTAAAAAAGCTGTCACCTTATGTAAACTTCTTTTGCTATTCCAACAGCAGCCTTCTCAATTGAAACCTATGTTTTTTCTATTTATTTTTGGACTTTAGCAGAGCAGAGTCCATCACTTCACTGAACTGTTTGGTCAACAAAATGAGCGATATACTCTGTTCTTTTGTACATTAAAACAGACAACTGAAATTTAATGAAATATTTAACAGCATGGGATGCAAGAACATGTCTTTGTAGATGTATTGAAATCAATTTGCTGTAAAGACTGCTTTAAGAATAACGAAATATTGTATTTATCACCTTAGGCATTATGTAAGGCAAGTAGCTTCTGTGCTGCCATTTGCAGGAATAAGCAAATTTAGTTCAGCACAGTTCACAGCTGTGATCACTGGAGTAAAGCTCAGGGTCTAGGAGCTGCTAGCTCTGACACTCTACTAAAAAGGCAGCTGTACTTTACTACTGGTCCACTGGGCCTGACGCTAATAATTTTTAAATGGCCTGTTAGTTACAGCAGTGGCCTCAAGCTACCTCTTATTTCAAATCCTATTAACATTTGTTTATCTTTAAACTACTTTATTGTCTTAATTAGCATATACTCATTCATAATTCCCAGTCAATCTGTTGCTATATACAGAAAAGAGAAAATGAGAAAAAAATATTAACAGTGGCCAAAGAGTTGGTGGATGAAGTGTGACTGTGGTAATGTGGAACCAAACCAATCACAGAAAACAGCAAGTGCAGAAATTCCTCTGTACACGCTGCTTTTCTCCACAGTGCTCTGCAGGATCAAACTTCTGCCTTAGGATAATGGACTGGAACTGCCTACAGGCATACTGGGGGAAAAGAAACCAATATAAGTAAAGTATTAAAAAAAAAAAAAAACAGGTTCAATGTTTTTTTTCTTAGTTATAAGATTTAAAAAAAATGAAAGGTTTTTCACAGTTTTATTAGTTCCAGAAAGATGTACTCAAAACAGTTCTAATAAAGCAAGTTTTTCCTTGCACTCTGAGACCTATCTTGCTTACTTTTCTGTTTCAGGCAAAATTTCATTTACAGAAATGGAAGCTTTCCCTGAACATGGATTGTAACACATTTCTTAATGCATATATGCTAACATATATAAGTACCTCTGTCATTAAAAACGATGAATTTCTGGTAGCTCAAAGGTACCATAGCATGTATTTTTTTAAAAAAGTCCCATTACATTTGTCTTGAAAATGTTTTATGATCTTTACATTTCTAACATACAGAAAACTCAGTAGGTGGATACCACAATGATTTTATTACACACATATGCAATTACTGGCCAAAATCAACTTCTTCAAGTCTAGAAAATGCTGATCATGCTGATTATGACTTTTCAATCAACCAAAGATTTAAAAGAAATGCTGACATACATCTAAACTCAATCAGTCAGAAAAAATGTACAGAGCAAAGCATTTTTTTCTCCTACACAGTTATGCAAGATCTAACTACTCTTTGCCTGATTAATTTGTTTTGCTTATGGGTAAACAAAGGAACATAGATGCTACTCAAGCTTCAGAAAAAAAATACAGAATATTTTGCACAGCTTGATTTGAAGTAAAAGGGTTGTTGTGAACAAGTCATAATATACAGAAGCATGGAAAACTTGTCCTTTTAGATCTTGATTTTCTCTACAGTCTCTTTCTTAGCCTATTTTTTAGCATTTCCAGTAATGGAATTTAATTTTCACAGTGCTTCTATACCTACTCATAAAAGAAAGAGATGCATTAGCTACTCTTTCACTTAAGATAAAACATAGTCTAGGTAGGGTCATTTAACTTCCTTCCAGGTTCAGCTGGGTTTAAGATGTGTCTAGCTGAAATCACACTGAAAAGATTAAAAAAATATAAATCCAGTCCTTGTACAATCTTGGTTTTCAATGCCTGGATCATCTACTTCACAGCCAGACTTGATGGGTAATTCCTCCTATGTTATTATCAAGAGGTAGTTTAACCAAACCAGCTGCCTAATTTTCTTCTCTCCTTTGTTCTAGAGCGAAGAAGAGGGATGTCCTGCCTGTGAGAATAGAGAGGAACATACTGGAGACTCAAAGGAATCTCCTCCAGCATCATGCTCCTTGTCATAATGTTCTGATCTCAGTACTTTCAAACTCTGCACAATCTCACAGGATTTCCTTGCCATGGTACTTTTTTATCCTTAACTGAGATCAAAACTCAGAAAAAGCAAATAGAGATAGGTTTCAAGTAACCTGTCTGGAGGGCAGGAACAAGATCACAGGATTGTTCAGACTGGGACTGACCTCAAAAGGTCTCTGGTCCATCCTCCTGCTCACAGGAGGTCAGCTCTGAGGTCAGACCATATTCTCAGGGCATCACCTAGCCAAGGTTGAAAATCCCTAAAGACAAAACCAGCTCAATGTATCTGCTTGTTCTGTTCCACTGCCTGTCTTCGCAGGGGCATCTTAAAAAAAAATATTCAGTCTGAACCTCTCTTGATTCATTTTACTTTCACTATCTCAGCTTCTCACCCAGCCTCACTTCACTGAGCCAGCTCCATCTCCTGGATGATCTCCCACAGGCACTGGGGGCTGCTGCCAGGTCCTCCCCACAGCCATCTCTGCTCCAGACTGAACAAGACCAGTGCCCCCAGCCTCTCCTCACACGGCTGGTGCTCAAGGTGAGTAACACTCTGATCTGCTGTCTCTGCCCCTTTCCACACAGCTCAGGATACTGATATTGGTTAACAGGCCCTCTTATACATTTTACATGGAAATGTCACCGTTTTCATTGCACATTGCAAGCAGTAAGTAACTACTATGATCAAAGTCACCACAGCTACTAGGAAAAAAACCACCCCAAAACCTTCACAACCAAGGCTTATCAATGGTAATGTCAATGAACATAAATGTACATGAGTGTCTGAAAATACAAATTTAAAACATAATCATATTTGCACTTGATAATCATGTTGCCCTATCCCAATACAAAATTTGGACCATGAGTAAGGCAACTGTAGAAACATAAGAAAATCACACCCATTCATGCATGTACAAGCCCATGAAAAAATGTTATTAACACACTGAAGAACATGTTTTATTCCAATTCCCTTACTAACTCCAGAAATCCAGACTGATCATTTATTATGGATTTGGTGCACTATGAGGTGTCGCAAAAATGCAGCTCCAATTGATTAAATAATTGCATTGCCATAAAGGCTGAGAGACCACATCCCACTTCTGTGTGGAGTCACCTTCCCTCAAAGTCAGTAAAAACTGCTTCTGCACACACAAGGGCAAAATCTAGCCTGAAGTCATCCCACAGCATCAGAAAATAAAACAACATATATCAATGAGTATTTTAAACAACACAATTTGATTATTTGACACTGTACACAGCCTAAGGCATAGGTCTAGACATGTCAGAATAGTGCAAAGGCCTTGCTCTTTAGAGGTTATATTTCATCCTGTCGTACTATTCTCCGTTTACTGTCCTATCTTTCTGCATTACCTCAAGGAAGTAAGTGGCAGACCATAGCCATAAGAGAACACCTGTGGAAATCAGTTCCTACACAGGGATAGGGGATCCAACTTATTACCAAAATCAGGAGTCTATGTAGTCAGAGGACACACTTCAGAAGTGTTCTATACCCTGAAGTTAGTGGAAAGATTGCAAAAAAAATAGATACAGGTCTTTGAAGTATATTTCAATTTAGCATTTAAGGTATATCACACAGGTATACATAAATGTGAGAGAACCTGTCGGCTCTTCCCATTTTTTTCCTCATCATTCCCTGCAACTGCATGGATGGAGAATATGGCTTGTGCTCCTCATCCCTTGACCTGTCATCCCAAGGCTATAAAGTCTTGATTGCCATTGGACTTCTTGGTGCAACTTCAACAGTGCCAACCTGATAAATCAATAATTATCTGAAGACTCTGAGGGCCATATCCAGGTCAGAAGGCTTTCTCTTCATATCTTTACCCTGATCCCCATGGAGGCAGCAGGCTTCCCTAAGGAGTGGGTCCAGTCTGCCTATTAGGCCTTGTGTTCCCTTCAGGAGGCCGTCTCCTGTGGCAATGAAACATCTTTTTTTTCTTATGGAAGTGGTTTTGGTGCAGGGCGTAGCATGGGTGAACCTTGGTGACACCTCCAAGCTGGATGAAGCCCCACCCTGGTTGTTGTTCCATCCCCTTGCACAGCATCCTCACTCCTGTTACACAAGGCACCTCTAAGCTGGATGAAGCCCCATCCTGGTTGTTGCACCATCCCACTGGCACAGCATCCTCACTCCTTTACACAGGGCACCTCCAAGCTGGATGAGGCCCCATCCTGGCTGTTGTTCCATCCCACTGGCACAGCATCCTCACTCCTGTTACACAGGGTGCCTGGAAGGGGCGGCAGTCACAGCACTGAGCACCTCACCAGTGAGCGTGGGATGGACGGGGATGCTGCTCCTCAGAGACAAAGCAACGAGCTGATGGTTACCGAGGGAAACACCAGCCCTTCAGCCTCCTCCTGGTGCTTACATTTTGCCTGACACTGAGTGCTGTGACCCTTCAGTGCTGAGCAGTGTTGTGGTTTACGCTCGTCTGGCCGGGTGAAGCGAGGTTATCGCCTGGCTTCACCTAAAAGCTCCTCTGCGCCAAACGAGGAAAGTGCCAGTTGTTTTCTGCACTGGCCTTGCAGCAAAGAAATAGTGAATAATTTGTCAAAACCACGTAACTTTGCTTTTAGTGTAACTCCAATCTTCTGCAAAATGCTGAGCAATCAGGAAATCAAGCAGCTAGTGAGATATGCCTTAAGCGGTCTCTGATAGAGCGCTCTCTCTTATCCAAAATGCTGCCAATTTTTCTCCTTGCCGTACTGCATCACATAGGCAATGATAAAATATCTTCTTTTTGCAAGGCTATTGTCTTTAAATTACATCTACTACATGATGCACATTTTTTAAATTTATAATAGGGACAAAACAGAATGATACAGCATACAAGCAATGAAGTAAAAAGGTAGTTACATGTGTATATGCACACAGTCAAAGTATTTTTTGCCATAATCACTTTTGGTTTTTGTATTTAACACAAGAGAGAAGTTATTAGAAATTGTGACTTCTTCTGGGTTGTATTTCATAGACAACATGAAGTATTTTTAATTGCAGAGATGATTACTTACTGACCTTTCTCTAATTTTCATCTGTTCATCTCTTGAGATCCCACATGTCAAAAACCAAGGACTACCAAATAATTTCAAAACAATAAAAATATCTAATGAGAACTAATGGTTCTAATTTCAGTAAAAGAGCCACAAGGGTAATATCATGGCATAGAGTGAAATCAAATAGACTCTCGTTTTCTGACATCTGAATAGGAATATTATTAGGAAAATACAATTTCTATAAATGTAGAGGTCTCTGACATCTACTCACAACTACCTGAAGACTCTTTCACCAGTAAAATCTAAACAAATAAATACATTTCAAATAAGATTAAAATCATTCATTTTTTTAAACTGACTTAGAAAATTTTGTTTCAGAACTGTCGATCCTTATTAATTTCCTTTTTCAGACAATTTTGCACTCTCACTTGAAACAGAGCTCTCTGGTTAGACCACAATTCCCATAATGGAACAAAACATTTCCCCTGGCCTTCTGACCAGGATGATTACAAGAGATGCTGCTAGGGTAGAGGGAAGAAGAAGCAGTGGAGGAACAGTGGTTTTGATTTTCCATCTTAATCTATTCAAAAGATATGTAAATAGATGCCACATAATACAACTATTTGATCTCTATTATTTCTGTAAATGTCTAAGAGCAAAAAACAAGGAGGATCTTTTTAACACATGGCTTGGTCATACCTGGCACTAGTGCTACTCAAAAAAGCCTGTCATGAAGGAGCAGTCTAACTTTGAGAGCAACTGGAAATACACCTGACATCATGAATAATACATACACCTTCATCACTGCCAAGAGTTGACACAAGCGCATCAAAATAGGTAGCAGTTTTAAAAGGACAGGAAGTCATAATTTTGTAAGGCAAAAATAGTTGACTTGGATTTCATTAAATACCAGTTGTTCTGCAATTAAGCTTCGGTGACTCAGATTTTTAACTCATTAAACAGAGCCCTGCAGTGATTATATTTTTTATACTTTAGAAGATAATATTTCACTAAGTTAAAACCACATGTACACAGTTCAGTTTTCAGCTTACAAGCTGTCCAGAGATAAATTTGACAAAGATATTTTAGCATCGTTTATAATATTAAGCTTTTCTCAGATCAGGAATGTTTAATGAGCTCCCCTAAAAACCTCAGCTTCAGAGTCTAAATATTTCCATGCTCAATCTCAGTTATCCTATCAAAAGAAGACTCCAATAATTAAGTCATCTGTAGCTGTGAAGTTTGAAACCATCATGATGTAGGATAGCTAACATAGTAAGAAAAACATAATTTTCAATCAAGAGTACAGCACGAGTCTGGCAAAGTTATTAAGCCATTCAAAATGGTGCCTAAAAGTTTAAGGAGAGGAAATTATAATATATCATATTAATGTACAAAATACATGTAATAAATGTTACGTATATATGTGTTGAAAGAACTCAGAGATATCAATATACTCCTAACAGAAGTGTAAAAGGCAAAGTAAGCTAAGGTAAAAGGTAGTATGGCCGTGCCATACAATCAAATGCCTGAGGCTTATGGAAACAATTTTGCCCATGGAAAACAATGAAAGAAGTCCAAGAAGAAAAGCACAGTTACTTCTGAGAGGAGTGGACAAGCACTGTAAGAAGCAAGCTGGAACTAGTAATGCTGTCCAAAAGGGTAAAAGAGGCAAGGTCTGGGCAAGGATTTGGGCATCAACCAGGTTCATGCCCATAGAACATTGGAAGAGAAAGAAGTGAATGGGCCCTGTGCTACAGACTGCCCTCTGATACTAAACAGCAACCATGGGGGAGCTCTAGCAGGCCACCAAAAGGCAGAGTAATTCTGATAAATACAGAGCAGTAAACCCCAATTAAATTTGATTGTAGGAGGGGGAAAAAATGGAGGTAACAACCAGCAGGGTGGGGGAGATAAACTTATGCAAGAAGCAGCAGCATCTTAGGAATTAAATAATATAATCTGAAAATGATAAAATTTATATATATATAAAGAAGACAGCAAGCTTTCACATACCCACACCAGAAAAAAGCTTTAGCCCAAAAGTACTAGAAAAAGGAATAGAGAAAATATACTTGGGATTGGGAAGAACCTTTCTTTGGATGTTTTCACTCAATTCCGTCTCTTTGTGTGCGTGTCAGCGCCCAGGCACTGGCCAGGAGGACTGCACAGTGCGGGAGGCCAGGGCTGCCTCTGAGGCCCCCACCACACTCTGTGGCTGAGCCCTGCAGCCAAGGTGAAGGATTCAGGAGGGAAGGACTGCAGCTGACCCTGGGAAAAGCTGCTTAATCAATTTTCCCACAATCAGGTCAGCATTGTCCACAGCAGTAATTGTTAAGGTGGCCCTTAGCCAAGGTCAGCCAACGACACTCTGTATGAGAGCCTTTTAATTCTTTTTTAAAAAAACCCTAAACAATACAGACACATAGAAGTGAGAAGAAAAGGGGAGAAAGAAGATTCCAAAAAAAAAAAAAATTAAATTTGCTTCCTCAAAGAGATGAGAAAAAACATTTCTAAAGGACAGAAAAGTAATAGTCTGCAAACACTTCAATAAAAAGAATGGTTCGTATCTTTATACTTTGGCTTGCACGACTTGCACACTCAAGCAGGACAAAATGAATATAATGCATGACTTAAGATAAGTATGAAGAATCAATCCAGCCATTCCAATGTGTAGATGAAGCAGCCCATGAGCAGAGGCAGAAGCTCTGCTGCCTCAGACACGCTGAACTGCAAGCTGAACATTCAGAAAGTTTCATAAGGTGGGGGAAAACCAACACCAATGGGACTCCATAGGATTATAAAGGTTAGAAAAGACATGCAAGGTCATCAAGTTCAACCTTCCAAAATGCACTGGAATATCCAATCTATGCATTGTAAAAAATTCTGATTTCTCAGAGCAGCTAAACTGAGCAGCAGATGTAGAATTCATGAAGACAAAAAACTATTCAATATCTGAAAGAAAAAAGGCACACCTTTAAGTCATTTGTATAAGAAACACAATTCTGTAGGAAATACAGCTAATCTCCAATGTACACAATTTTCTGCATTAGCAAATCTTGGGAGTATGAGCAATTAATGCTCTGCCACTCTCAAGAAGGCCAAATACAGCCTTTAGCTGAATAATGCCTTCTTCCACCAGTAGAAATTTCTATCATCTTATCTAAGAGAGGAGCTACTGTTAACCCAGCTAATATTTACAAGTAGGAGCCTTTGCAATCAACCAACCTACCATATCACCCTGCACACACAGATTTTTAGTTCAGAAGTCACCATATTAAAATCTTGTCTAGGCACCCTCATGATATAAACTAAGTAATTTCTTTGCCCTATTTAAATTGATTAATTAAAACTTTGCTGACTCTTTTACAGATTTTTGAAAGTTAAATTTTTTTGGTGTTTTTGGTTGGTTTGTTTGTTTTTATAGCAAAAAGCCTGATCAGATCTGAAAAAGGCAAGCAAGTATATTTGCAAATTAACAGAAGGAATGGGCTGCAAAACTATGAAATTCTTTCTTGTTTCCAAACCTTCATTTAAAATTACATGTGCTAGAGCCATAGCTTCTGGTATCAGACTTTTGATTGATCCAAAGCAGTCTCAGAGCTCAGCCTATTACACACTGGGGAATCTGTACCTAAATAACCCAGTGCAGAATCCTGCAAATCCTGACTGTGACTGTAAACCCTTTTCATGTGAGGAACTTCACAACTGCAACAGCTTCCACTTGCTCTTGCTCACTGGTATACACGTGGCATATTTAATAAATAATTGTTTGACCTACAATAATTTTCCCAGCAGGCTCATTCTTCGCCACCACCCCTGCATAAACCAGAACTTTGGGTTCATCTGCCTTAAGGTTACGGATTTTCGCTTTTCTTTAATCTTGGAAAGTCTTCAACACAAACCATATTTAAATAAATTTCTATCAGGGAACTTCAATCCTTTGGGGTTTTTTGCCATTGTTTTGACACCAGTGCCATGTAGGCACACTTTTTGCATTTATTTATTTAAAATCTTCTTTTGGGTATCACTACACAGCTGGTTCATGTCAATAGGGCAGCAGAAGTCATCATATCCCACTGCCTGAGGTAAACTCCCTGATAAGCCTGGCTTCCTTCCATGTGAGACTGAAGCAATGCTTTTATGGGATCTGCTGCAGGCTGGTTATTGAAAATGGAATATGCTTAGTGCTTTGCATGCATAGCCCTTTATAAATAATATATAAAGGTCAAATAAGTTATTTATTGGGTCTTTCTGCCCGTTTTATGCATGCTACTTTGTTTCAGTATTGAAGGTCTGATTTTCAGTTGTTGTAAATTCAAACCGATTGACATGTTAATTTACCATGAGCTGAGAAACTGGAAAACAGTGAGAACAGTCATTTTATTTTTTTTTTCTCAGTCAAATGCAGCTGTCTACCCATATTCACTGATTTGCCGTGAAGCTGTCTCTTTTTTCTGTTTTTTTTCCCCAATTTTGCATGTTCACACACTGTTAGGTAATAGTCTTGTATAGGTGACTCACAGCAAAGCTGCATCTTCAGTGATGGCTTGTCTCACTTTATTCAGTTCTATAAATCACCTTAAACCCATGATTTCATAGCATCTGCCCAATTCACCATGGCAAAAGAGAGCTCTTCTGTTTCCTCCAGGAATTGCTTCACTGTGTAGTTCTGATACAGCCCAACACAATGCTGACCCCTTTTCCTCATCTTCCTCCCTCCAGCAAGTCACGTCTAATACTTTTTTCTCGCACTGCATATAAGACATCTTCTTTGCTTTGTTCTCCTATTGCACCCTCACCAGCTCAACTCACAGCGATGCCTGCACGCTGGCCTGACAGAAATCACACTCGTTTCTTTCTGGTCCATGTAAGAGTCATCTCTGACAGGGTCTCCCTTGCTGCTTCTCATCACAGCGTCACCTCTGAGCTCTCACCAGTGTTACTTCCGAGATCTCCAGCTGCAGCAAATTGAAAGCAAATAGTCATGAAGGCATTATTCACAGCTCATTTGTTACATTTCTCACAGTTATGCCCTCACTTCTCTCCATGGTTCAACTCCAATGGGATCACCTGCTCTGAAATGTTTGGAAAAGCTTCCCACTCCCTGCCAGGTGTCTCCTTGAGTCACTCTCCTTCCCTATGGCAGCTCTCAGATATGCATTGTAGGTACAAAGCCTACACTTACCTAGCCAGAACTGTTGCAGGAAAAAGGCTAGAAGCAGCCCAAACTCCAGCTGCTACTACAGTGTGTGCAGCATCATCACACTTCACGGGAATGAAAGGAAGAGACAGCCCATCCCCGAACGGGGCTAGGAGGCAGTGGAGCAGGGAAGCACATCCGAAGCTCTCAAGCATTTCATACACAAAGAAGGACACGGGAGCGCTTCCCAGCCCAGCCCAGCCCCGAGGCCCCGCAGGGCCCCCGTGGCCTCGGCAGCATCCTCCAGCTCCCGTGGCTGCCGGGTTCCTTTCTGCAGGGATGCCCTGATGCACAGCCCCACGGCAGCTCCGCTCACGGCCACAGCAGGGGCCATGTGTCACCTACTCAACCGCCACAGGCTGGTCACTCCTGACTTAGATGGATCAGTGTGGACAGCAACGGCTTAAATACCACAAATGTGTTAAATTTAGACTCAGACAGCAGCAAACCTGTAAATAATGAGACATTTGCCTACCATCAATCTGACTCTCTGAATATTACATCTGTTCTCGCTATTTTATGCAATTTTTTAGATGCAGGCTATGCTGTCTTCTGCATTTCTAAAGCGCTCAGTAAATTCTGGAAAATACTAGAATACTAATAGTAGCAATAATTATGGCTCTGCTCTTGTCTAAAATGCTTAATGCATTAATAATTTTCCAAAGTATCAACATTCAGTTATAATGAAATTGATAACTTTTGTATGAATCATTAGCAATTAAAATTTATTTGTACACTATAATTTGTATATCTGAGAAATAACATAGTGCTAATTAGTGTATACAGAATCTCTTACTAATGAGTTAAGGATATTCATTTGTCTTTTCTTTAATAAAGCCATATTTCTCTAAAATGACACAAACAGTCCAACAAGAAATTAAATTCTATAGAAATAGTGATTTTCAGCACTAGCCGTTTTTTCAACAGTGCACCAGAATTCAAAAAAGCAAGACTTTACCCTCTGCCTTATGAATACTAAACAGCATTCTTCATCTAAAGGTTAAACCAGAAAAAAATCAGTCTCTCTGCCTGTATTTTTATGAGAATTGCAGAGTGTATTTTATGTGTGTTGTTCTTTTTAAGTGTAGCTAAACCTGTACTGTATGTCAGCAAATTTTAATTTAGCATGTTTTTTTTCCATAAAAACACAACACTATAAATAACCTTCAAGACACAATCGCGTATTTTCAGTCTGGTAAAACAGGTAATTCAAAAACACCTCTCTCCTACTTTATCTCTATCAGGAAATTCACAAATGCATTCCATGTCTTGGAAGAAACTGCCAATACATAAATATTTTGGGAGTCCTCCCTGTTCTTAAAAGGACTCCTTTCACAAGAGGGATAGCAGCCACAAAGCATGACTGCGGTCATTGAATTTAATCATCTCTGAGTCAGAGTTCAAATGACAAAAAGAGACAGTTATGAAACTGAAAGATTTCCTAACAGAGCCAGTCCATGGGCTGCATTACCCAACACCTAAAGCAGGGATGAGCTAAGCAGTGCCAGATCTGGTTTTTAGGCACGTATCTTTGAGGGATTCAGCCAAAAGCAGTGCAGACATGAAGCAGTTTACACCAGGGTTTTCCTGTCCTACACTCTGTTCTCAGAGCTGAACACAGGAGCGTTCCCCACACTTGCAATGGACCTGACAAGTGCTCCTGCTTTCAAACATCATCAGCCTTCAGGATTGATGTGATAAGCCAGCTTAGTTAAAGATGATGACAGCAGATATACAATGAAAATATGTGTCTGGGGGAAGGATGCTGACAGCATTTTGCCAACACATGCAAGGCAAGGAAGGATGTAAATTTCTGTGTTGCAATCCAGCGCGCTCCAAACACAAGTTCTCAGCGCTAAGAACTGCTGCATCACCGGCCAACACACACTGAAACTGTTCCTACTGGTGCAGCATTTGCTGTAGTGCTATGGTAGGAACATACTGAACTTTTTCAAAGCAAGGAAAGATGTGAATTTTTTGCAGTCAGAGCCCTACAGTTATCCTTGGCGAATGCATATGAAGAAAGATAACCAAAAGTATTTCTCACTTACTGAGGGTAAACTACAAATTCTGGGTGATGATTAATTCATTGATTAATGAGAATAAAGATCTTTGGGGAGCATCATCAGTCCAGATTGACTTTCTAGGAATGCTGAATTTTATGTCTGGATCTCTGTTTTTCTAAAAATTGAGAGAAAAAATACAAAACAAAAGGTGATTTTGTCCCTTTGTGGGAGGGTATATTTGCAGGATCAAAGACATAGTCATTTGAGAAAATAAAATGCATTCTTGTGTTAGCTACACAACAATATCTACAGAGAGTGCCATGAGAGAAGACTAAAATACTGCAGACTGGCTCCACTTCCTCCCATTACCTCATTCTTAAAAACAAAATACAAATGCATCCTTCGAATCTAACACATTTTAGGAGACAGGAGGAGAGCAGGGTAACTATTTTGGACAGAGACTGCTATTAGCATTTCCAATACAGAGTTCTTTCCAAATTTGGTGCTATGCCTCTGCAGATCTCAGATCAGAATCAAGCCTTTAGGCATTAACTGAGATAAACAAAGTATGATACGTCAAATCTAATTATGCTATAAATATCCAAATAATATCTAGATCTCGAAGGTAATTCTAAAGAGCCTCAGTGACAGAGAGGCAAATATGATTAAGTTTAAACTGCAAACAGCTTGTGAAATACGGAAAATAGCATTACATGTGAAAATATCTGTGGGGAAATATTTTCTTTTAACTAATAAGGCAGGAAATTTTGTGACTTAGTAAATGATTTTCCCAATAGCTTAAGGCATCTTAAAGAAAAAGCAAGGATGCTAAATAACTACTATACATTCCAGCTCCGAAGCCACCATCAATCATACTTGTTTCATAACTACCAAGTAATAAAAAATGGTGGAACGCATCCCCCCCCTCCCCTTTCTTATATGTTTGCATCAAGTATAATAATGAATTAAACACTTAAATTGGTTAATGATTCAGTTTTCTTCAGGACATGTGAACATAAAGCCTTTTTCTCCTCCCCTTTAACAGTTTTCATAGCAAAAATATAATGTCAGCAGGTAATTAAAATACAATGCTTTGCCCAAGAAGGGCTTGAAGAAAAAAAAAAGAAGTTAGATGACAGACCTCTGTTATCCCATTTACTCCCCACAGAGGTACTGGTGCATGGCTAAGTGCACCTAGCTACAACTTTTATTTTAATATCAGACTGAATCTGAGCTTGTAAATGCATACCAAGCATCTGTCTGACTCTGCCCTCTAGTCCTCCTGTGTGAGTTCAAGTCAGAGTAGTCCACAGACACTTCATGGCTTTCTCAATCAAATTACAGAAATTCCAAAACAGCTCAGTGCAGTTTTTAGGAACAAATTTACATGCTTGTAAGGCACCTGGAGCTATATGCCTAAATTAAATCCCTTTCCTTCTGCATTACCCTAAAGCACTTCCATTAATTTTTTACCTCTTAGGGCTATGTGTACCGACACTGATTCACAGAACATTTGGCCAGTTACACACTCACATGCCCTATGGGAAGCCTTTCAGGAGCATCTCCTGGCATGAAATCTTCCACCCTGCACTGGCTGAACCTCCATCTTTCCCATGCCAACACAGTGCATGCGGAGCACCTCCATCTAACACTCAAACCCAGAGACAGCAGCTTGGCTGTATCCCCCCTTGTGGTATCACTCCCCTGTCAGTGATTTAGGCTGGCTCACTTCACACATGCAGTGATAAAATATCAGATCACTCACAGACATGAATACAGCTAAAACCTACTAGATCAACCTGTACACCAAATGTTGTCCTCAGTGATCACCAGCTAGAACTTTGTTTCTGCGTGAGGGTGTTATAGACAGGACACACACCCAGCCACACAGGCTGAGGTGGGATATAGCTTGGGCAGGGTGAAAAGCCCTGAACAGTCCAGAATTGTCCTAAGCTTTCAGGTCCAAGTACCAAATTGTGTACACAGACTCAAATAACTCTAAGACCCAGCTTCTGACTTTGGGGATGTGAGTAGAGAGATGTATAGAGAAATGAAACATCAGCTTTGACAGCTACAGATTTAACTACTGGGACACTTCTGCAGCAGCCAGCCTGCTGCATTCCCACAGCCTGAATCGAGGCCAGTGACAGATATATTTGCAGGTCTTCTTCCAGCGCTGAAGGAATATGTTTCATGGTTTAAGGAAAGTGAAGTCATGTAAGAAGAGCTAGATAAAGACAGAAACATCACCTAAAGGAAGGATTATTCTGAGCTCCAGGAGGAGACTTTTCTGAGCTGCAGAGAGATAAGGCAGTGCAATGTGCAGTGACAGATGTGATCCCAGACCCCAATGGACACTGCCACAAGTCATCTCGTTAGCTATGCCCATTCTCAGGTCACTTCACGTGCCCAAAGCAGCAACATAAGGGGGCCCAAAGGAAATCTGGGCCTGATGGAAGAGTCCCCTCTTTTCTTGGTACCTGGGCAGCAATAAAACATTCTTCACAGAGCCTTGAGCATGGCTTTCAAACAAAAGAAATCTTAGGAAATGTTCCATTTTCTTCCCACTCCTTTGAGTCATTGCAAAAGAAACTGGAGGCCTTGGACACACTGCACAATTCCTTTATCATTACAGTTTCCTCACATAGCACCTCAGAAAATGCAAAAACTGAAAAAAGCTCTCCAGCCCCTCCAGAAATGCATTTTTTTCTCCCCATTCACCTTGTAACCAGATAGCCTCACCAAACATTACTAGATAAAAATATGTCTGGTAAGTTATGATTTTAATGAACAATATGACATCTTTAAATAACACCACAGATGTAAACAGACAGAGAAATTGCCACCCTGATCTGAAGACTTAATCTAAATTAGACCCATTGAATAGTGAAACATTGCATTTGCATGAGCAAGTGCTGAACAGAGCCACAGAGGGCTAATTGCACAGATATAATTTGCAAGGACAGCTTTATGGAGAAAACTCTCAAGTTTACAAGACTGTCTCTACCATTGGACCAGGGAGGATTATAGAAGCTTAAATGTGCCTTGGGAAAGCCAAGCACCAAGACATGCATCCTCAGAGCAACAACATGCAGTTGCAATCCGTATTATTAACATGTGATCTTACAGACATAAATAAATATATTTTTCAAAGGGTTCATTTTTAAAATTTACATTTATTTTAGTGACAGAAATTCACCACACACTATAAAACTACATCCTAGAATTTAAGGTCACAGATACGTGCTACTTTATAGGCAGCTGGAAGAGCTGCAAATGTTAATACCTCAGGCCATTTTTTTCCACTTCCACGTTGGAGTTCACCATGACAACAGCAAAGCAAACTAAATGGAACCCACGAGCGCTTCCTAGACTCAATGCCCCAATGAAAAGTCTTTTTTTTTTTTTAAATCTTAAATCAACAGTGAAGGCATTTCAATCTAACATGCTTGACTCCACACTCAAACAAGGAAAAGGTCAAGGGAATAGGGAAGGCAGCAGCCACGCACGCACCGAGCTGTACAACAGCAGTAACACGGAGTTACAGGAGCGGGGTTAGCAGCATCAGGAGCATCAGCAGCTAGCTCCAGCAAAGAACAGCTGCCACTGCCAAGGGGTTCACCTAGCAGCAATCTCAGGCTGGAATATCCCAATAATGAGCAATCTTCTAGTGGAGTCTCTGGATCCATGACGGGACCCGTTTTGCAGTTTCTCGTCTTTGAAAGGCATCAACTTACAGCTGTGACTTAGCTTACAGTTAAGACACAAAATGTTTACAGACAATTCCTAAGAAAATATAGTAAATGATGGTATTTTTCTACTGTTCCTTTCACTTCTAATTACATACATGTATGTAAATTATAATGAACACCAGCTGATTTATGGTTCAGCTTTTGTTTCATTTCTGAGACGATATGCAGATCCCTAGACTTTGAAGTCATGAACATAAACTCCAAATTTATGTTTCTTCATTTTGTATAATGTTATCTTCTTTGTAATTTTACTGCAGATACCATGATTTCTTAGAAAACTATTTTCTCTATATGGAACAGTAATTAAAACATGTCCCAGGTTCATAAAGTTTTTTGCAGCCTTGCCCCATGCTCTCATTACCGGGATACATGCATATAATTTAATGTTCTGATATTTTGTCTCATGTCACCAGCCTTTAGAATTAACCCGTAAATCTTTTTCTTGTAAAATCTGTTATTCAGATCATGAATATCTTAAGCTTCAGGAAGTTGAAAAAAATTGAATGTGATTTCTTTCAACAGAAATACCAGATGCATCTTGCTATGCTTCCATATTATGAATGAAAGGAAGCATTTAATGGTCCAGGAAATTTCTCTGTAAGTATCTGCAAGCACAGTGGTTTTTTTATTTGCATTTTTCTTCACTGCATTTGAAATTTCAAAAAGCTCCATTTCTACAAGTATAAGCAATATTTACTTTATGGAATTCTGTTCACAGTACTTGTTTCTCATATTGTGCATTGTGAAGGAGGCATTTAGTAGGTAGGTGAACGTTTTATTCAAAATCAGCGTGCAATGGATAATGAGGATAAGACTCAGAAAACCTGCAATTTCTGCATCCTTAAGAGATATAATTCAATGTTATTTATCATTCTAAAACTCAGAAGTTGGCTGCAATACGGTCATATGAAATTCAATGTAGTTTCTTTCGGGAAGTAGCACCTCTGAATAGTACCAGAAAAAATCCTTATCTGACAAGTAATAACAAGGTCCTGGCTCTTAAAGCACCCTGGGCAATGACTACCATGCACAACGGTTTTATATAGTCAGAAAAAAAATATTAAGTGACACAAATATAAGGCCATTATTTTATAGAAATGATTTATCAAACAACAGATATCAGAAATTATCTAAGAGGAGAATATCAGAACCGCCAATAAAATTTTTAAGCTTTTCAAGACACCGCTACTCATTTTTATTAACTGCATTAGATAGTATTTATTATCTATGTACAAGACTTCTTATTGCACTGTACTTTTTCCTATTACTCATCATATCACCAGTATCTCCAGAGATAAACATTAGTGTCTGAAAAAATTAGCAGCAGGAACAGCATCTCTGACTGCTCTTTATTCATTAACTATTTGTTCATTTTTCAACATATCTGCAAACATTAAACAGACATTTGAGCCAACAGGACGAAATTGGAAGGGTAACACAGTTAATTATGGGTTGAAGTGATCTTTTATTTAATTGAGCCTGGCTCACAAATGTGGATCCCAAATACGCTCATCCCAGCACCATACAACAAACTTGCATTCCTATTATCTGTGATCTGACAAATAGTGTATTACATAAATCTGACATTACACAATGATACTGTTATTCAACATGTATTGGCAGCGAGCTATTTGGACAGCTGTTATTCAAGTTAGGATGACTATCGAACCTTGTCTCAGGAAATCAAAATAGAAAAGTGATCAAAAGCAGATGCTCCTACCACCTTTTCATAGCAAAGGAAATCTATCTGAACTGTCTCTGTGTTAGTGAATTTCCTGAATTTACTTAAGCAGTTTTGTTAGCTTTCAGACATAAAGCAAACCTTAATATTTTGAGTTTCTCCCTGCCTGCTGTGGAAGGATACCCTGAGGAGCTACCCTTTAAAGGGTCTCCAAACACTAGTGATCTACTGTTATTTAGACACCCATATTGCCAGTACTTTACATTACACCAGTCTCAGAGGATTAGCATAAAAAGGGTAATACTTTCAATCAGCTGATAGCTGAAGAGGGACCAGCACTGCTGAATTTTCAGTTTCACTCCCAAGCCCCTATGTAAGCTGAGTCAGCAGTTGCTTTATTTTAAAGGCTCTCTTTATTCACCTGCATGGCTGCAAATGGATAAGACCAATAAATTCCAGTTACCTCTTAGAGGGCTGCTTTAGAGATTAAAAGTGTATGCCTCCTTTGATACCACAGAGGTGCTCCCAAAAGGATTAACAGGAGTTAAGGGCGTGCATGATAAGCAGGAGATACTCTACACCTCCCCCCTACAGAAGGCAGGAGAGGAAAGAGACTCTGCACAATCCTTCAGAGAAATGTAAAGGTCATGCAGGTGAACTGTGACTAGACCACCCTCTGCTCCCTCGAGCAAGTCTGCAGCACACTGTGTGGTTCATGTTAGGAGTTCAAATCCACGCAAGGCACAGCACCATTAATTAGACACTAAAATCCTCTCGTAGGAAAGGGCTTCACTGCACATTTACTACAAACTGGTAATACAATTTCAGCTTTCTGGTGTGCCCAAAAATTACATTTCTTTCTTCTACACTGCAGTTGCTTCGGATTTCATAGCTGTATTGCAAGTGTCCATAAATCAGCACAGAGTATTGAACTGTTCTGCTGTTTACCTAGAGCTTTTTACTTCGTAGTGGATAATAAAGAATAGAGGTACTATGTAAATCTGGTGACCCATCTGGTGACAACTGAGACAACACTTAACATCAGATCAATTCACATGCTCACTAATTCCACATAGGATACAATGCAACTTGATAGTACTTCTCTCTACTGCAGAACTATTGCTCCCTGGTTGTGTAGCAGATTCAGCTTATGAGTGCAGGATGTTATTTTTGTTTTTCAATTGCACATGCTAAAAATAAGAAAGAAAAAAAGCTGTATAAAAAAGAAAATATCTTTAGGTAAGGCTATGCAATTGAGCTCAGGAAGTGGGGTTTATATTCAGGCTTTAGAATTTATAATTAAGGCAGTTTAAAACTGACACTTTATTTTTATTTTTCATCCTAATGATATCTGTTACTAACCCTCTTCTATGCCAGATAGTTGTGTAGAAAGGATTATGGCAAAGCTTTTGCTTCAGGAGTTGCACAAAGAGTAATTTAAAACTGAACTAACATTTTTAGTAACTTGTATGTATGATGGGAAGGGATGTTGCAACAGTGCAAACAAGTTACAGGCACTTACAGTTCAAACAAGCATAGGTTTTATGGGAAGCATTGTCTAAATTAGCAATGAATAAAACGGTAAATAGTTCCACAACAAATGAAAATATAGGTGCTTTTATACTGTAAGGGCTCTTTCCTAAATATGTTGTGAACTATCTGAATATGAGGTACATTCTTGCAGCTCAAGACACAGCAATTATAGGATGCCAGCCCTGCAAGGTTGCCAAGATCTGCTGCAATCTCTTTATGCCACAAGTGCTGTAGAATGCTGCATGTGATGGTGAAGGTCTGGTGATGCAGGTGAAGAGGACAGAAGAGATCAGTGTAATACATGAAGACATAGTAGCTGTAAGAAATTAATGACCTTTACAAACTGAAAATTTTCAAGTTGAGAAGCAAGGAGATGCAGTAGGAAGGAGTTTCCTGGGTGGAGAACAACCCAAGGAAGCACATATCCAAACAGGGCAGGAAGTTGAGATGATCTCAGGGCACTGGAATGGGAAAAGATACGGAGCACAACTGGAAGAATCCTTTGCTGAATCCCAGTCTCACTAGCTGAGGTACCAAAAACCAACAGTTTTTTCTGTTGGTAGCAAAAATTTTCTAAGGAACATGCAAAATTCCCAACATGTTTTCCCCATTCAGTTATCTCACTATTTTTAGGGTGAGTTTTATCTGTTTAGCTGCCTTGTATCCTATCTGAAATTAGGGTTAGAAATTAAATGGATTCAAGAACAGCGAACATAAAACTTCACGAACAGTCTGTGTTAGAGCATGGATTTGAAGCACAGGTGGGATTTACAGACAGACCTTAGAACCAAGGAACACCTGCATGCCCATCAACTCTGGCACAGTCACTGCAGGTGGCACAAACCACAGCCATAAGAAGCCTCCCAAGGAGATTCTGGAACAATGCTACCACACACTCAGCACCAGCACATGGAAAGCTTCTTTGGCTGTTTTTCAGCAAGTTCCAATGAAGACAACTTCCCAAAACCTTCTTTTCAAGAGGCTGATGACAAAACCCAGGGTAGAACAGCTACTGCAAATTGAAGCTCTCTGTCACTCTCTGCCTTTCCCTAATTCACCCTTCTCAGCCCTGCACCCCATCAGGTGCATAGGGTGGCTAGATTAGACCTGCAAACATATCCTTGACCTTGAAACATTGCTCATTAATAGTGTTTACATTTCCCTTTCCATTACTGAGATACTATCCAAAGGTGGCTTAAGTAAGGAGGCAGAAAGAACAAGTGCTTTCATTTTGTTATGATTCTATTGTTATGACATCTGTGTAAAAATGTCTATTTTCTAGAGGTTTTATGTCAATGAGACAAATTCAGTACAGACTTACATGGCAGAAGTGAATGCAACTCCACTACATCTCTACTGGTGTTTTAATGTATTTCCTTACTGAGTTTGCAAAACTCAAAGCATAAAATCACATGAATTTTTCCTGTAATTTAATAGAGTGTATTACCATATAATTAATATTTAATACATGCAGGAAAGAAAGGAGAGGCAGAAAGGGACACACAGAAAATGAGAACGGTGCAGCTTTTCTAACAGTACTGAAAACAATTTATATTGAAGAATACTTATGTCTGTCATGATTTTTTTCCTCATAGGTGCTAAAGGGCAATTCCCAGTGCATCCTTCAGGAAAATGGACAGCCTCCAAGATTTCATTCTTGAGAGCATCAAGTCCTGAAGACTAAGACTAGAAATACTAGGAAACCCTCGAGTTCGTTTCCTAGAAGCCCTTAAATAGGAAGAGAATAACAGAATCTTGCAGATCTTTGTGTAGGGTTTACATATTGATGATCCTGACAAAATTGTGCTGTTCAATATTCCTTTGTGGATACAGGCAGGCCTCTCCTGTGTGATTTTATTACTCCAGTTCTGCCTTTCTCTCTTAGGAACCAGAGAAATTGCAAGAATTCTAGTTATGTACTAAATAAACAACCTTTACAAGAAATTTCTGGATGCAAACTGAAAAGAAACACACTTGCACATGAGTGGGATATAAAGGCCAATACCTCAAAACTCCTCACTCAGGTCTGATTGAGAGAGCTGCCCTCAGGCCTCTCCATCAGTTAATTTCAGTGGGAATATTAAGACATTCTCACACCTCTCAAGCACCTAATCCTTGGTATTAGACACCTGTAGAGTCTAGAAAAGAAAGAAGATTTAGGCTAAAATATCTGTTTTCTTCCTTTCTCATATCAACATGATTCATCCATAAATTTTGGAGACTTTGCTACCACCCCTACCTTATCAACACCCACCCATTTGATCACTACTGATTTTTTTTGGAAGGGAGGGTACTCCTACTGACAGCACTGATCATCTCCTGCCCCTTGGGCAGGGACTGATTCCTTATGCTGTAGCACCTAGTACAGAATTATTTTAGATGTTATTTCCTTCCAATTATAACCACAGCCAATACTAATATACAGTACACATGGTGACTTCTTGAAAGTCACAATCTGTGACTTCTTGAAATGAAACAGTTCCATTAGACTGACTTTTGGTAGTGAACATTTGAACTAGACAATCAGAGTGTGACATATTACTAGTATGACACCTTGCAGTCTAAACTTTCATTGAACACTCACATAGGCAGCTCTCAGCTATCTGCTTTTCTATACACTTTACATTTTAAATTCCACCTTTCATATACTCAACATTCAATATTTTTATACAAAATCAACACTTACCATTACACTTCTGTTTGACTGAAAAGTTAAATGCATGAAAAATGTTATGCTTTCAAAAGAAAATCTATGCATGAATAATATTCAGGGACTCATACACTGATTCAGGTATAAAAAGTATCCACCAAGTCTGCTTAAAATAGACGACAAATGGGCACATAAAAAACTTGTTGAGCTGATGTAAGTTCTCTAGGAAAGTCATAAATCTGTGTGATGGTTTCAGTAAGTTAGTGCCCAAAGAGAAAAATACACAAGGCAGGCAGATTATGGAGAAGCAAAGTCTCTTCAGATACATTACTTTTTTTCATTCATTACTGCTACCCAAACTCCAAAGCGCCTATAAACCAAGGACTACCAGGTACTGCCTCTGCCACACTCATAAACAGAAATTTCAGTACAAAAACTATAGGCCTAGTCTGGATTAATCCTTTAGCTCCCAACCCTCTATTTGGATCTAGCAATAAAAAGGAAAAATACCAACCAAAAAAATCAAAGCATCAGTTCCCCCATGCCAACCAAGCCTCCACAAGACAATCTTTCCTGCTGCATACAAAATAAGTGTTGATAGCATGTAGCTACTATTTCAATAAATCATCCTAAAAATTATTATCTAACAATTTGAACCACATGAACTCATTCTACCAGAGCCAGCTCATGTTTTTCCCTGTCAAAACAGAAAGAACCCTGCTCCCATCATAGTCCCTGACACTCCCCTGCACTGTGTTTCCCACAGGCAGCCACATTTGGTAAAACTCCTCTCCAAAGTGATACTGAAAGAGTTGGGTAGCACGGATGTGGCTCTGAGAGTGCTTTACAGCCACCTTGCACAAAGTAGGGCAGGAGCTCGTCCTTCACGTCTCTCTCAGCAATGAGGAGCAGCACAGCCTGATGAGGATCTGAGCTGACAAGCCAAGACGGCACATCAGGATATTTTAGGTCTTCAGCTGGGAAAGTACATTTCTGGCTTGCACTGCAGCCAGACAGCCCACCCTGGCAAGGCTTGGGGCTGGTGCCTGCAACCACGTTATAAGTGGTTCCTAGGAGGAAACCTGGGAGCACCTCAGGTATTTAAAAAGATTTCATAATGCTCCTAACTGCTGAGTGAGCCACTGCTGGCAAAGAAATGTATGGCTGAAATATTAAGTTCTTGCTTAGCAGCATTTCATCAGGGACCATTTCATGGGGCTTTTAATTAGATTAAATCAAATCAATACTGGACACAAAGGTCATCTGTTCTGTATCCTTCCTCCAAAACTACAGCCTAGTCTAACTTTATAATAAATTCTTACAAGGAGATAATATTCCAGTTTTAATATTACAGAAATAGTTTCTGTAACTAAATAGTGGTGGCTTCCTAACACTAAATAATACATCGCATCTATTCAAAGTACAGAAGAGCAGAAAAGACAATTAAAAGCCAAGGCATATAATTGAACAGCATGCACAGGTATGTAATATTTTATTTTTAGAGAGAATATATAGTAGAAATTTTAAAAGGCAAGGTAAATTTAATAGTAACTTGGTTTTATACAATTCAAAGGCATTTTCTCTGATAATGCCTTTTTTTATTGCAAATACAATTGACTTTCTTTGGCGTAAGAAAATATTCATCCTGATACTCAGAAAGCTGTCAGTCAAAGAACGTAGCTGTGATGTCTTAATGTGCTTCTCACTACTCGGAAACATACACCATAAAGTATGCTTAGAAATAGCAGCTATTTTTGCAAAATTTTCTGGAAGAAAGTTTTGCTTTGTTCAGTGGAGAAACAATAATTTCATTTCCCATTTGCCTTTGAAGTAGTATTTCAAAAACAGGCCAAAGTAAAAATTTCAATTACTTATCTCCAAAGGATGAAAATAAAAGCATAAACATTTCTTAATCCAAAGTAAAAAAAAAAAATCAGTTTTATTTGAAGATTTTTATTTTGCTCATTTTTTAAAACAATCTACAGAAATCCTTTGAAAAAACAAAAAGCCAAGATTTTATTCCAAGTCTATTGTAAAAAATAATGTCTCTAGAAAAGTACCTCCCTTTCATAGAAACATGTAGTACAAAAAAAACCAAACCTTACTATGATTGGCACATATAAACACATGTATTATTCTACTTTAAAAACTCTATGTATGTCAAAGCTAATTATATAAATGCACAGTTTTTTCCAATTTGAAACACACATACACTTCTTACTCTAATTCAGCAGCAATACTAGAACCCTGACTATAGTCCTAAATTCACAGATCACATTTTGACTTCCATCTGGTTTAAACAGTACTTGTATTAACGATCTTCAAGCGAGACAGAGAAAATATTTCGTCATTCAAGGATATACTATGTATCTTAAACATAAGAACTTAAAATTATACTCTCTTATACATAGGTGTAAAAATACATTTCTGTCCATTATCCTAAGCGAAGCAACTCCCCTGGTCAGACACTAGGAAACCTCAAGGTTGTTGAGAGTTTATTTTACCTTCAAAGAGAAGTCACTTTCAGTTAAGGCAAGTGCTAGGGCATTTGAAGTAATAAAACATTTAATATTAATTATAATGTTAGTGGTTACGAATCTGTCTATTAATTATTTGAACATTGCCTGAATAAAAAGACGACTGACATTTCAGTTTTATTATCCAGCTAGGACAATATTTTATGAGACCAAATTTGGCAGTGCAACCTTAAGTGCAGGTTATCACTGCAATACTATAATGAATTTAGGGTTAGACAGTGATTTACATTGATTATCCCTTGTCAAGCTCACCACATGTTTTGCTGAGCTGAGGAAACATGCTGTCAAGCAGTTCCACCCTGAATAAATGGTGTTACAGTTCATGTTAGTGAGATTTTGTCCCCGTTTCAGTGCATTAAGAGAAACGAGCAATTTAGTTTGGCTTTTTCTTAAATACTGCCAGTTAAGCTATTATTTTATTCCCTCTAGATGATTTTATGCTTTTTAAGTCCCTAATCAATTTTAATTTTGAGGTATGACTTCTCTTCAGCAGGCAATTCCTGCTGTTACTCAGTGGCAACACCACGCTTACTGTCAGCTCCAATGGTTAACACTGCTGTGCTTTTACCTTGTATTGCAAATCTAACCCCAAATCCTGCAGTAACAGATTCCTTTCAAAAAGTCCACAAGGTCTGGGCCTGAGCTAGCAGCACTTGGATAACCCATAACCTGAATCTCCACATCCAGCATGCCATCCCAAGCTAGTCTCACTATTCCTGCTACTGGAGAGCTATTGTTAGTCACAGTCCTCTTGTAAAAGTGACACAACTGGACATTCTGAATTACTGCCCAGAGCTACTTACACTGCCCTCATTTAAGAACTGTATGTAAGCTTTTCTTATTTCTATGGCAAGAACAAGTGGTAATAGCACTTGGCAGTATATTTACTTGATAGCTGTTTGCAGCTATGCTAGTCATCTCTGTAAAGACATGTACCATGGAACTGTGGTTAATTTTTACAAAAGGGAAGACTGTGTATCTGTAGTGCAGTAAATATTGACTTCCTATAAATGATCGCTTTACGTAAATGGTATTTTCTGGCTGTAAGCTTCCCCTCTGATTGTTCTATCTCTTCATTATTTTGTGCTACAAAGAACACTGAGTAATGTTTAATTGCTGCTTGAATCCCAGGGAAATCTGGTGGAGCCCCACTGTCATTTTTTATTTAAATATATATTATCTTGTCAGTCAACCTGGAACAGTACAAACTGGTTAATGTTATAATAAACAGACACTGTGATACATATTTTAAAGGTTTAAATTATAATTTTTAGTCAATAGAGCACAAAGAGATGCAATCTTTATTAGGGTATGACAACTGCCTTCTAGAAAGGCTCCCTATGAGTTACGGGGTAAGGCTCTGAATTTCCAGCCGTGCTTAGCACTGACTCTGGTACACTGACAGGAGCCACAACAGCAGCCACAGGCACTGCACCCACAAGGTTCACTGCCATGGAGCTGTGGGGGCTTCATGAGTCTCCTTCCCCTGCCTCTTCCGCAAGCAGGGCACGGTAGCTTGGCACAGGGATTTACCAGGTACGGTATTTTCAGTTCAGCCCTGCCTTTCTTGGGTTTGTTTTCTTTCTCTGAGTTCTTCCTCTACATCTCTAACTCTCCTCATCTAATCAATATGATTAAGTATGCCTCTCATGGCTTAATTTAGAGTGTACTGATGGGCACCTGTCCCAGTACATGAGAATCTGTTATTTGATTTGTCAGGCATGACAAATCCTCAGTGTACAACCACTGTGATGCTAACAAAACATCAGGTAAAGCTTTATAATTCCCATTCTACAGAATTCATGGTGCATAATGGTAAACTCAGCATGTGGGGTAGCAGAGCACTCTGCATCTTGTGAACAGTCAGCAAACACAAACTTCAGTGGTGCCATTGAGGAATTAATTTAGTGCAGATATCTCAGTGTGCCCCTGCAGTGTGAGCTGCAGGTCGGGTGCTGGGTGTCGGGAAATGATGGGAGCCCCAGGAAGAAGGCTGTGAACTGGTGCTGCCCCTCTGCACAACAGAGAGACCTCAGGGGCCAGCCAGGAGAGCAGGCACTCAGAGACACTGCAGGAGCCAAGGACTCAGCAGGAGCAGCCCAGACTATGCCACACTTAGACTGCAAGGGTATAAAAGCTCAGGGATTCGGCTGCTTGGGGTCCCTCCTTGGAGGCACCCAGGTTGAGCTGGCTTTGTCTTCTGCACCTTGACTAAACTATTTAAAGGATTCAGATGTTGGAGACCATGCTATGGGAAACCTGGGGTTGAGCCAGTAAGGAAACCTTGTCTGGCTGTGTGAGCCTTGCTGCAAAGGGGCTTCAGCCCCAGCAGGGAAAAGTCTTTGATGGTAGGAGTGTGACTCAGAGTGCTCCCTGAATGGTCAGACAGAACAGTTTCCTTAACAGAGGACATGTCTATGTTTATCAGTCAACAAAATGAAAATATAAGATACTACAGCTTCATCTAATATTTTAGCTGTTCTTTTAAAGCAATGGTTACTAATTAAAGAGATCACTTGTTCAGATTAATGTCAAAATATTTATATAGTTAAATCACATATTACAGTCCTACAGAAAAAAAAATAGACAAAATGCCTGTTAAACTATAACACAAGGAATTGTTTAGAAAGCAAAATATATTTGCATTATTTTGTCTCTGTGAAAACGTAAGGTTTACAAATTTATTTCATGACCCTGAACTGCTTTAAGCTCATGAATACTTCTTGTAAAAACAGCGGGACTGCCAGCTCGCTGAGCTGCTACTGGTGCGAGGGGTTACTAGGGCAGGGTCACAGTAACAGGTAGGCTAAATTTCCCATCGGGAAAGCCTTAAGGTTACACTTGGTCAAAAGCCAATTTTCCAGAGAGAAAAACCTCCACTTCTCTTTGTAGCTATCTTAATTTTAGCCAAGGGCTTTTGCTTCCCACAGGCTCCTTCACCCTGGCCTCTCTACAAGATGGGGTGCTTGGGGATAAAATGCTTTGATCTTCATTCATAATTCTGGAAAGGAAAATAACTTCATGTGGGGTAAGGCTGTGTATCTGAAGGGGAGAAACTATTCATAGCAATGGGGCTACTTTGTTCTTTCTCCTGTTCTATCTTTGCAGTCAGGTTCAAATCATGGATTCTTCCCTCCAGCGCCCACAACTGGACCTACAGTCCCACAGGACTCCATGCCAGTCCCAGAGAACATGCACGGCATACAGAAAATGTTTTAACAGCAGAGAAATCTCATGCCTGGCTCATTTGGTTGGTGTAAACATTCCCAGAAACATGTTAATCTTTGCAAGGAAAAACAAAAGGAGCACAACTCTCACACAGCCTTTACTAACCTTAAAATCTTATTTTCCCAAGGGATTTCCAGTGACTTCACTAGAGGTGCCAAACTTGCATCAGAACCAACAACTAGGCTTAGGGTAAGTCTAACACACACACATGCATGCCTGCATCTGTACACACACACACATATACATACATACATATATATATACACATACACACACATATATATATATGTATGTATATGTATGTATATATGTATGTATACGTATGTATGCATATGTTGCTGTAACTATAAGGATTTTTTTTCCCAGAGGAAAATAGGTAAAAAATAAATAGGTAAAACAGGTAAACAGAAACAAAACACACATATTCTAAAATATCTAATATAAAAAGAAAGAAAAAAAGAAACAAAATTAGGTCTCTTGCATTTCCCTGCTCTAAAATTTACATACTCCCTTTGTAAAATCCTTTAGCACAAAGAACTACTAAAATGACAATACTTTTGTAAACAAAGGTGCACTGCAAAAAACAATAATTCAGCTGATCTCCGATACATAGAGAGGGACTTCATCTGAAAGATCCAGCATCAAACTGGTTAAAAAAATGTTACTTACTTTGGCTGGGCTAGCTGCTTTTTCCCCTATTGTACATACATATCATCAAGCAAATTCTCATTGAAACCAATCTAAGCAAAACTAATAGAAGAATGACTTCCAAACCAAATTACTTACTTTCCTCCACTATTTCCACAACTTCACAGGATTCACACTACAGATTAGGGGCTGACTTGTAGCTTTAAGAAAGCCAAAACATTTTGAAAGATTACTTTTAACATGAGGATTAGAATCCCATTTGCTTTGCTTCCAATTAAAAGCAAGCCTTGAGCTTCCTCATGCAGATGTGTAACCTGAACATAAACACTTCCAAGGTGGTCTGGTACACCAGCAGCCTTTACCATTTTCAATGAAATAAAACAGATTATTTTGCACTGTACCCAACTTGGAAGACTGCTTGGCTTCCAAGCACTTTTTCTTGGCTTCCTCATTCATCTGTGGGACATGCAGACCACAGACCAGATGTTTCCTCAAATTAGCTGGTCAGCAGAAACGGATTGATGATTTCATGCTCTGATAATGACTAGGTGTTGCTTATTCTGAACATATACTATTCAATAACAATGAAAAACATCCTTTATAGTATGATTCTCATCTACCTGCAACTTAAGGCAAGAGAGATAATTTTTTTTTCCACACTAGTATGTTTTATGGAATATTTTGGGATCTCTTTTGATGTTTTTGGAGGTGTCTCTGAGTATCTTTGCTCCAAGGACCAAAGACTCCTTGACTGAACTTAGTGCCAGTTGATATTTTCCTTCCCCAGTCTGCTTCCAACCAGCAACTCACCACACATCTCTTTTCTACTACCCCTCTACACACAGCTGCAAGTGTGAAGGAGCAGAAAAATCATCTCAACATCCACACTACTGCACAAAAAAATCATTTCTGTGTTGGGTGGTGAGTATCTGCCTTTCTCTAGTGCATGACTGCGCTGTGGGATTCAGCAGTGCCCATGTGTCAGTAGTGCCAAACTGGAGCAATGTGCTACTGTGACTTGAATCCTTGGACCTCTGACAACTCCCCATGGCCATCTCCCCACTTGAATGAGCACCTATGAATTGCAGTATTTCTGAGACGAAATTTTATTCCATGACATCTTACTTTCTCTCTTGCTTTGAAGCTGATCACAATTTCAGAAGACAGGAAGAGTTAATTTGCACTCTGAAGTATACAAAAAATTAATTTTTTCATAAATATGGTTGCCCATTATCACCAAATCAGCAAATAGGAAGCAAAATATAAGGTCTGTCAGCATACGTTAGAGAAAAAGCCAGAAAACGGGATTTGTTCAACTGTTAGTTCTGAGGTAAGAGTGGATGTCAAAACCTAAAAAAATGTATTTCCATTTTTAAGTCTAGCGTTCATTACCTTTAACTGAACATGACTTTTCATTTTAAAAGCATTTATCTGTTCACCCATACTTTAATTTAAATGGAATATTTTTACAGGTCAGATAGTCTGCTTTTTTGATTGTAAAGACAGGAACAATAATTTCTTGAAACTTTCTACATTCTTCTTGAAGAAGCATTAATTCCTCAAAAAACATGGAAAACATCACTTGTCCATGTCTCTTCTGTTCCTTAAAGTCTCTTCTGTTCCTTAAAGTAAAGCCACTAGAATGTTTGATAGGTAAGCAGCACCCTAAACTGCATTTCTTTGTTCTAACTGTGGTATGTACTATCAGCTAATAATGCACATCCCTGCTCATTAGTGCTCTGCAGGAGGGTCACATTGGAAAGACCTCCTCATTACTCATGCACTGCTTGTCAGCACACAGACTGGAGCAAGATTACTAACACATCTGTCTAATTTTACTGAGAATATTGATGTTAAATCAGTCTCATTCACTGTCTGCACAACCAGAAGCCTGTCCAACTGGGAAAAAAAAAAATCTCGTTCTTCTTATCAAACATCCTAGGTAGAAATGAGGAGAAGATGTGTGTAGCCTATTGTGCTGTATTTGTAATCTGCAATAGTTATCCAATGCCTTTATTTAGGAGATTACCACATGTAATGATGAAAACTCAAACTCCACAAAGGGACATGAGCTGGTTTTGTACAGCAAAATAATAAGGGAAAAAAAGGAGAAAAAAAATGCATATCCTGGTAGCTCTTCTGATACCACTCACAATACATGAATAACATAAATTCCCTTCCCAACTTATATTTTAGCTTGCATTAAAAAGTTTGGAGTTTTTAAAATGATTCTTACAAAATATATTTCTGTTAAAAATTTATTAGGTCAATATTTAGAACTGAATCTGAACACTTTTGGTGATTCTAGTTGCTTTCTGCCGCTTCAAAATAAGCCAACACAAGGTCCCCAATATTCAAGCAATTTTCTCACCTATCATGGGTATCTTCCTAATTAGGCAGTGTGATAAAATACAGAGAGGGAAAAAATAGAGGGAAAATAAAATCTGAATAATCTACTTACACTGATTTTTCATAGGGATTATTTCTTGTTCTCTATTAAGTGGTGTAAAGAGTTGAGAGTAAAGCAAGCAAAGGAATTGATACTATTTCTCAAGGGGCACAGAGTTCTAACAACTCTGGTAGAGAACAGCTACCTGCAACATTATAGAATTACACTTCTGCATCTCAGGTCTGTCCCTGCTTGCTGTGCTTCAATGTCTTTCTTCACTGGCATGACATAAAAAATCGTGCCCACTTATTAAATAATTTGCAATTTTTGATCATTCATACAGGAATTGTAATATCCTCTAAAATTGTTCTGCCCTTACTTATCATAAAAGTGCAATTTACAAAATGAAGTCTTCAAACACTTTCTATGTTTAAAAATTTTAGTGCAGTGGTTTCAGGAAAAGAAGTCACAGATATTACAGACAATTTTACTGTCATTTTGATCTTTTTAATCAAATGCCACCTCTTCAAAGGACTTTGACAAATTCAGTGTCCTCAAGAGCTAGTTGTTCCACTTGGATTTTGATTGACTGAGCAGTCACAAAAATCTAAAGGGGACAGTGAGTACTGTAGAAACTTCGGAGCTGCATAAAGGGACTAATTTTTGACAGCTAATGGTTTATTTTGGGATACTCCATGCAATATACCAATGGAATACATGTTCTTTTATTATTTGCAAGACTAGAGTACACCAGTGAGTATTAAAATACAAATTATTGTCATCTGAGGCTCCTAGAATAAATATCCATTTTCCAAAGATACACAAGGAAAACTGTCCGCGTAACTTATTTTTTCGGTTTGTTTGAAATTTTGCAAATGAAATCAACATCTTATGTGAAAAAAGATTTTTTTTTCTTGACAGTAAAACAGGAATATATCTGAAAGTAAAAAAATAATTATGTAATTTCATTGTTCTACACTGAATTCAAAGTACTTGTCAAAACTAAAATGTCAAATACTAAACCTAGAAATTGGTATTTAAGTATATTGAATGTGAAGGAGATGAGAGAGACAGGGAGAGAACATGCTGTCAGACATACTCACAAAATATAAATGGATTAATGAAATATATCAATAGCAACAGATCTGTATGTTTGCCTAAAAGATATTTTGGAGGAAACATTTTGTCTGGTTTAATCAAAGCTTGATGCAGCTTTCTGCATAAACTCCAGAAAAGCAACTGCCAGTAGGTGAAGATCTGACTCCTTCGCATTCATTTAATAACTTAAAACAGGAAAGATGCTGTAGGTGATGCATATGGTGTGTCTCCATCTCTCTTCCCACACCAGGATGTTAAGAATTTCAGGAGGATACACAAATTGAGAAAGGGATTAGGCAAATTCCTGAAGGATAGATAAACTGATTGAATAAGTCATCATGGCATAGATAAACACATTGCCTCCAGAAATCTCTACATCCTGGTAGAAGTGGCATGGCCACAATGCAACTGTTCTCATGTTACAGTTCCCTGGAATTGCTCCTCTTACTTTTCCATTTGTCCCATGGCAGCAAATCCTTTCCATCTGCTTTTTACTCTCTTTTTTTTTTATCTTGATCAATAGAGATCACATTAACAACACGACTGCTTCACAAGTCTCCAACTCTGGGTGTGGAGAATACTTTTCAAAATAAAACCCAAACTACTGAAAACAAAAAATTTGATAAAAGAGTTAATAACCAATGGTAATTCAGATAAATACCAATAAACTCAATCTAATTAACTTTCCTTAAAAAAAAACCAACCAGTCTGGCGAAGAAGACTCTAACATCAAAGGCCAACAGTGTCATGTCTCGCTTTCTTTGTTTTGTTTGGGCTTTAAAAAAAAATAAGTTAGCTACTGCTTCCACCCTGCAATGCAGGCAGAATTTTAGTATTCCAGGTCTGTGAGTGTAGTTCTGGTGGCAAATAATTTGAATTATGTTTTAGGGGTTGCAAGCACCAGACACTCCTAAGAATTTTGTGTCACTAAAAAGTAATAAAATAGAAAGGAAATTGGGCTGACACAATTCCGGAACTCCAGAAATGCAGCTGACAGACCTCAGCTCTTATCAGCCTTTGACAGGTGCATTTAGATATTCTTGGGTTATTGCTCTAGGACCTATTAACCTATACTGAGCCCCGATTTCACCCCTTACAGTCAAGATCATGCGGGGATACTCGGGGCATGTAATTTAATAGAAACCTCCAGAAAGTACATAGTTTCTCACATCCTCAATTTTTATGCCACCCCTAAAAATCTCCTCACTGAATAAAGTAAAAGTTTTGCTTTATCTCCTAAGCATAAAAAAGCAGACATTGCATGCCAGGATGGCAACTGAACTGCTGAATAACATATTTCCCTATTGGTTGTTTCCTTTGCAAGCTGCTTCTTTTTCTGGGCTCCTGGACAACCACAGGACGAAACTGTGGACTTGGCAACATCTATATTAAAGGCAATTTTACTGCAAAAGGTAACAATAGATAGCACCATGGATTTTATTTTTTGACCTCTTATATGCCTGACCTCAAAAGGTCCAGTTTTCAGCCACCAGCTGTGAAAATATCTTTTCCTGCACCATCACTGTGATAAAAAAAGCTCAGAAGATGAAAGTTAACTCTTTGGTGTATCTGTGCACCACAGGACTTTGGATTATACTCTTGAGTCGTACTGTGGTATTGACCATTGCCTTCAATGGGACCATTACAGTAATGGATGGGAAAGTAGCAAAGATGCAGCACTAACACTCAGAAATGAGACACCAAGGAGATGAGACACCAGGGGTTTTTCTCTCCAAACGTTTGAATATATAGAGTTTGGCCAAGATAAGGTTTTGGCCAAGATCCAGTGCAGGGAAGTTTGTAAAAGAATTGAAAAGAGCTTCTGGTATTCAGCCAAAGCCTGTAGTTTCTATTAGTTCTGAGGCTGCCTTTCTTATTTTAATATTCAATGCATATTTTTCGTTTCTTGCTTGGCACCCCAGAGTACAACACAGTTGCTTTGGCCTCTAGGGAGAAAAGTACCTCACCTGAAAGAAACTACATAGTAAATGAACACCTCACCTGAGCAAAACTACATAGAATCATAAAATAACAGAATTTTTTATGTTGGAGGAGACCTTGTCTCCTTTTTTTGTCTTGAAAAAAAAAAGTGCCAAACATCCAAACAAAAAGAAAAAAACACCAGTACTCTTAAGGTCATCAGCTAAACCACTCCACACTAGCACTTTAATGATGTCCCGAAATGTGCAGTAAATGTCTTTAGGTACACTTACACCTTTTAGAAAGGTCTGCTGTACACAGAGATATCAGTTAAATAAATCAGTTCACTAGTTCTGTGGTGTAGGACTCCTACTCCAACATGGGAGGGGGAAACCCATAATACTGTCTTGCCCACTTAGGTATCTAGCATGTCAGCAGGTCTGTGGAAATTGCCTTGGCATATGTAGAGTGCAAAACAAAAGGTTTGGGGAGGTGAGGATATGCAGGAAGTATCTGCCATTCTGGGAGGGTCACGTGTCCCAGTGTGTCAATTCTTTTCACCAGTTCCTGGAACAGAGAGAACGTTGTCACTGCCCCATCCTACCCTCTGATGCTAAGAGACAAGGCCAAACCGTGGTCCTCCTCCGTGACAGTGCTCTGCGGGACTCGGTGTCACCAACCCAAGCTGACAGTGAGGAGAGGACCCCCAGCTCTACAAAACCAGAACTATACATGAAGATCTGCAGTGGTCACAGTGGAGTAACTCTGTCCTACCCTGCTTGCTAGGGTGTCTCATGTATGCCTCATTTATTACCTACCAAGGGTAATAGGCCGTTAGCTGAGGAGAACAGAGCTATTAATGGATTCTGTTACAATATAATGCTTCGTTAACAGAGCTCTCAAAGAAATCAACAACTTCAAAACTCCCATAATCAATCCAATTTCATCTGATATATGCTCTGTCAAATTGCATTTCAAAAGGCTTTTATAACACCGAAACTCAGTTATCTAATAACAGCATTAGCAATGTTAATTTTCTAATCAGAACGCAAAATCATTAATTAACCATGCCTTCTTTAACCGAAAGAAGCTGCAGTCCCTAATCAGTAACCCTATGAATCCTTTGATGTTTATGCATAGAAAGGGTACATTCTCCTCTGAAAATACCTGTGAGGCTTTCATTAGTGCTGGTGTTTGCATTGGACACAAAATTGCTTCCCTGGTTCTGCGCCTCTCCCATCCTTCCATCTCGTGCCATTACCTACAGCCACAAGAGTGATGCTCAGCAGCACGAGCAGCAGCACTCCCAGGTGGTCCTTGCTTCCTAGAAACAACACCCAGCTGTGCAAAGACACCTCAGGTCAGTCCCAGCAGCCCAAAGATGCTGCTTTGCCATCATGTCTGACCCATTCCTATACTGGCACAGTGGTACACAGAAGAGCCTATACTTCTAACAGGATTGGGAACGTGCCCCAGAGTAAGAATGGCAACTTTGCCTCAGGTAAAGCACCCACCTACTTCCACTAGTGTCCAGAAATCAGCAATTCCCCATAATATTCTCCCAGCATGAAACTACCTGCATTTACAACTCCTGATTACAGCTTCTGAGTTGTTTGGACTCATGGATCTCTGCCAGTGCACAGCTAATTTGAACTTGAATCCATGCAAACTGTTTGCATCCCCATTTTTCTTCAGGAAAAGGTCCCATAGAACTACCACGTGTCATGCAAAACCACATCTGTTTGTTGTTTCGTTATCTGTTTGTTTGTTTTGAACCTTTTGCTTAAAAACTTTGTGGAGAAAATACAGAAAAAAATATATTAAATGCTTTAATTTACACCATTATAGCTTTAATTTACACCATTATTACTTAAACTCCAAAAGTTCATTCGACTTTCTGGAAACAATTGTTTCCATACTTCAATTGTTATTAAAAAATCAGCAAGGATATAAATTTTTCTTTAAAACAGCCCAGCAATAAACAGAAGAATATTTTCAAGGTTTTTTTTTCAGGCAAACATTATTGTGTGAGAAGCTTACACTACATATTTAATATATTATTATAACAAAAGTTAAAAACAGAATAGTAAAACAATAGTTCAGCAACTGTTCTTGACATTTACAATCAGGGAATTAATTTTCCTGGGAAACACCGTGCTCCATGCTCCAGGAATATACCCTTTAAATTTGATGATAAACCAACTAGCAATTGTATATCCCACTAAAATTAAATGACAGCTTTAATGTTTCTAGGGAAAATAACACTTACTGCTAAGGCTATAAACAGTGTTTTTATCTTACAGTGTTGTTCATGACAACACTGTAAGGTAAAAAACAAGAAAGTATGCACAATTTTTAATTTATTTTCATAATAATAGATCACCATGTAATAGCTTATTTGCTCTTTTTAAAAAATCCGATTTTTCAGACAGAGCATTTACAGAGAATGAAGACAACCATAAAACATACCCATCATGAAGTCTCTTACACCTGTATCTAAATAAGTAAATGGCTCTCAGGCTGTGCTCCATCTGTCAAGAAGCTAGTGAAGGAATTTAGTCCCTTCCAACCAGTCCCTGCTGGCACCTGGTTCCTTAGCCTCAAGCATATATTTCACTTTGTTTTCCCCATTTGTAAAATATTTGTGCTTTGGCCTGAAGAACAATGAAATGTCCTGAATGCCTTGTTCAGCTAAGCATTTTGATGTAAGTGGTTTAACTTTACACATGCATACAATTGCAAAGGCTTTGACATAATAGGTTTTCTTGAAAAAGCACAAAAATATTTTTTTTCTGAGATGAGCCTTGATGAACATCTGTAACTTTTGTTTTAAAGAGGGATTTCTAAAACCATATTGGATGGATCAAAAAGTAATGATTATTTTCACTTGTAGCTTGGCTACAAGTAACTTGTAACTGATAGGGTGTAACATCTTTCTGAAGTATAAAAGTGCCCCCTTAAATAGGACCACACCTGACATGATTATGCCATTGATTTCCTTCTCTTAAACTTCATTGTGTATTTTCAGTCTATAAACAGCAGATCACTGCTGATGAGAACATCTAATTAAAATTAAATTTCTGTGTTTGGCACATAACACGAATAAACTCTTGGAGATGGGACCTCGAGTCTTTTTGCCACGGTATTTCCCTCAGAGATGCTATTGCACACACAGCATACATAGCTGAGCATTGAATCTTTCTGAACTTTGCAGCTGCCCTGGAAAATGGAAAAGAAGTTGGTTTTGGCTGATTTTACTTATTTTACAACCAAAAATAGAACCAGAAGCTAAAGTCAGTTCACCAAACTACTGACTCCATAATTGGGTGAAACCATTTATGTGCTTCAGCAGAAACCCTACTGACCTTTTTTTTCCAGACAAAATAAACTGCCTTTGACATTTGGTGATTCAACTGGGAGAAGAATTCAGCCCTATTTTTCAGAAAAGTGAGAACAACATCTGCCATTAGCTTTCTGGCTGATGGAACAGCGTGTGTCGTCAGCACACCACTCTTGGAAATAAGACACCAAATGCCTGATCGGTAGAAAATGAAAAGAGCCATAGACTGGGTGGAATTGGAAGCCTGAAAATCTGTCTCATTCCAACCCCTGCCACGGGCAGGGACAGCTTCCACTAGAGCAGGTTGCTGAAAGCCCCATCCAACCTGGCCTTGAACATTGCCAGAGATGAGGCATCCACAGCTTCTCTGGGCAACCTGTACCAGTGCCTCACCACCCTCACAGGAAAGAACTTCTTCCGAATAGCTAATCTAAATCTTAGCACAGCTTCCAGGAGGACCTGCTCCATGACTTTGCCAGCCACCAAGGTGAGACTCACCAAGGTGAGACTTGCTGGTCTCTAGTTCCCCATGCCTTCCTTTTTTCCCCCTCTTAAAAATGGAGGTTGTGTTTCCCCTTTTCCAGTCAGGGGGAACTTCATGTGCCTGCCATGACTTCTTAAGCATGTTTCTGAATATCATTCTATAAGCAGGTGTTTTCACAATAGATAATGTGCAATCTGGCATTTTTTGACTTTTAAAAAATTACAAGTGCTTTTTTTCATTCAAAATCTATGAATTATATTCCCAACTGAACTGCATCATGTAGAGTAAAACAAGTTGGTGGCCCTGAAATTTTGTGCTTCCCTAGACTCTCCCAACACCCACGTGGGGGGACTAGTAGAGGCCACGGAGCTCCCAGCCAAGTGCTGACCCAGACAAACAAAGAACTACCCCCTTTAGGAGCAAGGTAACATATATCTGACACTAAGCCTCCTCACAAATAGTACATTGTATTAAATGTCACTTCCATCCTAAGCCTCCCATGGCACCTCCACAAGAAAAAAGGACATTATGAACAAACAAAGAATTTCCGTTTTCTATCTCCCACTACATCTTTCATTTAAAATGGTATTCCAAGCCATGGACATAAATACTTCAGAGGTGCCATTTATTCACCTTTAGGTTAAAAGCATTCCTAGTTATAATAATTACCTCTAATGATCTAAAATTATGTGCTCATCATTTTCTTATAGCTGATTACTTCTCCAAAGCCAGCCTGATGGTTAGGCAGTTGTGTGCTTTGCTATCTAGACTCAAGTTACAGCTGAGTATGTGACATACTGAATATATATCACACACCTCACATGCTAATTTTAATTTAGCCTGAAAAAAAACTGTTGAAGCTGGTGATTGTATGGTCAACATGGTTTGTATAGTATATATTGTATTGTATGGTCAACAAAAGAAAGACTGTGAAAAGTTCATTACCTAAACATGGTTTTATGTCATTAAATCACTGACATATCATACCACCCAAAATGATAAGCAATTCCTAGAATATTTATCATTATATCAATTAGACTTATATATTCAAGAACAAATGCAATGGACATCGTTAAGAATTATTTTATTTAATACCTCCGAAGTTTCAGTGGTTGCTATTAAGTAACTGGAGAAATATTTGCCACAGAGCATACATAACATCTTGGCTGATCCAGTAGCTTTTGCACTTAACAGCTCCCATTGTACTTAAAGCTTTGTTTCAGAATTCTGAACATTTGTGATGAATGTACATTTGTCCTATTTCCAGCCCCTCTTCCTGGAATGACTCTGAGAGTTCAAGACAAATAGCTGCAGCAAGACAAAATGGAGGAAAGAAAAATTCTACACTCTCCACTCCAGCATCTATTACCTATACACCATCTTCCATTTATCTTTCTTGCGCTGCAAAGCCAGCCCAGTCTATTTGTCTACCTCCTATTAATGAATTATGAATACACCTGATAATTAAAATTCAGTATTTACAATCCTGGCTGTGCAGTGGCACAACGTGTGATTCAAAGCTGTCGCTCTGTGTTAAAAGCAAGGTATGCAGATCTCCAGGTCTCTGGCAGCATTTCATTTTCTTGCTAGAAACAGTTAGCAGACACGTTCTTATGGCATGGCCACAGTGTATTAACCCTGAAGAGCAAGAAGAAAACCCACCTAATTTCAAGGCATACAAACAAGCACCAGTTATTTTGCTTATTAAAAAGTCTGAAAGTTTCCCTCTGAAATCCCCTATTTTTGGAGACACTTATATTCATCTTAGTAGCTGCAACTGAGCTTTTAATGGCAGAACTCTCCCTGCAGTAAGCCTGAAGCTGATAATCAGCATTTTTAGGTTCTTCCTTCTATAGAAAAAATGCTGATGCCCTCTCCAGCCCCGCTGCCCAGCGCCCCTCTCCTGTGGGGGTGTAGGTGGGCAGCTCCATGTCTGGAGCCCAGCACCAGGCAGGCACAGGTGGGCACTGCTCCACACAGCTGGAGCTCAGGGCAGGTTTGTTCCATCCCTCTCACACAGCTGGAGCTCAGGGCAGGTTTGTTCCATCCCTCTCACAGAGCTGCAGCCCCCCTGACTTCTGCACATCTCCCCCAGCTAAACCGCAGCCCCATCCGCTACCCAGCCCTGCTGGTCCCCCGAGTGCACACACAGCCCTTCCCAAGGCCAGGATGGGACAGCGGCTGCAGAGACAGGGGCACTGCAGGGAGGGGCTGCCACAGCCCTGCGGGCAGCACTGACACACCTCCCCTGGCGGGGAGCTCCTCCGCAGGGCGCTAATGCCCGGGACACAGCATTGATCCAACACAGCACCTGCCTGGTGTGCCTTGCTGAAAGGGGAAGTACCAGCCCTGCCCACATTCGCCCACTTTGGAGTTTTTGGCGTTTTTTTTTTTAAGATTTATGCAGGTGATTCTTTATTATTAGTTTTGAGATAAAACAAAACAACCTCCAAAAAACCAAACAAAAAACAAACATCAGAGCTAAACTATCATCCCAAGCAGAGATCACACCTGAATGCTCACATCTCTTGCTCACGCCTGATCACATCACTAACCCTCTTCTTGCAAAAACATGCATGTTAGAAGGCCATGTTCTGCCCCCTCTGCTAAAGGACTTTCCTTCAGGTCACAGTTGGTCTTTTTGACTAAAGAACGCAGAAAACACAGATGGCAGGTACAACAACAACAACAACAACAATATATATATATATAAATCATCCCTGATCGTTAGCAGTTCCTTTCATGAATCTTGGGGGATGTGATGGCCCAAGAGGGAAGGGAAAAGGAACAGCAACACCACATCAGGCAGTTCACTGGGACTTGACTCCACTCATCTCCTGCTGCCTGTTCTTGTTCCTCCAGGGTGCCCTTGTTACTGCCTAGACCTGAGAGATCTGCCATAGCCTCTGGAGATCCAGAGTGTGCTGTGTGCAGCACCACAGACGTGACAGAGGAGCAAGAGGGGCAGAACAAGCTGCTGAAAATCACTATCATCCCGTGAGCAGCACGTGGAGTGGGACAGAGGTGACCCACCAAATGCTTCTACAATGCATGTGCACATTCCTGAATATTAGAAAGCAATGATTAAGCTGAAATAGATAAGGACAGCACCTAAAATACAGTTAAATATACTAGTTGCTGGGACAAATTTCACTTTGGTTTTACATCTCCACAAATTCTGAAAACGGCCTTAAGTCTCTGCAATGTCTCTGGCGTCCCCATCCTGTAAGGGACAGCAGAGCACCAAGCCAAAGCTTTGCCCCAGGAATTTCCATCTGCTTGTTTTTTGCTCTCACACTGGGTGCTCTAAATAAGCAATTGGATGAATATTACCACAGAGTTATTATTTCTGTCATAAATTTTCAAAACTACCTATATGAATAACTGTAAGCCAAAGTCCTTCAGGGACTGGCATAAATTCAAAAGCTGTCTGAGTGCTAGATTTAGTATTTCAACCGTTGAAGTGGATGAAAGTAGTACAAAAATATATGCACAGAAGGACAGCTGTCTGTCAGCTATACAAATCTACACAGACTTCTTGGCAACAGTTTCAACCAGAAATTAACAACTTGGTCTAAGTAAAATAACTCCCATTCAGGCTTCCAACAGGGTATTGGAATTTACCCTGCCAGGATGTGCAATGCTTGAAGTACCTTAAAGTCTCTTCCTGAAAAGCATCTCCTAAAGGTTTACAATTCTGCACATAAAGCCACAATGCAGCATTTTAAAGGTATTTAAATGTTTTATAGAGCTTTCTCTACATACAGATCGAAGAAACCAAGTAAGATGTTTTTGCATGTATCTGCAGCTCGACCTAAGACACTATCCCAAAACGCTGTAGTGTAGCCTCAGTGACTTGTTCCTATTATCCCAAACCTCCTTTCTTGGGTACAAACACTGTCAACCAAGTTGACAGTAAAAATCCTAAGTAAACAATCCTAAGAAAAGTAACAATCCTACGAAACAATCCTAAGAAAAGTAACAATCCTAAGAAAACAGTCCAAGCTCCAAAACCTAATCTGGATAGAGGCTGTACTGGATGAAATGCAGATGCAAGAGTAGAAGGCCCAAATAAGGACAGGCTCACCATGTTCTGCTCTCCTCATGTCCTCTACAAAGCCAAATGGAGGTAGAATTAGCTGGGTAAACACAGGCATGGTGGAAATGAGATACTCCAGCAAACCTCTGCTGCAATCCTTTGGGACCGCCTTAGGGTGTTATAAATTCAAGGGGATTACAGCCAAACAGACATCAGGCACCAAAACATCTGTTTGGTGAAGATGAAGAGAAGAGAGTGAGAAGTATTAATCTCTGAAGTTGCCTTCCATGCAATGATGATGACCAATGGTAAAAGCATTTCATCCAGTGCGGCACCAGGGATGGCCACATCCAAGCTGCCCTCGATGGAGGTCCACCATGAGTAACAACCAGCTATACAGAGAGCAGAATTGTGGGACATCCTGGATTTTAGGAAGTCTGAGGCATTATTTTCCCTCTTGAAGTCAAGCATCAGGACAGACACATTAATGGAAATGACAAAGAATTCTTTCAGTCACCCATGCTAAAGATGCAAGGAGATAGTCTGCTTTGTTCCTGGCTGGTTTTGAATGCTTCCATCTCTGTCTGCTGAGAGGTGGAAAAAGGGGCAGGTTCCCATTAAATTCTGGAATTGTTCATTATTCTCAGTATGGAAAGTCTATATCAACAAGTAAAAAAAAAAAAAACCTGAACCCTAGGATTTTAATGACTTTTCTATTTTTGTCTCAGTGAAAAAACTATAGCACCCCTTCATATTCCTTCATATACTGTAAGGAACTTACCATCATCACAGCACTAACAGCAGGTACAAAGTTTTGAAAGCTTGACATTGAACCTTACAGTTTTAGTTAAATGTGAAACACTTTTATTGAGGCCAAAAAAATGCCCTGAGGGATTTTATTTCAGTAGTTAGAAATTGCTAACTTACTGTGCCAATAATCCAACAGTTTGCAGACAATACTTTCCCAGACAGGAAGGCAGTAGGGTATTGTAATGCACATCTTTTAAGAAATCAACAGGCTTAAAGCTATACCTATGTGCTACATTTTTGGTGGCACACACTTCACTCTCCTAACTAGTACTTCTAAGACCTACATGATGTGCAGTCAAGAAAGGAAAATATCTTATGTAAGCACGCTCCCTCTGAACTGGAGAGATTATCCTTTAATGTTCTCCTGTCTTTTATGGGCACGAGGAAAAAAACCTTATTTTATAGGCACAAGAGGAAAAAAACTTCTTCATGGTGTCTATTCCTCTCATTCACATTGCCTTTCATGACTTCATTTGTGCAGTCAATTGCTCACAGACGTGAATAGGAAGGTGGCAGTACAGCCCTGCTTTAAAATACAAGGTAGCAGGAAGGTAAGGCCCTGGAGAGCAGTTTCTCAAGGTGATGCTCCTGAAAGGGTATATCCACACCTTTTCAAATGGGTAACATTATGCTGGATCTCATTTTAATTTCACAGACACTATATAAGGGCAAGGAACTGCAAAAATTATTATTATCCTATTATTGTAATTGCTCAAAGAATTTTCTGCTAGTCTCCCATTTAGCATAGTATGTGAAAGTCTGGCAAAGAAAACGTGATTAAGTTGTGAATCTCTGGTTCCTGCCAGCTGTTCTGAAGAGATTCCCATCATAAACAGTAACCAAAAGAATTACGGCCTTTCTGGTCCTTTCATGAGGAAATTAAAAAAACAGTAGTCCATCAACATCTGTTAGAGACCCAGAAAAGAACAGAGGGAAGCAATCCAATTCATCTGCATGAACTGTTTTTTGTGATACAGCACCACCACTCCCTCAAAGTGCTGACCATGTTGAAGTCCAAGTCTGACTTAGAGGAGTAAGACAGAGATGGAAACAGGCAGAGTTTTCCTGAGGTCATATAAGGATGCGATTTTTTTTTTTTTGTTTGTGACCAAGAATCAAATGTTTTATGCTTTTTCCCTTTCCTTCCTTTCCCTGCAGTAGTTAAGCTGACAGTTATCTGCAATCAATACATTACAGAAGCTAATAAGCTGCTGTGGCTGCTGGTGCTGGAGCCAGAAGCACAACAGCCTGTCCCTAGCTGTGGGGTAGGATTGGGACATTATGACTTTGGCCTGGATCCTCTTCAGTGGTGCAGAGCATGGGAAGCATCATGTCAACTGCTTCCACTGGTGGTGCTTCTTGAACACTGCTCCTATTTTGTCATGTAAAGCTGGGGCATGTAATAATAACCAGAAGAAGAGAAGAGAGAAGAAGATAGCTGATGGAAGCAAACAGAATTTTCTCCGAGTCTCTTGAAAGAGTATTTTTTAGTCTTGTGCTATTCCATAACTCCTCCTGTGCTTCACTGGATATCTGGTCTAGGTGTTACTTCCCCCTCTGTACTAGGTTTTCAGCTTGGCACAACCAAATGTTCACCTTAAAGCTTTTAAAAGTCATGTCAGCTCACACCTGCTATAATGCCTGGTTCACAGGCACCAGCCACACCTTCCAGCTGTTTTCAGAAGCAGAAAATTTCCCATGCAGCAAGTAGTGCTCCATGCTCCAGGTCAGTCCATTCTCTGCTCTCTGAATCCACTTTCTCCAACACCAAATAATGGTGTTTCCTTAATACGCAGCTCCTGATGTATCTTGAAGCCCTTCTCTCACCCAGCTGGGCATCCACGGAGGGCAAAGGGCAACTTCAGGGACAAGATCTCAAAATCTAAATTAAAGTCTTTACTCTGGGTAATCTCTCATTTCTGAGTCTGCAAAAGTGCCTGAAGAACCAGGGCAGACCCACTTCCCACCTGGGCTCCAAATCATCTCACGCAGCACCTGTGAAACCTTGGCAATTATCTGCTGCACACATGCATTTGCATTAACAGTGCCCGTTCTTTTTCTGAGTTATCTGAGAAGTCCTTTCCATTTTCCAGCTGATTTCAATAATAACTGAATAATAAATAATTTAAGCAAAGCATTTAATGGATGGAGTAAACAGAATGCTGTAAATACAGCTATTACTACAATAACTAATTGCTGAGGTCTTCTGTTACTACTTGTCCCTGCTTTAGCGACTTAATAGTATCAGGAAAAAAAAGGGTTTGTCCTCTTTTATTCTTTCCATATACATCTGCTATTCAGAACACTGCAACAGATCATCAAAGACAGCTACGGGAGCACTTCTTGTATTCCTTTATTCAGTCTTTTGCTTTCTGCAAATATTCTTGTGTTTTAAATCTCATTCATCATCATGTTTGTGTTCAGGCTGCAATCTCGTCTGACACACAAAGCAGATGAAACTAGGGATTTCCAAAGCTAAATTCATAACTCTTGATATCTTAAGCTAACAGCCCAAAGCCTCCAGGAGAAAGCAGTAATAGATTCACATCCTCTGTGGCTCATAGAAAGTGAAATATGTGTAACACATATGACCATTAAGTTGTATTTGTAGGTAGATGAGTCTGTGAATACAAATAATGGGGATTAGCACATATTTGTGAGCGAAAATGTACTTAATGGTCTTGGAACACATTTACCAAGCTCATATTACTGTTGCTTCAAGCCACAGACCCTGCTGGGGTTAGGAGATGTTTTTTTTCTTATGAGAGGGAAAAAGCCCTACCATTTGTGTCCACCCTAAGCATTTTTCAAGGGAACTTGAAAAAGGCCTCAATAAGTCCTTGCATTCATACCTAAACCATGCTACTAAGGATGTCCCAAGCCACCTTTCTGAGCTGGCAAGACACAGTTCCAACCATCCAACCTCAGGGGCTCTGGGAGCTGCACAACTCTGAAAATCGGATGATTATGGTATCCCTCTAAAGTAAAAGCCAACAATAACCTAGTAGACTTTTTCCTTTCCTACTCTTTATGGCTCCTACCTTCAACACAAAGACACTGGGTGACACATCCCAATGAAGTGGTGATGACATGAAAATCTACATGAGATTTTTTTTTGTCTTCAAGACTGGATTTATTTGGAAAAAAAAAAATAGAGGTTGGATAAAGGTATTGAGGCTGGCTGACAAGCATCTTGATGGTCCCACTGAGTGACCAAAATGGACCCACCAAGGCTTAATCTGTGGACATTACTGCATACTATCCACACTCCCATTCACTTGGTGACTTTTACTTTTTCTTTGTTGAAGCAATGATGCTTGTAGCCATTAGTCAACATTTCCTCCCCCAGACTGCTCTCACATCCTTCCTCATCATCTGTAAGGACTTCTAACTTGGATCACTTCCATTCAGCACCACACCTGACCTTCCAGACACACACTTTGATGGGATCTATGTAATCCTGCACCAAATGCCAATGAAGGTCCTCCCAATACACCTCTTATGCTCTTTTTCTTGAATCTTTAATCTTTATGTTGGATCTTTCTTTGTGCCTCCAGACAGCAACTCTAACTATTAATTAATCTATATAATGACATGTCATACAGTATTACTCTGCTGCTTTTACCACCTGTGAGAAGCTGACCAAAGATACTGATTTTTAAACAAAGGACCTGAGAAAGAAAAACCCCTGACCAGCTCTCAGATGGAGGACACAAAACAGCTAGATACAGAGACAGTGTTAACAGGGTATGGAAACAGCTCCAAAACCCAGCGTTTTACTTGGCTTGTGCTTTCTACTTGGAGGGGAAGTGAGAAAAACTCCTGAGTCAGCCAAGAGCCCATGACTATTGATTTTTGAAAGAAATTATCCTTCCAGCTGCAGCGTTTTTGAAAAGTCCACTCTTAAACACTCTTCTCAATCTAAATGAAAGGAAATTACCAAGGCTGAAGGCCTTTATTAGCAAACCTCTCCAGGATAGATCCATACAGAAAACCTGGAGGAAATCACTGAAAGAAGATCCTACACTACTCTGCTGAGACTGAGGGTCTGGAAAAGCTTCTTCCCTTTTCCCCCCATCAACTTAGGTGAGAAAACAGAGCTCTCCATTTATTGATAGCCACTTACTACTTAAAAATTATTATAACTTTCTCTCCTGAATTTGACATGAATGTATCTGTGTCTGATAAAATCTTTCTCCTTTATACTCAGTGTTTTCCAGACCTTAACACAGCATCATCCAGATCCATATCTCACATTAGCATGAAACACCTCTACTGAACATCAGGAATATTAAAGTAGCACAGGAAGCTTTTGGGGACAAATAATACGCTATATTTTGTGCTTTCTTTTCTACAGGGATTTCCTCTCTTGCTGCTGTTTTTACTTGAATATCTGTTACATGAATTGCTTTTCCCACTGGGAAAACAGATCCGACCCTGACATGGTGACATCAGTGAAATCTCTTAACAAGAAGAAATCATGGAATTGTTTGGGTTGGAAGGGGACCTTGATAATAATCAAAAATTAAGCATGACACATATCTGAGAAAGAAATTAACAAAAAAGGATTATTTTTATAATAATTCCTAACTATTTTGAGTTATAATTTCTAATACTAACATACGCATCATCTTTTACGCCACAATGTGAAGATGTAAATTTCATATCCTTGAAATCTGTGGCAAGCAAAGCATAAAGGTTTCAATCCTTTCAGCAATTAACTCTCTATCTGTGAACTTTCCTAAAATTTGACGCGTATTCACTAGGTGTATCTGAACTTTACATCAAGAACATAAAATAAAAACTAAAAAAATGAAGCAAATAAAAAATGAAGTTGCATTTTTATGGGTTTAAATGTTCATTATGAAAATACACCATAGAAGCAACTGGAAGAGCGTGCATGCAGAAATGGCACAGGATCTACCCCATGGAGGGTCTGAAAGTGAGAAACAGAGAGCTGCTATCAGTAGTTAAATAATTATGTATTTTAATACGTCTTCAAATTGTGTTTAAAGCCTTTCCCCACAAATAGTCTAATAAATAATCTAGTGAAGGGTGTAAGTACTTTTTCTTTCTCGTGGGCTGTATTTGTATCTACAGGAAAAAACAACTGCACGTTGGTCATGAATATAGTGAAAGGTACTGCACAAGCCTGCATACTTCAGGAGCAATTGCTGCATATAAATACAACACTGAAGTAGCCTGTGGAACACAAGAAAACAGTAGCCCAACTGAATTTCTTAGTAAACAGCCAATTATGTACCAGGGGTCCAATTGCTAAACATTTTGGTCTTTAAAAATAATAAGAGTTAAGCAATTTAGTAAATTTAAAAATTTGAGCTATGAGATGAAAAATGAGAACATATTCCTCTTCCGAATAAAGTGGATTCCTACCACTCCTTCTTTTTAAGAGGTTCCAAACTGCAATCACTGCTCAGGTAGAGCCGCTATTTAAATCACAAACAGCTCTGTCTGCGGGAAAAAAACCTGCAGGACAAGGGCCAGTGTTTGCATTGGAGTTTGTTAATGCTAGCATAGCTGGTCAAAATCCAGCCATTACTGTATCTTTGTTGTAAGTATCAGGTATTTCCAGCTGAGTCCAACACAAACCTTAGCTATAGTCAGCTCTGGAGGAACTGGTGAAGAGGAAGGAGGAGCTGGGTCTTTCCAATGCGTTGCCAGGACAAGGGTGATGGGTATGTGTCACTCTGGTTCCACCTTCTTACCACACAGAACCTGCAGTTATTTGTACAAGTCAGGCAGACTTCATCAGGACCATGGGAAAAAGAGTAGGGAAGAAGCACAGTCCTCACAAGGAAGTAGCAGCACCGACAGAAGACACTTGCCCCACGCATTATTGCAAAGAGGAGGACAGATTTTCCCAAGTGCTAAGCCATAAGCAGTTCCCAAGAGGAAGGCAGGTGCTGCTAAGGACTCTGGAAAATACTAGAATGTCTCTGAGTACCAAAATGTAGGGGAGCCTTTCTGTTTGAATTCGGATGCCTGAAAGAAGACATCACTAATAAATAATTTTTGAGATAACTAAAGATATAACTGCATCGACAAACAACTGAATCCACATCAACATTGATAAAAGACAGTAGGATCTTTCTAAACCATAGTAACAACCAAAAATCTATGTAAGAAGCCAAACTAGATAAAGATGTTAAAACATCTGAGAAAATTATTAAAAGTAACGCAACGCCAAAATTTCAAAGCAAGACACTGTGATCAGATACTTTTGAGTCAATTTATTTTCCAAAATTCAGAACAATTTTTGATTTACACAGGAATAAATTATCTAGTTTGACTTTGTGTTCTACCACATAACTTTGGTGTGCCCACCTCAGTTGCAGAAGTAGACTTGGTGCTGTACTAGTCCAAAATCTTTGCCCCAAGCTAAGTGCCCAGAGGAATGGAAATCTAGAGAACAGGACAACTTTTCCCTACAATAACACTGGTGCAATCATAGGGACATCTTCACTTTTGCACTAGTACAGATTTCATACCCTTAAATCAGTCATATATTAAGGAATAGGACCTATGAGAAATGATGATTTGGTCCAACATGTTTAAATCCAAAGAACTTCACCTGCTCACAATCTGGAATTGCACAATTCACTGTAGGATCTAAAACCGTTAAGAAATCAAAGCAGACGTCTTCCCCTCTCATGAACAAGCAAGTCTCAAAACAATCAAGACCTAAAAATGAAATGCATGACTTATTTTGACTAGCATACAAACTTAGATCACAATGATAAAGCTGAAGTTAATCAATTTAATTTACTTGTTAAAGTGCTTTGTCCTACACAAGAAGCACTGCAAAAGGAATGAAGGAACACAGCCTTTCTAATTAATCCTCTGAAATGAACATTATATTATTTCTTTATGCTGCTATAAAGCTTTTGAGTTTAAAGTTTTAGTCAGTCCAGTAACATGCTAGGACAAATGCCAGGGAAATGAATATTCTGGATTTCCAGGGTAGAAATCTGACTGTATGTCAGTGAAGGCCCATCATTTTTTTCCCAACAATAACCTGAGAATTAAAACCAGACTCTGATGGACCGGAGGTATTGACAGTCGGTCTTGTCTCTGTTGTACGGCTATTTACAAATATCACATTTAGAGCTACAAAACTTTTTGAATATGGATGTTCTTATTTCTAAAAAATATACAGAATCCTTCT